>NC_049230.1:46641042-47264167 GCF_011100685.1 Canis lupus familiaris
GAGCCCAATGCAGGACTTGATCCCAGGACCCCAGGATCATGACCTGAGCCTAAGACAGACGTTCACCTGCTGAGCCAGCCAGAAACCCCTAAAAATTAGCTTTTAAGAAAACCATAAAATAAAACTGATGAATAAGGAGAAAAGGCACAAATGAACAATATAGTAGTGAGAAATGCAACATAAAATGAACTCAGAGGTGATTTTCAAAATTATGAAAATGTTCTATTAAATTTGAAAATCTGAATTACCAGGGTGATTTTCTAAGAAAATCATCAGTAAAATTGCTTCAGGAAGAAGTTGAAAACTTGAATAGATTATTAACTTTAGAGGAAATTGTAAAGATAGCTAGAGACATCAAGTCCAGGCAGTTTCTAAGCCTAAGGTATTTACTTTCTAATAAGTAAATACCCTAATTCTTTAAGGACCAGTAACTTTCCAGATGGTCTTCCACACCATAGAAAAAGGTGGAATACTTAAGAGCTTATTTTATGAGGCTAGGATAGCGCCATTAACACTAGGTAAGAGGATAATAATAAAGAACATTACAAGCTAATTTTTATATCAATTCAGATAAAAAATATAAAATAATGTAACAAATGAGTATGTTATACATATGAAAAAAGTTAATTATGGCCAAGTATGATATATGCCAAGAACCATAAGAGGTTGCAACCTTAAGAAACCTATTAATGAAAAAAAACCTATTAATGTAATTACTACATTAATAGTAGGAGAAAAATCATATTCTCAGCAAAAGATAAAGAAATATTTTTAATACCCACTTTTGTTAATTTCTTTTTCTTTTATGTAGGCTCCACATTGGGTGTGGAGCCCCAAGATAAGACCTGAGGTGAGAATCAAGAGTCAGATGCTCAACTGACTGAGCTACCCAGATGCCCCAGGATTGTTAAAAATTTCTTAAAGTGATGCCTGGCTGGTTCAGTAGAGCATGCGACTCGAACTCTGGGTTGTAAGTTCGGGCCCCACATTGGGTGTAAAAATTACTTAAGATCTTTTTAAAAATTTGTTTTTTCTTAGAAAAGGAGGAAGGATATTTTCTTAACTTGAGATTGAGTCTCTCTACCTGAAATTTACAGAAAATACTGGAGATATTAAGGTACATTTCCAAGAAAGTCAAGAACAAGGCCAGAGTAACCATGCTTCTGATACCATTAAACTTGGACTTGACGGGCAGCCCCGGTGGCACAGCAGTTTAGTGCTGCCTGCAGCCCGGGGCGTGATCCTGGAGACCTGGGATCGAGTCCCACGTCAGGCTCTCTGTGTGGTGCCTGCTTCTTCCTCTGCCTGTGTCTCTGCCTTCCTCTCTGTCTCTATGAATAAATAAAATAAAATCTTTAAAAAAAAAAAAAAAACCAAAACTTGGACTTGACAATCTAACCAATGCAATAAGGCAACAAAAAGAACTAGATAGAACTATTGGAAAGGAAGAAAACAAACTTACTTGTAAGTGCTAGCATCTATATAGAAAATCAAAGAGAGAGGTGTCCCTGGGTGACTCAGTTGGTTGTCAGCCTTTAGCTCAAGTCATGATCTCAGGGTCCTGGGATGGAGGACTGGAGGACTCTGCATCACGGGCTCCCTGATCAGCAAGGAGTCTTATTTCTCCCTCTCCCCTCCCAACCCCCCTGCTTATGCTCTCAGTCTCTCAAATAAATAAAATCTTAAAAAAATAAAAATCATGGGCAGCCCCTGTGGCGCAGCGGTTTAGTGCCGCCTGCAGCCTGGGGTATGATCCTGGAGGCCCGGGATCGAGTCCCACGTCGGGCTCCCTGCATGGAGCCTGCTTCTCCCTCTGCCTCTCTCTCTTTCTCTTTCTCTCTCTCTCTGTCTCTATGAATAAATAAATAAAAATCTTAAAAAAAAAAATCAGAGAATCAACAATTAGAATTACTGTATTTAATTGGTGTCCAGAAATAAGATGGCATACAAAAATAGTTTTTGTTACTGAGTAACGTTGTAGAAAAGATTTCTTAAAAAAAAAAAAAAAAAAAAGATTTCTTTGCCCTGTTTCTAGTGGGGAAAAAAAAGCGAATAATGGAAAGATGTCAGAGTTCCCAAATATTAATAAAGTTAAATACACAATACCAATTAAAATCCAAACAGATTTTTTCATGAATTTGACTAGCTTGATTCTGAAATTCTTCTGGAAGAGAAAAAAGAAGAAAAATAGTTACATATAAATTTTTAAAATATCATTGAGAAAGGAACTAATTGTACCAGATATCTAAACATTGCTGTAAAGGTAGTTAAGTACAGTATTTTTGGAATAGGCATATAGGTCAACGGTTGAGCGTCTGCCTTTGGCTCAGGGCGTTATCTTGGAGTCCCGGGATGGAGTCCCACGGCAGGCTCCCTGCATGGAGCCTGCTTCTCCCTCTGCCTGTGTCTCTGCCTCCCCCCACTCCCCACCCTCGTATCTCATGAATAAGTAAATAAAATCCTTAAAAAAAAAAGAAAAGAAAAGGATTTGCAATGGAGAAGTTTTAGTTTAGCCTGGTATTTCTCCTTACTTTTCTGCCTGCTTATCCATAGTGGCTTTTTTCTCCTGTGTTTATATTCACCAAGCTAGATTTTGAGTGTTCTTTATTTTAGGGAAATTTTCTTTTATTCTATTTGGCTATATCATATCATATCTTTGGATTCCTTTTCTTTTTATATATTTAGTTTTATGTTACCATAGATTTTGTTTGAGAGTATAAAGTTATATGATTTTCCACGTCTTTCTGGGGTTATTCTTCCTCTCTAAAGAATGCATTCCTGTATTTTATTTGCTTTGTTAGTTTTCCCCCTTCTCTTTTCCTTTTTTTTTTTCTTTTTCTTTTCCCTTTTTTAAAAAAGATTTTTAAATAATCGTCAAGCTCAGTGTAGGGCTCGAATCTACAACCTTGAGACCAGGAGTTGCATGCTGTACTGAGTCAGCCATGCACACTTTTCCTCTTCTCTTAAGAAAACGTTCATGGACTCTAAGTTACATCCTTTCTTCTTAGTCATCTTTGAGGATAGTTTTATTTGTGGGAAAGAGTAAGTTGGGATAGTGAAATTAAGTGTGCTGTCTTAGAACACCTTTCTGTCATACCATTATATCCTTTGCCCTGAAGCATGTTGCCTTTCAACTTTCCAGATCCTCTTCCGGTGAACTGACAATCTTCATAAAGTGATCTGAAACACTTTTTGGATAATTTATTGTTTATCTTTGTTAGCTAATTCTGATCAACACATTAAAGTTAATTTTCTTTAACCTCTTAATTTTGCTGTACTTATATATAGCTTCACTGCCCTAAAATTCCCTAGGGCTCCATCTATTTGTCCATCCCTTGGAGAAAAGATCCTGATCTTTTTACTGTCTCCATAGTTTTGCCATCTCCAGAAATTTGAACTCATATGGTATTTAGCCTTTTCAGAATGACTTCTTTGACTTGGCAATATGCATTTAAGGTTTCTCCATGTCTTTTCATGACTATAATGTATCTTAAAGCTGTATTTTGCTTTGAAAAACTAACCTCTGCTATTGAGGTGTTCAGGTTTCTCCTGTGCATATGTTTGAATATTATATATATTTAGCATTGATTAGAAAGTTGTTCTGCCCTGATCTTAAAAAAATAATAATAATAAAGATCTGTACTTACCTGTATATGTAAAATTGTACCTTGGAATACACTACAGCTACACATGTTCATGGAGTTGAGTTAGATGCCACACAAGGCTCTAGCATAGGTACACATTGTCATCATGTTGGAAATAGTTGTAAAGACAAGTTGTAGGCACAATAGTTTGCATCATGGCAATATCCTATTACTGGTAGTTTTAAGGTTTAAAGTTTTGAACACGTTTTGTCTGTCTTTAGGATCTAATAGAAACAAGAGCAATGTTTAGATCTTGTTAGTGGTTCAGTTTTCAAATAGGTATTTCCCATTCCTTTTAAAATATTTTGGCTCAGTTTAATTGAAGAATACTCAGAGATCGCAGTTGAGTTGTTTAAATCTAGTTACTGCATATACCACTTACCTGTGTGAAGTAGAATTTTCTTCATCCCAGGCAACAAAAGCAAAATAATGAATTAGATGCTGGGGCTGAAATAAGAATGTAACTGTAATTCACATACTCTCAATTTCAGGTTTTTATATACATAAACATACATATTTTTTCATCGACCTTAAAGTAAATATAGTTGACCCTTGAACAATATGGGTGTTGGGGTTCTGACCCTTTGCTTAGTTGAAAATCAATGTATAACTTTTGACTCCTCCTAAAACCTAACTACTATAGCATAGCATACTGTTGAACAGCAGCCTTACTGATAACATAATCCGTTGACTAACACATATTTTGTATGTTGTGTATATTAAATACTATATTCTTTTTTTTTTTTTTTAAGATTTTATTTATTTATTCATGATAGACACAGAGAGAGAGAGGCAGAGACACAGGCAGAGGGAGAAGCAGGCTCCATGCACCGGGAGCCTGATGTGGGATTCGATCCTGGGTCTCCAGGATCGTGCCCTGGGCCAAAGGCAGGCGCCAAACCGCTGCGCCACCCAGGGATCCCTAAATACTATATTCTTAAAATAAAGTAAGCTAGAGAGAGGAAAGAGTTATTAAGAAAATTATAAGGGCGGTGCTTGAGTGGCTCAGTCAGTTGGGTGTCTGGCTCTTGATTTCAGCTCAGGTCATGATCTCAGTGTTGTGAAATCAAGCCTTGAGTCAGGCTCTGCCCTGAGTGAGGAACGGCTTGGGATTCCCTCTCACCCTCTGCCCTGCTTGTGTAGTATCTTTCTGTCAGAAAAAGGAGGGGGATGCGAATCGTACGGAAGAGTAAATCTCTTTACCAGACTATACTGTATGTACTGAAAAAAAAAAGTCACACAATATTAAGTAGACTCACATGGTTCAAGACATCATGTTGTATAGAGGGTCAACTGTGGGGGGTTAAGATTTTATTTATCCATTCATGAGAGATAGAGAGAGGCAGAGACACAGGCAGAGGGAGAAGTGGGCCCCATGCAGGGAGCCTGACGTGGGATTCATTACCAGAATGCCCTGATCATGCCCTGGGCCGAAGGCGGCACCAAATCACTCAGCCACCCGGGCTGCCCTCAACTGTGTTTTTAAATATAAACTTCTTAATATATTGCTTTTCTCCAGTTTATGCTTGACATTCTGCTGCTTTTTAAACTTTAAAAAGTTGATAATCATAGAGCCTATGACCATGTTGCCTATAATATCACTTCCCATACAATGATCACTAAAGTTTCTAAGTATTGCCTTGAAGTAAAATATTAAAAGGGGCCTTCTGAGTTTTCAAAGGGGGGTTTAAATGTTCTGTTTGTGTTATATTTTATTTTTTGAATAGTTTTTAAGATTGTATTTATTTATCTGAAACAGTGCAAGCAGAGGAGAGAGAGGGACTCCTCACATGGGACTCAGTGCCACCACTCTGAGATCATGACCAAAGTCAAAATCTGGAGTCAAACACTTAACACCCAGGCACCCCCAGTCTTTTTATTTTTTGAAAATTTATTTTTATTTTTATTTATTTTAGATTTATTTATTCATGAGAGTCACACAGAGAGAGGCAGAGACAGAAACAGGCTCCCTGCGGGGAGCCCAATGCAGGCCTCAATCCCATGACCCCAGGATCACGCCCTGAGCCAAAGGCAGACACTCAACCACTGAGCCACCCAGGCATCCCGAAAATTGATTTTTAATTGAAATATTTCATTCAGTAGAATGCATCATATTCTGATCATTCCAAATAATAAATAATGCCACTCTAGAATGAAAGAGTACTGGTATTTTTTCCTGTTATTCATGATAGACCCTTCAAAACAATAAACCAGTAAACCAAAACACAATTCATTTGTGAATTTGAATCAAAAATTTCAAAATTGCTGATTGTTTCAAAAACTGTATTTCAGCATTTGTTAACAAGAATGAAGTAAGTGTAAGCATCTTTAAAGATAAACTAGGGGCACCTAGGTAGCTCAGTCAGGCTCCGACTCTTTTTTTTTTTTTAAGATTTTATTTTTAATTTATTCATGAGAGAGAGAAGCAGAGACACAGAGGAAGAAGTAGGCTCTCCATGCAGGGAGCCTAATATGGGACCTGATCCCAGGACCCCAGGATCATGCCCTGAGCAAAAGTCAGATGCTCAACTCCTGAGCCACTCAGGCGTCCCTGACTCTCTTAGTTTTTTTTTTGTTTTGTTTTGTTTTGTTTTTGACTCTCTTAGTTTTGAATCAGGTTATCTTGTGGTCATGGGATTGAGCTCCATGTTGGGCTGTGCACTCAGCTGAGAGTCTGCTTCAAATTATCTTCCCTCTCTCTCCTGCTCACTCTCTCTAATAAATAAAATCTTTAAAAAAAAAAAAAGATAAACAAGATATGGTCATCAGGACCAAAATTGTTAGGGATCCCTGGGTGGCTCAGTGGTTTAGCGCCTGCCTTTGGCCTAGAGTATGATCCTGGAGTCCCTGGATCAAGTCCAACATCTGGCTCCCTGCATGGAGCCTGCTTCTCCCTCTGCCTGGTTCTCTGCCTCTCTCTCTGTCTCTGTCTCTCTCTTTCTCTCTCTCTCTCTCAAATAAAAAAGTGTTTTTTAAAAAAAATATTAACAAGATATGGTCATTAGGACCAAAATTGTTAGGGATCCCTGTGTGGCTCCGTGGTTTAGCATCTGCCTTCGGCCCAGGGTGTGATCTGGGAGTCCTGGGATAGAGTCCCACATCGGGCTCCCTGCACGGAGCCTGCTTCTCCTCCCTCTTCCTATGTCTCTGCCTCTCACTCTGGGTCTCTCATTAGTAAATAAATAAAAACTTTTAAAAAGTCTTCCATTCTTAATAAAACTGATGAAAATCAACTCTAGATTAACAACTGGAATTAGCAAACTCTAGAAGTGTCGTTAGGCTGTTAGATCCAAGAGATTCTCTTACCTTACCCTTATTTTAAGTGATAGTGATACACCTTCCCTGGTAGAAGTTCTGCATTCACTAGGTTCAACTATCTCTAATGGCATGAGACTTATTTAAACTTAAGTTCTAAGTTGTTTGCTATATTTCTGTATATGTATTTTGCCCTTTGGTTGTTGTATATTATTATATTAATGCCTTGTGATATCTCTTTCCAAACCTACTCTCATATATCATATTAACCAAGCATTTACCCTCATTAAATAAAAAGAGAGTCTATCCCTGATATTCTCAAAACTTACTGCTGCTCCCCAACTCCAGTGTTTTATATTGCTTATTTGAAACCTTATTGTGGAATGGAAATACTGAGGCCACTTGAGGTTCTGAAACTATGCTTGCTGAAGTAGACAGGGACCTCTTAGTGTCAGGTTCCTTGGGCACCTTTTAGACTTACTTTGACCTCTCTCATGTGTTTGTCACTGCTGTCCATCACCATTTCTTTTTTTTTTTTTTTTTTTTTAAGATTTTATTTATTCATAGAGATGCAGAGAGAGGGAGGCAGAGACACAGGCAGAGGGAGAAGCAGACTCCATGCAGAGAGCCTGACGTGGGACTCGATCCCGGGACTCCCAAGATCATGCCCTGGGCTGCAGGCGGCACTAAACCGCTGTGCCACCGAGGCTGCCCCCATCACCATTTCTTTAAAGCTTCCTTCTCCATTGCTTTGCTGACATCTCTAATTGTCTTTTTTTTTTTTTTTTTTTTTTTTACAAAAAAAAAAAGGTTTATTGATTGATTTTAGAGAGCACATGTGCATTAGTTCGGGGAGTGGTAGAGGGAGACAGAAAAAGAGAGAGAATCTCCAGCAGACTCCCTACCAAGGGAGGAGACTGGTGTAGGGTTTGATCTCAGGACCCTGAGATCATGACCTGAGCCAAAAACTAGGAGTCAGATGCTTAACTGACTGAGCCATCCAGACTCTTTGTTCTTAAGTGTTAGTGTTTGTCAAGGTTCCATCAGTTATATTCTGGTCTCCTTTTTTTTTTTTTTTTTTTTTTGCCCCTATTATATACCTTCTTCTGAATTGTCTTTCACCACTTATGTGGTTTGAATCACTGCTCCCTGTTTGCTATTTTACCAAATCCCTTTTTTAAAGCCTATCTCAAGCCATGATCTGTATATCTCATTACCTCTTAAGTATCTTTAAATATAGCTACTTCAAGTCAGAAGGTTTAAAACTGAACTTATTATATTCTTATCTCTTTTTCTTCTTCCTCTTTTTTCCCTGTGTTTTCTTTCCATGTGAATGGTACTACAATTCACTAGAAACTTGTGAATTAACTGTGTTTTCCCATCTCTCACGTCTAGTCAATTACCAAAACAAAAGTCTAGTGGTTAAAAGTGTGAGTCATTTTTGGCTTCAAGGGTATGGGTGTAGGGCTTTTTAAAGAGCAGTATAAGTTGGAGTGGTTGGAGTGCCTGGATGGTTCAGTCAGTTAAATGTCTGTCCACCTTCAGCTCAGATTGTGATCCCAGGGTCCTGGGATTGAGCCCCACATCAGAGAGAAGCCTGCTTCTCTCTCTCCTTCTGCCTGCTGCTTCCTTTGCTTGTGCTTGCTCACTCTCTGTCAAGTAAGTAAATAAAAATCTTTAAGAAAAAACAAAAAAGCAGTATAAATGCTTTTTTTAAAAAATATTTATATATTTTAGAGTTTATGTGCGCTGGAGGTGGGGATTCAGCAGGAGAGGGAGAGAGAGTCTTAAGCAGACTCCACAATGAGCAGAGAGGGTCTGATGTGGGCCTCGATCTCACTACCGTAGATCATGACCTGAGCTGAAACCAAGAGTTGGAATGCTTAACTGACAGTGCCACCCAGGTGCACCCCATTAAAAGTGCATTTTTAAGCACTTACTAAAAAATATATATAGAAATAGAGAAAAATAGAACCACTCTAGTTAAGGAGGGAGGTGCAGAGCTCTCTCTACCTGCCTAGCCAATATGTTCCCCATCTACTCAGTAAATGTTTTTTGGAATTATTATCCTAGATTATTTCACTACTTCCTAGTTTTGTGGCCTTGATAAATCAATGTGCCAATATGTAATATAGGGGTAATATACTTTTCTACCTACTTTAACTGGATTGTTTTAGGATCAAAAGAGACAGTGAATGTTTTTTAAATTATAACATTTTATGAAAAATATAAATGTGACATACAACTATAATGGGGTGCTGCTTTACACACATTTGGAATCACCTCCATCTTTTTAATTAATTGCATTTGCCACACCACACAGCACAACATCTTTAAAATGCAGATATTGGGGATCCCTGGGTGGCCCAGCGGTTTGGCGCCTGCCTTTGGCCCAGGGCGCGATCCCAGATAACCGGGATCGAATCCCATGTCAGGTTCCCGGTGCATGGAGCCTGCTTCTCCCTCTGCCTGTGTCTCTGCCTCCTCTCTCTCTCTCTGTGACTATCATAAATAAATAAAAATTTGAAAAAAAAATGCAGATATTGAGGGGCCCCTGGGTGGCTCAGTCTGTTGAGTGTCCAACCCTTTATTTTGGCTCAGGTCATGATCTCTAGGTCATGAGATTGAGCCCTCTGTTGGG
This sequence comes from Canis lupus familiaris, assembly GCF_011100685.1. Lineage (NCBI taxonomy): Eukaryota > Metazoa > Chordata > Mammalia > Carnivora > Canidae > Canis > Canis lupus. Next base: position 46,650,583 of record NC_049230.1, read on the forward strand.
TTCCACACTTGTCAGGAGTCTGCTTTGGGTCTCTCTTCCTCTGCCCCTCTCCCTGCTCACTGTATGCTCATTGTCTCTCTCAAAAAACTAAAGTCTTTAAAAAAACAAAATGCAGATGTTGGGTTAAGCTACATAGAACTTAGAAATATTGCAGAAGTTTTAAAAATTTAATACCTAGTCAGTCCATTTTTAAAAAATTATTTATTCATGAGAAACACAGACGGAGAGAGAGGCAGAGACACAGGCAGAGGGAAAAGCACGCTCCATGCAGGGAGCCTAAAGTGGGACTCAATCCGGGGTCTCCAGGATCATGCCCCAGGCTGAAGGTGGCGCTAAACCGCTAAGCCACCGGGGCTGCCCTCTAGTCCACTTTTTATAAAAGTTACATAAGCAGAATCAAAGGATAAAAACTTGGGTTTTTTTAAGTCAGTTAATGCTAACCCAAATGTTTGAAAAGTAAAAATGGTAAAGAGATGACATTCACAACTATTGATACGAATATAAATCGGTACAACCCTGGGGAACAAATTTTTAGTAGCTATCAAAATGTCCTAAAAATGTATATAACTTTTTGTCTTTATTCAGGCTACTCTTAAAAAATATTATAAACTTAGGTGGCTCAGCAATTGAGCGTCTGCCTTCGGCCCAGGGCGTGATCCTGGAGTCCTGGGATCGAGTCCTGTGTCGGGCTCCCTGCATGGAGCCTGCTTCTCCCTCTACCTGTGTCTCTGCGGAGCTAAGGCTTTTTTTTAGGGGGGGGTGGGGATGGGGGGGGAGTGGGGGGGGAGGGGGGCGGGTAGGGGAGGGGGAGGGGGGGTAGGGGGGGGGGGAGGGAGGGGAGGGAGGGGGAGGGGGGGGGTGGGGGGGAGGGGAGGGTTGGAGGGAGTGAGTGATAGTAGATGGTAGGGAGGGAGGGTAGAGCCTCAATACACGATCCTCTTCCTATCTACTAATTCTCTTACTTAGTTCTTTCTTTCTTTCTTTCTTTCTTTCTTTCTTTCTTTCTTCTTCTTTCTTTCTTTTCTCTGTCTCTCATGAATAAATAAAATATTAAAAAATAAACAAACAAACAAACTTGGGTGGCTTATAAATAACAGAGATTTATTTCTGAGAAGTCCAGTTTCAAGGCACTAGCAGATTTGCTTCCTGGTTCCATAGTCACTTTTTATAAGGGCACTAATCGCATTCAGGAGGACTCTGCCCTAATGACCTAAGTACCTCCAAAAGCCCCATCTCCAGATACCATATTAGGTTTGAACATAAGAATTGAGGAGGGGGGGATCCCTGGGTGGCGCAGCGGTTTGGCGCCTACCTTTGGCCCAGGGCACGATCCTGGAGACCCGGGATTGAATCCCACGTCAGGCTCCTGGTGCATGGGGCTTGCTTCTCCCTCTGCCTGTGTCTCTGCCTCCCTCTCTCTCTCTCTGTGTGACTATCATAAATAAATAAAAATTAAAAAAAATAGTAATAACAAGCATTGTTTAAAAAAAAAAAAGAATTGAGGAGGGTGGGGGGATGACACACACATATCCAATCTGTAGCATCTTTTGACTCTAATGTAAAGACATGTAAAAGGCTTTATATGAATGTTTATTTGCAGCATTGTGTATAATGGTGAAAAATTATAAACAACCTTAAAATCCAACAGTAGATAATTGCTTAAATAAAATTTGGTACATCTACATCATAGAATATTGTGTCTGAGGGCCACCTGGATGACTCATTCGGCTAAGCATCTACCTTGAGCTCAGATTGTGATCTCAGGGTTCTGGAATGGAGCCTGGCATCCAGCTCCCTGATCTACGGGGAGTCTGCTTCTCCCTCTTCCTCTGTCCCCCCCAACTGGTGTGCACACACTCGCTCGCTGTGTGTGTGTGTCTCAAATAAAATCTTTAAAGAATATTGTGTTTGAATATTAATAACTGTGATATCATAGATTACTGACAAGGCAAGATTTTCAAGAAATGGTGAACGAAATGAACGAGTTACTTGATTAAAAGCCATTTCCTTTATAATGCATACATGGTGATGTGAATTTATGGGCAAAGAACATGGTATGAGAAGATTATACTGAGGGCTTAGCAATGGTAATCTGAAAATGTTGGGACTTTTTTTTTTAATTAAGAGGAATAGTCATTTTGCATTTTTTCCTTTAACTGTTCTTATCTGGAAAAGTACCACCATTTATCTATCTTTATAAAAAATAAGTCCATTAAGATCATAATTGTTATAATTTGTGCATGTATTACGTGTATATATGTATTATCTATTATATGAGCTTCAGTATTGTGAGCTGTGTGCAGCATCTTCAGGCAAAGTTTCAGGCATTAGGGCTTGACCTGAGGGTAAGACTGGAGCTAGGTTAGGAACATTAAATATTTACAAGTACTATATATGATTTGTTTACCCTTGACATTTTTAAAGAAGAAAATAAAGCTAAGAAATAGATATGTCTTTTAACTTCTTTGTTTCCTTTATTATTTGGGGTATTCTAACCAAGGGAAATATACTTTTATTGAAGGCTTGTAACATAGGCTCTGACAACATAGTATTTGATGGAATATTTTGAAAGATCCATTGCCTTCCTATTTTGTATTGTTTTGGAAGGCCCAGGTAAACTACTTGGTGGAAATTAAGATGAAGTAGATTTCAGTTTCATGTAAAGAAGGTACTTATGAATCAAGTTATCCACTAGTGAGAACAGGCCAGAAGGTATAGGCTGTGTGATATGAGCAGGACACAGACACAGATTCAGAATAATAGTAAGAATTTATCTTTCCTCAGCCCCGTGTTCATGAATGTGATGTGCTTGAACCCTGTCTTCCACTAGTTAATGCTTTAATCTGGTATACTAATAATTACCTGGAATAAAAAATGTTTGATGTAATTCCCTATTATCTTCCTCCACTGCTTGTTTTACTTTTAACCTGCTATTGAATTAAACTTGATTCCACCAATTCTACAATATTACTAGAGTGTTTATAAAGCATTGGGTGGGCAGTGGCTTTGAAAGAGTAGTCATAGCAGTATTGTTTGTGGTAGTAAAAGTGTATGTAATGGAATACAATATTTTTTTTAAGGCAGGTTTATGTCTGCTGGTAAAGAATGATGGCTAAAATTGAGTTTATGTGACATTGTGTGTAAGACATTTGTAGTGTGCTGCAGTTTGTTTAAGAAACAAATACTGATTATCTCTAGACTATGCAAGAATGTGTAGGTAGATTGTCTCTGAATATACAAAACACTGATTAAGTACCTCAGGAATGGAATATTGGGGGTCAGTGGTAGAAAAGATATTGTATACTTAAAACAGATTTAAATTTTGTTTAACCTTGGATATATGTTAGCTTTCTAGTTATTTAAATTAAAATGTTTTAAAGGAAATCCCAAACTACTATTTCTGTCACAGTGGTACTTAAGGCTCAAGAAAGTTGAGAGACATTGGAATAGGTTGCTTTAGGAGGGAGGTAGCTGATTTTCTCTTTGAAAGATTATGAGAGCATGAAGAGGCACCTGCTAATTCAGCTTTTCTAACCTTCAGGTTCTTTTAATTCTAAATAAATGTCTCATTCTGTGATACTATACTAAGTTATAGCTTGTGTCCTTTTCCACTCTAATGGTTTAAAGTTATCTCTGATATTAAATACTTATTAATTATAATTTATCACAACAATTTTCTGTGCAAATGTAAATTTCAGTTGCTAGTCTGTGAGCATCTGCTAGCATAAGTAGTAAAGTAAGGCAGAATGTAAATATGAACAAAATTGATGATTACTGTCAAATCGATAGCTGTTCTGTAAGCCATATCTTGATCTATAGAGTGCCTGCATCTTGTAAGGTAAACAATACATAAAATCTCAAGAATAATGTTTTAATACTTTGGATATACTATGACAGAACTAGATGTTTTAGAGGCCTTGGGGGAGGGTTTCTTTTTTTGTGAAATACCTGTGTGATTTGGAAGGGAATACTTTTAAAAGAATGTCTTAAGATTTATGAGATTTTAAATATTTAATATAGAAATCAGATTTTGTGGAGCCCCTGGGTGGCTCATTTGGTTGACTTTCCAACTCTTGATTTTGATCTCGAGGTCCTAGGATCAAGCCTAGTCTGCTTGTTCCTCTCCTTCTGCCTCTCCACCCACTTGCATGCGCACACACTCTTTCTCTTTAAAATAAATGAATAAATAAATTTTTTTTAAAAATCAGATTTTGTTAGAAGTCATTTGAATTTTTTTTTTTTTCAGAAATCGAGCTATAGCAGATTATCTTCGTTCAAATGGCTATGAAGAGGCATATTCAGTTTTTAAAAAGGAAGCTGAATTAGATATGGTATGTTTGCCTTTTTACAGTTTTTCATAGTATAGTTAATAAGTGGATTTTACTCATGTGTCATTTGTTAACAGTCCTATCAGTTATTCACAAATCTCATCATTTGTTATGTGGTTTACTTTGGCCCTGGGTTTTTACTCCCCTTCCCTTTTTTTTCTATAATCATATATTTAGTAACATTTGGGCTTTAGGTGAAAGGTCTGAATGACTTTGAGCCATTTGTCAAAAGGTTCTCTCTTTTTTTTTTTTTTCTCTAGAATGAAGAATTAGATAAGAAATATGCTGGTCTTTTGGAAAAAAAATGGACATCTGTTATTAGATTACAAAAGAAGGTATCTCCGTCTTCTTTCTTTAAAGTAACTTGTAAAAAAATTAAATAAATAAAGTAACTTGTATTTAGAGTGATTTTTACATAAACTTTCTGAAAATATTAACATCAGTTATTCTGCATGGCCAATAAAAATAATTTTTAATGCATTAAAAAAAATCTTTGACCTAGACAGGTCATTGCTGATACATGCTAACAAATGCAACCCAGATACTGGCTCCAGTGAATCTACAGAACCCTGACTTCACAAAGAATTGATACTGAAAAAACTCATTTGTGCATTTAGATGGGAAGAAAGCATGTAGCCAATATGATGCTGGGGAAAGGGCACTAAAGTGTGCTCTTAGAGAAGTCATTTTCATCTCTGCGCTTTTATTTTTATCTGTGAAATGAAGGCAACAAATATTACTCTGGCCCTAAATTTATACTTTTTTTTTTTAATTTATACTTTTAGTAGCCAAAGTTAGAATAAATAACATTGTTATAATGTAAGTTAATCCATAAAAAGCTCTTAGAAAAGTTAACCTAGCACGCAGATGCTCAATAAATGTTAGCTTTATTGCACTGCTCTTCCTCTAATTGATATATATTGAAATTTTTTTTAGTTAAGTAGCTGACACAATCATAGTGAATCTTTTTCATTCCATTTTTGTTATACTAACAAAATTTTGATGATATTATCATATAGATCATTTTTAGTTAAATTTGTTGAATGCTTTGTAAATTACTGAAATTTTTTCAAGTATCCTACATACACAGATGCAAACTAAAGGCAGTTTTTAAACATATCAAATATATTCTTTTTATTGGAATTTATCTGTATATAACTTTGTGTTTCTTCTCAAGGTTATGGAATTAGAATCAAAACTAAATGAAGCAAAAGAAGAATTTACGTCAGGTGGACCCCTTGGTCAGAAACGAGACCCAAAAGAGTGGATTCCCCGTCCACCAGAAAAATATGCATTGAGTGGTCACAGGAGTCCAGTCACTCGAGTAATTTTCCATCCTGTGTTCAGTGTTATGGTCTCTGCTTCAGAGGATGCTACAATTAAGGTAATTTTTTTTTCAAAATTAAAGATGTACAGTACTGTACAAAACTGTTAAAAGCATTAGAGTTAATTAGGTAAAAGAAATTTAAAAATCCTTAAAAAAATCTCTGATTTTTACTGATAAATTTGAGAAAATTGGGTGTCACTAATTTAGTGTTAGACCATGGGTCACCTAGTACTTGAATAATTTTTGTTCTTGGGGAATGAAGATAAAAGTGTGCCTTGCTTTTAAGCAGAGATAATAGATGAAAATACGAGATTACAATACTAGTACTTTAGGGGGTGCATGTATTCTGCAAAAGAATTTTGTAGGGGACTTAACTGAAATTGGATTCTCCTTGATGTATTTTAAATACTAGCTTTGATTCCAAACAGTAGTTCTCCCCAGGAATGTGGGAATGTAGGAGGTTTTCACTTTATAAGCTATCTATTTCTCTCATTTTTGTATTTTTTTACAATAAATTTACACATTTTGATGTTTTATCTTTTAATCCAGAAAAAAAGTTGCTTTTATAATTCCCTTTGATCCAGACATGATACAGTAATGGTTATATATAAACTAACTGCAGAAAGATAAATAAAATCGTTAAAAGGTTTAGATAGGTTTCTCTCTTATTTCAGATTAAGCTCTAGATTTTAAAAAGTTTCATTTATAGAGGTATTACTAAGAAAATGTGAGTAAGTTGCTAAGACCATATGTATCATCATCTAGCAGCAGTCCAATGTAAAAAATACTGGAATGACTTAAATGCAACTCTACTTAATTTGTTTTTCAAATTAAACATTCTGTTCTGTTTTCCTTATATGGTTTCTTTAGTTTCTAAATCAGCAGCTTCCTTCCATCCCATGGGATGGGCTGCAGAGAAATTGGAAGAGAATCTTAAAATCTTATGTGTACTATAGAGTCTGAAATGATTACATGCCAAATAGATTAATCATTGCTGTTTTTCAAATATATGTAGACATATATTTAAATTATTGATTTCATGATAGTCTTGTGTACTGTAAAACTTTACTGCTGTCATGAGGCATAAGGGTGACTAGGTTAAAAACCCAGTCCTTTTTTTTTTTTTTTTTTTTAAGATTTTATTTATTTATTCATGAGAGGCACAGAAAGAGGCAGAGACACAGGCAGAGGGAGAAGTAGGCTCCATGCAGGAAGCCCGATGTTGGACTCGATCCCGGGTCTCCAAGATCAGGCCCTGGGCTGAAGGCGGCACTAAACTGCTGAGCCACCCAGGCTGCCCCAAAACCTAGTCTTAATTACTGATTTTGCAGCAGTGGTATAAGAATAAGCAAAACTGTAAATGTCCCATCTTAAAATGTATCTAACTGAGTGAACTTTAAAATATTACAGATTGGGGCCCCTGGCTGGCTCAGGCAGTAGAGTATGCAACTCTTGATCTCAGGATCATGAGTTCAAGCTCCATGTAGGGTGTGCAGCCTACTTAAAAAGAAAACCAGAATGTTCAAATTGGAAGTTTTTAAATTTGTGTGTATAACAATTATGCCACATAGCTCAGCAACTACTTAATAGTTCTACTTCCATTTACTCTTAATGTGCACGTGGCTTTTTCATTAATGAAAAGCATTGTATTTAGTTTTGTATTTTTTTTTTTGTTAAATTTATTTTAGAAATAGGTTTCTTTGTTTCTTTTCTTTTTTTTTAAAAGATTCTATTTATTTATTCCTGAGACACACACACACACACACACACAGAGGCAGAGACACAGGCAGAGGGAGAAGCAGTCTCCATGCAGGGAGCCCGACGTGGGACTCGATCCCAGGTCTCCAGGATCATGCCCTGGGCTGAAGGCGGTGCTAAACCACTGAGCCACTAGGGCTGCCCAGTTTCTTTGTTTCTGATGAATCATTTTTAATGATTTTAAGCTAGTTGTTTTTTTTATATGTGAAGGCAATATAGTTGGATAGTTAATATTCTTGGTTCAAGTCCTGACCCCATCACTCAAAATTAATGTGATCATGGGCAAATTACAACTTTTTATGCTTCTCTTTCCTTGTCTATAAAATGAAGATAATTAATACTTATCTCATAGGGCTTTTGGTAGGATTAAATAAGTTAATATGTAGAAACTGCTTAAAATAGTACTGACCAGATATTAAAGGAGTACTTGGTGCCAGCTGTTTTTCAGTACCATGAATTTTCCTTTTTTTTTTTTTTTTTTTTTTTTATTATTTATGATAGTCACAGAGAGAGAGAGAGAGAGGCAGAGACACAGGCAGAGGGAGAAGCAGGCTCCATGCACAGGGAGCCCGATGTGGGATTCGATCCCGGGTCTCCAGGATCACGCCCTGGGCCAAAGGCAGGCGCCAAACCGCTGCGCCACCCAGGGATCCCATGAATTTTCCTTTTTTATGTCATTTCCAGTCATCTACTATCATAAATAATGTTCTATTCATTCTTATGCATAAAGCTTTCTTTTCTCAATAAATTACTTCTATGAATATTTTGTGGAATGGAAAAAAAATCGTTTTTCTACTCTTCTTCCATACTTTTGCTTCTCAGTTGTGGTAAAACCTAGGATCTACTTTCCAAAAAAACCCAACATAGAGCATAGAATTTTTTGTGTAATTTTGTGACTATCTTGGACAAAGTACATGATATATTTAAGGCTCAATTTTCTCATTTTTTTGGGAAGAAAGATGAAAAATTTTTATGTTATTAAGATTGTTTTGCTTAAAATTAAGTAATGTGTACATATATAGTGCCTGACAGATATAGGTAGTTGGTAAGGGCCTAGTAGAATATAGCTAATGTTATAATTAACAATAACAAAAATTTTTATTACATTATTTCCCTTGTGTATTTGGTAAATAAAACATTTATTCCTTTTAGAGTAATTCATTTATATCATCAGTCTTTAAACTTTAATAATTTAGGGAAAATGTAGGATAGATAATTGGAATGGTTCATAATGGTATTTTTAATTGCATCATTTAAATTTTTTAAATGTTCTTTTTCTTCTTCTTCTTCCTTCTTTTTTTTTTTTTAAAGATTTTGTTTTTACATGATGTCCACACCCAGCGTGGGGCTTGAACCCACAATCTGGAAATCAGGAATTGTACATTCCACCGACTGAGCCAGCCAGGCACCCCTTGAAATTTTTTTTTTTTTTTAAGATTTTATTTATTTATTCATGAAAGACACAGACAGAGGCAGAGACACAGGCAGAGGGAGAAGCAGGCTCCCTGCAGGGAGCCTGACAGAGGACTCCATCCCAGGTCTCCAGGATCATGCCCAGAGCTGAAGGTGGCGCTAAACCACTGGGCCACCAGGGCTGCCCTGAAATGTTATTTCTTTCTTTTCTTTTCTTTTCTTTTCTTTTCTTTTCTTTTCTTTTCTTTTCTTTTCTTTTCTTTTCTTTTCTTTTCTTTTCTTTTCTTTTCTTTTCTTTTCAAGATTTTATTTATTTATTCATGAGAGACAGAGAGAGACACACACACAGGCAGAGGGCAAAGCAAGCTCCATGCGGGGAGCCTGACATGGGACTCGATCCCAGGTCTCCAGGATCATGCCCTGGGCTGAAGACGATGCAAAACCGCTGAACCACCCGGGCTGCCCTGAAATGTTATTTCTGATTGCCATGTAGAACTATTCTTAAATATTTTTAAAAATGAACAACAATCAAAACTGAAAAATGCATTCAACTAACAGAGCAGATGAAGGGCTGCCAACTTTTTATAAAGAGTTCAAAACAGGGGCACTTGGGCGGTTTAGTCAGTTAAGTGTCTGCATTGGCTCAGGTCATGATCTCAGGGTCCTGGGATTGAGACCTATGTCCGGCTCTCTGCTCAGCAAGGAGTCAGCTTCTTCCTCACTCTGTCTCTCAAATAAATAAAAAGTTCAAAACAAATGTGAAAAACAGTAATCATCTCAATAGAAAATTGAACTGTGGGATATGAACAGACCATTCATAGAAGAGAGAAAAATGACTAACCAGTAACACAAGTTTTGGCTTTGCTACTAATAGTAGAAAATATATTAATATTGTATCTCAAATCTGTCATCAGTATATTTTACTTTTTAGATGAGAATTCCCAGTGGTGATCAGAATTTATAAAGCAGGCATTTTCATTACATTAAATATAATCTTATGAGAGAAAAATTCAGCAGAATGTATGAAGAGCTTAAAAAGTCTGTACTTTTGAGTTCAAGCCCCACATTGGGTGTAGAGATTACTTAAAAATAAAACCCAACAACACATGTTTGCAAATTCTAATGGCATGGAAAAATACTTATGGTGAGAAGCAGAGGAGAAATGGGATAGTGAAGTACACAGAGTCATTATACTTAAAAACATTATACTTAAAATGGAAAAACCATGTCTTTGGTAGGATAGTGGATTTTTTTTTTATTGCCCTTGCTATACATTATAGTTTATTATTTTTATATAATCATGTGGAAGTAAAAGAAAAAAATTAATTTTTATTTATTCTTGATGTTTACAGACTAACACTAAAATACCTTGTTTGCTTATCATTTATGAAGAGACCATTTTCTGGGTATACTTATTTTAGAGAAAATGTTACAGTGTTATTTGACGAATGCATGGAAAGTTAACTGAAACTGAATTGCAAGATCACACCTTATTTATTTTTATTATGTAAGATATTCATCTACAACCTTGGTGTCATTAGATACTAAATGAGGGGGAGCCCTGGGTGGCTCAGTGGTTTAGTGCCTGCCTTCAGCCCAGGGCATAATCCTGGAGTCCCAGGATAGAGTCCCGCATCCGGCTTCCTGCATGGAGCCTGCTTCTCCCTCTGCCTGTGTCTCTGCCTCTCTCTGTCTGTGTCTCTCGTGAATAAATAAATAAAATCTTTAAAAAAAAAAATTCTCAAAAAAAAAAAAACCCATTGTCCAGTATTATACCATTCATGAACACATACGCAAAATCCTTAACAAATTATAAGCAAATTAAATGCAGCAATTTATAAAAAGGTTAATTAAAGTAGGGTTTATCCCAGAGTGCAGGAATGGTTCCTGATTTCCAAGACTGGAAAATCAATCAGCGTGATACAGCACATCAATAAAAAAACATAATAGGTTCAGAAAAAGTATCTGACAAAATTCCAGCGTTCATTCAAGATCAGAGCTCTAAGTAAGCTAGGAAGGGAGCGTCATTAAGCTGATAGAAGGTTAAAAATATCTGAGCATAATAATTAATGGTGGAAAACAATGCTTTCCCCCTGAGATCAGGAACCAAGGCCAGGATGTTCAATCTCAATCACTTAAACTAATGTTTGTAAAAGAGTACCTTAAAAAAAAAAAAAAAGTACCTTGTCAGTGCAGTAAGGCAGAAAAAGAAATAAAAGATATGTCAGATTGGAAAGAAAGAAATTAAACTGTCTCTTCTTGGAGACAACATGATCATCTATGTAGAAAACTCAGAGAATCTATAAAAAAGCTGCCAGAACTATGGCTGAATGTAACAGAATCTCTTAAATATAAGGGTTATAGGGTTAATAAACAAAGGGTCATTGTATTTCTATAAAGTAGCAATGAATAATTTGAAAATTGAAATTTTAAAACGCAACTTGGAAAAAAAATAAAAATAAAATGCAACTTGGTCGTATCAAAAAACCTCAGTAAAAAAAAAAAAACAGTATTTCAGGATAAATCTAATAAAATAGATGCGAAATTAGAAATCACTTCTGTGGGGGCATCTGAGCGGCTCAGTGGTTGGACTTCTCCCTTCAGCTCAGATTGTGATCCTGGGGTTCTGGAATCGAGTCCTGCAATTGGGGTCCCCACAGGGAGTCTGCTTATCCCTCTTGTCTGTGTTTCTGCCTCTCTCTGTGTGTGTCTCATGAATAAATAAACATTTTTTTGAAATATATGTTTTTAATTTATTTATTCATAAGAGAGACAGAGGGAGAAAGAGAAGCAGAGACACAGGCAGAGGGAGAAGCAGGTTCCAGGCAGGGATCCCGACATGGGACTCGATCCCGGGACTCCAGGATCATGCCCTAGGCCGAAGGCAGGCACTAAACCACTGAGCCACCCAGGGATCCCCCCCACCTTTTTTGTTGTTTTGTTTTGTTTGTTTTTTGTTTTTGGAATAAATAAAATCTTTAAAAAAAGATCACTTCTATTAAGAAGTACTTGACTATATGGTAAAAAATCTTTATATTGAGTTGGGTATGTACATTTTCTGTAAAGGAAATGTTTTTTAGAAGATGGTTTAGGGCAGCCCCGGTGGCTCAGCGGTTTAGCGCCGCCTTGGGCTTGGGGTGTGATCCTGGAGACCCGGGATCAGGTCCCACGTCGGGCTCCCTGCATGGAGCCTTCTTCTTCTGCCTGTGTCTCTGCCTCTCTCTCTCTCTCTCTCTCTGTCTGTCATGAATAAATAAATAAAATCTTTAAAAAAAAAAAATAGAACATGGTTTATTTTTCTTAGGTGAGTTTTTATATAGTTGTGATCACATGTAATTTTGTGTTCTTTTTTACGTAATATTACATTATTGTATTATATGTGTCACATGTTCCTTATATTTGCAAATCTCATTATATCTACTTAAACATTTTCTTAATGTTGGATATTTAGATTGTTTCCAAGTTTTGTTTTGTTTTTTTTCATTTTATTTATTTATTTTTAAAAGATTTTATTTATTCACTCATGAGAGAGAGGGGCAGACACAGGTAGAGGGAGAAGCAGGCTCCATGCAGGGAGCCCAACACGGAATTCGATCCCGGGTCTCCAGGATCAGGCCCTGGGCTGAAGACAGCACCAAACTGCTAAGCCACCGGGGCTGCCCTGTTTCCAAGTTTTTAAAATGCATTTTTAAGTTTCTTTAAATTGGTTGATATATATCCTACTACAGATGAATTTGAACCTATCGTAGGAAGAATGGAAACAGTCTTTTGATTTTAGAGCTTATAATTGGTATCAGGAAAGATTGAACTTCAGAGTAGCATTTGACTACCAGAGAGAAAGTTTTGTTTCTAATATTTATTCTTTTTTTTTTTAAGATTTTATTTATTTATTCATGAGAGACACACAGAGAGACATAGGCAGAGAGAGAAGCAGGCTCCATGCAGGGAGCCCGATGTGGACCTTGATCCTGGGACTCCAGGATCACTCCCTGGGCCAAAGGCAGATGCTCAACCGCTGAGCCACCCAGGCGTCCCCCTATTCTTTCTTTTTAAATAAAGATTTTATTTACCTATTTATTTACTTATTTGAAAGAGAGAATGAGAGAGATCATGATCAAGGGGAGGAGCAGAGGGAGAGAGACAAGCAAACTCTGTGCTGAGCATGGAGCCCAATGTAGGGCTCGATCCCACAACCCCAGTATCACAACTGGAGCAGAAATCAAGAATCAGATTCTTAACTGACTGAGCCACTCAGGCACCCCTAATGTTTATTCTTGAAAGTTTATTATGTCTATTATCTTTTTAAAAAATATATTTATTTATTCATGAGACACACAGAGAGAGAAGCAGAGACACAGGCAGAGGGAGAAACAGGCTGCATGCAGGGAGCCCGACGGTGGGACTCGATCCTGGGTCTCCAGGATCACACCCTGGGTCGAAGGCGGCGCTAAACCGCTGAGCCATGGGGGCTGCCCTATTACATCTATTATCTTGAAAGAATTCTCATGTGTCAGTGACTTCCCATTTTTGCATCAAAATGATCTTTGCTTTTGTTAATCTACTCCTGGACAATAATATCTTGTGAAGTCTATCTTTGCCTCTTAGACATCTGAGCACTGCTTGTCTATTATAATTGAGTGCTCTTTATTGTCCTCTAATATTTTACATAGAGATGCCTGTCATAACCACCCCCAAAATTTTTGTCCTTAAATTTACTTGTTTACACGTCTGTTGGTCTCCTGTAAGCCTGGGAAGGGACTTTGTCTTTTGGCTTTATATACCTACTCACTGGCACAATTACGTTTATGGTAGATAATGTGGTACTAGAAGTCTGTTTTAAAAATTATAACTTCAGTTTTCTCTGTAAAAAAAGACCAGTTTATATTTGAAGATGCGTTCTATTTCTAAGACAGTTACTCTTTGTCATTTGCTCATGCTGGTCTCCTGAGTACTAACATGAAATGAGAAAGAAGGGATGGGTTGATGTGAACTAACTTTCTGAAATCTTGACAGGTGTGGGATTATGAGACTGGAGATTTTGAGCGAACTCTTAAGGGGCATACAGATTCTGTACAGGATATTTCATTTGACCACAGTGGCAAGCTTCTGGCTTCCTGTTCTGCCGATATGACCATTAAACTATGGGATTTTCAGGGCTTTGAATGCATCAGAACCATGCACGGTAAGGTATAGAGGATAGTATTTTGATAGTGATTTGTAACATGACATTCCAGAGAAAAGAATATTGTTTTTTAATAGTATACAGTTTCCCTATATGCATTTCTTTTTTTTTTTTTTTTTCCTATATGCATTTCTTAATTGTATCAGTGGAAGAATGTATGATGTAGATAGCTCATGGATAAGATAAGCCCACAGTAGTTGAGAGTTGTTTCAATTATGAGGTTTTATCTCCTAGTACTGGTTTATATAAAATACTTAATTCATTTTCAGGAATATTTTTGGATAAGAAAAACTGCGGGGACGTCTGTCTTCAAGAAAGAAAGAAAATGAAGTTATTGGGGATTGTTTTGTTTTTCATTTTTCTCACTTGGGAAACTGAAGTCCAGAGAGAATAGGTATAATGAAAGCTGGAACCTAGCATTTCTTGCTCATGTTAGGATGTTCCACGTATCTCAATGTTAGGTGGTTTTCCTGGGTCTTGTCATAGACTGTTCTCAGGCGGTTTGGCTTTGTGGAAAGGACATGGGCTTTGGAATCAAATATCTGGGTTTAAATTCTTACTTGTTTACTTGTAGCTTTGGGAAATTTCAACAACTCACCTGCAAGATAGAAGTAATAATAATACTTATCATAGAATTGTTGTAAGGATAAAATGGAATTGTATACATGAATCATCTTGGTTTAGTACCTAGCACATAAAAGGTGTTCACTAAGGATTTTTGTTTTCTTTAAACATGATATAATTTGAATGTTTGGATAAGGAATAAGATACATAAGGAACACATGCTGTGTTGGTAATAAGAGGTTTTTTAAAATAGGTAATGTAGTGATATAAGCTATGTGATTACATAGAAATATAATTTGAAGAGTGTTTTCCCCTCAAATTAAATGGGAATCTTGCCAGTTAAAGGAATTCTTTCATAAAAGAATTGAATCCTTTCATAAAATCTAGTGTTTGTGTTTCTTTGAGTAGCCTGTATCTTGTTGCTTTGACTTTAATAAGAAGGGGAGTGGGAGATAATAGGGTTTCAGATATGGAATGAGTAGGTCAAGGGAATAAAAGGCACAGCATAAAGAATATAGCTAATGATGTTCTAATGGCGTATGGTGGCAGATGGCAGCACAGCGTGTAATGTATATACTTGTGGAATCACTGTGTTGTATACCTGAAACTAATGTAACACACCGTGTGACAACTATACTCAAAACTTAAAAAAAAAATGTTCTTTCCAACCTTTGTATATTCCTTAAAATAATATATATGAGGATTCTTTAGGGCTTTTTCCATAAAGAATACCTAATTAGAAACGTGAATAATGCATATAGACTAATGCATTTTTTTTTTACCCCCAGGGATATCAACAACAAAAATGAAATTTTCAACCACTATTTTAAATATGGAACCACATCTTCATTTTTCTTATTCTTCTGTTTAGCTTTGTAAATCTTATTTCCAACCTATATCTTAGGATATCAACCATGGAAATTATGTTTCTAGTATTCATACATAAACATTCAGCATATTATTAGTATATTCAAATGCTGATGATATGCCTTGTGATGTTAAAACAGTTGTATAGGTTGAAATTTAATCATAAATTGAGCCAGCTACTTATTTCATTATGGATTATTTTATTAAGTTGCTAATTCTTTAACTTTTTTGTGTGTAAATCCAAGTTTCTTATCAAATTTATATAAAACCCAGTGTGTGTAAAGTTGCTGCAGTATTTGAAATCCGATGGTGAAATCTCTTGGTAAACTGAGGTTTAGTTGCTCTTGGTGATATATCACTTAATACGTTGCTGTGTTGTGTGTTTTAGGCCATGACCACAATGTTTCTTCAGTAGCCATCATGCCCAATGGAGATCATATAGTGTCTGCCTCAAGGGATAAAACTATAAAAATGTGGGAAGTGCAAACTGGGTGAGTAGGTTTAGTTGAAAAGGTGTCAGCTAAAGAGATATTAAACAAACAACCAAAATGTATTGTGAACCAGTTATTTAGACTTTAACCCAGAATGGTCATGGTGCCGGTTGTGTCATATACTTTAAAACAAGGATTTAATCTCTAAATGTTTCCCAAAAAGGAACAGGGAAATTAAAAAAGAAACTTCCATGTTCTTGAGAGCCATTTTCTATTCAATGGCTAATTTCTTTGTGGTCTTCTTTTAAGGTGATTTCTCTGGGTTGAAATAAAAAGTAAATAATATATATGCAGATATTCCCTTATTAGGCTGAATTTGATTGTGGTTAGAATGACCCAATTTTTAATATAAAACCTTAACCTACTACTGGTTTTACCCAAATTAGTAGAGTGTACCTTTTTCCCAACAAAGCTATAAATATTTTTGTTAGTGTGTGTGTGTGTTTAGTTTTGAAAGATTTTCTCTCTATATTTTACCTTCTCGGATGTGTTGATTGGTTAGCTCCTTAATGATACTCCTATCAGTATATTTCAATTGATGTTTGATTTTCCAGCCTTTCCCCATCTTTTATTAACCAAGAATGTACATTTATTCTGTTGACTTGTATATGATTACTCTAACTTGTTGCCAACCTCTTCATTCCAATGCATAGCTAGTTTTATATTGCTTCTGGGAAATGTCCCAACGATTGCCATTCATGATGTAAATTTATTACTTATTTTGACAGCTACTGTGTGAAGACATTCACAGGACACAGAGAATGGGTACGTATGGTGCGGCCAAATCAGGATGGCACTCTGATAGCCAGCTGTTCCAATGATCAGACTGTGCGTGTATGGGTCGTAGCAACAAAGGAATGCAAGGCTGAGCTTCGAGAACATGAGCATGTGGTAGAATGTATTTCCTGGGCTCCTGAAAGCTCATATTCTTCCATCTCTGAAGCAACAGGATCTGAGGTATGTGATTTTATATGTTATTTCATGATTTTATTGTTGATATAAGAACTTAGATAACTTTTCTGATTCTTGGTTTCAGGGCAATTAATGCATTGACAAATCTGCATCCCAAAATTCTGAATCTAGAAACTCTTTACTCTTTCAAAACTTGCAAAAGTATTTATATTTTTTAACCAATGGTTATTATTGTTGTCCGCTGACTCTTGATTTGTGCTGGGGATAATTCTCTTGAAGAGTAAAAATGGTCATTAAATTTATCAGAAATTCTCTTGAAGAGTAAAAATGGTCATTAAATTTATCAGAAATTCCATTGTTAGTATACCAATGCAAAGTAAAACTCATGGGAGAGGTTAAAGTTATCTTTTAGAAGAATAGCCTTTAATGAGTGTAATTCTTTTATTTGTAAATTAATGGTGGAATGCAGTTCATTACTTAAATATTTGTTTTTAACAAAAGCTATTTCATATGGAGTCCTCTTAATACTCTTGAACACTAGAAGCACTAGCTGAATCTGGAGTTTTATTTGTTTAAGTTTTTATCTTAATTGCCTGTTGCTCATCACAAGTTCACTCCTGAATGCCCATCACCTATTTCACCAATCCTCCCAACCCTTCTTCTTTCTGGTAACCATCAGTTTGTTCTCTAAAGCTAAGAGTCTGTTTCTTGGTTTGTCCCTTTCCTTTTTTTTTTTTTTTCCCTTTGCTTGCTTATTTCTCTTAAACTCCATATGCAAGTGAAATGTACAGTATTTGCCTTTGACTTATTTCACTATGCTGTTCTGACTTATTATACTCTCTAGCTCTATCCGTGTTGTTGCAAACAGCAAGATTTCATTCTCTTTATATTTTTTAGGGATTAATAATATTCCTGTGTGTGTGAGAGAGAGAGAGAGAGAGAGAGAGAGATCTTTAGCCATTCATCAGTTGATGGATACTTGGATTGCTTCCATATCTTGGCTTTTGTAAATAATGCAGCTATAAATAAGGGTACATGTATCCCTTAGAATTAGTGTGGGTATTTTTTGTGGGTTTTTTTGTTTTTGTTTTTGTTTTTGTTTTGTTTTTTTAATTCTTTGGGTAAATACCCAGTAGACCAGTTACTGGATCATGGAGTAGTTCTTTTTTTAACTTTCTGGGGAACCACCATACTGTTTTCCACAATGGCTACATTAGTTTGCATTCTCACCCACCCCTTTCTCCACATCCTCACCAACACCTGTTTCTTTTTTTTTTTTTATATTTTTTTTCTTTATTTATTTATGATAGTCACACAGAGAGAGAGAGAGAGGCAGAGACACAGGCAGAGGGAGGAGGCTCCATGCACTGGGAGCCCAACATGGGATTCGATCCCGGGTCTCTAGGATCGCGCCCTGGGCCAAAGGCAGGCGCCAAACCACTGCGCCACCCAGGGATTCCCCCAACACCTGTTTCTTGTTACTGATTTTAGCCATTCTGTCAGGTGTGAAGTGGTATCACATTGTAGTTTTGATTTGTATTTTCCTGATGATGAGTGATGTTGAGGATCTTTTCATGTGTCTGTTGGCCATCTGATGTCTTCTTTGGATAGTTGTCTGTTCATGTCTTCTGCCCTTTTTTTTATATATATATATATATATTTTTTTTTAAGGATTTTATTTATTTACTAATGAGAGACGGGGGGGAGAGAGAGAGAGAGAGAGAGAGAGAGAGAGAGAGAGAAGCAGGTTCCATGCAGGGAGCCCAACGTGGGACTCTGTCTCAGGTCTCCAGGATCAGGCCCTGGGCTGAAGGTGGCGCTAAACCACTGAGCTCCCCGGGGCTGCCCTGTATAAGTTCTTTATAGATTTTGGATACTAACTCTTTATCAGATATGTCATTTGCAAATACTTTCTCCCATTAAGTTCAGTAGGCTGCCTTTTTCGTTTCATTGATTGTTTCCTTTGCTATGCAGGAGCTTTTTACTTTGATGTAGTCTCAGTGGTTTATTTTTGCTTTTGTTTTCCTTGCCTCAGAGGACCAATGTAGAAGAAAGCTAATATAGCCAATGACAGAGAAACTACTGCCAATTCTCTCTTCTATGACTTTTATGGTTTCAGGTCTCACACTTAGGTCTTTAATCCATTTTGAATTCATTTTTGTGTATGGTGTAAGAAAGTGGTCCAGTTTCATTCTTTCACATTTCTGTCCAGTTTTCCTAATACTATTTGTGGAAGAGACTCTTGCCCGTTGGATATTTTTTCCTGCTTTGTCAAAGATTCATTGACCATATAATTGTGTTTATTTCTAGATTTTCCATTCAGTTCCATCGATCTTTATGTCTATTTTGTGCTAGTACCATACTGTTTTGATTACTACAGCTTTGTAATATAACTTGAAGTCTGGAATTGGGATGCTTCCATCTTTGCTTGTGTTTTTCAAGATTCCTTTGGTTATTTGGAGTCTTCTGTGGTTCCATACACATTTTAGGATTGTTTTTTCTAGTTCTGTGAAAAATGCTGTTGGTATTTTGATAGAGATTGCATTAAATGTGTAGATTGCTTTGGGTAGTATAGACATTTTACCAATATTTGTTCTTCCAGTCTATAAACATGGAATGCCTTTCCATTTCTTTGTGTTGTCTTCAGTTTTTTCCATCAGTGTTTTATAGTTTTCAGAGTACAGGTCTTTCACCTCTTTGGTTAGATTTTAGATTTATTCCTTACTATTTTTGGTCCCTTTATAAAGGGAATTGTTTTTCTTAATTTCTCTTTCTGTTGCTTCATTATTGAATGCAGTGGATTTCTGTAAATTGATTTTGTATCCTCTGACTTGACTTGATTTGCTTATCAGTTCTAGCAACTTTTTGGTGGAGTCTTTTTTTGGGTTTTCTAGTCTGGAGGTTTTTCTTTTTTTATTTCTTCACGGTCCTTAGTTTGTACTTTTCATGATTTCAGTCTTTATGGTTAGTAACTTAAAAATAAATTACAGAATATTACTTCTTTGAATAAATTGTATGAGCCAAAATTGACCACATTTTTTCTTTATAGAGACAGTCCTAACGGTGATTTTGTTTTTTCTGGTTTTGGTTAAGATACAGTGCAATATTGGTTTCTAGAGTAGAATTCAACAATTCATTACTTATGTACAATACCTAGTGCTCACAAGTGCCCTCCTTAATACCCATAACCCATGTAGCCCACCCCCCACCCACCTCCCTCCTTCAACCCTGTTTGTTCTCTAACATTAAGAGTCACTTATGGCTTGTTTCCCTCCCTCTATTGTAGTAGATATTTTAAAATTTTAATAAATGAAGGAGGAAAATCCACGTGCCCCCCCCCCCCGTCTCTGTCCTTCTCACCCTCAAAAATTATTTTTCTAAAATGAGGCTTCCGTAATAACTATATTTTGGCTGGCTGGTTGCATTTTCAAATTCTGTGTACTGCCCTCTAGTGGTGGTTACTTGCCATGTCATAAATTTGATTCTGTGTGGATTTTATATAGATGGAAATAAATAGTTGTAAACTTTTTTCTTGATTACAGAAGCCTTGAACATCAAACTTGTCAGCCATTAGTATTACAGAAACTGAATCCTAATCTTACTGGAGCTGTTCTATTTTTATATTATCTGGGACCTTCCTGTGTAACAGCTTACATATGTCAAAAGATCTATATATTTTGATAGAGAAAAATACAAAGAATAAGTTCAAGAGATCTAATTGTACAGCATGGTGACTGTAGTTAAAAATACTGTGTCATATACTTAAATTTTTCTAAGAGTGTAGATCTTAAGTATTCTCACCAGCTTAAGAAAAAAAAAAAAAAAAAACCGTATTTTCACCACCTAAAAGGGGGGTGGGAATATTTATATGAGGTGATGGGTATATTAATTAACCTGATTTTGATGGTCATTTTACAATATATATATATATTTCAGAATATCAGGTTGTGTGTAGTAAATATATATATTATTTGTCTCCCAAAGTTGTATTTTTATAAAAATTGGGAATATAGATCATCGGTAGAAGTCCTTTAAAGTCTTCACTTAACTTCTTACATGGGAAACTTAATTTTTGTATGTTTTCTGTAGACTAAAAAAAGTGGCAAGCCTGGGCCATTCTTACTGTCTGGATCCAGAGACAAGACTATTAAGATGTGGGACGTCAGTACTGGCATGTGCCTTATGACCCTCGTAAGTTTGCGTAATCTCTTTTGTATCTTAACTATGTTTATGACTTGTTGGGTTAGATGCCTTATGATATCTTACTAAATAAGCTGAATCATTGCAGGCTTTATTTTTTATTTTTTACTTTTTAAGATTTTTATTTATGTATTTGAGAGAGAGAGAGAGTGCACTAGACATGAGTAGGGATAGAGGGAGAGAGAGAAGCTGACTCTCCACTAAGCAGGGAGCCTGACTTGGGATTTGATCCCAGAACCCTGAGATCATGACCTGAGTCAAAGGCGGATGCTTAAAAAAAAAAAAAAAAAAAAAAAAAAAAAAAGGCGGATGCTTAACCAACTGAGCCACCCAGGTGTACCCTATTTGTAGGCTTTAAAAGAACTTCTTTATAAAGACATTTTTTTTTAATTTTTATTTATTTATGATAGTCACAGAGAGAGAGAGAGAGAGAGAGAGAGGCAGAGACATAGGCAGAGGGAGAAGCAGGCTCCATGCACCGGGAGCCTGATGTGGGATTCGATCCCAGGTCTCCAGGATCGCGCCCTGGGCCAAAGGCAGGCACCAAACCGCTGTGCCACCCAGGGATCCCTAAAGACATTTTTTCTTAAAATTTTGTAATTCCATTATTAAAGTGATAGGAAAATTATTTCTGTAGAGTGTCATGTTTATATAAAGGATCTACAAAGCCAGTTAATTCTAGGAGGGAGATCTTCGCTCACTATATCTTTAAAACTTAAATTACTCCTGTGGGAGAGAAGCAGTGTTATTATAGACTCCTTTTTTTTTTTTTTTTCTAAGATTTTTTTTAAAAGAGAGAAAGAGCCTTGGTGGAGGGAGGGACAGGATGAGAAGGAGAAGCAAACTCCCCACTGATCAGAGAGCCTGACATGGGGCTCCATCCCAGGAGCCCAAGATCATGACCTGAGCCAAAAGCAGTCACTTAACCAACTGAGCCACCAGACACCCCTAGACTCATTCATTTTTTAAACTGTTTTTGTATTTTACTGTATTTAATTTTAATATGAATCCTTTTAACTATTATCTGTTGTTCACATGGTCCAATTTATTTGGTTTATTTTACCATTCTAATGTTCATGTTGTTACCTACCTAGCTTTGTGACTTGGAAATGCGTATTTCATTTTAGGAACATCTAGAATTTGGTATTAAGATATATAAATGATACAACAGCATTGTGGACATTCTTGTTTGCCTAAGGAAGTTCGAGGAGAATCTGTGGGCATTAATTCAGTAGCCGTTTTTGTAATTTGGCATCTATGTTTGTTTTAGAGATTCTTTAGGTGCTAACCATACCTTGAAGTGATTGTCTCTCTGTAGGATATAGTAGGCACTTAGGAAGTATCATCAAGAATTGAGGGCAGCCCTGGTGGCGCAGCGGTTTAGCGCCGCCTGCGGCCCGGGGTGTGATCCTGGAGACCCGGGATTGAGTCCCACGTCGGGCTCCCTGCATGGAGCCTGCTTCTCTCTCTGCCTGTGTCTCTGCCTCTCTTTCGCTCTCTCTGAATAAATAAATAAATAAATCTTTAAAAAAAAAAAAAAAGAATTGATTAGAGGGGTGCTTGAGTAGCTGATTCAGTTAAGCTTGTGACATCTTGATTTCAGGGTTGTGAGTTTAGGATCTGCGTTGGGCTCCATACGGGGCATGGAGCCTACTTAGAAAAAAAAAAAACTGATTAGAAAATTAAACTCTTCTCTAGGAGTATTCTGAGCTGACTTCAGATATACTATATCCCTATTTAAAAAGATGATCTACATTTAAAATCAGAAAGTATGTATGGGGTACCTGGCTGGCTCAGTCAGTGGAGCATGGGTGCTGTTGATCTTGGGGTTGTAAAGTTTGGGCCCCACATTGGGTATAGAAATTGCTTAAAAATAAAATCTTTTTTTTTTTTTAAGATTTTACTTCCTTATTTCAGAGAGAGAGTGTGCACCAGTTGGCGGGGAGGGTCAGAGGGAGAAGCAGACTACTCCCCTGAGCAGGGAGCCAGATGTGGGGCTGGATCTCAGGACCCTGGGATCATGACCTGAGCTGCTCAAGTGCCCTGAAAATAAAATCTTTTTTAAAAAGAAGAAAGCAAGAAAGCATGTGCTCTTCTCTCCTGTAATAACACAGGTTATCTTAATTTCCCTGGAGATTTCTGGCGCCTATTTTTTCCAGCTAAAGAGAGAGTACTTTTTACTGCTTTATTTTGGTGTAGCCTTGGAAATGTGATTTAACTTTTGTTGAGGCTTCTACCTCTAGTGATTGGTGACTTTTATAAGTCACTATATAAGAGGACAAGATTTTTAAAAAAATTTTTTTATTTATTTGAGAAAGAGCACACACACGAGTCAGTGGGTGGGCAGGAGGGAGAAGCAGACTCTGTGCTGAGTAGGGAGCCCGACATGGGGCTGATCCAGGACCCTGGGATCATGACCTCAACTGAAGGCAGGCACTTAACCGACTGAGCCACTCAGGCGTGTCCCCCACCCCCACTTTTTAAAATTAACTCCCCTTTCTTGGTTATGTACACTGTAGAAAAATTAGAAATATACAGGAAAGCTAAAAGAAAAAAAATCACCCTTACATCACTCTCTCATACTTAATAATACCTACCAAGTATATTTTTCTAGTCTAGGGCTGTCTAGTAGAACTTCCCATGATGATGTTCTATATATATTATCCAGAGTTGTGGCTACTCGCCACATGCAGCTATTAAGCTCCTGAAACGTGGCTAATGACACTGAATGACTGATTTGCTGATAGTATTAATATTGGTTTATATTTAAAAAGCAACTTGTGACTAAATGGCTACCCAGGTAGACTGTGCAATTCTAAGCTATTTTCTTTAATTTCTATGTGATATGAATATGGTGGGGGATTTTTATATATGTAAATGATGAGAACCATAATATTGTACATACTGCTTTGTAGCAAACCTTTAATTTAGGAGATATATGACACTTGCTCGTGGTGTTAGATCTTTTATACTGATTACATACAGTGCTTTGATGAGCATCTTTGTTAATTCTCTGAGCCATTCTTCATTATTTCTTAGGGTAAATAGCAAGAACTGGAACTGCTGGGACAGGGGATATAAATAGATAAATTGGATGGATGGATATTCAGTAAATACCTAGAGTCACCAGTTGCTAACACTTTCCTTTCTGTGTATGTGTGTACATTTTGCTGAACAGTTTGACCATTGCTTGTAGATACCATGACAATTGGCCTAAAATAATTTTATCACGTGTCTCCTAAGAATAAAGGTATTCTGTATAACCACAATAAAATGATTATAAGTTTCATGTCAAGAAACTTAACATTGGAGTGCCTGGCTGACTCAGTAGAGCCTATGACTCTTGATCTCAGGACCACAAGTTCAAGCTCCACTTTGGGCATAGAGATTACTTTAAAAAGTTGATTTTAAAAAAAGAAATTTGACATTAATATTACATATTCACAGTTTCTCCAATTATCCCAATAGTGTCTTTTATAACTTTATTTTATCCACTCCTCAGGAGGCAGTCAAGCATCACTCATGATATTTACTGGTCATGTCTTAGTAGTTTCCAGTTTCCTTTCATCTAGAAAAATTGCTTATACTTCTTTTGGAGTGTGGGGTTAATTTTTGGCATTGACCTTTTTTTTAGAGAGCTTTGAGTAAAGACTATTTACCTAGATGCTGTTTAAACACTTTATTCCTTTTTAAGTCAAATGCCTTTCTGTTTTTAAGGTGGGTCATGATAACTGGGTACGTGGAGTTCTGTTCCATTCTGGGGGGAAGTTTATTTTGAGTTGTGCTGATGACAAGACCCTACGTGTGTGGGATTACAAGAACAAGCGATGCATGAAGACCCTCAATGCGCATGAACACTTTGTTACCTCCTTGGGTATGTATGAGTAATGAGGTTTCTAAGCAATTAGATTTTGGAAGTGCCAGGCATAAACAGTTTTATGTAATTGTGTGGAATTTTCCAGGTAAGAAATGACTGTTTGCTTTCAGGACAGACTAGAGAAGATAGTTTTAAAACTTTGTGGATTCCTATCTTTTGTTTTAAATTCTCCTTTCCTTAACTATATCTCTCCATCATCAGCCTTATAATAAAAAATTTACTTTCTCCATTGCACAACATTGGTTTTGGAAACTAGGATTGTGAAGAGGATGCTTACTAACCACTGTGATGGGTGATTTTCCTCCCCTACTAGTTTGTAAGTTTCTCAAACTAAATCTTACTCAGACTTTTTTCCTGTGGCAGGTATATACTATTATGTACTGAGAACTCACAGAATTGTAGTTATGTTTAATAAATATCCTCCGTATTATCTGGACCTGAATCTAGAATTTAAGATACTGAATACAGTAAAATATAACACACCTAGAGTATGATGGATCTAATGATAAAAGTAAAGCCTGGGTAGAATAGGGCTAATGCCTACCTCGTAGGATTTGTTACAAGAATTAAACATGATTATTAAAGCTTTAGTACTAAGCCTGGAACATAGTAAGTTAAGTAAGTAGATACATTGAGGCTGAGGCTACCTTTGTTGTTGTTGTTGTTGTTGTTAGATGTGTTTATTCAGCTTTAGTTGGGATGGGGGTTAATAGGGGTAGGTATTTTTATTGAAGTGTTAATACAGGATTTAATCATTACATGTCAGCTTCCCTAACCTAGGGGTGGGTGTGTACAGAAAAAAAATGAGTATTCCTGATACCTGGACTTGCTTATTTTGTGGCTTATTAAAAATTTTATATGAATTTAAAATAAGCCTTTTCTTTTTCTTTCAGATTTCCATAAGACGGCACCATATGTGGTTACTGGCAGTGTAGATCAAACAGTAAAGGTGTGGGAGTGCCGTTGATTGAGTCTCATTTGGCCCCTCCTCCCATTTTCCTCTGGATGCACTCTGATGATACCATGGTTACCCCATTGAGCTCTGTTTAAATAAATATTGTCCTTTCATGTAAATTATTCTGGATGTAGATTGAGCTTATTAAATGTTACACACAAAGTATTCATGCATGGTGAATCCAAATTGTATACTGTAAATTTACATACGTTGTCTAGAAGTACCATAGGGTTTAAAAACCTGGGCTGGCATTGGTCACACCAGGCCTAAGAAGGCAGAAGTTGAATAAATTGAACTAGGGCACTAAACTGAATAGTTGACAGTGTCATTTTATGTTGGATTATTAATTCCTGTTTTTCTTTCTGCTGTTGGTGCCTGACTTGATGGCCTCATTTGGGGAAAAGTGGTGATTATTAGGGCTTTTTCTGAAATGTGTATCTATGTAACATCACTTAAGTGTGCTTAATAAATCTTTAAGGATGTTAGATGATAAGGCTACAATTCAAAATCTTCTGAACCATCTATATAATTAATGGGAATTACACATTGGAATTTTTGTCATGACACATTTGCCAAATCAATAGGATACATTTGTTTTGGCAGCCTTTCATGCAGAGGCTAGTGGTATATTTATGTAAGAAAATGACTAAATCTCAAATAAGAAAAATCTCAGCAGCTAATAGCAAATCATTTATTTCATTTGGGTCTTAATGCTTTGTAAACAGGTTAACAAAACACTGTAATACTCTAAGCTTCTATTTTTCACACTAGACACACTTCTAGTTGTATTCTCCATACTATTAGACTGTATAGTGATGTGATTTCCAAGTAGAATTTAATCTTCCCATTGAGTGTGTCATGGTACAAATCACTATTTGTTTTGATGTTTTTTAGGGATGTGCAATGTGCATTACATAATGACAAATACTGAAAAGGTTATGTTTGCCCATTTTAAAGAAGTGGGAGAAATAACAACAGTTTGCTTTTCAACATGAATCTGATATTGATTTGAACTGTATTTAACTTACACGTTAAAAAAAAAGACAGGGTTTAATGGAGCATGCATAAAAATGTACTGTGTTTTCACCTTTTGTTTATATATAAATGTTTATATGGGCCTATCTATAAGTGGATAAGTCTGTATATGTATATCACACACATACAACCTCCATGTCTTTGGGTCCTGGGTTTTTGCAGAAGTGCTAAAACATACAAGTAGAATAAATTTTGCTGTGGAATACCATACTTTAGAACAAGCCCATTTTGATCCTCATGCTTCTGAAAACTAGGTCTGACTCTGTGGGAATTTTTCCCAGCTAAAAGGAAGATCACTTCCCCCTCCACAGTTCGTATGTTCAGCATTTTACACATCCTGATATATTGTATATTGTGATCCAAAGTTACTACAAATAGGTTTCAGAGAGTTTTTATCTATGACTTTGGAAACAATAATTCATTGCAGATCATTAAATACATAATTTCATTGCTTAGCTAACCAACAGCTTTTTTTTGAGGTCATTTGAAAAGTTAACAGAACAAAGAAATAACAAAGTTTAACAAAAGAAATGTACTCTCTGAATTGCATTGTATTCATTTGCGTAACATGTGATTTTTTTTAATGTCCCTTTTAGCATTTAATGGAAATTTGGTTCCTGAAAAAGACAAAGGGTTAGAGTTAGTGTCCTATAGATACACAGAGACTAGGCCTTATGTTTACTAGAAGCAGCTTTACGTCTAACTTGTGTCTTTTTGTTCGTTTGCTTTGTTTTTAATAATTCCTGAGAGATGTCTCTGGAAGGAAAAGTGTTTTGAGAACTAAAGGCTATTTTTGAAGACAAAAATTACAACTTAAGCTAATTCCCTAAATACAGTAGAATAACTTTTGGGACAATATTGCCTCACAACCCTGCTCACATTGAGAAGTCTCTTTTTTTTGTTTCCCTTTAGCTGTTCTGACTGGATTTTTCTACAAAAGCTATGGAAGATATCTTTGTTCTCGTTTGCTGCTACTTCCTGTCCTATTTTAAGAAATATAAATACATAGAAATGGTGCATCTTAACATTTGTTTGTACATGTATAAATGTCTTGTATTTTAATTCATTTTTAGCATGTAGCAACACGAATTGTTTAAGGGTAAGCCACAACATCTAGAAATCACTCATAGCTACGAACAATAAAGGAAAAAAAATGGTACCGATTTAGGAGGAAACAAAGCTGCTGTCCGCTGGGTTTCCCCCCTGCAGCATACAGTGACTTTCGTTGACAAAGGAGGAGAAACAATATTACTCTGTAAACAAAGTTATCCTTACTTGGGAGATTGCCACAGCCTGCTGCTTAGTTGAGCTACCAGACAGCCTCCATTTAAGAAGCAGCAAACACTGAATCTCAGGGATGGTCCTCAACTGGATCCAAATGTAACGAGCCCTGTTTGAATAATGAAGGGGGGTGGGGGAGAGCGATCCATCCACGATCTGGAGTCAGAGGTGTGCGGTTTCCTGCACTGTTGTTTGACACTGCCCTGTTGATGCCCTTTCTTCCTGTTGCCTCCGTTTTCTCTGTCTGCTGTCTAACCCTGTGCCTTGCCTGGGATAAGTACAATGATGAGGTTACTGGTTTGGATTGTAAGTAGAGGAAGTTACGAATTGGTTTAGAGGTTCACTGCTGCTTTGTCACTTTCTCAAATTGGCCATTAAGAAATAAAAAGCTGGTAGAATTGCATCTTCAGATGATTATTTGACTTTGTGTGTGTGTGAAAACAGACATTCCAGTGCCACCCTAAATAATGTGCCCAAGAAGTCCTAGCTGCACTCTTGAAAGTGCAAGCCACAGAGACTGTGGTTTAGACATTGCTTGGAGAATAGTTGCTTTTTTGACATGGCATCTTGCACTTTAGGAGACTAAGACCGTCCTGTTTTGTCTATGTGTGGTGTGACCAATGGTGTGCCCAGAGCACTGCTCTAAAATCACTAGTGTTAGCAAGTCGTCCAGGCTGTGGAGCGCTCGCTGTAGTCTTTGGAAGCTTCGGCTCTAGATCACTAAGCCCAGTCTCCTTACTGTCAGTGCCCTGCTCTCCTGTTTGCCTCTTTCTGTTTCTGTGTGAACTTCCAGTTAAAATCACTCATTAAATAGTTTTCTTTTAAAATTATTTAAAGAAAAACTATTTAAAGGATATTTTGTTTTGTTGACAGTGGTGGCTTGATAATCCTTAAGCAACTGAAGTTAAAATTGTTGAAGGAAAAGGCACTTGAAATGGTTACTCTTTCTGTCCAGCTGTATATAAGTCCAATGTGTTAATTAATCTAGATGATGCAAAGAAGAATCTCCTGGTAGAGAAGCGACATGTACAAAATCGGTGAAAAAGGTTTGGGGTTTTGTTTTTTTTTTTTTTTTCCAGTAGGTTGGGGGGAGGGCAAGCTGGATTTACAAGTCACAACTGGACTGAACTGGCCTTTTTATCTTTCCACTCTATCATGTAAGTAGCTGCTTTCTTGTCCTGCCTATCCTTCAGGCATCCCTAGAGCTCACTCTGAAGATGATAGAAACAAACACAAAATCTTCGGGTTAGAAGTTGATCCTGACACTGACATGAAGGCAAGCATTGATTTCATATGAATGTTGCAGAGGTGGTGGTGATTGGAGAAAACAGTTCCCAGATTGTAAGAGTTAACTGAAGATATTGACACAATTTTAAAAAATCAGTAAAGGAATGTATATAATATTGCTCTTGTGTTTTACAGTAAGATTTGTTGCTCTCAGACTGTGTAAAACAAAATTTATTCATGTTTTCTGCATATTAAAAAATCCTATTGTACCAATTGGTAAACTATTAAATGCCTATAAAACTAGATGTGATTTTTTTTTTTTTGGTGTCTTTGTGCAGAGATTTAAAGCCTTATAATTGAGTCCAAATTGGAGATGGAATATGTTCAACACCAGTCATACAGTGAGATGCAAGTTGGTAGCAGGGCTTTGATAGAAGTCTTTTCTTGAGGGCGATGCTGGTACTGTGTTTGCTGTCTGCTTCCTTCGCCTTATTTAGGAGGTCAAGAGCTAGGAATCAGGGCTGCAGGGGCGCTTGCCATGG
Source organism: Canis lupus familiaris (assembly GCF_011100685.1). Taxonomy (NCBI): domain Eukaryota; kingdom Metazoa; phylum Chordata; class Mammalia; order Carnivora; family Canidae; genus Canis; species Canis lupus. The sequence continues at coordinate 46,680,542 of NC_049230.1, forward strand.
TGGGTGGGCTTAATGAGCCTCGACTTCTCTAAGGCACCGCCCTCCCCTCCTGCAGCCCTTCCCGACAGTGACTCTTCAGTCCAGGAGCTCAGGCCCTGGAGAGCTGATGCCAGGAATGACCTATTGTAAACCCCTACGCCACACACACACACACACACACACACACACACACACCAAAAAAAACTTGGCGCCTTTGTGGTGGTCAGGGTCCACAGATAAGGATCATGCCCCTTTTGTTCTATTAATGAATGAGCCTCTTTCTATCCAGTGGTCTTGGATTCTTGAAGATTCTTAATACTGTTTTAAATTTTGCTTGAAATGTACCAAAGTTGTCTTCACTCTTGCCCCAGAAGTCCCATGGTTTTCCCTCTGCTTTACACATGCTGGCTATGTCCTACCTTCATCCTTTCCATCTCTGCTACTGGTCAGCTAGCACTCGTGTCCAGGGCACCCATGAAGTCTCCAGACCCTTTCATGTATAAAGGACAAGATTGATGATGTGGTGGCTCTTTACTTAAAGCCTGGTGGTTTTCCTGCCTCCTATTGGGGTAGCCTCTTCCCCACGCCCCACCCCAAATGGAGATCAAGAGCACCAAAGTAATTTGCTTGAAATTCCAGTTTTCTTGAGTGTTGCAGCTTTTCCATATCCCTGCAGGGCACTTTTCCCCTAGCTTGAGATGCAGATGATGAACCTGACCCACTTTCCCTAGAGGTAGAGAGTTGTAGCTTTAGTATTAGGATCACGAAATGCAGTCAGCTATTCAAAACTCACTCACTGGTATATCACTTTGAAGCTTCTTTGGTTCATTGGATGTGTCTGTGACAGGATGAGGGCTAGGAAGATGGAAGACTTGGGAAATGGTACTGCATTCTAAATGTGGCAGCTCTCCCTGTTCAGGCTTTGGTGAAACGACATGCATGCAGAGATAATTTTTGACTGCTCAGAATCTCCTAGGAAGATGATTCTCATGTGTTCCCCAGCTGGCCAGTGGCAGCAACATTCGGGAACTCAGAAGTGCAAGCTCTTGAGCTCCAGCTCAGACCTACTGCATCTGAAGCATCTATATGAAAAATCCATTTTAACAAGCTATCCAGATGACTCTGATGCCAGCTCAAGCTTGAAAACCACTGATCTAATTAATTCAGCTAACTTCATTGAAGAAGACATTTGGACAAAAGTCATTGGTCCCTGGGCCCCAGAGCTGCGGTTTGAGCTCAGATCTCAGCCCTCTTTATCACTATCACTTTGATACATAGAATTTGTTCCTTTGAGAGTATTCTGTATGGTCATCACTCCCATTTGGTCACCAGCCCTCTTTTAATAAAAGTGGAAGGGCGATTGGCTCAGAGGAGCGAGCCACTCAATCTTAGGGTTATACATTTGAGCCCCACGTTAGGTGTAGTTTACTTAATAAGAAATATATATATATATATGTATATTTAAAAATAAATAGAAGTGGAGGTGGAGGGAATAGGGAAGGGAAAAGACCTATCATTTTGAATGCTTGTTAGGTGCCAACACACTCACAAATACGTTCCCTATTGGTGGACATTAGTACATTTTTATGGACAAGAAAACAGGTGCACTTGAGGCAAGGTCTTAGGCCAAGGGTATTAATACTAATCTAGAAGGGGAGCTGGGACTCCAACCCAAATGCGCAGGCTCTTTCCCTTACCTGGTTCTGCCTGTTAGGCATCTTGTTAGCTAAGTGTAAGGAGGACCTTCTGACCTCTTTCAGTTTAACCTTTAGCCATGCAGGAATGACCCTCGTCCCATCCCGGAGGCCCTCTATCACATTGCACCACACTGGGAACTCTGTGAGAAGGCCATTAGGAATGGGGCGGAGCCTGGGAATGGGTCAGCAAGGATTATGCTGCCTACACTTGAACTTTTGGAAAGCTCCTAAATCATTCTTTGTGAAATGACTGTTCTCAGGATAATTCGGTCCTGCCTAGTCTGCATCTCTCTCTCTTTTTTTTTTTTAATCAATGGATTTGCCTAATGGGGTTTTTCTCAGTTTACATTTGAGGGCCACCTGTCCTCTGTAGGCGTCCTGATTACACATGCCTTGCTTGATTTGATAGTTTAGACCCTGGCAGGAGGAATGTGATAACCTTGTTCTCTGCCTCAGGGTATACAGGTTCCTGGGTGCAGTCTAACTAGAGCGCTCTCAATACCCATTTCACAAAGGCAGTTTGCAGGGCATGAGTGGAGACATAAAATCTTTTTTTCCTTGATGATACAATCTTCAGAGCTAATTTGGCTATGCTAGCTTTTTAAAAAGGTATTTATAAAAGTAACATGCATGTTAAATCCAAACAGAAGAGTTTTGGAAAGACTAGCATGGGGTACATGAAACGGGTGGGTGTGGCTCACACAATTTAGACTTAATGTTAGTCTTCAACAGGTGCCCATCAACACAGACCATAACCTAACATGCTGGCTCCCACACCAACCCTTCCTGGATACCACTAGTCACCTTATTTTAAAAATGGCATTTTGTCAACTAAGAGGAAAAGAGTGGATTTCACACTTAGAACCTTTTGTTCCCTTTAAACAACAGTCCCTTATCATTTGGCTTGTTGGAAGGTATCTGACAGCACCAATATCCTTAACGGATCAACCATGAAAACGGGCCTTCTAGGTGACTGGTGGATACAATGGTAATTAAACCTGAGCATTTCTCAGCCTTACCAGATAATGCCCCCCTTCTGCAAGTGCTGTGAAGCACATTGCTGGTGTTCAGAGGACAAAGACCATAGGAAGGCACGTTCAGAACACAACCTTGAAACTGCCAAGGAAAGTGGTGGTGGGGGCGGGGTGCATGCATCAGGCAGCAACGGGGATTCTACCGGCATGGCTTAGAAAACTTCGAGGCTCAGCTGTTGAGCGTCTGCCTGCAGCTCAGGGCGTGATCCTGGAGTCCTGGGATGGAGTCCCATCCCACAGGGAGCCTGCTTCTCCCTCTGCCTGTGTCTCTGCCTCTCTGTGTGTCTCATGGAGAAATAAATCTTTAAAAACAAAACAACTTCAAGGTCAAGGATGTCTTTCCAGTTGGCTCAGGAAAAGTAACAAGTTGGAATATTTTTTCTCTCCAGAGAATTTGTTAAAGACAAAAAAAAAAAACCTCTCCCCAAGTACCCAGAAAGGTATTCAAGTATGTTGCTGAGGCCTTACCTGCTCAAGGATGGCCAAGTAGCAGCTGCCAGTTATGGGACTTCCCTTCTCAGCTCCCCTCAGAACCTTTCCCACCTCACAGGCCCTGCCCCTCAAGCCCCCTCTGGGGTTACCCTTTCCTCCATCTCACTGAGTCTCCAGAGAGCCTAGTCCACCCAAAATTTACCCTAGGACAGCAAACTTGACACCCCTCCATTTCAGCACTCCTAGTCTTCCAGGGGTTGCTGCCCAGTTCTGACTCAAAGGGACAAGCACAGATGCTCAAAATCAGGTGTTCAGGCACCTATCAGGGCCAGCAGGTCCAGGCCCTGGGCCCCTACCCTACCCCACCCCTCATTCCCATCCGCCTTCACTCTAACCTGTACCACACACAGCTCTACGAAGGAGCCATTCTCATAGGTCTAGTGACTGGAAGTCAGGTAAACTCTAGCTGGGCGCCTGTGACTCCACCCCCTTCAATATTTTAAGGAGAGTCTTCCATCTGACCTAATTTGTACACATTCGTGTGTTTTAAACTCTTCTACTAGTACCAGGTGTGGCAACAGCCCTCCCCCCAGATGGAGGAGACTGGTACAGAGCACAGGAGAGGCTGGGGCAGCAGGTTTCAAAAACTCACTTTATTCCAATGTGAAATGAAGACGTGATGGTTTAAAAACAAGAAAAAGTTCTTGATCAGCGGTGGGGAGGCTCCGCTTGCTAGCTCACACCCACTGCCTTTGAAACAAGGTATCTGGACAGACTATACCCATCAGCAGCTCCCCGCAAAGCCCCAGGCAGAGGCCCCGGCCCAGGGACAGCTCCCCAGCTCACTGGGGTGGCGAGCTCCCTGACCCACCGACCCATCGGGGCTCCAACAGCAGGCACAGAGAAGCAGCGCGGAAGGGCGGGAGGGAGTAGCTGGGGCTCATGGGAGCCACCACCGGCCGCGGGTCCCCTCCCCCGGCAGCCCCCATGAGGACCAGGTAGGGAGCTGGGCTCCATGAACAAGCAACCATCACTCCTGTGTCTAGTCCGTGCCCTGCAGGATCCCTGATTCAGGCCTGGCTGCCCTTGTCCCTCCCATCTACCCCAGCCCCACTGTGCGTCAGGCAGCTCGAGTTTAAGGGGGAATACATTCAGAGCAGGGCCCCTAGGGCTCTCCCCAGCTGACGTGCAGGGAGTGGGGAGTAACTGCCTCCTGCTGGGGCCCGGGGTGTCTGTCTGGGGAGCCAGCACTGCCTACCCTGCCCCCAGCCCCGTCACCTCGCCACGAAGCTAAAGTGCACCCCCACCCTCCAGCCCTGCCACAAAGCTGTGACTCCCCATCCCAGGACACAGGAAAGCTCCCCTTCTTTTTGGCTTCAAACCTGGACTTTAAGCCAAGTCAGGCCCTGGGGCAGTGGCAGCAAAAGCAGCAGCCATAACGTCAAACATACAAATGACCTGAGAAATCTCTTCATGTCATCCACTCAGAACCAAGGTGGGGCTATGTACAAGTCAGGAAGGACGGATCGAGACGCTCACAGGCATGGACACACTCGCACACACCTGCTTGAAGATGGGGAGGCCAGGGGGACACCTGCCCCCCAGCTGGGGACTCACGCCCACGCACTCCATTCATGTATCTTCAATTAGGCCTCTGCATCGTATATTCATTGAACCAGTGCAAAAACATCTTTGGGGGGTTGAGGGGCAGGCAGGCCAGGGTCCCAGGAGGGCGCTGAGGGTAGGGCTGGGGTTGGAAACATGGAAGAAGAGGGACTGGCTTCCTCTCCCGCTCTGTAGGGCAGGCCCCCCTTCTCCTGGAGTCTGGGTCACTGGGTAACGGGGCAGCTGGCTGACTGTCCGTGAGCCTCTCCCTCTACCCCTGTGAGCTGGGGGAGGAAGGGTCCTTGGCAGCTTGGGGCTGGGAGGCCACGTCCTCCGGGGCCCCTGCTGGCTCGGGCTCGGTGGCCATGGGCTCCTCAGCCTTCTCCCTGCTGCTGGCCTCCTGGAGCTGGTGCCGCCGTGCCACCTCGGCTTTCAGATTCTCCAGGTCTTTTTGGCTGAGCAAAAGGACAGGGGTGAGGGGCAGGTGTCAGAGTCAGCCCGGGCCCTCCGGTGCCTTACTGGCCTCAGTTAAATTTAATCCTGGGGCAAAATATCAGGCTCTGCTCTTTGTCTGGTGAGAGATACATGTGGAACCAGCGCTTCCCTCCCCGGAGCCAAGAGGCTCCCAAGCACTGAAGCTGGAAGAGCTCACTCTTCCACACACTCGACAGCCTCACACTCGACAGCCTCCAGTTGAGGCCCGGCTCCCACTCAGCCTCCACTTCCAGCTCCAACCCATAGCACCGCGTGGTCGCTCCTCCAGCAGATGACACACAGCAGGGATCCCAGCAGCACCCTGGGCCCCAGGGGACAGAGCCCACGCCTTCCATGGCTGGGAGGGAGGCAGGGCCAAAGAGCCAGTGAAGGCGGCACTGTCTGCAAGAGCCATGCTAGAACCCTCGGGGTCCCGCCATGGGGCACAGCCCCCACTGAGGCAGCAGGACACCAGGGCAAAAGTAAAACTGCTCTTCATGTACTGATAGGGGAAGATGGCTGAGGTTCAATGAGTGTGGGAAAAAACACAGCTACGTCCGTGGTCTGCTACGATTTTGTGCAAATTAATAAAAGGGGAAAAAAAAAAAGATTACAGGGGATCCCAGGTTTGGCTCAACAGTTTGGCGCCTTTGGCTGGGGCATGATCCTGGGGACCTGCGATCAAGTCCCACGTCGGGCTCCCGGCATGGGGCCTGCTTCTCTCTCTGCCTGTGTCTCTGCCTGCCTCTTTCTCTTTCTCTCTTTCATGAATGAATAAAAAAATAAAATATAAAAAATCTAAAAAGATTACAGACATGTGTTTGCTCAACTATGCAGAGCATTTCCTGTAGGAGTCACAGGGAACTTCTTACCACTGGCTCAATTCTGAGCCACGACAGTGAATTATTTATTTTAAAAAGCAAAAAACTAAGGGCCATTTCCATGTGGGCCTCACCTGAGAGGAATGAAGAGGATGCCGTTGATGACATTGAGCTGTTCCAGGACACTGGCCATGCTGGGAGCTGTGAACTGAGAAGTGGCAGGGCAGATGAGCCAGCAGGCCTCCCGGGAGGCTGGGGTGCCGGTGCCCACGCGAGAGGGGACCTACCTTGAGGGGCGGGATGTTGGCGCTGGAGCCGTTGCGGTAGATCTCGTTCATGGTGCGCTGCAGGGCCACGGCCTGCTGGGTCAGGCACTTGAGGTACTCGGAGCTCTCCTTGGTCTTCTCGTGGTCCTCGCCCAGCTACGGGGGAGGCGGCACAGGCAGGAAGGATCAGCGAGGCCACGGCCCACGGGCCCAGCGCCACCGCCTCCGCCCCTGCCGAGGCCCACCTGGGTCTTGTAGACAGTATAGCCTTCCTTCTCGTGCTGCAGGGCTGAGCGGAACTCGGCTTTGCTCTCATACACGCGGGCCACAAGGTGGTGGCTGCAAGGAGGCGGGCGGGGCCCAGAAGGGACAGGCATGGGCTGGGGCTGGGATGGGGAGGGGGTGTGCACAGACGGTCTAGATCCCGCTCTGGAACCCACCCAAGGGGAACAAGCCACCCAAGACTTGGAAAAAGATAGAAGTTGAGAGAAAATTCCTCAGGACTCAGGTGGAAGACAGAAGGCTGGATCCCACATCCACCCTCAATCCCCGTGCTTCCCAGGCCCTTGTCGCTGTGGCCCTGGGCACCCCCTGCTCCTAGCCCGGCATGGCCTCACCTGAGGGCCACCTTGAGGGATCTGGGCCCATGGTACTTGGTGCTGACAGCCAGCGCATTCTCCAGGAAGCGCAGGGACAGGTCGTACTCCATCACTCCATGCAGCACCAGCCCAATGTTGTTCTGGGGGCAGCGGGAGGGCCCCGGGTCAGTCCCGCTTCCCCGGGATGAGGCTGCCCCGCCACCCCTGCCCAGCACTCACGTCCAGCAGGGCCATCTCGGGGTGGTCTTCCCCAAACACGAGGAGGGTGAGGTAGCGGGCGCGGTACAGCAGGCTCAGTGCGGTGGACAGCTGGCTGCTGGCGAAGCAGTACAGGGCCAGGTGCATCTGCGGGGGGCGGGGGGAGCCACTTCAGGCCCAGGCCCCGGCCCGGGCCCCAAGGCCCAGTCCCCCCACGGCTACTTACATATTCCTGGATGGTGTTGGGGTGCTCGATGCCCATCACTCGCTCACTCATCAGCACTGCTTTCTGTTGGTTACTCAGGGCCTGGGAGAGGTGGGGAAGCGTCATCCCGGGTGGGTGCCTCCCCACATCGAGTCCGCCTGGCCCCCGAGCAACTCAGCCTCATCAGCAAAGGAGTGTTCAAAACTCACTTACGGTGAGCACGGAAGGCCATGCCCCACTCCGAGGCCTTTTTAAATAGCTTGTCTTGAGCCTTTTACCCCTAACAAAATCTGTGCAAAGATATATACAGATCTAAAAAGGGCACACGCAAATAAGAGTCTAGGGTTGAGGAGCAGAGACAGGCTGCACTTGCCCCGTGAAGCACGGGCAAAGGCCCAGGCCAGGGAGGCAGGTGAACACCAGAAGGCCAAGGAGCACTTAGAGATGCTGCCAACAGCTTCATGCAGCTCCGACTCTGAGAATCTATCCTTCCCAATGTGCCTGCGAGGGAGGCCCTGCCATCACTCCGACTGTGTCCACAGCAGGGCAGCTCTCCCAAGAATATAACTACAGAGTTGCAGAGCAGGGGAAGAAAAGCCAGGCAGAATGAGCAGCTCCCCAGGGTCTCCCTGGTCTCTGGCTGTACCTCCCAGGGGGCCCCAAGGAGAGCAGCACCCTCGGCCCCACAGATGGGGTTCAGCTCCCCAGGCCTGGACTCCCGCTTCCTGCGGCATGGGGTGAGAACACAGCCCCAGCTCCCTCACTTGCCATCCCCCAGTGCCAGGCCAGGCGCCAAGGCCTCTGCTGACACAGCCCGGAGGGTGCTCAAGGCCCACCTCGGCGTAGTCACCCATAATGTAGTGGAGACGAGCAAGGAGGCGCAAGCAGGCGCAGATCTCCACGTGCATGGCTCCGTACACGTTGTTAAACAGGTTCAGGGCCTCATTGATGAGCTCACAGCCCTCCTTCAGGAAGCCTGCAGGGCACCCCCAAGGGTGGCAAGGTCAGGGCTGGGCCAGGGGACACCCCTCCCCCCAGCCACACCTGGTCACGCACCCTGCTGTACTTTGGCCTGCCCACTCTGGAAGAAGTGGAAGGCGTCCGAGGCCTTTGGGTTGACATGCTTGACCACGGGGAAAATATTGAGCACATCCTCCTCAGTGAATGCAGGTTTGTGGCGGCTGTCGAAGCTGTACTCCTTTAGCAGGATCTGGGGGACACAGCCCAACATCCATAGGTGGCCTCAACCCCGGCTCAAATGGCCAGTGCCTCCCGAACTACCACCACGTGTCAAGAAATGGCCACCCTCCCACCCAACACCAGTGGCTGCGAACCCTGCAGGAGCAAGGGCACAGGAGGGACCCTGAGTCATCCCCACCTGGATTCCGGTTTTCAGGGAGATTTCCCGCAGTAGCGTGATCTTCTGCAGGCCATAGGTCTCCACAGCCTGGTCCACAGTCTCACTGGGGGAGAAGCGGCATGTGGGCCTGGGCAGCCCAGCTGCCTCCCCATCTGAGTACCAAGCCCGGGTGCCCACCAGCCAGGACCCGCACTGAGAGCCTCCATCTCACTCCCTCACCTCCCTCCTGTCCTAGCCTGCACCCTGCACCCACAGGTTGTGTCCCCCAGGGGCCCTTGTGCTGCAAGCCCGGTGCCTCTGCACTGCCTTGGCCCGGCCAGGCTGCTCACGCACCACTCGAGGATGAAATCAAAATAGTTCTTGGCCTCCTGGCAGATGTTCTTCCAGAGCTCCTGGGGGGTCATGACGGCCCAGGCTGTGTTATCTGCTGCCCCTGGGGGCCGGTTTCTCCTCCTCCTGTTCCTCTTCTTGGAGATCAGCTCGTCAGCGGGCAGGTGGGCCACGGGGTTGGGGTAGGAGCTCAAGAAGCAGTTCAGAAAGTGGCTGATGGCAGCCGAGAGGCCCGAGAGCTCCACTCCCTGTGAGGGAGGTTTGGACTCACGTCACAAGGGCCCTCGGGCTCCAGCCGGGGCTCTTCCCCAACCCCCCACCCCACCCTCCCAGTCACCGCCATGGTGGGAACGGCAGTACCTGTAAGTAGGTCTTGAAGATGTGCTTGGCAGAGCGGGTGATGAGCTCTCCAATGCCAATTTTCTGCAAGGGTTCAGAGAAGGGAGTCTTGGCCAGGCCCCAAGCCTTCATCCAGCCCCCATCTCATACCCTGCCCCCTAAGCATCACTCACATAGATGTGGTCCAGCTGGTCTCGGGCTGGGCTCCGGAGAACCATGTCCAGCACCTTGCCCAGGTAGCGCATGTTGATGCCACGCTGGCGCATCACCTCAGCCAGTGTGGCCCCATCCATGGGCAGCACCGCATGGTCTATGCAGTCCTTCACCTGTGGGCTGCAGCAGGTCAGGCACCCCCCAGCCTGGGCCCTCCTCCTCCTCCCACCCGGTCTTCCCCGCGGGAAGCTCATACTATCTTGAGGCCCCGAGGAAAGAAGGACTGAGACCCCAGCTCCCAGTTGGGAAGAAGGAATAAGACAAAGCAACAGGCAGGACATGAGAACCTGTCCCCCAGCCCTTCTGCTCCAGCAACAGGAAAAAGGACTACAGTCACCCTGTGACTGCCAGGCCCACCCAACAGGGAAGCAGGCATGAGAGAGCCCCAGTGACAGAGCCCAATAGGTAGCACACGCTACCCCCTACTATGCAGGATAGAGCAGAGGTGACCACTTGGGGGCCACGGCTTGCCCAAGCCTTGGAGGTTTGTGCCAAGCCTTGGAGAGGTCAGGCAGGCAGGAAGCCAGGGCAGCTGGCACAGAATACTTGGCTCAAAGATCCAAGACAAGTGTGCCACCCAATCACAAGGCTACCTGCCTGGGAAGCAAGCACCCCACCTTCCAAGGAGTCTACATGTAGAGCTTGTGAGAAGGAGACAGGACTTTCCCCACCTTTTTTCCAGATGCCTCCCTGTCCCCCTTCCCCCGCCATCAGCTGTCCCATCACACAGGGGCTCAGAGGACCAGATCCAAAGCGGCCAGCCTGTGTGGAAGGCAGGGCAGAGCAGATTCTGTGCCTGGTGCCTTCCCTGGCCTGTCTGGGTCAGCAGCCCCATCTACACCATGGTGGCAAGCACTCTGCCCTGCCTGCCTCACAGATCAGCAGGTCTAAGCAAGTTACTCCTGGGAAGGTTCCACAAGCTTCCAGAATCAGACGAGGGACCAGGGCCTCTAACAGCATACCCTGTGCAGCCCCCCACCCCTGTGGCACCTCCCTCACCAAGCCGGGGATCTGGCAGGAGAGCAGGAAGGCAGCTGCGTCTTTTAGCAGCTGCTTCTGGTCCCGAACTTCCTCCTGGCAGGATTCTGGGAAGCGAACCCCTGTGGGAGGGACAGCAGAGGCCTGAGCCAGGCAGGAGGAGAGGAGGCAGGGTGAGACCAACGTGGGCACCAGCCAGCACCTAGGGCCCCAAGGTGACCCCCACAGTCTTCTGTCCACCCCAACCCAAAACTTGCCTGGTGAGAAGATGTCAGGGTTGAAGCGAACGTCAAAGGCTGTGCTGCTGATGGAGCCAACTGCCTTGCATGCGTTGCGTATCACCTCCCTGCTCCGAGGGTCTGCTGTGGAGACAAGGTCGGCTGGGACGCAGCTCCCCTCCCCCATCAGGGGGGTGGGGCTGCGCTACCCTGAGCCTCCCCAGCTCCATTTGGGGACACCTGCCGGCCTCCCTCAGGCTAGGTCAAGCCATCAGCTACAGGGACAGCACTGGAGCTCCGCCCTCCCCACATCCACAGCAGCCCCACCTGTCCCGTCGTCAGAGGCGATGGTCTCTGCTAGCTCCTTCACCTTGGCCAGGCCACTAGCACTGCCACCTTCCTCCTCACTTCCTGCCTCGGGTCCCGGAGAGTCTTCAGGCTTAGATGCCGAAGAAGGGGAGTCACCATTTTCCAGTGAGGTGGGGTTGTCTATCCTGCTGGCCTTCTGCTGCATGAGCTGTAGGGCAGCCAGCTTCATGAAGAGGAGGTACCTAAAATGCAGCAGACAGGAAAGAAGTGTCTGGGAAGCCTTACTGGCCTGGAGGCTTCCTGCCAGCAGCAGGGACCAGAGACAGGCCCCAGACTCCTGGCCTGTGCCAGCATGGGGACAGTCCCACCCCAGCAACTCCATCAGGCAGTGGCAGGTCACCACAAAAACTGAGCTCTTTCCAACCAAGAGGACCCCTACAGTGTTAGTGGGGAAGAGGCCAGGGCTCCGTCCAGGCCAGCCTCTCAAGAGCCACAGGAACCTTGCTAGCACTCTGGAGACTGGTTTGTGGTGTGGGACATTCGAGGGGGTTGACTCCTATGCACTAAATGCCAGCACTGGAACACTCCCTGGCACTGGAACACTGAAAAACGCTTTAGCAAGGACACCTGGGTGGCTCAGTTACTGGGTGTCTGCCTTTGGTTCGGGTCATGATTCAAGGTCCTGGGATCGAGCCCCATGTCAGGCTCCTTGCTTGGCAAGGAGTCTCCTTCTCCCTCTGCCCCTCCCTGCCACCATGCTCTCACTTGCTCTGTCTCTGTCCAATGAATAAAATACCTTTTAAGGGCAGCCCGGGTGGCTCAGCAGTTTAGTGCTGCCTTCAGCCTGGGTTGTGATCCTGGAGACCCGGGATCAAGTCCCACATCAGGCTCCCTATGGGGAGCCTGCTTCTCCCTCTGCCTGTGTCTCTGCCTCTCTCTCTCATGCTCTGTGTCTCTCATGAATAAATAAATAAATAATATTAAAAAAAATAAAAAAATAAAAAATAAAATAAAATACCTTTTAACAAAACAAAATAAAACAAAACTTTGGCAGATTTCCATATGCCCCTTGGAGGAATAACCCCACCTCCGTTGAGGGCCACTGGTCTAGCTGCTTGCTAGTTCTCCACCCACATAAAGCTCCCAGACCACCACGCTGCAGAGCCTGATGTTGCAGTAGGGGTTGGTGGACTGGGGCCGTAACAACGGTGGCCAAAACCAATTCTTCCTTGCTTTCCAGAACCTCCCCCATGGAGGATCAGGCCCCAGAGCCGCCTGTTGGCTGGGCACCCCCCAGAGCCTCACCCTCACCTGTGCTCCACAAAGGCATCCACCAGCTCCTGGCGCAGACAGCAGAGCTTGTGCCGGTGGGCGCGGGGGAAGCCAGCCCGGGTGCACTCCTCGGGCAGCCCCTCGCCAGGCACTGGAAGGAAGTTGAGATCAGGGGGGAAGGTGCGCAGCAGGTCGAGAATGTAGTGGCGCCCGTCATTGCCGATGATGCCCTTGCACTCCACAGAGGAGCAGAGCTCCACCTCCTCATCGCGGTCATTGAGCACCCGGTGCCTCAGGATCTTGAGGGGCCGGCTGGTGCGTTCTAGCAACTCCAGGTAACGAGGGTGTGACATCACTGTCTTGCCAAAATCGATAGAGCCGTAGATGACACTCTGCTCCTGGTCCCGCTCCAGGATGCCTGGGATAATGGACTGGGCCGTGACACGGTAGCCACGGTAATCCACCACCACTGTGCCCAGCGTGTACAGCCCCTCCACATCCACCGCATTGTACGTGCGCACGCCATTCAGGTCGTTGGTGGGTGCCACGTATGCCGCCACGTCCCCACCAAAGTCCTTGTAGTGATCACGAACATCAAAGCCCAGGCTGAAGAAGATGTTGTTCCAGATGAACATCTGCATCTTGGTCTCCTCGCTGGGGTTGATGGCCATCACATTGCCATCGATGACTGCCATGGCGCCCCGTGTGGCTGCAGCTGTGAAGTCGCTGTGCACCTGGGAGGAGCCAAGGTGGGGAGAGTGAGGGAGGCCCCGTCCCCCAGAGCCCCAGTTTTCGGCCCACCCAGCCATGCTCACCCACACACAGCACGGGCCACAGGGGGCTGACCTCAGCTTCCTCACACTTGGAAAAAGGCAAGAAACCCACGTTTTGAAAAAATGTAACTTATGGTCAGATAGACAGCAGAACTCAGTGATGAACAAGGCGGGGAAGGACCAGAGCGGGTCTTGGATCCACCTGTAATGTGCCAGGTGGACTTGGCCAGGTCACTTCTCAGACCTGTTTGCCCTGTCTATAAAACAGTGACCATAAAAGTATCGACCTTTACAAGGTGTCCAAAAGATTACAGGAGATAATGCCTATAAAACACCTGACAGCCCCTGGCAAAATCAGTACTCAAAACAGTGAGATCTTATTTTTACCATTATCATCTCTATGCAGTAGGACTAAGGAGATTAAAAACAGCTTTTTGAAAGCATTTTTTTCCCTCATCTCTCTAAATAACGTCACATGTGCCCAGGCAAGGTCCCAATGGCAGACAGTGGTAGGTGGGAAGCCGGAAGAAACCTGTCACACAGTCCACAATGGAGGAGGTCCCCCCACCCTCCACCTAGCCCCAGGACTCCAAGTCTCAGAGGAGTCACAAAACAGAGCTGAGATAGTGTGCCCAGAGGTGCCGATGCCCCGCAGGGTACTGTGGCCAGCAATGTTGGCAGGAGGCAAGCATGCCTGGGGCTACCAGTCAGGCATAAAGAGCCATAGGCACCTTGAATATAGCTCTTTCTCGAAGCAGCCTCTCAGGCAGGTTCTTGCGGGGCAGTTCCCTCGTCGTCTGCAGCTCCTCGTTCCAGTCCCGGGTCTGCAAAGGGACCAGGGAGCGGCATGCCAGCTTGGCCCATGGCCCCAAGACCTGCTCTGGGCCATCCCTCCCTCTACCTCCCTATGGACAGCCTCCAAAGCTCCCAAGTAAACAAGACAGATAAATAGATAAGCTTCCAGGGAGGCGCACAGATCCCAGCCCGGCACCCAGCAAGGGAGGGCGAGAGAGGTGCCAGGGAGGGCAGGGCCAGGCTGCAGGCACCTGTCCAGGAATGTGCTCCTCATAGCCCAGCCTCGAGGTGTAGGCATCCTCCGCACGCACACAGTCCATGGCATGCTCCGCCTGGGGGGCTGTCCAGCTGTACACCTGGAACGGGGTGGCAATCCTCTCGAATGGGTGGCGCTGGACCCTGTGGCAGCGAGAGGGGGAGATGGAGAAACTGCCAAGCTCAGAGCCCTGCCCTGGGCCCCTGCCCTAAAGCACCAACCAGCTCTCATGTCTTCCCACTGAGACCCTGGAGAGGCGAGCAGAAGCAAATGGGCACGTCTTCTAGGACTGCCCTAAAGGGAGGCTCTGGGGTGCTGGGGGCTGAAGGCATGGCTTCTTAGGGCAGACGTGAAGAAGTTCAGGCTGGCATGTTCACCCACCCTCTTGTGGGACGTGAGACAAGGGGTGGAGATGTTGCAAAGGCTCTACCTTTTCTTCTGTAGCACAGCAAAGTTTTTTTTGAAGGTTGGGCTGATCTGGTTGAGCAGCTCCACCAGGGAATGGCTAAGGAAGCGAGGGCTGGCAGGCTTAGGATTGAAGTGATACGCTGTGGACCTGAGGGGAGAGGGTGGTCACGGCACAGGGCACCCAAGTAGCGGCCTAAAGACCTGAAATGGGCTCACACAGGGACTTACTGGTTCAGATAAAAGCCCCGCGTGGATGCCGTGATGCTGACTTGCCGGTCCTCAGCTGTGATCACAAACAGGTACATGAGATCCCCATGCATCTTACGGTTCCCGGGGGGTGGGTTCCAGCCGCTCATGGTGAGCACTTTCAGGCACTGCAGGGGCTGCAGGAATAGCCAAGTGTGAGTGGGGGCCGGGCCTCTAGGTGGGGGAGCCCCCTGCCCCGCCAGAGACCTGCCCCCTGGCTCTGCTCCGGAGTACTACCTTCCAGTCACGGTTCTGGGGCTGCAGGGGACACAACGGCCGCTCCCGGCTCCCAGGGAGGATGTACTCAGGTGGTGTGCAGTCAATGGGGTCCATCTCCAAGCCCTTCTTCCGCTTCCCGCTGTCTGAGGGACCCGAGGCCGGTGGTCAGCACAGGGCCACCCCGGGGCAAACCAATGCCAGTGTGGATGACTCCAGCCCTGCCCCCTCATGGTGGGAAGGCCTTGTCCCTGGCCCCTTCCCTGGCCCCTGGTCCCTCTGCCCAAGCTCCAGTCCCAATGCCTCCCGCACCTCCCAAGTCGCCGTCAGTGAAGACGCTCAAGAAGGACAAAGAGTTGCAATCAACCCCGTTGAAGGCATCAGATGGGTCCAGGCTCTTGAGCAGGTCTCGGACGTGGCGCACGTGGATGCGGGCCTCACGTACTGTGTATGGTTCTGTCGGGAGGGTGAGGGGCAGAGTGTTAGCAGGGCCCACTCCCTGCTGCAACAACCTATCTAGCATGGACAAGTGTGCCATGGTGCTACCATGGTGAACCCGATTTTCACATTTCAGGCCTCCACTTACAAATTCCATCCTGAGCACAGAAGCCAGAGTTCTGGATTCAACACACACACCCCACCTTCTGTTAGGCAAGTATCCTTGTTTGCAAAGACCCTCCTGCCAAAGGGCACAAAAAATGCCTCTGGGCGCCCACAAAAGCTCCCACTCTCATTCATAAGTATCCCAGGCGGGCAGGCCTGCAGAGCCACAAAGTCCCCACACTATAACCTCAGTCCTGTTCTCCTGGGGCAGCCTTCGCTCAGGGATGGCCCAAGGATGTACCCCTATCTACAACACTGCCCCCCAACACATGCTTCATTCAGTTTTAATGAGGGCTCTTTGGGGGGAGAAGAGAGATTTCATCATTAAGTTTGGGTACACCTGGGTTACACACCTTCCATATTTGCTCTTAACAAGCTCATACTGCCTGGAACCACTGGGCTCTTTCTCCCCTGGGGACCCAAATTCACAGGAGCTTTCATTTCATAACCAAACCAGTCTCCCACACCAGCCCACTGCTCCACACTGAGCCTGACTTCTCTATTTGAGAGCTGTGAAACTTTAGCTTCCTTATGAGAGTTAACTTTTCTCTCTATAAAATTGGGCTAATTTCAAGCCCTTAGTTGGTACCGTTTTTTGTTTTTGTTTTAGAGAGAGAATGCGAGTAGGGCGGAAGGGAAGGAGAGAGAATCTTAAGCAGGCTCCCCATCCAGAGGAGTCTGACGCAGGGCTCAATCTCACGACCTTGAGATCATGACCTGAGCTCAAATCGAGTCAGATACTTAACCGACTAAGACACCCAGGCACCCCAGTTGGTATATATACATATTTTTAATCATGACTCAGGTACCTGTGTAGCTCAGTTGGTGAAGCATCTCCCTTCAGTTCAGGTCATGATCCTGGGGTCCTGAGATTGAGCCCCACATCAGGCTCCCTGCTCAGTGGGGAGTCTGCTCCTCCCTCTCCCTCTGTCTCTTGCCCCCTTCACACATTCGCTCGCACTCTGTCACTCTCAATAAATAAAATCTTAAAAAAAAAAAAATCACCACTCTGATATTTAACCTGTAATGTTGGAGGGTATTCATGGGCAGGCCTGAGCTCCAATCCTGCCTTCACAAGTTCTGTACTACTCTGAGCCTCCACACACTCATCTGTGACACGGAGATACCAGTCAGGATGGGTGGAGTGCCATGTGGCCCCACCTCTGCGTGCTCTCCCTTGGCAGGCTGCCCAACTTCCGGACAAACCTTCTACCACGCGTAGCACTGAGCCCTCCTGCAGCCCCTCGACACTGCGCAGCTCTGAGAAATGGTCCAGCATGTTGCCATCCAGGTGCAATGAGAAGCAGGTGCGGTGACAGGTGTCTTCACGGTCCATGAGGACCTGGTGGATCTCCTGTACCATCTCCTGGGGGGACACCTACCAGGGAAAGGCCCCAACCACCTCTGTGAGGACATACTGCCTTCCCTACAGTATGAGGCTAGGACAAGTGATGGCCGAGCGTGGCCTTCCAGCCTTGTCCTCCCTAATGGGCTCAGGCTCTGGTCCCCAGCACCCCTCCTCCATCTCACCTGTAAGGAGAAGGGCTCAATTCCAGGTGCCAGGATCTTCACAGAAAAGCCTGTGTCCTGGATGACAATGACTTCCTGTCCGGTTGTCTCCTCTCCTGGCTCGGCCTCATCCAGACCGTTTTCCCGGGGCACGTCGGCAGCCCTCTCCTCCTTCTTGAGGCTCTCTGCACAGTCCCCGTTCAGTAGCATGACTGGTGGCAGCTCTGCAGGTAACAAGAAAGCAGCTGAGGCAAGTGGGGCCATCTGCCTCCCCAGCCTGTGTGGACACATGCCCGAGAATGGCATCTGTGTTTCCTCCCGAGATTCGGGCCTGCCGTAGACCTCACAGTCCCATTCACACTGGACACACAACCTCTCTCCACCCTGGCCACCGGCAGACCACTGCCTTCTCCCTCCATATCCCGGGCTTCCCCTCTCATCTGCTCCTCAGTCTTCTAGTCTGGCTTCCATCTGAGCACACCACCCAAATCCCTCCCCCGAGTCACCAATGACACCCTAAGGGCCAAACCTAACCACCTTCTCTGGCCTCAGGGTGTGTGACTTCTGAGGAGTACCCGCCACTGCTCCCTTTCTTCACCCTTCCCTTGTTCCTGGCTCTCCAGGTCTGCCCCCTCCAGCAGCCCAGGCTGCGGTGTCCCGGCAGCCCCAGCCTCTCCTCATCTCCCAGGACTACAAGCGCCCTCCTGCCATGCAGCTTGCCTGGCAAATCCAGGCCTTGCTCAAACTTTTCACCATGTGGCCATCCCTCAAGCATCACCCAAGTTTCATCTTCCTGACATGGAATGCACCTTCCTCCACAAGCTGGCCTCTGCTGTGTAAATGCCCTCCCCCCACCCAGTGACCCAGCCCCTGCAGCCACGGCCAAGGGGAGGCCATTCTCCCTACTTCAAGAGCATCACTTACAACCCACTGCTCACAGATCCAAGCTTCATAGGTCTACTCTCTCAGGCAGCAGCCTGAAGTACATCTCAGCTCCTGCCAGGTTTCCTTGTCCACGTCTCAAATACACCAAACTACTAGGAAGGCTGACGACAGGCTCCACATCTTCCCTTCCACCTCTGTGCTTTTGCAGTTTTTGCTGCCTTCAATACACTATAGCAGGCAAACTCCTACTCACCCGTCAAGGCCCAAGTGACACAAATCCCTTTCTCTCTCTTTTTCTCTCTTTCGGGTGCAGGGAAGGGAGGGGGAGAGGGAGAGGAAGAGAGAATCTCAGTGCTTGGAGCCCAACTTGGGGCTCTACCTCATGACCCTGAGATCATGACCTGAGCTGAAATGGATGCTTAACTGAGCCACCCAGGTGCCCCTAAACCTCCTACTCTAAAGCCTCCCCAGGGCAGCCTGGGTGGCTTAGCAGTTTAGTGCTGCCTTCAGCCCAGGGTGTGATCCTGGAGACCTGGGATTGAGTCCCACGTCGGGCTCCCTGCATGGAGCCTGCTTCTCCCTCTGCCTGTGTCTCTGCCTCTCTCTATCTCTCATGAATGAATAAATAAAAATTAAAAAAAATAATAAATAAAGCCTCCCCAAATGACCCCTGCCAACAGAATTATTGCCTCCTCACTGCCCCCAGGAATATGGCGACCACCTCCCAGGGCACTGTTCTACGTCATTCTGGGGGGCTGGAGCAGCCAGCCATCTTCTTCCTTCTATCTGTCCTGCACTCAACAGAAAGGCACTGAATTAATGAATTAATTACTGCACATGTGGAGTTAAGTCTAATATTTGTACACAGGACCCATTTTAGATGCTTTGGGGAAAGAGAAGAAAGCAGGTGACAAAACTTTCCCTTGCTACCCAGGTACTAACGGGAAATAAAGGAGAGCCCCCCTCACTGCCCTGGAGAGCAAGGACCTCCTCACAGCCACTCCAGCAAAACACAGGCCTGCCTGGATATCCATTTGGCCCACGGGCCTTTCCACCCAGGGTCTGTCTGGCAGCCAAACTGGCTTCTTGCTTGTCTGTGAGCTCCAGACAGGTCAGCTCACCCAGCTCTGCTCCACACCCCACCTCCTGTTCCCTACTGTTAGGAGTGAGATGCATTTTCCCCAGACCTATGTGGGCCTTACCCAGACCCACCAGAAATGTGGAGCCAGGGGCCTCAGGAAAGGAGATAAGCCCAGCAGAGAAGAGCATGTGAGGTGGGGTGGTGCGCAGAGAAGCCATTCCCTCTCCCCTATGTCCCTTCAGCTTAGTGATAAATAGGACCGTCAGGAGCTCAAATAGTTAGTTCCCCTCTCTCCTCCTCAAATAAGGATGTGTGACACCCAGAAAAATTCAAAACCGTGTCCAAGGTCAAGAGTGGACCCAAAATTCCCCATCAAGAGCCCATACCACCATGCCAACACACTGCCCCCAATCTTGGCCACTGTGGGTCTTCAAGGACTGTTATTACCCCCATCTTTGTCCCAGCACACTTCTCCAAACCTGAGGTGAAACTCCTGAGAACCATAAGGACACACAAGGACCTCTCTCTAGTGAGCCCACAGCCCCAGCAGTCCGACTCCAAGCCCCTAAAGTAAGCAGCCACCTCAAAGGGAAAACTTGGCTGACTTTATGACAAAGCAGGCAGGAGGGTGGGGAGAGGGGTGGTGCTTGGTTAGCTTCCAGAAGGCAGCAAGAGGAATGGCAGATATGAGGAGGCACTTCCCCTAACTGGGTCCTTGAGAAAGGCTTTGCTGTTGGAAGGCCCCTGGGATGAGGGGGTATGCAAGAAGCTCCCCCACACATCCGCTTTGAGGTAGCAGCTTTGCGGTCTAAAATCCCAAAGGTGAGAAGTCAGAAACCTGGACTCAGAAGGACAGCCTGTGCTCCCTGAGCCTGGGTGAGGAAGGGCTCCCACCCCTTCTCCCCAGGCTGGGGAGCCTGCCCAGAAGGTACCTAGGCACCAGGTTATGCCCCAGGGGGTACCCACTCCCCTATCAGATTTCAAAGGAATGTGCCTGGTTCCCAGGGGCCTCCACTCTCCCAGAATGGTGGCTCTACCCCTCCTCCTTCCTCTAAGGAACCCTGAAGTCTCCCTTCCACTGGATTAAAGCCAAGTGATCACCCCACAAGATGCTGGCCACCTGGCTCCCTGCCCCCACGGCCCACCTGGTGCAGTTGGAGGCTGAGCTCTCCTGGACTCTGGAGTCTCGGGACCGCCATGGCAGCGAGGCAGCCAGCTCTCCGGCTCAGGCTCGGCGCCACCTGAGTCCCCTGTTCCGGCCTCTGCCACTACCCTTGCCCCCAGGCAGCTGGTCAGCCCAGGGCTGGAGCTGGCTTCGGGTTTCAGTGGGGCCAGGCCTGCTGGGGCAGCCCTGGGAAGGGCACACACCCCCTGCCTTGCATCCTGCTCAAGGTCGGCCAGAAGGACAGCTGTGGGCCAGGAGGCCCCAGTGGCTCCAGGACCTCTGGGGGAGCTGCTACCAGCGCTCAGGCTCACCTTCCTGTGCCCACCAAAAGGGGGGTCACTGCTGCCAAAGCCATTGGAGAGGCAGGAGAACCCAGCATTTGGGGTACTTGGGCCTCTCAGGATCAAGGCCTCTGGGGACTGGCTGGCAGGGACAAGGCCCAGTAAGGGAGTCCTCTCCTCAGCCCCAACCCCAGTGGGGGTGGGCAGGACTGCTTCAGCCAGCTGCCAGCAACAGCTGGCACAGACCCGGGCCCAAGCCATGAGTTGGCCACCCCAGGCGGCCAGTTGCAGACACTGAGCACCCTGCCTGCCTCCTGGGTTAAGCGGCTGGCTGAGGCCTCCGGCTCGTGCTGCCCCCTGCAGGTGACCTGGCGGCTCCCCTCCTCCTGACAGTCACTGGTTCTGGTGGGAGGGGGGATGGGCCCTCAGTCTCCCAGAGGACAACCGCCCCAGGCCTCCAGCTCCACCACGAAGCTGGCAGGCCGTCTTCCCTTCCCAGCAGGCCCTGCGCTGCCAAGAGAAAACCCAGTCTCTCTCCCGGGGAAAACAGAGCTGGCAGCAAGAGGCCGAAGGCCATTGGGCTGTGGAGAAGGAACATGCCCGGCCTCGCCAGGGTGCCTTCCCAGGGCCTCTGACTTGTTGCCAGGGCTCAGCCTGCTCTGCTCCGGCATCCATACAAACCAGAGTGGGGGCGGGGAGCAGCGCACTCCAAGACCCCTCCCCTCCAGTCCAGTCCTGCTCCAGGCGGCCCTCGGCCTCTCCACAGCCCCCCCAGGGTTCCAGTCTACACACGTGACGGGAAGGTAAGGGCTAGACCCAGGTAGCACTTCTCTTATTCTGCCCTTTCCTCCACACAGCCTTACCCCCTGGAAAAGGGGGTGGGGTGGGCAGAGCAGCAGCACCCACCACCTCCATTCCGGTTCTCAGAAAGCCTGTGCCCGCTCTAGGCCCACCCCACGGCACGTCCCTCAGTCTGCTCAACTGGCCCATCTCACTTTCCTCTGGGAAACTGAGGCCCCAGATCCAGAGGCAACAGGCGGCCAAGCCAGGTCAAGAAAAAAACCCAGGTCTGTCAGGTGTCCAAACCCATGCCTCTGAGTGCCACTGCCCCAGGCTGCAGGACCCACCAGGTACACAGTACCTCTTCCTCCTCCAGGCCTCAGGCCAGGAGGCAGATCTATGTCCAATTATAGCAGCCTCCCAACCCTCTACACCAGGGGGCACTCCTAAGGATCTGGGCTTTAGTGAAGGGGAAAAAAGTAGTCCTCTGCAGGAATGGGGAGGGGTTGCCCAAACTGCACACTCATACACACACCTCCAGTCTTCACTGGCTGGATCAGAATGAGCAGATAAAGTGTATCCACCCTGGCCTGGGAGCACAGAGAACCCACGGGCAGCAGAAAGGAGGAGTCAGAAAAGAAACTTAGGATATCCCAAGTGGCCTCTGTGTCTTCCCCAGCCTGGCATGGCCTCATTCAGTAGACTGTGCCAGGGCCAGGCCCCGCCCCAATCAAGGCCTCAGCAGGTGAGGCTCCAGCAGGAAGTAAGGTCCCAAAAGACACATCACTCCTCCCAGGAACGCAGGGCTTCAAGGGAAAGGGGTAGAGGCGGGCAGCCTATGAGAGCCTATGGGAGACCCTACAGATATAGGCATCTGTCTCCTTCCTGTCCCCCCCAGGCCAGAGGCAGGTCTGCAAGGTCTGGAGATAGTCCAGTGTTCCTCAGGCTGGTATACTCAGACCTCCTCATATTAAGACCTTTAGGATTCTGTGAGGGAGCTCCCCTAAGCCCTCGAGCTCCTCCCCAACCTGCCAGCCCCCTTTCCTGCTCTGGGCCTCAACTCCAAGGAGCCCTCCCCTAGGCAGAAGGAACTTGACACACCACTGTGGACTTGAAAAACCTGCCCGTTCTCTTAACCCCTGAAAGCAGCTTTATTCCCAAGAAGGTAACTGACCCTTGCCCCCCACCCTAAAAGGCCTTGATTACCTCCTCAAAGAGTAGAGAGCCTTCCAGAGCTCCTAAGGATCAGGAGCCTATTCAGGGGTCTCCATTAAGGCCACCCTCCTCTGAATAGCTTCAGGCTGGCTATAATAAAGCCTAGCTGTCTATACTAGCACTCCAGGGACATAAGGAGCCAATGTCCCACCCGCTAGCATGCTCCCAGTTTCCTAAAAATGAACAACTGTGCCCTTCCCCTGACCCAGGGTGCCACGGAAAGAACCTCTCAGCACACAGCGGAGGCAGGGCTTTACCCAAGCCCGCGGTGAAACACTCCAACAGACCCTCCCCTCCTCAGTCCCCATGTTCTCAATATAAATCCTGACCAACACGCCTCTCCCACCTTCCTCTGGGACAGGTAGGGGAAGCCTTGGCATGCTAGCCACAAGCTAGAAATCCAAATGCCCCTGCAGCTAAAGCACTGTGTGACCTTGGGCAAGTCACTTTATCTCTTCAGGTCTCTTTGCTAGAAGGGAAATCAGCCAGCGCGGACCTCCTCTTATCTAGCCCGCCCCACTGATTCAGAAACACATCAGGGTAAAGCCTGGCAGGTTGGGAGTCATCAGCATCTGTTGTTCTGCCCAAACCTTGGCCTTATCCAGGCAATCAGCAAAGCTGCCCCAGTACCCAACCCCAACACAAGGTAACTCTGCTGTGACAGGGTCAGAGAGCCTCCTAAACACTGTTCCCATTCTGACTCACTAAAGCTGGCAAGAGAGATGAAGACAAGTCCTTCCTGAGAGGAGCAAGGGGGAACAGTGGAAGACAGAGGTAGTTCAGCATTCCCACCACCAACCAGGGCAGAGAGGGACCACAGCCCAGGCCTGGGGCCCTGAGGATAATCTGGAGATGACAACTGAGGTGCTGGGAAAGGGCTTCCAGCCTCGAGGCCGGAACCTAAGACATGATGGAAGGAGCACAGGCAGCCCAGGAGAAACCGATGAAGCAGGCCCCACCAGAGAAAAGCTGCAGCCACTCCCACAAAGCCCCCATGGGGGAGAGCTGGGAGCTCCACTCCACACTGGTGACCTTTGCCTCAAAAACAGCAACCCTGGGCTGATCCACTTTTCGCAATAAGGCGGGTTAATGATCAAGTTCTGGCACAAACACCGACTTCTGCCAAGGAGTTTGGCTTTGCCCCCACACGCAGGCAGACCCCGGGTCTGCAGATCAGGCCAATACCTAACAAGGAGGAGATGAGAACCTGAACACCTCGGGTTAAAGCACTGCCTCTGGGAACGACCCAGAGAAGCCCCCTCACAATACAAGCCCCCCCCGCCCCCCAAGCTCGCACTGTTCCCACGGACTATGCCTCGCAAGTCCCAGGTTGAGCCTCACTCGCAGGGCTGCAGCCCTGTACACCGGCAATGCCTGACATCCTGACGCGAAGGGTGCCAGACCCGAGCAAGTGTCAGTGCCCACAGCGCAGAGGGTCCCCCCTGCCCGCGCGCGGAGGGGGTGGGGCCACGGATTCCAGCAGTCTGCGGCGGCGGCGCACCCCGAAACCGCGTGTGCGCACACGTGCACCCCCTGCCGCTGTCCTCCCCGGGACCTCACGTGCGAACCCCAGGCCGCAGCGGGGGGCGACAGTGAAGGTGACCTTCAGGGCGGGGGCGGCCCGGTGTGATGCAACCTGGACCGGCGCGGAGGGAAGGCGGCGGTCCCCGCAAACCCCGAACCCACCCGCCCGCTCGGCCCGGTCCAGTCTCCCCGCCCGGCTGACCACTGGCCCCGGCCCTGCTCACCGGCCGCGCCCGGCCGCCCCTTGCCACCGGCCTGCGAACTGGGCTCCCGGGCGCCGTCGGCAGGGGCGGCCGCCGGCAACTCATCCGTTTTGATGACCATGGCGGCGGGAGCGGGCGTCCGGCTCGGCTGTCCGCGCCGCCCGCCGCGCCACTAACCCAAGTGCCCTGCGCGCCGCGGCCGCTGCGGGAAGGACGGAGTCACCGGCCCACGTGGTGCGCGCTGTAACCTTTGACCCCGCCGCCGCTTCCCCTGCCCCGCCCACACGCCCGGCCCGGCCCACGGGAGCCTGCGAGGGACAAAACGCACCGCGCTCGTTGGCCGTCCACCAAGGCGGGGACTTTCCCGAACGCCTTAAAGGGAACGCGCTGTGACTCTGGGTACGGAGAGGCTTCTGGCCCCCTCGAGGGGCGGGGCTGCCGAGAGACGTCCTGTCCCGCGGGCGCCCTGACCTTGGGTGGAGACTCTTCTAGGACTGCCATTGCTCACCGTCCCCTCCCCCAATGGCCCTCTGCTTCCTATTGCAAATCTGCCAAGCGACCGCGCGGTCTCTAATCTGCGGTGTCAGTGTGACCCAACAGCGCCCTCCTCACCAGGCTTGAGAGGGTGGAGCTGGGGTGCATCTAGCTTTTCGAGGAAGGGGTGCAGGGCAGCTAAAGGATTCAGTGACAGAAATGGAGCCACCAAACTTTGCCCCGAGCTACAACGTGCTCCCCCCTACCAGCGGCCTCAACTACCTCCACCAGATGGGTCCTTATTTCCAGACTGGCACGTTATCCCCATTTTTCTGCGAAGGAAGCTGAGACCAAGGTTGCACAGAGCTCAAGAAGTAGAGCCGAGTCAGGCTAAATCCACAGCCTGGACACTTTACAGTCATTCATTATTTTAGGAGTTTGGGTTTTGGTGGGGACTGAGAGGTGAGGTCAGAGAACGCTGCCCAGGTGACATTTTACCAGGTCTTGCCAGTGAGCTGACATTCTCCAGGTGGAGAGAGTAGAGAGGGTCTTTTTTTTTTTTTTTAAGATTTTATTTACGAATTCATGAGAGACACAGAGAGAGAAGCAGACACATAGGCAGAGGGAGAAGCAGGCTCCCTCCCAGGAGCCTGATGCAGGACTTGATTCCAGGATGCGGCCAATGATCATGACCCCAGCTGAAGGCAGACGCTCAAGTGCTGAGCCACCCAGGTGTCCCTACAGAGGGTCTTTCGTGCACAGGCCTGGGAATCATTTAAGGCATATTCCTGACATTTGCCAGGATCTGATGGGAATTGGGAAGCTGAAGCTGCAGAGGTGGGCTGGGGCGGGCCCTAAGGCCTCATAAAAATTGCAGAGAAAAGCAGACTTTGTCCTGGAGGACAGGTCCTGGAAAGAGGAACTAGTGAAAATCTTTAAGCACTCAAGCGGGAGGAAGGGAGCTGAGAAATGCTCTGACTGCTGTAGGGGAGGATAAGGGGATGCTGAACTAGACTAGAGGCAGATGAGTTTGGAACATTGCACAAGAAGCCTGGAAATAAAAGCAAGACCTGACTACTGGGTATACGAGGAAGGTGGGCAGTCAGGAAGGTGCATAAACCTGATGATTAGATTGGCAATCTGGGGGATCCCTGGGTGGCGCAGGGGTTTAGCGCCTACCTTTGGCCCAGGGCGTGATCCTGGAGACCCGGGATCGAATCCCACGTCGGGCTCCCAGTGCATGGAGCCTGCTTCTCCCTCAACCTGTGTCTCTGCCTCTCTCTCTCTCTCTCTCTCTGTGTGTGTGACTATCATAAATAAATAAATAAAATAAAAATAAAATAAATAAAATTAAAAAAAAAGATTGGCAATCTGCATCCTGCAACCTCCACCTTGTCTCTCTTTATAACCTTGAGCAAGTCACTTGACTTTCACTCCACTAAATTTCTGGAGCTTCATCTGTCAAATAAAGACACCCATCTGTCTAACCTCTCACCTACCTGTTGTGAAGAGATAGTGGTCATCAAAGTATTTAGATATTGTGAAATGCTGGGTGATTCACTCAGTCTTTCTAGCACAGCTTGCAAAAAGCTCAGTACTCCAGGAAGATCAGAGATGATCAGACCCAGGCCCTGCCAGGGTAAGTTTCAATCTGGTGGATGAAATGAAATGCACACAACAACTTCATGTCCAAGGCTACAGAATAAAAACCTTTAAAGATGACTGTTTTAAGTGTGCAGGGGAGAGAGTCCGGGAAGGCTTCTGGAAAGAGGCAGCTCTGAACTGAGCTGAGAGAGAGAGAGGCAGAGACACAGGTGGGGGGAGAAGTAGCCTCCATGCAGGGAGCCGGATACGGGACCCAATCTTGGGAATCCAAGATCACATCCTGGATGGAAGGCAGGTGCTAAACTGCTGAGCCACCCAGGGATCCCAATTTTACTTAGAATTTTATTTTTTTAAGATTTTTATTTATTCAATCATGAGAGACACAGAGAGAGACAGAGAGAGGCAGAGACACAGGCAGAGGGAGAAGCAGGCTCCATGCAGGGAGCCCGACTGGGGACTAGATCCCAGGTCTCCAGGATCAGGCCCTGGACTGAAGGCGGCGCTAAACCGCTGAGCAACCCGGGCTGCCCCTACTTAGAATTTTAAATAGGTAACACGTTCACATGGTTCAAACTTCAAATAAGTACAAAAGGGTGAAAATGGTGAAATCTGTCACCTGCCCCCAACCACCTAGGTTCCCTCCCTAGACCACCAAGATTACTAGCTCTTTTATAGGCTGCATATAAGAGTGTGTATATATATTTTCCCCCTTTCATTACACAAATGTTAACACACTGTACCTGCTATTCTCCACCCTCATTTTTAAAAAAAGATTTCATTTATTTTTTTGAGAGAGAGCACAAGCAGGGGGAGTGACAGGCAGAGGAAGAGGGAGAAGACAGATGCTTAACTTGACTGAGCCACCCAGGCGCCCCTACCTACCCTGATTGTCTTACTTAACAGTACATTCTGGAGGTTGTTCCATATCAATACATGAAGAGCTTCCTCGTTCTGTTTCATGGCTGGATTAAATTCCACTGTGTGGGGACACCTGGGTGGCTCAGCGGTTGAGCGTCTGCCTTTGGCTCAGGGTGTGATCCCAGGGTCCTGGGATCGAGTCCCACATCGGGCTCCCTGCAGGGGGCCTGCTTCTCTCTCTGCCTGTGTCTCTGCCTCTCTCTGTGTGTCTCTCATGAATAAATAAAATCTTTAAAACAAAATTTCACTGTGTGGTGGTACCATAATTCTTTTAACCAGCCTCCCAACTGCGGGATACTTTATATCTATGAAACTCAAGGAATGTGGAGAATTGTACCCAGTCCATTGTAGCTGAAGGTAGAAGCCCCCTCCATGCTGGTAAAGTTACTCATAACCAGAAACATTAGCTCAGTTTTAACACTGGGAGCAGCAAGCCTGGTGATAGCAAAACAGATCCACAGAGAAAGTATCATCCTCTGGCCACTTTCTCTGTAGTCTGGTGGTCTGACCTCCGATAATATATATATTTTTAGAGATTTTATTTATTTATTTATGAGAGATACAGAGAGAGAGGCAGAGACATAGGCAGAGGGAGAAGCAGGCTCCCCTCGGGGAACCCGATGTGGGACGCTCAACCACTGAGGCACCCAGGTGTCCCATGACCTCCAATAACATGTTAAGTTAAGCAGACGGTTTTTGGGTTTCAAGTTGCCTCCACCAGTTTCTCTTCATCATGGTCTCAACAGCAACTACTCCTACCACTTTCCACAACTATTTCCACCAGTGCCTGTACATTATGCCATGGTTAAGGTGACTGTATAACTTATTCTCCAAACCAGGACACTTTTGAGAGTGAAAGTGGACTCCATTAACAATGGCGTTGGGATAGCAGGCATAAACTGAGACTGTCTTGGCCATGCTGGCACATCTGGTTCTCAGGTAAGGCATCCGGTTGCTAGACTGGGAGACTTCTTAGAAACAAGAACTGTACCTTATTTATCTGGGCATCCCCAGTGTCTTCGCAGAGTCTGAAGCATAGAAGGTGCTTAATGCACATTTGCTGGTTGAATGGATGAGTCAGATGTCGAGACTACCAAGCAGTCCTTTTGAGGGCTCCACAGGATGCTGAGGAGGGAGTGTTGTGAGCAACTCAGGGTTTCACCTTTGATCCCCATCATTATTTATAATATGTGGGCTTTCTTTGCAGATATCCTTTTATGAACTGTATGCTTTTATGAACTGTATCCAGAGCTGCAGATCATTTCCACAATGCTTGGTTGAGACCCAGGCTGAGCCTTCGAGAGGTACCAGCCTGTACTATACCCTGGCCTTGCTTTCCTATCTTCTTCATGGTCAGGAGCTGAGTGCCCACTGGCCAGCATGGGTACTAGTGACCAATCTGTCCATGGGTCTAGTGATTAACCAGTCCCAGCAGCCTTAAAACCTGCAACTTAGCTTCCATGAATCCCTTCCCCTTTCCCTAGTAGGCTCCTGTTATATAGTTCCCATCCTTGGGGCTGCCTGGGTGACACTCCTTAGCATTTCAGTTTCCCCATCTTTAGGGCTCCTGGGTAAAGATGTTAACTAAGTATGAAGGGAGGTTTTTCAAGGCTGAGACCTAGCCTACATAATTAGCTGCTTAAAGCCTCCCACCTCCCTAATTAGTGTTATGATGAATACACCCACTCAGCTGGACATTCATATTCCCCCCTCCTTTTCAGAGTTCCCAAGGGGTTGGAGGGGTGAGCAGGAACCCAGACTCCTAGATTGCAGGAGGGAGTCCCCTACCTCACTGGCTTGACTCCAGGGACCCATAAAAGAGGGGCTGCTCTATCTCCTTCAACCCCAAACCTATGTGAGCAGAACTATCAGGAGGGAAGAGCTGACAGTCACAGAGATGCCCCAGGCTTCGGTCTCCCCATCTGTAAGCTGAGGGGGTTGCATACGTGATCTCAGAGTTATCTGGTGCTGATGTTGCACACCTCCACCTATACTATCTCTGGGCTGGGTTTAGCCAAGCACCCTAGAGGTTTGTGAGGGATCCTAAGCCAATTCCTCCTCTCTCCTCCCCTTTTCTCTTCTTTCTTTCTTTCTTTCTTTCTTTCTTTCTTTCTTTCTTTCTTTCTTTCTTTCTTTCTTTCTTTCTTTCTTTCTTTCTTTCTTTTTTTTAAAGATTTTATTTACTTATTCATGAGAGACAGAGAGAGAGGCAGAGACATAGGCAGAGGGAGAAGCAGGCTCCTCATCAGGAGCCCAATGAGGGACTCTATCCCAGACCCAGGGATCACGCCCTGAGCCAAAGGCAGACGCTCAACGGTTGAGCCACCCAGGCATCCCTCTTGTTTCTTGAATTGAACACAGGACTCCAGAGTCCTGAGCAGATGTTTATCTAGAGCTGGGCCTTCCCTCTCCCTGCTGACCCAGGAGATAAAAGGTGATGGGCAAACAGAAGCCTGGGCCATACTTCTTAGAATGGGAATTGCTACCAGTTTGGTCCTAGCCCATCCTGGGCTCAAATCTGATCCTCAGAGGCTGGGCAAGGAGCTGGATGGGGCAGCTCAGGCCTGCCTGCCTGTTTTACCTGGAGTCAATACATGTGACTTCAACTTCAGCTCCATCCATCCCTGACTCCTTCACTACAACTTCCTTACTTACCTCAAGTTAAGTCACTTATCTTTTCTTGATGCCGACTTCCCTGGGAGGAGTGTCACAGGCCAGGTGTGGAAGCCATCCCAGGTCTACGGTCAAGCTCAGATATCACTGTTTTGTTAAACTCCTTTTTAGTCTTGACTGGAAGGGGTTATCCCCTCCCTAAAGATCTGCAAATACTTTATTCAATGCAATTTATTGTTTGGGGTCCACTTGTTTTCCCCCCACTGATTGATTGTTCTTGGACATCATTATGACTCTTGGGATTAGCAAGCCAGGAAAATTCAACTCAAAATGGCTTTAAAAAGTATGTCACAGACTGAGGAGACTAAGGAAAGATAACTAAATGCAATGGGATCCTGGTTAGAACACTTGGAACAGAAACAGGGCATGAGTGGAAACACTGATAATTCAAATAAGGTCTATGGCTTGGTGAATAGTCATCCACGAAGGTCAATTTCTTGGTTTTAATTGTACTATGATAAAGTAAGATGTTTATATTAGGGGAAGCTGGGTAAAGGATATACAGGGACTCTCTATTACTTTTGCAACTTTTCTCTAAGTCTAAAATTCGTTCAAAAAAATAAAGTTAAAAAATGCACAAATTGGGGCACCTGGGGGGCTCAAGTTGAGCGTCTGCCTTTGGCTCAGTTCCTGATCCTGGGGTCCTGGGATGGCTCTCTGCAGGGAGCCTGCTTCTCCCTTTGACTATGTCTCTGCCTCTCTGTGTGTGTCTCTCATGAATATATAAATAAATAAAATCGTTTTTTAATGCACAAATTAATGCAGACCACTTAAAAACAAAAAATGTAAAAAACAAAACAAAACAAACAAACAAAAAAACAAAAAATGTAGACCACTTAAAAGAGGGTGGTGTATTAGTCCACATACCTGAAAGGGGCAGGGGTATATGTGATGCAGGATAGCTGGATCCAGCAGCTTAATTACCAGGAATTGTCTCCATCTCCTCTGCTTTTGCTTCTGGTGTGATAGCTTCATATTCAGTATCTCTTGTGGTGGCAAACAGCCTGCCAGACCTCCAGACTGACATTCTGCTATTTTAGCCACCCGAGAGTTTGTATTTCTCAATAGTTGTTTTATTCACCGTTGTATCCCTGGCATCTAACTTGGTATGTTCAATGAATGGCTCCAGCAAAAGTCCTGAGACTGACTCTCATTGGCTCAGACTGAATCATGTGCCTACTTCCAGCCCAATCAGGGTGACTTACTTTACCTGGGTCACATGAGTAGAGGCAGCACCCCCACCCCTCAACTGAAATAGAAGGGCAGTTCCCAGGACCCCTGGGTGGCTCAGTGGTTTAGTGCCACCTTCAGCCCAGGCGTGATCCTGGAGTCCTGGGATCGAGTCCCGCATCAGGTTCCCTGCATGGAGCCTGCTTCTCCCTCTGCCTGTGTCTCTGCTTCTCTCTCCTTTCTATATGTCTCTTGAATAAATACATACAATCTTAAAAAAAAAAAAAAGAAGGGCAGTTCCCCAAAAGGAAACAATGGATCCTGTATCAGAAGGGTTTCAGGCAAACCATTATGTCCCCCAAATCCTTAGAAGACAGGGCTGCTGCTTTTTTTTTCCAGAGTGGTCCACAACATAGACCTACACTGAAAATGTACAGGTTTAAATTCTTGTGGGTGCTGGGTGTGCCAAGCACCTTAATTGCAGTCTCAGGGTAACCCTCATTAATGGAATGTAAGAATAGGGCTCATTTCTGGGAGGCTGGGCTTCTTGTAGCTGGATCAGATGGGCTTGGATGTCAAGGAAGGGGAACCAGCATGGCCAAAGATGCCAGAACCCCAGGATTCCTTTCCAGCCTGAACTGTGGGCAATTCCAGGCCTGGAGACCTCCCAGTCTATCTCTCCTAGCTGTAGCCAGGAGCCTCAGAGCTAAGGTCTCATTTGTTCATTTGGATTGGGGTGGTACAGGGAAAGAGTCAGGGCCAGCCTGAGCATTGGGACACCTCAGATGTGCCTTGTGAGGAATATCCAGAGAAGCCTCCAGAGTCTCAGCTCCCAGTCTCAACAATCCACCAGCTGACTCCCAAACTACTCTCCATGTCCTCCATCCGCATTCTTTCCCACACCTGCAAGAACAAAGGTGGAGTAGGGCAGAGTGCCCACAGAGAAGAGGTCTGGCTTATGTTTTTAAGATATTTTATTAAGAATAAGGCATATGACAGTCATCCCTAAAGCATAGGGCTCTATTTCTGTGGGTGAGTGTATACACTCTGAAAAGCATTGGATTAAAAAGCGCAGCCAACAGAGAATTTGGAGCAGGATCCCTCTGCCCCACCCATGGGGCTCCTGCCAGGTGGTTTGGAAGCCCTGTATGTCCCCCGTTCAAGGCTGGCACCTCAAGGAGAGGGTGCTTAGGGGCCCCCAGCTCCCTGCACTAAAGAGATGCTGTTCCATACCTTCCTGGTCTCCTTCCTCCCCATTAGGAGACCTCTATTCTACTGCTGGTTTGGGGAAGAGCTACCCCATTTCAGCCCTGGAGTGCTCCCTCAAACTGCAGGCCACTGTGGGTGGGATTTGGGGGGCAGGGGCACAGTCTCATGCTGCATTGCCCACTGGTCCCTGGCTGACTTCCAGAACAGTCCCCACGTGTAGCTCTCCTTCCTGGATCTATCCACACTTGGGGTGTGGCTGGAGCCCTACCAAAGGCAGAGTGTTCTTGTCAACATGCCCCTCCTCCAATGGGGATTTGTGCTGCAGAGAAGAGTGGAGGAGAGGGGAAGAGACACAATCTTTTCTCTTCTAGTCACCCAGACATTCCAGGGGCTTATGGGAGTGGTTCTTTCCTTTGGCAGGGTGGGTCCTCCAGGCTCCAAGAGAGCTGGAGGCTGAGGAATTTGGGACTCCTGAGGCCAAGGGCAGGCTGCTGACTCCCAATCTCATTCTACTGCACTGAGGGTTTTGTTCCAAACCCCCCGGGGCAGATGGATAGAGGGAAGTCTTCAGTCCATTATTTCCAGGAAAAGAACAGGGAAGAAGAATTTGTTAAAATTGGAAAACCTCCATCTGCTTCAGCCCCTCCTCCAGCTTGTTGAATGGAGGAGGAAGGTTGGCTTATTTCCTTTCCCAGACCCTCAACACCTCAGGTGAGAGTCGGCAAGTCAGCCACCCCAGCACTCTCAGAACCTTTCATCTGGGGGATCTCCAAGCACCCTACAAATAATTAAGGGTCATTATATCTGGTCACTTAGAAGAGAGATAGGAGTTCAGCGGTGCTGATGGGGTCACTTAGGGAGAGGCCGGCAGGCCCCTGGAGGCTCCCTGGGGTGGGGTGTGGTAGAGGGCCCCAGCTAGACACTCTGGGTCCCCAAGAAGGAAGGGGGAGTAAGGGCTATTGCTATAGAGCTGGGAGGAGGCCAGGCGGGCATAGCTATGGCTTTTAGTAGGTGGGTGGGTGGATAAAGTATTTTACCATCTTTGTACAAGAATCAACAAAACAAAGTCACCCTGTATGCCCCAAAAGTGTGGTTGTGGAAGCTCAGGGTCCGGGTGGGCTGCTCCAGAAAGACACCCTTTCCCTCCTTCCCACAGTCCTTTGGGCCCCTTCGAGAGAGTGCAGTCAAGAGAGGAGAAGGGCATCCTCATATAGACACCTCTGAAAGGGAGGCAACAGGACGGGGGGACAGTGAGTCACACACCCTTGAGGGGAGACACGGAGGGCAGAGGCACAAAAATGGGGCAAGGAGAGGAGGGTAAGAGGCCAGGGCAGGCAGAGCAATGACCCCAGGCCACCACTGTGGCCCAACTCTGAGAGGGAGAGAGCATGGTCTGTGCCAAGGGTATCCACACCTTGGGCTCTGGCATCCCAGTGGTTGGACACCCGGATGAGGCCTGCTTATTGCTCAGTGGTCTCAGCAGTCCTGGGTGCAGTCAGCTGGGGGAGGACAGCATATTTGCGGGAGCTGGGAGTGTGCTCACTGGTTTTGCCTCTGGTTGATCCCACTCTCTCTAACACATAGAGTGAAAGAGAACATGGTTGCGGGTTCCTCCTGTTCATTACAGGGAGCATGATGGGAGAAGCGTTCACCATCCCTAGAGATTGACTCTGCTCACCTCCCAGACCCTGGGTGACACACGGAATGCTTGGCCTCAGCCAAGGGCAGGACCTGCCATGATGCGTTATTTGTGAGTGAGGTAAAGGCCTCTCCCTGCCCCCCACACTCCCTCAGCAGCCCCTTTAAGACCTCACAGGCACTTAGGACTCAATGCAGGACCAACAGAGGAGCCATGGCATGGGGGACGGGCTCTAGGGCTTGCTTTCTTGGGGCTGGGCTGGGTCTAGGGCCTGGGGGGCTGTGTGCTGGACTAGAACTGCACTTCCTGCTTTTGGTCAGGAGGGGGGAGCTGGGGAGAAGGTAGTTAGGAGGTGGGGTATCCCACTTTCCATTTTACCACACTCCATCCTCAACAGGAGGGTTGAGGACCTGGAGCACCAGCCACTGTCAGTTCTGGTAGGATTGGGGGCACCCCTGGAGGGACCAGCCGGGAAACTAACTTGTGCCCTACCCTTGCCCCCTGCACACACACACCCCCACACACACCCCTGCCGGCCCCCAGCAAACTCGAACCTGGACCAACCACTGCCACTTCCAGGAACCTGGCCCTTCTTCCCACCTCTGGATGCAGCTGGGCGAAATTAGCACCATTAAACAGGACTAGGAAAGCTCCCAAGGCAGCCTTCAGGTTCCCAGCTACCTCCAGGAGAGGTAGGCAGGTTCTGCCCTTCCACCAGCCTGACAGAGTGGCTGATTCCAGGGTGCCCCCTTGCTTCCCTAGCACAGCTCTCACTCAGTCTGAATACTTGGGTGGGCATCCTGGGGAAGAACTAAACTGGAGACAGCTTTAGAGCAGGTTCTGCCAGAAAACCCATTCTGTCCTCCTCTGCAAGGGTCCGTGGGTGCTACCTTCCAGAAGTTCAAGCTTCATACTTTCCCTACCAGGGGCTCTGGCAGGAAATGCCTTTAAAGTGTTGGGTGCTCACCGGTAAGGACCTATCAGCTGGGTAGGGGTCGGAGAAGCGGCTTCAGAAGAAAAGGGGTCCAGCCGCTAGCCGCTAGCCCCCCAGCCCGAGCCTCTCCTTACAGGAAGGCTCGGCAGGAAGGGCGGCCGTGCGGGGCGGGGCGGGGCGGGGCGGGAGGGGAGCTGGAAGGCCCAGGGGTGCTGAGTGCCGCTGCGTTCCTCTCGTAGGCCCGCCCAGCCTTCCCCCTCGCGTCCCACGATTGTCAGCTTTCCCGGGACAGGGCGCGACCCTGCAGCGGGGCGGGGACGAGAGGAGCGTCGGTACCGCGCGAGTCCTCCTCTCCTCTCCTCTCCTCTCCTCCGTACCGCGCTCTCTCCGGGCCCCGCGGCAGAGCTCCCTCGGGGGAGGCGACGCGGCCCGGCTGGGGCGCGCGGGAGGGCTGGGGGGGCTGCGGCCGCCTCCGCTCGGGCCCCCCAGCAGCGCTCCTGGCGGGACGCCGGGCCGGCCTTCGCGCCCCCCGCCCCCCCCCCCCCCCCCCCCGCGGCCGCGCGCCTACTCCGGCTCCCCGGGAGCGCTGGGCGGGCTGGGCGGGCTGGGCGGGCCGGCCTGGTCGGGGGGCTCCCGGGGCGGTGGCTGGCGCGGGCTGCGGCCGCTGGGCCGCGGGGGCCTCCGGGCGTGGAGGAAGAGCGCGGGGTCGGGCATGGGATCGGCGTCGTCCAGGGCGCGGGCCGCGCGGTCCCAGGCGGCCCAGTCCCGGCCCGGGCCCTTGGCGGCGGCCTCGGCGGCGGGCGGGCGGCGGGCCCGCTGTGCGCGGCGGCGGGGCCGGGGCTCGGGGGCCGCGGCGGCGGCGGGGCCCGGGCGCGGCGCCTGCAGTCTCTGGCGCGCCGCGTGCAGCTGGCAGGAGAGGTAGGCGGCCGCCTCGGTGTGCTTCTGCAGCTCGGTGCCCAGCACGGTGGCGCGGTGGCTGCGGCGCCGCAGCTCCTCCAGGAAGCGGCGCTCCTCCGCGCGCAGGCTGCAGCGAAGCGCCGACACCAGCGCCTCGCGCTGCGCCACCTCCCGCCGCAGCTCGGCGTTGGCGGCCGTCCGCGCGGCCAGCTGCGACTCGAGCGCGCGGCACTTGCTCTCTAGCTCCCGGTTCGCCGCCTCTGGAGAGGGGAGGAGAGAAGACAGGTGACGGCCCCCGCCTGGCCGACGCCGCACCGCTCGCCGGTCCACGTTACCGAGCCCCGCAGGCCCCTGGTTATCCGTTCTCCCTCGCTCTCCCTCGCTCCCGACCCGTCGGCTACGCCGCCCTTCCTCTCTCGTCCGCGGGGCCCCTGCGCCGATC
Source organism: Canis lupus familiaris (assembly GCF_011100685.1). Lineage (NCBI taxonomy): Eukaryota > Metazoa > Chordata > Mammalia > Carnivora > Canidae > Canis > Canis lupus. The sequence continues at coordinate 46,716,772 of NC_049230.1, forward strand.
TGGCCTCTCTAATTCTTCAGGTTTCAGCCTGAACGTAAAAACCCTCCCTGCCCGTTCATCCCACCCACAATTGTTTGTGGGACCCTTACTGTATGCACTGTGTTAGGTGTTGGGAGACGTCGTGGATAACGAAACATTCCTCGTGAAGCTTACAGCAAGCGTAAGCGGGAGAGGTAGCGTCCGGAATCACAAATGCATGTGAGGTTGCATCTGTGACATGTGCCAACGCCATGACTAATGACTAACAGGATACTGTGACCTAATCAGTCTTCTCGGCAGAGGAGCCACTTAGGCTAGCAGCAGTTGGAAGAATGAGTTGGAGTTAAGCAGTGAAGAGGGAGGCAAGGGTGCTTTGCACAGAGGAACAGTTTGTGCAAAAGCCTGTGGGTAGGAGAGACATGCAAGAGGGCGGGGCTGGCAGACCTACCACTAGGGAAGGTGGGCAGGAAAGGGGAATCAAGTAGGTCAGCACCTTGCAGTTTCTTTCCTAGAGCAGTTGTTACCTCTCGTAATTTATGTATGTTATTTATTGTTTGCCTTTGCCTGCTGCGTTGAGTTTCAACACTGGGTACATACTGACCACCCAGAGAGCTTTAGAATATAGTTTCCTGCGCCCTAACAAAGACCAGATGAATCAGGATCTCTGGGATTGGACCTGGGAACTGGCGCTTCTTCAAAGTTCCCAGATGATTCTAATGTACCTACAGTGTTGAGGATCCCTGCCTCTTGGATCATGAGCTCCATTTCAGCAGGGAACAAATCCTGGGATTCACATAAGTAAGTGACTGTAGAGACAGATAGCTGAAAGGTGACAAAAGGTAGGCAAAAGGTGACTTAGGCAAGGACATGGAAATCAGTGTCAGGGGGACAAAGAAATGAAGCTCTCAAACCCACTGAGAAGATAAAAACCAGGACGTTGGGCTATATCTTTTTTTTTTTTTTTAAGATTTTACTTATTTATTCATGAGAGACAGAGAGAGAGAGAGAGAGTCAGAGACACAGGCAGAGGGAGAAGCAGGCTCCATGCAGGGAGCCGGATGTGGGACTCGATCCCGGGACTCCAGGATCATGCCCTGGGCTGAAGGCAGGAGCTAAACTGCTGAGCCACCCAGGGATCCCCCATTGGGCTATACCTTAATGTCAGATGACCCCAGAAACTCTTTCAAAGGAAGGATAGTAGGTGGGTTGAAGGTTGCTCTTGTTACAGATCTGGTATTTGGGATGTAACCCCCCTTCCTCCCAGCACTGAGGCATAAAGAGGTTGCCCACTTTAGGCAGTGGGCAGAATTCATTCAAATCTATAAATGCTTTGATCTTTACACACGAATATGCAAATATTCAAAGCAATCTCAACATTTTACCTTAAACTCCCAGCTTTGTCCATGCCTAAGTTTTGATCATGTATGTAGCTCTTGATCTACAATCTGCACGTCAATATGGCAGGGAGTCCACTCTCTGCTAAATCCCTCCTGGCTAAGGAAGACTACATGGTGATTCATTTGAAATTAAGCATTTTACTGAGTCCTTTTCCATGTCTTGCACCTTGAGACAATGGATAACACCCAGTCCCAGTTCTCAAAGATCACCTAATTTTGGTGATTAAGATCTTAACAATGGAACCCCTCCTTTAAAAAAATTGTTTAATTGTACCAAAAAACAAATAACAAAGTTTACCATCTTAAGTGTTTTCAAGTGTACAGTTTAGTAGTTCTAAGTAAAGTCACATTGTTGTGTAACAGGTCTTTAGAACTTTTCTGTTTTGCAAAACTGAAACTCTATGCCCACTGAACAACCATCTCCCCCTCTCCATGTTATGGGTGAAGTAATAATCAGTAAATAAATATTTTAGTGGAATTGCTACAATGGCAAGAAGTTATGCTTTTGTCAGATGAAGGATTTGCTGATGTGCATGTGTTTCTTTTTTCTCCTCACCTAGATAAGTTTCCTTGAAGTCATGCACTCCATATTGCCATGGTGTTGATCTCAACATTCGGCATCTTGGAAGGTGTGGACTGATCATGGAAATCAGTTGAGCAAGGATGGGAAAGATTAGGGAGAGGGACACCCGCGTGGCTCTGTGGTTGAGCTTGAGCGTCTGCATTTAGCTCAGGGCGTGATCCCGGAGTTGTGGGATCTGAGTCCCACATCTGGCTTCCTGCAGGGAGCCTGCTTCTCCCTCTGCCTATGTCTCTGCTTCTCTCTCTGTGTCCCTCATGAATAAATAAATAAATAAATAAATAAATAAATTTTTTTTTAAAGGAAAGATTTGGGAAATGAGTCATAGACCAGGTGGACTTCCTGTATACCAAATCCTCCAGCTTTCATTTTCCTACTTGGACAGAGACATGGATACAGGGTATGGTGGTGCCAGTGCCGGTTGTTCATTGCATAAAGCCACCCAGATGAATAGGCAAATGGAGCTGACATCCTGCACTCTGCTCAAAAAGCTGAGGAGTGGCTGTCCCCCAAGTCTGGCCTGGGGGCAGAGAAGGCTTGGGTCCTACTAAGTGGTGGGAAAAAGGTGACCTGTTGGGCCCCTATGGCATCTCCCCACCAGTCATCCTTCTCTTACCTTGCTGATGAGACTGGGCCTCTCTCATCTCCAGGTCACGAGTCAGTTCTAGAGGGAGAAAATAAAAGGCAGTTGTATGTGTGTGTGTGTGTGTGAGAGAGAAACAAAGAGACAGAGAGAGAGAAAGAGAGGGAGGGAGATCATGGAATCACGGAACAAGTGGCAATAATAGCATCCTTAGAAACCATCTAAACCACCTTCCATACCTATTTTACTGCAGTCCAGTGAGGGGAAGAGATGAAGAGAGGTGCAAGGCACCGCCTAAGCCTGACTGGCCTGATTGTAAGCCCAGAGATTTTTCCAGTGCAAGCACCATGCGTTCATGTGGAAGTTAGTTCAACCCTTGTGGGACTGAGGAGCCCGGCTTGCTTTGGGGGCTCGGGGGGTATTTGCTCCTTCCCCGCGGTGATGTACAAATGTCTAACATGACAACCAGCCAGAGCCATTCTGGAGGGACCCCTGTGGTGTGGGTCCCACAGCCCCTTCAGGGTTTTAGTTGGTGAATGTGAGAAGGCTGCTTGGGGACACTGGAGGGAAGTGGATATTTACCAGTAGGGTACGTGCATTTCACTATTTTCACAGCCAGCGCTGCTGTGCCTGTGTTATTTTCTGAGCATCAGCCCTGCTCCTTTCCAAGCCCTGTTTCTGCTATATTCCACGAGGCAGGGAGAGGGGCCTCACGGGGGACAACGCCCCCTGGTGGCGGAAGGCCCACAGGATGCTTGGCTGGCGCTGAGGGGCGGGGTCCGCTCGCTGAGGGTGCGGGTGCTAGAGGTTTCCTCCTGGGAGCCGCAGCCCAGCCACCACCCCTGCGCCTGCCTGTCTTCCCAGTACCCATTCCTTACAGCCCAGAATGCCCCATTCCCTCAGCCAGCTGAGTCTAATCATCTTTTCAGCCTCACCCCAGCTCCCCCAACTCCACCACCGCTTGAGAGCTGGGAAAGGACTGGGAGGGAGGCCGGCAGCCGCTGGCAGCAGAGGGCACCTCCTCAGGAGCAAGTGTGTGTACCTGCAGGGATGCAATCTGGTGCCTAAAGGGAGGACATGTGAACCTGGGAGTGGGATAAGGTAGCAAATCTCTGGGATCAATGCCCGACAACACCTACAGAGTCTAGCCTTGCGGCCCCTCTGTCTGCCTCTCCTCGCTGGCTCTTCCCTTGGGAGGCCAACTGTTGTTAGGAGACCAAGAGCCAGGGTACCTGGGCCTTTTGTTGTGACCTGAGTCTGAACCTCCTTCCTGGAGTCCCAGGGAGGACCCTGATGCCTCTACTCTCCAGGGCTACCTGGAGCCAACTTGGCCCCTCCTGCAAGGCCCCGGAGTACCCCAAAGGATTTGGCTCTGCCACTAATTCCCAGTGGGCTGGTTTCACCTTTAACCAGGGAAGTTGGGGGAGGGGAGATAGACTCCTAGTTGAACTCCACTCCCCCATCCATCAAATCTCCCTGCCCATCTTCTGGCAAGAATCCCTACCTTTAGAAGACCATGCAGTGAGGTCAGATACCCTGTGTGACCTTGGGTCAGTAACAATAACTCTCTGAGCCTCAGTATTCTCCTCTGTGAAATGGGAACAAAAATCACACCTGCCTCTTAAGGGGCTGTTGCTAGGATTAAATTAGAGAAAATAAACGGAGGGTCCAAACCAGGACTAAGTCAGTGCTGAATACATGGGCAGTTCTTGTCATCATCCAGGCTGCCCTACCACCCAGAACACTCCCATCTCTTAAACCCCTTCAGTCTGAGTGGCACCCCTTTTTGGCAGGCTCTTTCTGAAGCCCTGCCCACTTGATTCCTACACTAGTTCATCCTCTCTCCCATCCCCTTCCCAGCTTCTGAGTCCCTGTTTATTTTACACACACACACACACACACACACACATATATATATTTAAATATTTTATTTATTTGAGAGAGGGAGAGAGAGCTCAAGCAGGGAGGAGGGGCCAAGGGAGAGCCCACATGGGGCTCAATCTCAAGACCCGGAGATCATGATCTGAGCCAAAATCAAGAGTTGGATGCTGAGTCGCCGGGGTGGCTCAGTGGTTGAGCATCTGCCTTTGACCCAGGGCGTGATCCTGGGGTCTTGGGATCAAGTCCCACATCAGGTTCCCTGCATGGAGCCTGCTTCTGTGTCTCTGCCTCTCTCTCTATGTTTCTCATGAATAAATAAATAAAATCTTAAAAAAAAAAAAGAGAGAGTTGGATGCTCAGCTCAACCAATTGAGCCACCCAGGTACATATATATATATGTATATATATTTAAATATATATTATATATATATTTATTTATTAAAATATTTTATGTATTTGAGAGAGAGTGTGTGAGTGAGTGAGCGAGAGAGACAGAGAGAGAGAGAGCACAAGCCAGGGGAGGGGTGGAGGAAGAGGGAGGAGCAGGGACACTGATGTGAGGCTTGATCCCAGGACCCTGAGATCCCGAGGCAGTCGCTTAACCTACTGAGCCACCCAGGCATCCCTACATTTTTTAAATTTTATTTTACTTTTTAAAGTAGGCTCCATGCCCAACAAGGGGCTGGAACTCATGACCCTGAGATTCAGAGTTCTGTGCTCTATGGCCTGAGTGAAGCAGGCGCCCCTCTGAGTCTGTTTAATCTCCTTGAAAAAAATCTTCTTTGTTCCTTTCCCCTCTTCACTCCTCCATCTCTTGGAATAAGGGCTTTATTCAGTTATTTCAGCCCCAAGAGTGGATGCTCCAGGCCAGCCTAGAGTTATTTTTATCTCCTTAATCAATAACCAAGAGACTGCAGTTCCATACCCAGCTGGGCAAGGTGGTGGGGGCTGTTGCTGCCTATTACACCTTCTTGGGATCCTGACCTATGTCCTGAGTGGAAGGACCCAGGTCTTCAGAATTAGGGCAAAGCAAAAAGAAATTAGGGCAAGAGCTGTAGGGTTTAGGGCACACTCATTCTGATTTTCCTTTAATGTTGTCATTAGAGGGATCCCTGGGTGGTGCAGCGGTTTAGTGCCTGCCTTAGGCCCAGGGCGCTATCCTGGAGACCCGGGATCGAATCCCACGTCAGGCTCCCGGTGCACGGAGCCTGCTTCTCCCTCTGCCTATGTCTCTGCCTCTCTCTCTCTCTCTGTGACTATCATAAATAAATAAAAAATTAAAAAAAAAATGTTGTCATTAGAATGAAAAAATGGCATCAGGCAGAGGTGAGTCGGTATGGGCTGTCCCTACCCCCTGGGCTGGCCTCTACTGCCATCCGGGCTTCAGGGAGATGGCAGGGAGCCTGGCCTAGGAATGTAGAAGCTGAATCTATATATGGAGCCAGAGGAGGGTGTGGTGGCTGAGAGTCAGGAGGACCAGCTTCTCATGCCACAGAGTGAGAAGCCAGGCAGGTCACTCAGTTTCCTTCTGAAGAATGGGGAGCCTCCCATGAGCAGAGGCTGGAAGGTAGGTAGAAGTCTGAGCATCTTGGGAGAGAATGTGCAGAAAGCTGCAGAGGCATGCACAGCTGAGAGTCTGGAGCCCTGGGTGCTAATCTTGGCTCTGTCACTAGGGTACTGAGTGGTTCTCTCTCTCTCTCTCTCTCCTCACTCCGGGTCTTAGTTTACCTTGTATAATGAAGACTTTGAGCTCTTCCAACTGACACATTCTATGAGTCATTGAATCTAAAGGCTGCACTTGGAGACTCAGCCTGGGTGAGCACTTGGGCCAGAGCCCAGCCTCTGAGACGGCCAGGCGGCTGAAGCCTGAGGTCCAAGAGCAGAGGTCAGGCCTGGGATTTGGCTTCATTCTTGGTGCCTCTTTCTGTCTTGTTCACAAATCTAATCAGTTGCCAAGTCCTCCCTTTCATCCTGTCTCCCATTGGTCTTCCCCTTTCTACCCCTATCATCTCTCACTGGACCGTTTCATCAGCCCATCACTAGTCTCCTTGCCTCCCTTCCCCTCTAATTCATCTTCCATACAGCTGCCGAGTTTCATAATATAGCATGATGCTATTCAGAAACTTTCAATGGCTCCCCACTACCCTGGGAGAGCAGGACAAACTTGTTAGCTGTCTTGATATTTGTGGAGGTCTTCCATGATCTGCCTCCCCCTGCCCACCCCTCCTCCTGTCCCCCTCTCCCACCTCCCATCCTCCAGGCCTCACCTGAACAGCGTTTCTGCAGCCTCAGGATTTCCAGGTGCAGGTCTCGCAGCAGGGCCATCTGCTCCTTTTTCAGGAAGCTGATGTGGCGTTGCACACTCTGGATCTGATGCTCCAGGGACATGGTATCCATGGCAACCGAGGCCTGGGCCTCACCTGGGGGGAAGATGATAAGGTAAATCCACATCTCGTGGGCCCATCTGCCCTCAGAGATCCCCCGCAATCTGGGCTCCTATTCGCACTGCACTCATTTCCCCTTAAGGGTCACGAGTGTGTTGTCAGGGAAGTATAATTATTCCCATTTAACAGATGAAGAACCAGAGGCCTGGAGGGAAATGGTTGTACTCCCTTGCCTGCATATAACTTTAGCCTTTCTGCTTCTCAGAGAGGAACACAAATGGAGCAGCAAAGTCAGTGAAGAAAAATAGAGGCAGGTGGTAGCCTGCTCCTTAACCAGCTTTGGGCCAGCTTTCTCCCTCTCTGGGCTCTTGGTTTCCTCATGGCTAACATGAAGATGTTGTGGAGCATCTTGCCAGCATCCTACCAGCATCCCAGTCCAAGGGTGCCCACCAGCTGATAGATCAGGATGATAGTTAGAGCACACCCTCCCCTAGTTCAACTCTATTTCTCTGACTTAACCTTAACCCAGGACTCTGGGCTCTAGGTCACAGAGGAGGAAGATCTGATGAGTATTTTACCAACACCAACTCTATGGGCTGAAGGCAGGTAGCAGAGTCCCTTTTTAAAAGGGGAGTGTGGGGGGGTGCCTGGGTGGTTCAGTGGCTGAGCATCTGCTTTCCACTCAGGTCGTGATCTCAGAGTCCTAGGACTGAGTCCCGGGATTGAGACCCACATCGGGCTCCCTGCATGGGGCCTGCTTCTCTCTCTGCTTGTGTGTCTGCCTCTCTCTCTCTCTCTCTCTTTCTCTCTCTCTCTCTCTCTCTCTCTGTCTCTCATGAATAAATAAAATCTTTTAAAAAATAAAAATAAAAGGGGAGTGGGGTGGCATGCCTGGCTGGCTCAGCTCATAGAGCATGCAATTCTTGATCTTGGGGTTACGAGTTCAAGCCATGTTGCGTGCGGAGGTTACTTAAAAATAAAATCTTAGGGTAACCCCCGTGGCGCAGTGGTTTAGTGCCGTCTGCAGCCCGGGATGTGATCCTGGAGACCCAGGATCGAGTCCCACATCAGGCTCCCTGCATGGAGCCTGCTTCTCCCTCTGCCTGTGTCTCTGCCTCTCTCTCTCTCTGTGTGTCTCTATGAATAAATAAATAAAATCTTAAAAAAAAAATAAAATAAAATCCTAAAAAAAAAGTTAGAAAAAATAGGAGTGGGAGAGGGTGATAGGGAGACCCATGCAGTGAATCCATGGTGGACACATAAGACACTGTGAAGGGAGGGCAGCTCTGTACCCCTGAGTCTTTTTTTTTAAATATTTTTACCCATTTATTTGACACACAGAGGGGGAGCACAAGCAGGGGGACGTAGCATGCAGAGGGAGGAGAGGGAGAGAGAGAGGGAGAGGCAGACTCTCTGCTGAGCAGGGAGCCCGATGTGATGCAGGGCTCCATTCCAGGACTCTGGGATCATGACCTGAGCTGAAGGCATACACTTAACCAACTGAACCACCCAGGTGCCTCTGTACCCCTGAATGGCTTTGCAGTCCCCCCCCCCCACCTCACCCCCCCCGCCCCTTGATCCGATCCCTTTCCCAGGAAGTCCCTACTGTGATGATCACTGTCCTGGAGAAGCATAAGCAGAGGGCAGAAATAGGAGGTAGAGTTCATGCCTTTTTTGCCATGGACTCCCTGAGGTTTTTTTGTTTTTATTTTAAAAAAAATTAAAAAAAATTTTTTTTTAAATTTATTTGAGAAAGAGTGCATGCTCATGCACACACATAAGCGGGGGCAGAGCAGGGAGAGAGAAAATCTTCAAGCCAACTCCCCGCTGAGTACAAGCCCAACATAGGGCTTGAATCCCATGACACTGAGACCATGACCTGAGCCGAAACCAAGAGTCTGACGCCAACTGATTGAGCCACCCAGGCACCTCTCTCCCTAAGCTTTTGAAGGAACTGTTTCTATCTGCCCAAGGAATTCCCTGGGCAGTGGAGAGAGAGGCCAGGTGATGGACAGCTCTTTTTGGCAAATGTTCCCCTCCAGGTTGACTTCGATGTAAATCTCTGCAAATCCAGATTTTTATATGTAGGATCACATCAAGCATGTGCACCTGAAAACCTATATGTAGGATCACATTAAGCATATGCACCTGAGATTCATAGGTTGCCTTCTTGGGGTGCATTTCCTATACTCCCTAACTCAACCAAAGAGGTCTTTCATTTCAGCAGGGGGTGGCCCTTTGGCCTGTGGGAACCGTTGGCTACATTTACTGACCATCTGCTATGTTTAAGAAATTTATACATATTATCTTACTTTTGCTAACTACTTTTCTTTCTTTTTTTTCTAAGATTTTATTTATTTATTCATGAGAGACACACGGAGAGAGAGAGGCAGAGACACAGGCAGAGGGAGAAGCAGGCTCCATGCCGGGAGCCCGATGCGGGACTCGATCCTGGGTCTCCAGGATCACACCCTGGGCTGAAGACGGCGCTAAACCGCTGAGCCACCGGGGCTGCCCACTAACTACTTTTCAGTAGATATTACCACCCTCATTTCTCAAGTAAAGAAACTGAGACTCAGAGCTGAAGTGACTTGTGCCAGGTCATGTGGTCAGTAAGTGGTGGTAGACCCAATTCTCTAGCTGCATCTTCTGAATCCAAAGTAGGTTCCCAATATTCATAGTGAGAACTGGGTTTGAATCCTGAGTCTTTCAGTTACCTGCTGTGTGACTTTGGATAAGGAAGTTGACCTCTCTCAACTTTTTTCCCTTCTCTGTAAAATGGGGCTAATAGTGACAGTCTAAGGATAATTGTGAGAATTAAATGAAATTAAAAAGTGCAGAGCACTTCTTCTCTTGTCTGCCTAGTGTGCAAGTAGGTTAATCCTTAGCTTGATTTGTTCATTTATTCATTCATACATTCAACGATCTATATATTGCCAACTGTGGGGGTGTGGGAGGCACAGTGATGAGCAAAACAAAATTCCTGCTCTTGTGGAGCTTGCAGGATGAAGAGAATCAAACAAATAAATAAATGCATCAAACAAATAATAATACACATAAGTATACAATTATAATCTGTGAAAAGCACGATGAAAGAAACATACAGGGTGATGTGGAAAACTATAATGTGGGACCTGTTTTAGATTTGGGGTCAGAGAAGGTCTCTTGAAGGAAGTGATCTTTTAAAAAAGATTTTATTTATTTATTCATGAGACACAGAGAGAGAGGGGCAGAGACACAGGCAGAGGGAGAAGCAGGCTCCCTGTGGGGAGCCCCATGTGGGACTTGATCCTGAGACTCTGTGATCATGCCCTGAGCCGAAGGTAGATGCTCAACTGCTGAGCCACCCATGTGTCCAAAAGGAGCTGATTTTAAGCCAGAACTCTGTGGCAGGCAGAATTCGAAGATGGCCCCCAAGATTTCTAGCTCCTGGTATAGATACACTCTCTTTCTTGCTGGTGTAGGTGTTGCTTGCGTAGTCTTTGCGTGGGGGGCGGTTTGGGGGAGTGCGTGGGAGGCCTGCGTCAGGAGGCATTCCTTCCTTCTGCTTCCTTCCTTCGTTTCTCCGTCCTTCCTCCTTCTTCTCTCTTTTCTTTTTTCTTTCTTTCTTTCTTTCTTTCTTTCTTTCTTATTTTATTTATTTATTTATTCATGAGAGACACACAGAGACACAGAGAGAGGAAGAGACACAGGCAGAGGGAGAAGCAGGCTCCATGCAGGGAGCCCAATGTGGGACTCGATCCCAGATTTCCAGGATCAGGCCCTGGGCTGAAGGCGGTGCTAAACCACTGAGCCACCTGGGCTGCCCCACTCTCCCCTTTCTTTGAGTGTGGATGGGACTCTGAATATGATGGATTTCTCTTCCGTGATTAGAACATATGACAAAAGTGAAGGGATTTTGCAACATAATAAAGGTCTCCAGTCAATTGACTCTGAGTTAATCGAAAGGGAGATTATCCTGGGCAGCTGGTTCATAGGGCCCGTACTGAAGGAAAAGATCTGAAGCCTGAGAGAAATGATGCTTCTGGCCTTGAAGGAGTAAACCACCATGCTGTGAGGAGCCCAGGAGAGGCTCATGGGAGGAGGCCATGAGACCTGAGAGAGGCTGCAGGTAGCTAAGGATGGTTCTTGGCAGACAGCTCACAAGCAATGAGGACTGCTGTTTTACAGAAGTCAATTCTATGAACTCTCTAAGGGATCTTGGAAGTGGGTCTTTTCTCTAGTTGACCCTTCAGATGAGAATGCAGCCAGCCTTAATTTCAGCCATTTGAGGGCCTTAGCAGAAGACCTAGCTAGAATGTGGCAGACTCCACATCCTCAGAAACTATGAGATAACAAGTTTATGTTCTTTTAAGCCACTTAGTTTGTGGAAATTTGTTATGCAGCAATAGAAAACTAACACAGACTTGAAGGAGGAGTAGGAATTAGAATAATAAAGGGAAGAGCATGCTAAATAGGGAATAATACTCTGGGGTAGTGTACTAGTACTAGCTTACATTTATTCGGCGCCTACTGTGTGCCAAGCCTTGTGCTAAGTGCTTCACATGGTGTTTTGGGGGAACTGAAACATTGTCACTGCTGGTGAGGATTGAAGTGTCAGTTATTGAGGCGGGGGGAGGGGGGTTGCAGGAAGTGAGGTTAACAAGAGAAGAATTCCATAGAGTCTTGTAAACTATGCTAAGAATTTTGGATTAATACTAAATGAATTGGTAAGTTATTTAAGAATTTTAAGCAGAGGAGGGACAAGATAGGATTTGCATTTCTAAAAGATCACTCTGGCTGGTGTGGTGTGGGGAGGGCAGATTAGAGGGGGCAGAGTGGATGTGGGAGGTGAGCTGGGAGAGTGGAGCAGTGATCTTGGTGCGATGATAGAGGCCTGGATCAATGATGGAGGTGAAGACAGACAGAAATTCCAGGTGTATTTTGGGGTAGAATTGTTAGCATGTGCGAGTGGATTAAGTCATGATGACGGGGAGGGTGAATGTTCAGGATGTCTCCCAGTTTTCCTGTCTGGGCAACTCAAATATGTAGGCACATTTGTTGGCTCTTTCTACATTTCTTCATCTTTCACATTAGACCTCTTTCACAGTGGACCTCTTCTCTAATCTATAATCACTCCCTAAGTGATCTTGTCCAATCCTATGGCTGTAAATACTATTTATATGCTGACTCCTGCATGCTAGACTGACTATGTAACACCTCTGTTTGGATGTCTAATGGGTCTCTCAAATTTACAAGTCCCAATGCTGAGCTCTTGCGATCCATCCTATAAACCTGCTCTTGCCCACTGTTCACCATCTTGATAAGTGGCACCAGTTTTTGCCTATTCACTCAGTTGCTCAGGCCAAGAACTTAAGAGTTATCTTTGATTCCTCTGTTTCTTCATATGCCACAGCCAATCCATCTGCAAATCCAGTTGTCTCTACCTTTGAAAATGTGTATGCTCTATCCAATCAGTTCTCACTATTTCCATTGCTGTCACCCTTGTCCCAGCTACCACCAGCCCTCTGGTATGCCCTGCAGTAACCTGCTCCTTGTCTGCCATACAGCAACTGGGGCTCCTTTAACAAGTCTGATCATGTCTCCCTGCCCCCCACTCAAAACAGCTTCCCATTACACTTAATACTGAATCCAAAATTCTTACCAGACTCTTTAAAATTGCCTCTGGCTCTGTTTGCCCTCATCTACTACTGTTCTCCCACTGCTGACTCCCTCCCAGCCACTCTGGCCTCCTTACTATTTCCTGAATATGCCAAACACATTCTTACCTCAGGGACTTGGTATTTGCCATCCCCTCTTCCAGGAACACCCTTTACCCAGATACCCTCATGGCCCATTCTTCCCCTTCATTCAGGATTCTGTTCAAATGTCACTTCCTCAGGGCCCTTCTCTGATTACCTGATTTAATATAGAACCCTCTCTCATCCTCTATTCCCTTAATCTGCATTGCATGAATATATTATATTTTGCTTCTTGCTTTTTTTAAAATATTTTATTTATTTATTCATGAGAGACACAGAAACACAGGCAGAGGGAGAAGCAGGCTCCACGCAGGGAGCCCAATGTGGGACTCGATCCTGGGATCCCGGGATCACACCCTGAGCCAAAGGCAGATGCTCAACCACTGAGCCACCCAGGCGTCCCTATTTTGCTTCTTGTTTATTTCCTCTGCCAGAGCATGGCAACACAAGATGAAGGACTCTGTTTTGTTTCCTCCCGTTCCCTAGTGCCTAGCACAGCATCTGACAAATAGGATATACTCAGTAACTACTCAGTGGAGTGCACAAGTGAGTTCGTGGAGCTGGGGCAGATGAAGGAGGAGCAGATTTACAGAGAAGGTAAGATCAAGCCTGAGACATGTTAGATTCACCATACTCAAGGAAACGTTGTTAGATTCGCCATACTCAAGGAAAACATTTCCATAAACAAGGAAACATGGATCTCAAGTGGGAAGTCAAATATCCTGGTGCATAACTTAGGAGAAATAGATGAGCTATGTCTGTGCTATTGTGTAACTGTATTGGGATGTGTGTGCCTGTGTGTCTGCACATGTACCTGAGACTGTGTGTGTTCTCGAGGAGTGCATCTACGTATACATGCATGTGTGTGTGGGGGGTGTCCTGCTTTGTTTGTGTCTATGTGTCTGTTCTGTGTGCACCTAGAGGGCGAAAGCATGTGGGCCTCTGCTTATGATGAAGAGAGAAAATGTCTGTTCCCAGCCTCTGAAATGCAAGTGTTCTGAAGAGAAAAAGCTCTTTCCACACAGCCCTGGAGACTGGACCTTGGCCACGGTGAGAGGCTGAGCCAACCAGCTGTTTCTGAGCCTTCCCAGAAGGACTTGAGGATTTGCTTCCAACTAGGCAGGCTGCTCTTCTCAGGGCAGAAATTTGGGTCACAAACGGTCCTGGCAGATATTTTTTCTTACACATGATTGTGTTATTTGTTTGGGGGAGGATGGGAGATGGATTGGGACGGGGAACTACAACACAGTGCTCTCACGTGTGGCTGTCACACACACTTCAGAAGGCCCAAGCCAGGAAAATGTCCTAGAAATGCCATAGATGTTTGCATAACAACGCAGTCCTACAACTCTCTGGCTTGAGAAGAAGCTTGTGCCTTCTCACAAGGATTTGGTCCAGATCCGTGGGAGCAGTTGAAAGGTAGGGTTATCACCTTTGTCTTCTGCCCACATCCAGCTCATAGATGCCCAGCTTCACAGGTTACAGTGAGAAGGGTCCGGGCAGTCCAGGTGACTCAGTGGTTTAGCGCCACCTTCGGCCCAGGGTGTGATCCTGGAGACCCCGGAGTCCCACATCAGGCTCCCTGCATGGGGCCTGCTTCTCCCTCTGCCTGTGTCTCTGCCTTCCTGTCTCTCTCTGTGTGTGTTTCTCATGAATGAATAAATACAATCTTAAAAAACAAAACAAAACAAAACCAAAAAAAAAACAGTGAGAAGGGTCCCTTGCCTTTGTGCACTGTCCTGACCACCTCAGAGTTTGTATCATTTCTGCTGCCCATCTTCTCCTGGTGCTCCTAGTTTTACTTTGTTTTAATTTTCTAGTTTGATGAAAAATGCTCATTAAAAAATTGTTTATTTAAAAATAAAAAAAGGAGGGCACCTGGGTGGCTCAGTGGTTGAGTGTCTGCCTTTGGCTCAGGTCATGATCCCCGGGTCCGGGATGGAGTCCCACATCAGGCTCCCTGTGGGGAGCCTGCTTCTCCTTCTGCCTGTGTCTCTGCCTCTGTGTGTGTGTCTCTCATGAATAAATAAATAAAATCTTTAAAAAAATAAAAAAATTTAAAAAGGACCTGTAACACAAGGTTCAAATTTATAGAGTTAATTCCAGTACTTCTGACATACCTCTTATCTGTCTGAAACATAAAATTCTGGCACTCTAAGGCTTGGGCTCCTGGTCTCTGGAAACGGCCTCACCTCTTGCCTATCTTTTTGGAGCGTCTGAGTACCCACTTTTCTTTCCAGCTATCTGATTCCGACAGATATGGCAAATGGGAAGTTGTAGTTCTTTCCCCTTTCCCCTTATTATGGTTCTTTGGGTTGGAAAAACCACAGAAAATGAAGACTCACATAGCACTCAGGCTCAGAGGGGTCTTTGGGATCATCCTAATTAGTGGTTTGCAAATCTTGCTTTATAGAGCCCAAAATTCTGCAGAGGGGTCTCAGAAGTTGCCAAAAATGGTTGGAGGCACAAGACAGGGGCTTTGCTATTTTTACCTCTCTTTATTTTGATGGGCTTGTACATACAAATTCATTGGAGAGAAGGCTTCTGCTAATCAAAAGTCTGAAAACCACTTTTATAGCTCAGTCTTTCCTTGGGTGGCCAACCACTCCCCTTCCCTTACTCTGCCTAGTGTCTCCTGGCCTCTGCTGCCCCATCTCACCCTCAGGCAGACAAAGTGGCTGGGAGAGGAAGCAGAGCTTTCCGCTTGTGTGGAGTTTGCATTTTCCACCACCCCTCACTCCCTGACTGCTTCTCTTGTCCCAGTTTCAATTTCATTCTTAGTGTTTCTTTTCTCTTTGGGACTGGAAGTATTTATTGAGTCAACAAATATCCTTGCACTGTTCTGAACATTCAATATCCACATTTTGTTAAAAAATTTTAAATACGCCTTCTTGTTTCAGGGAGAAGGTTAAACTCATTTTTTATCATTTTTATAGCCAGGGCAGGTATAGATAGGACAGGCAATGGTAATACATGAATAAATGAATTATGTTATGTTACGTTATTTATTTATTTATATTTAGTCATTATTCCTCTTTACTACCTGACTCTAGGCCTGGGGTTAGAGGTAGAACTCAAGATATCTTTCTCAAAACCATCTAAATCTAAAAAAAAAAAAAAAAAAAAAAAAAAAGATATCTTTCTCAGATATGGAGGCACAGGCAATAATATTTAGGATAATCATCAATGCACAGGTAATACTACTTATATAACAACAATGAATGGCTGGCGCTTCTTAGCATTTCATACATATTAACTCATTTATCTTTATAACAACCCTACACTGAAGGTTCTATTAGTATGTCCACTCTGTATATGAGGAAACAGAGGCTCAAACAGGTTAAGTACCTTCCCTAATATCCACAACTATAGTGGCTGGCAACTAAGAGCTCCACACTGGGTGCCCACCTGCATTAAGGCCTTCAAATCTAAGCATGGTCCACATTTGCAGTCTGATGTCCTCCTCTTTGGGATTCTCCTTTACACTGCTCTCACAACAAACTCTCCTCATAAACATGGATGGACATCCCAATACCCTATCTCTGCCTCCTGAAACCTGACCCATCCTTCAAAGCACTTCTGAAAGGCTACCTTTATTACCAAGCTTTCCCTGACCCTCACCAAGTTGGGATGACTTTCTTTCATCTCTGTGTTTCCCAGGTGTCGTTATGCTATGTATCACACTTCAATCTCCCCCAACCTGTGTGTGTGTGTGTGTGTGTGTGTGTGTGTGTGTTTGTGAGACCTGGCTTCTGCTCTAAGCTATAAGCTACCTGAGGGGAAGATCTTGTCTTTTTATGGAACAGATGTACAATGAATCTTGGTGAAATTGGGAGAATGAGTTGAGTGTTACTGGGAATCACCAGAGCAAGTAAGTGCATATACTAGAAAGTAATGCCCCTCACCACCACCACCCCCCGCCCCCACACCCAAGTCCTTGGCTCTCCTGGAGACTTGTCTTGGGAACAAGAAGTCAGCTTTTGACAAATGTTCGGGACTCTGCAAGGTGGGCTCACCTGGCCAGTGGTGGAGCCACCTTCTAGAAGGGTCTTGTGATCCTCCC
Organism: Canis lupus familiaris; assembly: GCF_011100685.1. Taxonomy (NCBI): domain Eukaryota; kingdom Metazoa; phylum Chordata; class Mammalia; order Carnivora; family Canidae; genus Canis; species Canis lupus. The sequence goes on from NC_049230.1 coordinate 46,733,380, forward strand.
CACTCCATAACCCCTCTCCCCCTGTTACCCCTAGGCTATGGCTTCTCCTCTCCATTGAAGATCTCAGGACAGCCAACCTCAGCAAAGCTGAGGATCCAGAGACACGGGAGTGGGATGTATGAAGAAACTGGAGCACCCATTCCCTTCAGTCTGGTGTACTGCTTGATTATGCCTCCAATATGACTCCCAGAGAAAGCCGATGGGGAGATGGAGACTAAGGACGATGGGGAAGAGGGGTACCAGGGAGGGAGGCCAGGGAAAGAAGGCAGAAAGATGTGTGTGATGGGAGGTGGCCGGAGGTGGCGGTGGCTCGACCTCAGGCCGCTCTGGACTCTTCGCCAGGGCCGGTAAGGATCTAAGTCCGGGCGGCGGAGGACAACTTCTGCCAGCAGCCCGCGGGTCCTGTCCGCCTCCCTCCCCGGGGAGCGGGAGCTCGGGCCTCGCTGCTCCCCGCCCAGGGCCACCCGGCTGCTCACCCCCACGCCCACCGGCCTCCTCACCTTCGGGACCTGAGGGAGCGACGGGCCAGCGGGGCCCTGGGTCCGGGCCAGGCTGGGTGGGGGAAGGCGCTCTTCTTCCCCGCGCTAGCTGCGCCCGGGGTTCCGCAGCACCCGCTCCGGCTGCGGCGCCATCAGCTGCTGCGAGGATGCGGAGCGTCGGGCCGGGGCTCCGGGGGGCTCCGGGGCGCCGAGGGGGGTCCGGGGCGGGCTCCAGGCGTAAACACCCAGCAACGTGACCGGAACTGGCGAACGAGCCGTAGGGGGAGCGGTGGGGGGGGGGGGCGGGAGAGATAAGGGGGGAGGGGAGGGACCTGGGACTGGCGGGGAGGGGCCGTGGGCGGGGCGGGGGGGAGGGGAGGCCGGCGGCGCGCAGTCGGGGGAAGGGGAACCCCAGAAGCCCAGGGAGCCAGGCCTGAGGACCCCGGCGGGCAGCCCAGCTCGGGGAGCTGGCTTTGCCTGGGAGCTGGAAGGGAAACCCGCGGAACCCGCCAGCTACTTGGCGAGCAAGGGCGCGGCGGGCGGATCAGCACCGCGGACAGAGCCCGGGCCGGCAGGCCGCGATCTGCTCCGCCCCTCCGCCCACCCACTGGCGTAGCAACCAGAGCCGTGCCCGCACCCGCCCAGGGAAGGGTTGCGGGGAGAGCTGACCCGGGGTCAGGAAACTTATTCTGTGCTAGTTGGCAGTGAAGCCGCCCCGGACCTCTCACTACCTGTGTGACCTTGAGTGAGTCGCATCACCTCTCTGGGTCCTAGTTGATAAGACATCATCTTTCCTGTGAGGGTCCCAAGAACCAAGAGACCGTCCTCTATAAACTCGGAAGTCCAGAACATTGGTATTGATACGTTTTCACTGCACATGGGTGACTTCTGGAGTTGGGCTTCTTGGCATCTAAGTCTGGCTCTACCAATACCTTTCTCTTCCCTGGACCTTGGTCTCCTGATCTGTGAAATAGGATAATGATGTCTATGCAATCCGTAAGTCTTTGAGTTGTTGTGAGGATGAAATAAATTAATATCTGTAAAGTGCTTAAAACAGTGCTGCATGCTCATTAGGCATTCATGCTCATGATGGCAAGGGTTAGGTAGCAATGTGTGAGAGGTAGGTGGCTCAGCTTTGGGTAAGTCATTTCCATCCCTACCCTTAGGGGACAGAGGAAGGGTCTGAGGAAATTCAGATTAAAGGGCAGATCTGACTTTTCTCACACCATTGCCAACCAAATATTCCATCCCCTGACCTTTTGGTCCAAATACACAGAGAAGTCCTCCATCTTTGTCTCCAGAACTGGAAGACTCTGGCAAGTGGGCTTTGGAGAATGTTTTGGCAACTCATTGGCCTCAAGGGCACCCTGCCTTCTCTGCCCTCCCTGCCCTTCTCAGTCAACTTTTAAGCCTTAACTGGACTTGGGTGTCAATAAAGAAAAGCTTTCGTTGCTCCCAGAAGATTATAACCCTTAAAAGGGTTGAAGAAATGACTCTCCCTTAGGTATCTTGACAAATGGAATTCCTGTTTTGTTCAAAGGCATCTCAAATCCCACTCTGTAGGAGTTCTTCTAGCTGTGCCTTGGGTGGTCCCATTTCATCTTGTCTGCCCTGAGGAAACCCTTGAGAGAGGAGCAGAGAGGCCAGCCCAGTGCTGCTTCTTAATGCCTTGCTATCTCTGCAAGGGCAGTATTCCTGGACGGTATACTATGTGTGTCTCCAGCAGGGCCATGGCTTCTGATGAACCATCAGTTAATCAATGATTTTGACTAACCATCAATTCTGAGGAAATAAACCCTCAACTTCATAATATATTGGCAAGAAGGATAAAAAATATATTTGGTATCCCCCAAAAATGTGTGGTGTGAAGGAGCCTGAAAACCTGGGCTTTCATGCCAGCTCTGTTATTTACTAGTTACTATTTGCTTACTTACTTACTCATAATTCTGGACAAATCTCAACCTCTCTGAGCTCCAGCTTCTCGTAAAATGGGGAAAGTAACATCAACTTTGCAAACAGGATCATTGTGGGAGTGAAAGTATTTTGTAAAGGGCGTAGAGATGGGGTTGTTATGACCACGTCCTAGACGTTTTTCTCCTTGATCTGTATTAACAGATCCTAGGACTTTGGCTTTTCACCAACTAAAACAAACAGTCCTGCCCTGGATATTTGTCTGAGGGGTAGCCCTTTCTCATGGGAAGTGCTAGCCTTGCTCTAAGGAGCACTTCTTGTAGAGTCCTATAGTGGGCTAAGCAATCACCTGGGCACGAAAGGTGAGGACTGTCCTTAGGGCACTTGCAACATCTTTGGCAACATGTGCAACAACAAAAGATGTGCACAAAGCACCCATCAAACAACTGAAAGTGATGGGCAAGCAGAGCTGAGAGAGCACCATGTGAAGACAGAGCTAGGGCACTTTATCCACATAATCTCATTTAAACTGTAGAGAAATCTTATTGGAAAGATGTAATCCATTTGTAGGTAGAGAAAATGAGACTCAAAAGAGGTTAAATTTAACACCACCCAGATGGTAAGCAGTGAAGCCAGGATTCAAACCCAAGCCCAGTCAAGGCCAGAAGTAACTTTGTTAGGCTTCTCAGTGAGAGCATGAATCCAGCTCTGGAGGAAGGCACCCACAGTGTTCATGAGCTTTAGGAGAAGCTGCATACCAGCTAAAAGAATGAGGTCTGGGCAACAGAGAAGGCCTAGAAGTTCCCTTCATCTCTTTGTGACATCTTAGGATACTGTCTTTCTGAGTTCTGTTTGAGTAACAGCTCTGTATATATGGGTCAGTGTCCTGGCAGGGGACAGAGGGCATAGTTAAAATGGATCATTTGAAAACAGTTAAGGGCATACTTACAAAGCTGTGGATGGAGTTTAGGGGACAAGATATAGGTAGAGCTGTTATCATCCCTAGGCCTGGAGAGACAAGAGAAGGCAGTTAGGGGAACTCAGAAAGGAGGCATATGGGGAGAGAACTGTCTAGGAGGAGCTGTAGCTTTCCTTAAACAGAATCAGCTGACCCATGGTGACCTGGTGGGTAGGGAGCTGAGGAATATGTAGACTGACCTCACTCTCCTCCTGCCTCCCAACACCCTGCTGGTGCCTTTTCGAGCCAATCTCAATTAGCAGCCAGAAGTTAAGGGAGGCCACTGACATTGTCTATACATGTAGACTCCCCAGGGAACAAGCAGGGTGGAAAAAGATGGGGAAAGTTTCTGGAGGGATGAATTATCTGGCACAACATTCCTTATCAGCTTGGGTCTCATTTCCTGTTCTCTGCCAGGCCACTGCCCATTGAATACCCTAGCATTGGTGGGAAACAACACCACCTTTCTGTCCAACAGAGAGGTAGATGACTGCGTTACAGGGCAGACTCTTTTCTTCAAAGACCCTGGCCATACTATCCTTGCTATTAAGATCTTGGAGCCCCAAACACTACCAAACCTGGGTCCCTTAGGATTCTGCAGCTACAAAGATGGTGTGTAGGGGATTCTGGATGGGAAAGCTGGCCAGAGGTCATGTGGGTAAGCCTCTTAGACAGCTCACCTTCCCAAAGAAAGATCAAACAGGACCAAGGCTGCCCTCTCCCCAGTGGTGAAATGCCTGATTTGGACAAAATGGTCCCTAAAGTCTCAGCCCTGAATTAAGTCTTCAATCATTCCTAAACTACTAGCATGGCAACAGGAATGAGCCGTGTGTGTGTGTGTGTGTGTGTGTGTGTGTGTGTGTGTCTATCTTAGATCACAATTTGGCCTCAGACAAGTCCTGTCTGCCTCAACCTTGCCTACATTATCCTCCATCTAAGGCAGAGAGATCAGGAGCTCATCCAACAGGTATCATTGAAGGGAACCTCAGGGGTTCTCCTACCTGTGTCTCAAATCCATCATTTTAGATCACATTCCATGATTTTGGGCAACTAGCTCCCAAATTCTTTGGTGATCTAGTGTAGCTGTGGCTCCCTCTTTCCTTTATTTTTCCCTAGCTTTATATTAGCTTTTTTTTTTTTTTTTAAAGATTTTATTTATTTATTTGAGAGTTCTAGAGAGAATATGAATGGGGGGAGGGGCAGAGGCAGATGGAGAAGTAGGCTCCCTGCTGAGCGGGGAAGCCCAGCTTGGGGCTCAATCCCAGGACCCCAAGATCACGACCTGAGTTGAAGGCAGCCGCTTAACCAACTGGGCCACCCAGGCACCTCATGATTTATATGAACTTTACCACGCATTATGCTCTTCATTTTGCCTTAAAAGTACCACTTTCTATAGCCAGTTCTTTTCAATACGTTTTATTAGATAAGAATTAGAATTACACGTCAGAAAGATTGGGAAATGGATGCAGGAACAAAAATGGCCTATAATCCTACTGTCCTAATGCAACTAGTATCATTTTTGTGAATTATCTTGTAGTATTTTCATATCATACGCATGATAATTCACCTGGCTGTTTCCATGCTATAACTATCTGATTTTTTTCACCACATTGGATCATAACTTTTTTTTCATATTTCTTTTTTAAATATTTTATGTATTTATTCATGAGAGAGAGAGTGTGTGTGTGAGAGAGAGAGAGAGAGAGAGGCAGACACAGGCAGAGGGAGAAGCAGGCTCCATGCAGGGAGCCCGACGTGGGACTTGATCCCGGGACTCCAGGATCACACCCTGGGCCGAAGGCAGGTGCTAAACTGCTGAGCCACCCAGGGATCCCTTTTTTCATATTTCTGTGTAGTCTTTATAGTTTTGCAACCTCTTAAAGGTAATTGGCTATTTGTAGTTAGTTTTTGTCTTTTATTTGTTAGAAATAAATTATTACTTGGGGCACCTGGATGGCTCAGTGGGTTAAACGTCTGCCTTCTGCTCAGGTAGCAATCCCAGGGGGCTGGGATGGAGCCTCCCAACATCAGGCTCTCTGCTCAGCCAGGAGTCTGCTTCTCCCTCTGCCCCTCCCCTTGCTCTTGCTCCCTCTTCCTCCCAAATAAATAAATAAATAAAACCTTTACGAAAAGGAAATAAATTTTTACTTTAAAATGATTGTTTAGGGATCCCTGGGTGGCGCAGCGGTTTGGCGCCTGCCTTTGGCCAGGGCACGATCCTGGAGACCCGGGATCGAATCCCACGTCAGGCTCCTGGTGCATGGAGCCTGCTTCTGCCTCTGCCTGTGTCTCTGCCTCTCTCTCTCTCTCTCTCTGTGTGACTATCATAAATAAATTTTAAAAATAAATAAATAAATAAATAAATAAAAAATAAAATGATTGTTTAGGGGGTCGCCTTGGTAGCTCAGCATCCAACTGTTAAGCGCCCAACTCTTTTTTTGCGTAAAGATTTATTTGTTTATTCAGGAGAGACACACAGAGAGAGGCAGAGACACAGGCAGAGGCAGAAGCAAGCTCCTCGAAGGGAGCCCGACATGGGACTTGATACCTGTACCGGGACCACACCCTGAGCCAAAGGCAAATGCTCAACCGCTCAGCCACTCCGGCATCCTAAGCGTCCAATTCTTGATTTCAGCTCAGGTCTTGATCATAGGGTCATGAATTTGAGCTCCATGCCCAGTGTGGAGCCTATGTAAAAAAAATAAAATAAAATAAAATAAAATAAAATAAAATATAAAATATAAAATAAAATAAAATAAAATAAAATAAAATAAAATAAAATAAAGGGATCCCTGGTTGGTGCAGCGGTTTGGCACCTGCCTTTGGCCCAGGGCGCGATCCTGGAGACCCGGGATCGAATCCCACATCAGGGGTCCCGGTGCATGGAGCCTGCTTCTCCCTTTGCCCATGTCTCTGCCTTTCTCTCTCTCTCTCTCTCTCTCTGTGTGACTATCATAAATAAATAAAAATAAAAAAAAGAAATCTTTTAAAATAAAATAAAATAAAATAAAATAAAATAAAATAAAATAAAATGATTCTTAGGGACACTTGGCAGGTTTAGTCTATAGAGCACGTGACTCTTGATCTCAGTGTCAGGAATTCAAGCCCCACATTGGGTGTGAAGCCTATTTAAAATAATTTTTAAATGATTTTAAAAATTTCTAATGAAAAAAAAAACCTATAATCTCACCATCCAGGTAATACAGAATTATATATTATATACATATTATCCAGACAATTCTCAAAAACTCTTTAAAAAATAGGATATGTTGATGTTTAAAAAAGTAAAAAACCTCCTCATTGTCCATCTTCAACTTCTCTGCCAAAGTTTTCCATTATTAACAAGTTTTGTGTACACACACACAGTTTGTTATTTTTAAGACTGAGAGAATCATACAGTACCATAACCTGTTCTGCATTGTGCTTTTTTAACTTACGTTTTAGAGATCTCCTAAAGATCAGTAAATGCTTCAATTTGCTAATCAATGCCTATGTATTTTTAAAAGGTTTTATTTAGTTGAGAGAGAAAGCAAGTGAGCAAGAGAAAGCATGAGGTGGAGGGAGAGGCAGATGGAGGGGGAGAAGCAGACTCTCTGCTGAGCAGGGAGCCTGATGTGGGGCCCCACCCCAGGACTCTCAGATCATGACCTGACCCAAAGGCAGACACTTAACTGACTGAGCCCCCCCAGGTACCCCAATGCCTGTGTATTTTTAAAAATTATTTTTTTCATTATTTACTGTAGAAAAATTAGGAATTCTAGACAAGTAAATATGTGAAAACAAAATTACCCATTTATATCGACCAGTCATAACAACTTCTAACATTTGGCATTTATACTGCTTATTTTTAATTAATTTAAGAACACCTTGTGATTTCCATACAGAAATTACAAAACAAGAAACAGACTTCATTTCAAATATATAAACAGTGCACTGAAGTTTAAAGCCTATTGATAACATTGTTAGAGAAGAATGTTAACTTACTCCAAGGCACTTAGGTATTCCTGGGGTATAAGCATGATTTCTCTTTTCCTTTCGCCAGGATGTTCTCAGGTTGAGGTCACTGCTCCTGCTCTTTGAAATATTTTCAATGTAGAAGATATGGAGTGTTGAAATCATGCTGACAGTTGGAGTTGGCCATTCCCAATCCCAAGCCAGAACCAAAAGGTAATGTAATGGCCACATTCTTCTTTTAAACAAGGTAAGTGACGGGGGCACCTGGGTGGCTTAGTGATTGAGCGTCTACCTTTGGCTCAGGTCATGATCGCAGGATCCTGGAATCAAATCCCGCATTGGGCTTCCCTTAGGGAGCCTGCTTCTCCCTCTGCCTATGTCTCTGCCTCTCTCTGTGTGTCTTTAATGGATAAATAAATAAAATCTTAAAAAACCCACAAAAAAAAAACAAGGTAAGTGAGAAAACAAATCCTAATCTAAAACCAGTACCTATCTTTGTGACTGCATCTGCCATGCATAGGTCCCACTTCCTGGTGAGCTCTGAATCTGACATGTTCCCCACCGCTAACATTTGGCATTAAAAACAAATCTTAAAAACAAAACAAAACAACTTTTTCCCTTGTATAACATCTGATATAACTTTAACATCTTATTTTGTAGTCTTTTTATTTATTATTTATTTATTTGTTATTATTTTTTCAACATGGGGCTTGAACTCACAGCCCTGAGATCCTTAAACTCACGACCCTGAGATCCTGAGGTCAAGACCTGAGCTGAAATCAAGAGTTGGACACCCAAAGGACTGAGCAACCCAGATGCTCCTGTAGGCTTTTTTTTTTTTTAAGATTTTTATTTATTTATTCATGAGAGACACACACAGAGAGAGAGAGAGAGGCAGAGAAAGAAGCAGGCTTCACGCAGGGAGCCTGATGTGGAACTCGATCCCGGGACTCCAGGATCACGCCCTGGGCCGAAGGCAGGTGCTAAACCACTGAGCCACCCAGGGATCCCTCCTGGAGGCTTTTTAACTTAGCAATACAGCATGCATATTTTTCTCTGCTACAGAATATAATTCCACTATACAGGGAAACTACAGTATAATGTATCCATTTTCTTATTGTTTGACAATCAAGTTGTTTCTACTTTAAAAAAATTTATTTATTTATTTGAGAGAGAGAGAGAGAGAGAGAGAGAGAGAGAGAAAGAGAGAGAAAGTATGAGTGGGGGAAGGGGCAGAGGGAGAGGAAGAAGCAGGTTCCCCACTGAGCAGGGAACCCGAATCAGGGCTCAAGCCCAGGACCCTGGGATCATGACCTCAGCTGAAGGCAGGTACTTCACCAACTGAGCCACCCAGGTGTCCCTGGTTGTTTCTAGGTTTTTGTTTGTTTGTCTCTAGTTTTTAATATTATAAATAGTAATGTGATGAACATCTTGGCAGCTTAATCTTTTGAAAAGTTACTTTTATTGTATTTTTCTTATTGCACATATTTATTTAGAAAAATTAGGATATATGGATAAGAAAAAGAATAAAATAAAAATCAATATAACTTTACCCATCCATACATAACTTACCTTTTTATATGTAACTATAGTTCCTCCAGATTTTTCTAACAAAGGCATTAATATACTAGTTCTTTATGGTAACTGATTTTTTCATTTTATTTATCTTATTTTTTAAAGATTTATTGATTTGAGAGAAAGAGATCACTGTGGGAAGGGGCAGAGGGAGAGAGAGAGAGAGTCCTAGGCAGACTCCATGCTGAGTGCAGAGTCTGATGCGGGGTTCAATCTCACGACCCTGAGATCATATATTGAGGGGCACCTGGGTGGCTCAGTCAGTTAAATGTCTGCCTTCAGCTCAGATCATGATCTCAGGGTCCTAGGATCCAGCCCCACATTGGGCTCCCTGCTCAGCTGGGAGCCTGCTTCTCCTCTCCCTCTGCCCCTGCTCATGCTCTCTCTCGCTATCTCTCTCTCTCAAATAAATAAATAAATAAATAAATAAATAAAATCTTTAAATATATATATTATTTTTTCTTATCAATACAAGTTTTTCTTAGTAGCCATATAATATTCCATCATATGGACATACTTCTTAACTAACCTCCTGTTGGACTTTTGTGTTGTTTCCAGTTTTACTCTACCATAAACAATGTTGTCTTCCACAGAGGATCTTTTCACATTTTTAATCATATCCTCAGGATGAGTTCCAAAACTAGAAATTACTAAGTCAAGAGACATGTACATTTGATGGATTTTGATCACCCCATCAAATTACCATGCTCCCTGGTTGGACCAATTTGTACTCTTACTTCAGTCATGATTAGGGCGTGCCCACTTGCCTTTTCCATTCAGACCCTGAGTGGGATAATTAAAAATAACAACAACCAGCTGTCCCAATTTTGACAAAAAATGGTACCACATTTAAATTTTTGAGTACTTAATTTCTAGTACTATTTATATTTCTTCCATGAATCAGTCGTTTGTTCATGTTCACTCATTTCTCTATTGGAATGTTCATCATGTCCTCTTCTTTTATAATAAAAACTTTGAATGTTTCAGGTTTTTATTGTAGTAAGATACACATAACATAAAATTTACTATCTTCAGTGTTTTGGTTTTCTTTTTAGATTTTTAATTTATTTATTTGAGAGAGAGAGAGCGCCAGAGAGCACAAGCAGGGGGAGTGGCAGGAGAGGGAGAAGCAGGTTACCTGTTGAGCAGGGAGCTGGACATGGGGCTTGATTCCAGGACCCTGTGTTCATGACCTGAGCCAAATTCAGATGCTTAACTGAGCCACCCAAGCACCCCATATCTTCACTGTTTTTAAACATACAGTTCAGTGGTGTGAAGTACATTCACATTGTTGTACAACCATCACCACTATCAATTTCCAGAATTCTTTTTATCTCCAAAACTGAAACTTTCTGTCCATTAAATACTAACTCCCCATTCTTCTCCTCTCAACCCAAGACCTGAGTAACCACCATTCTGCCTTCGGTCTCTATAAATTTGGCTACTCTAGGTGTCCCATTTATAAGTGGTATCATCAAGTATCGTGTTTTTGTGACTGGTATCTTTCACGTAGCATAATGTCCTCAAGCTTCATCCTTTTTGTACCATGTGCCAGAATTTCCTTCCTTTTTAGGGCTGAATACTAGTCCATTATATGTATGTATCACATTTTGCTTATCCATTCATCCATCTATGGATACTTGGGTTGCTTCCACCCCTCCACTGTTGTGAATAATGCTGCTAATAATAAACATGGATGTACAAATACAGGCATATATTTTAAAAACATTTAAGTTCGACATTTGCCTTTTAATTTTGCTCATCATATTTCTCACTTGCTAAGGTTAAATATTTTTATTTTAGTCAAAACCTTTGATTTCTTCCTTTATGGCATCTGACATGATGTCAAACTTTAAAAAATCCACCCCCGGAATCTTAAAAAAAAAAGGGGGGGGGGCAGCCAGGGTGTCTCAGCGGTTTAGCGTCGCCTTCAGCCCAGGGCGTGATCCTGGAGACCCGGGATCGAGTCCCACGTCGGACTCCCTGCATGGGGCCTGCTTCTCCCTCTGCCTGTGTCTCTGCCTCTCTCTCTCTCTGTGTCTCTCGTGAATAAATAAATAAAATCTTAAAAAAAAAAAAAATCCACCCCAGGGACGCCTGGGTGGCTCAGCAGTTGAGCATCTGCCTTTGGCCCAGGGCATGATCCTGGAGCCCCAGGATCGAGTCCCATGTCAGGCTCCCTGCGTGGAGTCTGCTTCTCCCTCTGCCTGTGTCTCTGCCTCTCTATGTCTCATGAATAAATAAATAAAATCTTAAAAAAAATCCACCCCCATTTTAATACATAATACTATATATTTTTTCTAGTCTTTTATATATATTTATACACTTATATTTATAATTCACTTGAACTATATTTTGTGACACCAAATAGAGACTTTGCCCACCCCATAAATGGTTAACTAATCATCTCATCACCATTTCCTCCAGCAATTTTTTTTAAGATTTTTTTTTTTCCTAAATTCATGAGAGACACAGAGACAGAGAGGCAGAGACATAGGCAGAGGGAGAAGCAGGATCCATGCAGGGACCCCAAGGTGGGACTCGATCCTGGGACTCTAGGATCACGCCCTGGGCCAAAGGCAGGCACTAAACCTCTAAGCCACCCAGGTACCCCACAACCAATTTGAAATACACGTCTCACACACACATCTTTGGGGATGTTTCTGGACTTCCTGTTTGTTTCCTTAGTTTCTGTGTTAATTAAGTTGGGAAAACGTAAAGAAAGGATGCTCAGAGGTGCCTAGGTGACTTGGTTAAGTGTCCAAATCTTAATTTTGGCTCAGGTTATGATCTCAGGGTTATGAGATTCAGCCCCGTGACAGGCTCCCCACTGGGTGTGGAGCCTGTTTAAATCCTTTCTCTCTCTCTGACCCCCCCCCCCCAAAAAAAAAGGATGCTCAAAGGCAATGATAGCCTCATGATACACTTGAAGGTCAAAGGCAAGCTGCCAACCTACCTTATCTGTATTTCCTTCCTTTTTTTTTTTCTTTTAATGTGATGCCTCTGTGTTGATTATATTTTGTCCACTGTTGTTTCCTGTCACTTCTTTAGACTTCTTGGAAAGCTTTGGTGAGGATTCTTAGGATATATGCAATCTTGATTTTCACTGAACACTAGAGAAGCACCTATAGATATAATAGCAAATGTCAGTGGATTTTGGATTTCCCTGAAAACTTTTTCAACACTTCTGGGTATGGTCAACAGTCCCTAAAAGGTAGGCAAGCTGCCAGGATTGTCATACTGGACACCAGGTTTTTCTCTGCAAGGATGTGGCGGGTTGTGGTGTGGGAGGCAGGTGAATTAGGAAGGCACTGTGGGGGATCCCTGGGTGGCTCAGTGGTTTAGCTCCTGCCTTCGGCCCAGGGCGTGATCCTGGAGTCTCAGGATCAAGTCCCACATCGGGCTCCCTACATGGAGCCTGCTTCTCCCTCTGCCTGTGTCTCTGCCTTTTTCTCTCTGTGTGTCTCTCACGAATAAATAAATAAAATATTTAAAAAAGGAAGGCACTGTGCAATATGCAGGCAACCTTTATATTCATAAACAGTTCTAAAACTCCACTGCTTCAAACTAGGCTTGGGAAGCACGCTCTTACGATGCTGTGGGCTCCCCCTGTCTCTGCTCAACTCCAGGAATGTAAGTGATCCTGGGGCGGAAGTAGCTTGAAGCCTGGAGGGAGCTGGTCCTAGGGTCGGCCGGCATGCCTGGTCAGTGTCATACTGTTTCAACTACTGTCACTTTAAAATATTTTAATAATTTGTAGGGCACACCAGTTTTCATTTTAGGTATTGAGAGCAATTTAATTTTTTATGCATAACTTTCTAGGTAGATAGAGCAGGTGTCCTCACTCAGCAAGTCCAGTTTGCCTTGCAGTAGAACTCTGAGGGCCTGACCCCTCACCTAGGGCTCCAAAAAAAATCCTGCTTTCCTGCGCCGCGGGGCGCGAGCGGACCGGCCGTGGCCTCCGCGGCTGCGGCGTAGGAGCGCGCACCCCAGCCGGCCGGGCCGCAGCTGCCCCAGCTCCGGGGGCGGGGCCGTGGCCGTGGCCGTGGCCGCTGGGGGTGAGCGCTCGGGCCGCCGCGCCCGGGCCGCAGGCGGAGTCGCGTCGTGCCCGCCCCGCCCGCCGGGACCCGCGCCGAGCCCCGCGCCCGCTGGCGCGCCCTGCACCGCCTGCGGCAGCCCGTCCTCCTCCGCCCAGTGGCCCGCGGCGGGCCGGGAGCGAGCGGCCGGGCGAGGCATGGCGGGCCGCCGGGCGCCGGGGGAGAAGCGCTGGCAGCTGGTGCGCTGGTGAGTGGGCACCGGGGGGGCGCGGGGCCTGGTGCGGGCGCTCACCCGCGCGCCCTGCACCCCGAGGTCCGGCCGGGCGCGGGAAGGAGCGCGGCGCCGGCCCGAAGTTTCTTCTCGAGCTGAGGTTGCGGGGCGGGGTGTACGCGGAGCCGCGGGGCTGCCGGGTCCTAGCCGTCCCCGCGCGGGGTCTTGGCGGTTCTCCGGAGAGGTGGGCACTGGGACTGGGACCCTGTCCCTGACGTCAAGGTTTGGAGGGACTCCAGGCCCTTCTTTCACAGGCTGTTGGCAGGGTTTCCCCCCTGCCCTCCCCCCACCCCCAGCTCAGCTGTCTGGTTTGTGCTCTGGGGGTCCCCCGCCTACCTCCTTTCCTTTGGTCAGGCCACGGAATTGGGCCCCAGGGCGCACAACCCGCAGCCTTCAGCGACCCTGTCCAAGGGGGATGCCCCGTCTCTCTACACAGGGACTTCTGGGGGTGGGCGCTTTGGGGTTGTGGGCTTAGAGATAGGGGCCTCGGAGGTGAGGGACGAGGTCCCTGTGTTGGTGGGTGGTTGCCCCCACCCCCACCGCGGCCCTACCTAGGCCTCGGGTATCAGGTTACCTGACTGCAGGCTGAGCGGGTTTCAGACGCAGCAGGGAGTCACCTGGCTTGGGCCTTTGTCTCCAGTGTCCGAACGAATGTTGAGGGCTGCTTCGGCCAGACGCCTGACCTCTGCTTGGCAGGATTTAGACTGCAAGGTAGCCTGCTTTGGGCGGACTCCAAGAATCAAAGGAGATGTCTGGCTGGGACCACTCCCTGTCCCACATCATCCAACCCACATTGGACCAAGGGGCATCTCTGTGGTAACATTCTGGACTCATCTCCCTAGGTATATTCTGTAGCTGGAAAATGAATACAAATAATATCATCAGGGGCCCCTGGGTGGCTTCGTAGGTTAGGCGCCTGCCTTTGGCTCAGGTCATGATTCTAGGGTCCAGGAATCAAGCCCCATATCAGGCTCACAACTCCTCTGGGAGTCTGCTCCTCTCTCTCCCTCTGCCTGCAGCTTTCCCTGTTTGTGCCTATGCTCTCTCTCCCTGTCAAATAAATAAATAAAATCTTAAAAAAAAAAGAGAATAATATCATCAATAATAACAAGCTGGGCTTCCTGCACGCTTCTTACTGGCTCTGGGGTCCAGGTATTGCACTACTCTTCATAGTGATCCTCAGGGGAAGGTTTTAGCGCCTCCATTTTAGAGATGAGGAATCGGAAGCTTACAGAAGGAAGGTCTCTCATGAATAAATAAAATCTTAAAAATAAATAAATAAAGGCAGAGAGCTGGATTCCTGCTCTGAATCTCTCTCTGCCCTGGTACTGCCTGGCTGGATTGGATCTTGGGCTGAAGTGGATGATGCATGAACTATTGTTAGTGCCCTAGTTAGGTTTTGGGTTACCTTTCACCCCCCGGATAAAAGTCCATTACCGTGAGAAGGTCCTGAAGATGTGGCTTAAGTGGTTAGGCAGCTTGGCAGGGAGCTTGAGGGCAAGATACCCTCCGATTCTCATGGTGTGCTCCCAACATGTCAGCCTTGGCCCCTGGTTCCAGAATTTCACATTGAGTCAGTTTGCTCCACTCAAACTGGCTCAAGAGAAAAGGGATTTATTGGCTACAGAACTGAGAACTCCAGGGACTTTTCTTTGTTTTTTTTAGATTTTATTTATTTGTTTGTTTGTTTATTTATTTATTCATGAGAGACACAGAGAGAGGTAGAGACACAGGCAGAGGGAGAAGCAGGCTTCATGCAGGGAGCCTGATGTGAGACTTGATCCCCGGACCCAGGATCACGCCCTGGACAGAAGGCAGGACCCTAAACCACTGAGCCACCCAGGGATCCTCTCCAGGGACTTTTCATGTTTCAGGCACAACTGCTCTCAGGTGCTCAAATGTCACCAAATAATGCTCTATGCTCTTTGTCCCTCTGCTTTCCTCTGTTTTGCTTTTATTTCCTCGTGGAGGCAAGTTGGCTATCAGCAGCTGTAGGCAGTTCTCCAGGTTAGTGACCTTCATGGGGAGAGCTTTCCTAGTTCAGTAGTCCCAGGATGTCATCCCATTGGCCTTGCTTGGGTCACATGACATTCCTTGAGCTAATCACTGTGGGCAGGGGGATGGACTCCTCAGTTTGGCCAGGTTGGGTCATGTGCGGGCTTAGGGAGCTGAGGCCTGTGGTCAGTTCTACCCCAACTACAAGATTTTGAATGGTAAGTTATTGGGTAACAAAAACACATGGAAACTCACAATAAAGTTAAAAGGCAAACTAGAAACTGGATAACAATATAGACACAAATTAGGCTCACTGCCAATTTGCTAAATGTAAGAAGTGCTCTTTTTTTTTTTTTTTTTTAAAGATTTTTATTTATTTATTCATGAGAAACACAGAGAGAGGCAGAGACACAGGCAGAAGGAGAAGAAGGCTCCATGCAGGGAGCCCAACATGGGACTCAATCCCAGGACCTCAGGATCATTCCCTGGGCCGAAGGCAGACGCTCAACTGCTGAACCACCCAGGCATCCCAAGAAGTGCTCTTATAAATAAGTTTAAAGGGTGCCTGGATGGCTTGGTCAGTTAAGCAGCTGACTCTTGATTTTAGCTAAGGTCATGATCTCAGGGTCATGAGATCAAGTGCCTTGTGGAGCCCTGGGTGGAGTCCTGGGTCAGGCTCCACAATCAGTGGGGAGTTTGCTTCTCTCTCTGCCCCTCCCTCTACTCATGCTTGTGTACTCTCTAAAATAAATAAATAAATCTTTAAATAACAGATAAATAAATTTAAAGAGAAAACAGAAAAAGAACAAAACCACCACTGACTGGGTGGCATAAACAACAAACATCTATTTTTTTTCACGGTTCTGGAGGCTGGAAGTCCAAGATCAGGGTGCCAGCATGGTCAGGTTCTGATGAGAGCCCTCCTCCTGGCTTATAGATGGCTGCCTTCTCACTGTGTCTTCAACATAGTGAGAAAGCACATAAGCTCTTTTGGTATCTCTTCTTCCTTTTTTTTTTTTTTAAAGATTTTATTTATTTATAAATATTTATTTATTCATGAGATACACACAGAAAGAGGCAGAAACACAGGAAGAGGGAGAAGCAGGCTCCCTGCAGGGAGCCCAGATATGGGACTCGATTCCAGGACCCCGGGATCACGACCTGAGCTGAAGGCAGATGCTCAACCGGTGAGCCACCCAGGTGTCCCTTATTTATTTATTCATGAAAGATACAGAGAGAGGCAGAGACATAGGCAGAAGTAGGCTCCCTCTCAGGAGCCTGATGTGGGACTCGATCTCAGGACTCCAGGGATCATGTCCTGAGCCAAAAGCAGACGTTCAACCTCTGAGCCATCCAGGGGCCCCCTGGTGTCTCTTCTTCTTAATAAGGACTTGAATTCTATTGGATCAGGGCCTTATATAACCTTAGTTCCACAAAGGCCACAATATAGTTGTATTGGGGGGTAGAGCCTCAATACATGAATTTGAGGTGGGGGTGAGGGGATGGGGATGAAGATACAAACAGTCCATAATACTTACCCAGAAAAACTTGGGAGTCTAAGTGGTAAGTGATTTAGGCTCAATACCTGGAAGTTGTTGGATGCTGCTTAGGGTCTCATTGGGGGAACACTGTCTGAACATGAACCAAGGGAGCCAACTTTGGAGCCCAAGAGTGGGACACCACAGCAGAAACAGCAGATGCAGAAGAACAAGGAGTCGTCGACCCCCCCCCCCCCCCCCCCCCCCCCCGCCCCATGGCGATTTACCTGTCCACTGGGCTATGCAGGACTGGCATTCAACATTGCCACCTTGTGGTATAGAAAGCAGGAGCAACAGAGGGTTGCTGACTATAGTTCTCTCTAGATCTGCTATTTCAGAAGAACTGAGGCTCTGGGGTTTTTGGAGCATTCTAAAATCAAGATTTTTAAAAAATCTATTTATTCATGAGAGACACACACAGAGACACAGGCAGAGGGAGAAGCAGCCTCCATGCAGGGAGCCTGATGTGGGACTCGATCCTGGGACTCTAGGATCATGCCCTGGGCTGAAGGCAGGTGCTGAGCCACCCAGGGATCCCCAAAAGCAAGATATTAAACTTTATAATAACAGAGGTTGAGGCAGAAGGAGGATTCAAGCGACTAATTAAGTGGGAAAAAAAGGGATCCCTGGGTGGCGCAGTGGTTTGGCGCCTGCCTTTGGCCCAGGGCGCGATCCTGGAGACCCAGGATCGAATCCCACGTTGGGCTCCTGGTGCATGGAGCCTGCTTCTCCCTCTGCCTATGTCTCTGCCATTCTCTCTCTCTCTCTCTCTCTCTCTGTGTGACTATCATAAATAAAAAAAATTTTTAAAAAAATTTAATTGGGAAAAAAAGAGGTCTGACTGAATTCATACCCTAAGCTATTGGTATGGTTTGTAACAGTTCTGCAGAAAATGAATGCTCCTGTTGAGCTGTTAAACTCCTTGGTAACAAAAGTTTTTCAGCTGTTCAGATTGGCTACCCTTTTAATGTGCTCACCTACATAAGAGCATAGACACACCTAAATAGCCACATAATATGGGGTGAGACTTTACTGGTTCTCTCATAAAATAAAATGCTTCAAGCACATTTTAAAAGTGAAAACCCAAGGAAGAACCACTGTGTAAGGCTTAATTGTAGTTATTTGCCATGTTCAGATTTGTGGGAGAATTAGGATCTTTTGAGAATTAGGATATTTAAAAAAACCATAGTGTTTTGAAGTGTATGCTTTGAAAGGAAGTAGTGGCTTAAAGCAACAATGAGATATTGCCCCCTACCTGTTAGAATGGCCAAATTCTGGAACACCGGCAGTACCAAATGCTGGCGAGGATGAGGAGCAACAGGGAATCTCAAAAGCTGCTGGTGGGAATGCAAAATGGGATGGCTACTTTGGAAGATAGTTTGGTGGTTTCTTATAAAACTAAACATATCATCGAGCAATCACCTTGGTATTTACCTTAAGACGCTGAAAACTGGGAACCCTGGGTGGCGCAGCGGTTTAGCGCCTGCCTTTGGCCCAGGGCACGATCCTGGAGACCCGGGATCAAATCCCACGTCGGGCTCCTGGTGTATGGAGCCTGCTTCTCCCTCTGCCTGTGTCTCTGCCTCTCTCTCTCTCTCTGTGTGACTGTCATAAATAAATAAAAATTAAAAAAAAAAAAAAAAGACGCTGAAAACTCACGTCCAAACAAGTACCTGCACGTGGATGTTTATATCACCTTTATTCATAACTGCTAAAACCTGGACTCAACTAAGATGTTCTTTAGTAGGTGAATGGGTAAATAAACCGGCACAACCAGACAATGGAATATCATTCAGTACTAAAAAGAAATCAGCCATCGAGGGGATCCCTGGGTGGCTCAGCAGTTTAGCGCCTGACATTGGCTCAGGGCGTGATCCTGGAGTCCTGGGATCGAGTCCCGCATCGGGCTCCCTGCATGGAGCCTGCTTCTCCCTCTGCTTGTGTCTCTGCCTCTCTCTCTCTCTGTGTCTCTCATGAATAAATAAATAAAATCTTTAAAAAAATCAGCCATCGAGCCATGAAAAGACATGGAGGAACCTTAAATATCCATGAGTAGGTGAAAGAGGCTGTGTACTCTATGGTTCCAACCAAATGACATCCTGGAAAAGGCAAACCTGAGGATGCAGTACAAAGATGGGTGGTTGTTGGGGCTTTGTGTTTGTGCATGGGGGTGGGGGGAGGTGAGTAGACAGAACCAGAGGGTTTTTAGAGCAGTGAACATATGCTCCATGTTATTATAAATGGATATATGTAAAAAAGAATCCTAATATCCACTCACTTTTCAAAATTGCCCTCTTCCATTGGACTCTCCTCCAAATTCTCCATAAAGTACCCAAAACTAAATTAGAATTTGATTGGGTTCATCAGCACAGGTTAAACATGTCCGGTTTTTAGCATTCCTATCACTTTGGAGAGCCTGTGCTGGGCCCTGCCCAGGTTCTGATGGTGGAGCCTAAGAATTTGCAAGGAGCTAAGGAGGCTCAAGGTGAAGGCTGTGTAAGTCGTTGAGAAGCAGAGCAGTGTGCTCTGGCAATGTTCTTTTTATTGGCTGCAGGGTATGCCACTATAAATCAGACCATGATTTCTCTACCCAGCCTCTATTGATGACCTTTTAGGATATTTTGAATATTTTGATATTAAGCCCATTGCTGTGATGAACATCTTTAAACCTATTCCATGCAAACATGTGCAAAGGTAATGGTGCACGTTGTGAAAGATATTGCAAACCCGACCTCCAAAGAAATTGTACCATTTTATATTATCCCCAGTGATGTGTGAGATGCCACTTTCTCCACAACTCTGCTCACCCTGGGAATTAACAAACTTTTTTTTTCTTTTTTTTTTGGAATCAACAAATTTTTAAAACTTGGCCAGTCTCACCAGTGAAAAAATATTCTCTCATTGTTCTTGTAATTTTCATTTCTTTAAGAAAAGTTGCATTTTTTCATGTTTATTGGCCTTTTGTGTTTCTACTTTTGTAAAGTAAAAGCTCTTTATCATAGAGATTATCTGTAAAAGCTCTTTATCATGGAGATTAGTCTTTCTTTAGTTTTTGGTAAGTTTTTAATTTAATTTAATTTTTAAAAAGATTTTATTTTTATTTTTATTTATTTTTATTTTTTTATTTTTTACTTTTTTAAAGATTTCATTTATTTATTCATGAGAGACACACACAGAGGCAGAGACATAGGCCGAGGGAAAAGCAGGCCCTCCACAAGGAGCCCAATGCAGGACTTGATCCCAGACCCTGGGATCACACTCTGAGCTTCAAGGCAGATGCCTATCCGCTAAGCCACCCAGATGTCCTGAGTTTTATATTTTAGGACAGTTTTAGATTTACATAAAATTTGAGATGATAATACAGAGAATTCCCATATACCCTATACTCAGTTTCCTCTATGAACATCTCTTTTAAAATTTTTTATTTATTTATTCATGAGAGACCCAGAGAGAGAGGCAGACATAGGAAGAGGGAGAAGCAGGCTCTCTGAGGGGAGTCTGATGCGGGACTCAATCCCGAGATTGGCATCACTTCCTGAGCAGACGCTCAACCGCTGAGCCACGCAGTCGTCCCTCCTTGCTTAGGTTTTAATGGTTGATAGTGGCTTACAGCGTGAGCCTCTGCAGTGTTTATTTTCCCCCAGGGTAGAGTTCAATACAATATCAGATACATGGCAGGTTAATGGGGGGGTATACATGGGTATGGGTGGCATTCATTCAATGTGGTCCAAGATAGCAAATATGCCAAATAAATTGGATTCATTAATAGAGATAATCTGTGTCAGAGCATTATGTGAAGGAAGTTTCCCAAGGATGTGATGAATTGATCACTGTTGTTGTGACTTTGGCAGGCTGGGCTTTGGCAAGAGGGCTGCATGAGGATGTTGCAGGGGTTTCAGAGGTGATCAGACACAGTCTTTACACTTAGCAGGAGACAGGCACATAAATAACTCATGTACAGGCAATGCTGTGATCAAGGTTAAGCAAAGCCTCCCTGGAGCCCCGGATCTTCCATTCTGGTTAGAGGATTGGGGACAGATTCTTAGAGGCAGTGTGGTTTGAGGAGTTGAGGAGAGGTGGGCAGATTTGGGGCAGAGATGGAAGGAGGGCAGTTTAGGTCAGAGCACAGCCTGAGCAAAGGCTCCGAGGTAAGAACAGGCAGGGCATGCTTAGAGAAGGACAAACAGATGAGACACACAGGGGCCCATACGTGTTGATGTGGAGGGGGTGGCATGAGAGACTGTGAAAGACTGGAAGAGAACAGAGTGGCAGAGATTGGACTCTCAGGTGTGCAGTTGGGAGGATACTTGATATGCAGTGGGAAGACACTGACATTTTGGGGCAGGGGAGGAGCTAATAAGGTCTGGGTTGGGAAGTGGGGGCTGGTACAGGGGAGGGAGAGGGTGTGTGTGTGTGTGTGTGTGTGTGTGTGTGTGTGTGTGTGGAGGCGGCTGGTTAGGAGGACACTGGATGCCAGGAGCTGACAGCCTCTGCTGCTTCCTGCATGTGTGACCTCAGACAAGTTCCCTTCCCTCCCTTGGGCTCTTTTTCCTCATCTCTAAAATGGGATTGACCCATTCTAAGGGGTCTGATGGGAGGTTTAGAGGTGTGGGTTTGTCTGTCTTAGGTAAAGAACGGAAGGCCTGTGACTTGGTGAAGGCCCATGGGGATGGTGAGGAGGGAAGGAGCTAAAGATGACCACGTGGCAAGGGCTTCCCTCACATTTTGTAATCCTTGCACCAACCCTTCAAAGTGGGTGTTATGGTTACTCCCGTTTTATGAGGAGTAAGGAGATAAGGATTCTGGGGTTCACAGTGGAAAACTCAATCACCTACAATTGGTAAGTGGAATCCAGGCCATGATGCCTGCAGAGTGGAAGACAGTCCCTCCACCTGCCTCACTGGAGTGCAGGGAGGGCCAAGGAGGTGGAGGTGGTGCTCGTAGCCCAGGTGGTTTGCATTCCACACAGGCACCACGGGGGTGTGGCAGGCACTTAGGTGGGGATGGTTCCTGAGTGGGGGCCTGTGTGTGCTTGGTGGGGTCCACACGGCCCTATTGTGGTCTAGCAGCCAGGAAGGGAGGGGACATACTATCAGGTTTGGGTTCTGCCAGCATCTTTGGGTAAGCCCTGTGTCAGCTCTGGGCCTCGTGTCCTCATCTGTAAAATAAAGATGTTGGAGCAGATCAGTGACCTGTTGAGGTCTTCCTGGTCCTAATGACCTAAGACTTCATGATCAACAGAGTTCTCAAAAAAAAAAAAAAAAAAAGATATTTACTTTTTGAAAACATAGTATACTCCTATGGTTCAGATTCATAAAGCACTAAAGCAGTTCCAGTGCTCCCCTCAGTTCCCCTTCTTGGAGGTGACCGTGTTACCAGTTTCTCCCACAGAGATGGCAACATTGTCATTCAGTACTGAGTCCCAAGAAGTCCAAGGATGGGGAAAGACATAGAAACTTGTTATCAGACTAGGATGGAAGTAATCAGGGTGGGCTTCCTGGAGGAAGTTTTTACAGGAGGGGAATCATCTTGGGACAGGAAACATATTACAGAGGAGGGTCATGTCCCAAACTGAAGTTACCATCTTCCCTCCCAAACCCATCTGGTGTGAATGGCACTGTGGTCAGCTGCGCAAACTAGAAACTGGGGAACAACTTAGCTGCCTGGCTCCCCTTCACCATGTGCAACCCTCACCAGGTCCAGCCAGTGCTGGCTCCTTAGCTCATTCCGTCTCCAGCACTGTCCAGACTGCACGGTCCCCTCTGGACCTCTGCAAGAGCATCTTACCTGGCAGCCCTGCCACTTCTCACCCAGAAGCCTGGAAGATCTCCCCTAGGTGCCCCTTGGATCACACTGAGCAGAGTGAAAGGAGATGGGTGTTCTGATGTGGGAGGTCCCAGGAGCGACTCTGCCTCTCTGCTCTCCTGAGGCTTTCACCCAGCAGGGAGCCTGGCCCGTTGGGCAGAATCACAGAAGCTGCATGATTTTTTTCATAGCACTTTATGTAGTTTGCCGTTTCTCCCTCCCTTTTTCCCTCCTCTTCCACCATACACCATCCCCTCAACCTGGAATAGGTAGTACCTCTCCTGTATGAAAACATACATTTTTAAAATTTTTTTTGAAAACATACATTTTTAAAGCATGCAGTTCACCCAGCTATTTTTTCTTTTAGATTTCATTTATTTATTTGACAGAGAGAGAGGGGGAGAGAGAAGCAGACTCCCTGCTCAGCAGGGAGCCCGATGTGGGGCTCAATCTCAGGACCCTGGGATCACATCTGAGCCAACAGACGGACACTCAACCAACTGAGCCCCCCAGGAGCCCCTCCAGCTAACTATTTTTATTAGCTTTTGTGTTTCCAGAGTTTTTTCTAAATAAAAATATCAAATGTGAATTCATATTTTATTCCCTGCCCCTCCTTTTTTAAAAGATGTTATTTATTTACTCATGAGAGACACAGAGACACAGGCAGAGGGAGAAGCAGGCTCCATGCAGGGAGCCCAATGTGGGACTCGATCCCAAGATCCCAGGATCATGTCCTGAGCCGAAAGCAGACGCTTAACCGCTGAGCCACCCAGGCGTCCCTCCTTGCCCCCATTCTAACATAAATTATACATACTACTATTTCTGCGCTTGTTTTTTTCTCTTCAAAATACATCTTGAAGATCTTTGCATGAAAGTACACAGAGAACTCCTTCATTTAAAACATTTTTGGGATGCCTGGGTGGCTCAGCAGTTGAGCGTCTGCCTTCAGCTCAGGGTGTGATCCTGGAGTCCTGGGATCGAGTTCCACATGGGGCTCCCTGCCTGGAGCCTGCTTCTCCCTCTGCCTGTGTCTCTGCCTCTCTCTCATGAATAAATAAACAAAATCTTTTTTTTTTAATTTTTATTTATTTATGATAGTCACAGAGAGAGAGAGAGAGGCAGAGACACAGGCAGAGGGAGAAGCAGGCTCCATGCACCGGGAGCCCGATGTAGGATTTGGCCCTGGGTCTCCAGGATCACACCCTGGGCCAAAGGCAGGCGCCAAACCGCTGCGCCACCCAGAGATCCCCAAATAAACAAAATCTTAAAAACAAAACAAAACAAAACATTTTTAAGGGCACCTGGGTGGCTGAGGCGGTTAAGTGTCTGCCTTTGGCTCAGGTCATGATCTCAGGGTCCTGGGATCAAGTCCTGCATTAGGCTGTCTGCACAGAGGGGAGCCTACTTCTCTCTCTACTTCTGCTGTTCCACCTGCTTGTGCTCTCTCTCTTTCTTTCTCTCTGTCAAATAAATAAATAAATAAAATCTTTAAAAAAATAACTTCTTGGGCAGCCCGGATGACTCAGTGGTTTAGAGCCGCCTTCAGCCCAGGGCGTGATCCTGGAGAACGGGGATCGAGTCCCACATCAGGATCCCTGCATGGAGCCTGCTTCTCCCTCTGTGTCTCTGCCTCTCTCTCTGTCTCTCATGAATAAATACAATCTTTAAAAATTTTTTTTAATTTTAAAAAGTAAATTACAAGTGCAGCTCCTCTGTAGCACAAGGATCCCCTTTCAGATAATTTATCTACAGACTCTACCATGTGAACAAGGTTATCTGAGGCATTAGGTTTTAAAAAAAATTTTTTTTAAGCTTACTTTTTTTAGTAATCTCTACAC
This sequence comes from Canis lupus familiaris, assembly GCF_011100685.1. Taxonomy (NCBI): domain Eukaryota; kingdom Metazoa; phylum Chordata; class Mammalia; order Carnivora; family Canidae; genus Canis; species Canis lupus. The sequence continues at coordinate 46,757,741 of NC_049230.1, forward strand.
CCAACAGGTGGCTCAAGCCCATGACCCCAAGATTAAGACCCCAAGATCAGGTTGCCTGGGTGGCTCAGTGGATTAAGTGTCTGCCTTCAGCTCAGGTCTTGATCTCAGGGTCCTGGGATTGAGTCCTGCGTCAGGCTCCCAACAGGGAGCCTGCTTCTCCCTCTGCCCCTTCACCCTTGCTCATGTGCTTTCTCTCTCTCTCTCTCTCTCTGTCTCTCAAATAAAATCTAAAAAAAAAAGAGACCTCAAGATCAAGAGTTGAATGCTCTTCCAATTGAGCCAGCCAGGTGCCCCTCTGTGGCATTGTTTATAAGAGCAAAAATCTGGGAACAGCCTAAGCAGTCATTAGTAGGAAACTAGTTAAACAAATTATGGTACACCCCTATGGAAAAAGCAGTGTGCAGTCATTAAACATGTTTTATTTTTATTTTTTAAGAAGTTATGTTTTTATTTTTTAAAGATTTTATTTATTTTTTCATGAGAGACAGACAGAGAGAGAGAGAGAGAAAGAGAGAGAGGCAGAGACACAGGTAGAGGGAGAAGCAGGCTCCATGCAGGGAGTCTGACGTGGGACTCGATCCCGGGTCTCTAGGATCAGGCCCTAGGCTGAAGGCAGCGCTAAACCACTGAGCCACCCTAAAAGATTTTTTTTTTCCTAAAAAGATTTTTAAAATTATTTATTTTATTTTATTATTTTTATTATTTTTTCATAACTGAACAAACCATCAATTTGTTCTCTCTCTCTTTTAAAAAAAATTTATTCATGAGAGATACAGAGAGAGAGGCAGAGAGAGAGAAGCAGGCTCCATGCAGGGAGCCTGATGAGCCACCCGGGCGTCCCCTAAAAAGATTTTATTTTTAAGCAATCTCTATACCCAATGTGGGGCTTGAATATACAACCCTGAGATCATGAGTCACATGCCCTACAGACTGAGCCAGCCAGGCATCCCTGCACTTGTAATTTAGACAAGTGGTGTCAGATTGTCCTGCAGAGGAGTTATACCAACTGACACTCCTGCTGGTAATGTATGAAAGGGCCTGTCTGTGATGATGTTTTTGTTCATGTGACTATTTGGTGGTTTCTCTCTCCAGAAGGTTGTAAACTCCTGGAATTAAGTCTCTCTTGCTCATCATCATAGATAATGAATGTTGAATTAATGAATGGGTTCACACTTCTACCAGGAAGGGATGGCTGGAGTGGGAGGGATCCTTTTGTCTTCACCTTGCCGAGCCCAGCCTCCTCCATTCTTACTGTAGGGTTACTGTTCATCCAGACAGTGGCTGAGACCCTGTGAGAAGTTCTGGAAGAACCTAATCCTGACATCTGATTCATGGCCCCCACTCCAGGGCAGCCCTTTTCCTGCTGTGAAATCAAGAAGTCCAGGGTCTCAGTCCCATAAGGAGCTTGGAAAATGAACCCTTATCTAATGCTTGAATCCCTAGCCCAACCTCTGCTTACATACTGCCAGGAACAGGGAACTCACCGCTTCCAAGTGACTCCTTTCAACTTCAGACAATGACTTTTAGAAAGTTTTTCCATCATTGAATTGAAACCTTGTAGCTACCTCCTCTTCAGGATATTCTAACTGTGGCCTTCTGGAAACGGGCTTTCTGGCAGATGAGCAGTGGGGGAGATTCGGGGACAGGTACCCCTCATCTATCTTTTTCCAGCAAGTAGAGTCAAATTCCCAAAGAAGCTTGGCAGAGCCCTGCCTGTCCATCCCCTCACTCTCTCCTGTCCTGTCCGCAGGTACGTGCAGGAAGGACGGTTCCGAATTGAGGAGAGGACACTGACAGCCTTCCAGTGGCTCTACAACCCACAGCAGCATCGCATCCTCAGCCGCGCTGACCTAGAATCTCCCTCCAGGTAAAGGGACCCCCAGCCATTACTCTCCAAAGGCAATACTTATGCAGCCAGCTTCATACTGGTTGTAAATCTGCAGTGGGAACCACTGCCTTTAGAGTTAGAGGAACCTCCCAGGGTTCTGGAAAGAGTATGTCAGCCTGGGTACTTCTTCAGCCTAGAAGGCACCGAGTGATTTGAGGCAGCTCACTACCTCTGCTTTCTTCTCTGTGAAATGGGCATAATTATATATTCCCTGCCTTCTATCAGGAAGATCATGAGTCTCAAGTGAAATGAGGGCTGCAGAGAATCTAAAAGCCTAGGGGTCAGTTGGTTCCTCTTTAAGAGGGAGAGTGGCTGGCAGATTTGCTGGGCAGCCTCCTCACCTCTCCTTGATGTGGGTGGAGGGAGCCAGCCCTGCCTTCCTCATCTCCTCCTGCCCTCTGTTGTGGTATTCAGCTTGGAGTCTGACTGAGGGGTGAGAGAGGAGGGCTTTTCCTGGCCCAGATTCCTGCTCCCAGGCTCCTATCCACTCTTCCACCACACTGGACAGATATGACAAGCATTAGCAGTCTCCACAGAGATCCTGGGCAAACTTGCTGTGGTCTCACCTTCCCAAGGCTTCTGTTAGACCTGATCCTGAACCTTACTTCCATGTTCGCCCTCAAGACATCTTTGCACCAGCTCCTAAATTAGCAGGACCCTCACAGCCAAGAATGAGCAGGCCTCACCTCCCCGGAGTGGTTTAAATGAAAGAAGAGTGGAGGTGATATCATTTGGGGGCTATATCATGGGCTGGCCAACAAGAGAACAGAGGTGATATTCTACTGCTGCTCCCCAGCTGACCCTAGGAATAAGATTTGGAAGTCAGTGGGTGACTTCATCTCCTAGATATCTGCCAGGAATCCAGTTTAGCTAAGAGCAGTGCATCTGCTCCCTCTTGTCTCAACAAGATTTCAGAAGGTACAGGAAACAGTGAGGTGGCTGGGTACTCTCGCTGTAGATCTGATACTCTGGAGGAAGAATTAATTAGATGATGTTGTAGAAGTATCAAAAACTCTGGGAAAGGTGACTCAGGCCACCTGGGAACTCTTGGTAGTCAGGGAATGGGTAGTCAGACAAGCACCCTGGACTCCAGAAGGTGGATTTCAAATAGTGTAGAGAAAAGACAGAAATTTCCCTAGAGCTTGAGGCAAGACTATTGGGAAGGGTGCCAAAATGAAATTCTGAGTTTATAGTGGTGAATGCTTGCAGGGAAAAAGAAAGAGGCTGCTGTGGCTGCCCTGGGAGCATGCTAGTGACACATGGACACGAAGGGCACATGGTCAGGTTTAATTGCAGGCAACATGCAAAACCCTATTGTGTGACATTTGCCATCTGACATAATAAAGTAGCTTCTCCCTCACCTTTTCTTCTTCAAAACTCTTGCCACTATTGGACATTATCTTGTCCATTTGTTCATTGTCCCTGACAACACCCCCTCAACCCCCACCTCCAAATGTAAGCTTTATGAGAGCAGGGCCCTTTTCAGCTTGTTCTCTGCTACATCCTAAGGTCATGTTTCAGAGAAGGAGTTGATTAAAGAAGTATTGGGGGGGAACGACAAATGAACACAATGCAGGCTCACCTCTAGGAAGGCTGGGAGAGAGGCTAGCCTCTCAGACTCCAAGACAGGTTGGCCAGCTCTACCTGCTCAAGGTAACGACAAGGGAAGAAGAGGAGATGGGACCTCCTGCCCATGCAGGTGGCCTGAAGCTAACAAAGTTGCTCTGCCTTCTGAGCCAAAGAACGCAAATGTGTTTGAGAGTCACAGGAGTACAGCTGAGTTCTTGGAGGAGGGAAGCAATCACGAGACAGGATGGAGCTATTTGAAATAAAATCAGCTTTCATACTTGGGAAAGCTATATCCCAAGGAACTTGAAGGGGAGGCTGCCATACTCTGTGGCTGTACTAATTTTTGTGACAATATTAACAGCTAATTTTCTGAGTGCTTATTATGTGTCATGTGTAAATACTTTATAAGAATAAATTGATCTAATCTTCATAACAATGCTCTGATGTAAGTACTATTGTTCTCCCCATTTTTCAGATGACCAAACTGAGGCACAGCGAGTAAGTTGCAGTGCATATAATCACCATGCACACTGCCTCTCAGAGAATAAGGCATTTGCCCATAGGCAGGAGGTAGCTGAGATAATATCTATTTTTACAAAGAGGAAATAAGTCCAGAAAGCATAAATAAGGAACTCAGGATTCGTCCTGAATGAATATTTCAGAGTTCATTTTTATTTTATTAAAAAATTTTTTTATTGGAGTTCAATTTGCCAACATATAGCATAACACCCAGTGCTCCTCCCGCCAAGTGCCCCCTCATTGCCCATCACCCAGTCACCCCAACTCTCCACCCACTTATTTTATTTTTTAAAGATTTTATTTATTTATTCCTGAGAGACACAAACACATAGAGAGGCAGAGACACAGGCAGAGAAGCAGGCTCCATGCAGGGAGCCCGACGTGGGACTCCATCCCAGATATCCGGGATCACGCCCTGGGCCGAAGGCAGTGCTAAACCGCTGAGCCACCTGGGCTGCCCAAGAGTTTATTTTTAAAAAGACAGTTTGGAGAAGATAATCAGCAGCAGCAAGCAAATTCCCTGAGAACCCATCCTGCTGGGGGAAGCTTATTCGCTTTTCTGATTTGTTTTCTAGACTAGAAAGTAGGTTGGAGGTGGTGGAGCAGAAGACTATGGTTCTGAGTTTGATGAGCAGGCTGCCATTGGCTGCTGAATCCTGCTCCACGTGTTTATGAGTGGGTTGTTGAAGAAGGATCTGGTGAGCTGGTGACAGTGCTGATGGTAGGAACCTGGGCACCAGCCCAACAGGCAAGATGGCAGATTCGGGACCCAAATCAAGTAGGTACAGTTTAATAGGGATGGAGAAATCTATTCTGGCCTCCAGTCCTGCTTATACCTGGGAGGTAGACAAGGGAATCAGCTGTCTGAGGGGTTCTGATTGACTAGAAGCTTGGGTATGGCCCCATGATTTAGGTTTTAAGAAAATGCTTGCATCTTGGGGATGCAAGAGCTCAGGGCAGAGTCCAGGGCAGGGGAGGGAAGGTCTTAGTCTCAGACCCTAAGACGAAGGTTCCTTCATTTGTTCTTTGCCTGGGGGACAGGGACTGAATACCTTTCTTCTGCTAACACTGTGCCAGGTATTACCCTGGAAGGGGCTGAGCAGGGTGCATTTCAGGATGATGGATAAAGCTGCTGAAGGGACTCAGACCATGGGCTGGCCACCTCTGTCTTCCTTTCTTCCTTTCACCCTGCTCTGGGTCAGGCCTTGGTGTTGCAGGGCCTCATTGTAGGCAGACAAGGATTCTGCTTCCATGGGGCACATACTCTACCAGGAAAGAAGGACCATAGACACACAGACGAGAGAAGTTCCTAGGACCATCAGTGTGCCGAAGGTGCTAAAACAGGGCATGGAGAAAGGGTGACGTGTGTGTGTGTGTGGGGGGGGGGGGGGGAAGAGGACTTTGGATGAGGTGGAAGGCCTCTCTGAGAAGGGGACATTTGAGGTGAGTCCTGAAGGACACACGGGGGCAGGCATATGGAGAAGCTGCTGGTGGTGGAAGGGGTAAGGGGACACAGGAGATGGGATGGAAAAGAAGAGCGGGTCCGGGACCAGCAAGGACAAGGCCCTAAGTGCATTCTAGAAGCAGAAAGCCATGGTGGCCAGAGCAGAGTGATGTTGTGGTCAACAGGCGAGACAGATTTCCATGAAGCCAAGCAATGGCTTTTTAGCACTTAGATTTGCCCGAGGACGGCATGTGCTGCCCCCGAGGGAGTGAGCTTCTCATCCCGGAGGCCGCCTGGAGAGCATGTTACCAAGGAAAAGACTAGGCATCCCAAAGGCTGCCAGAGGACCCCTTCAAATTCAGGAGCATCCTTGGCTTGGCGGAAGCTGGGAGGAAGTCCGCGGAGTGGACGAAGGGAGCCCCACGCTGCTAGGTACAAAGTGGGGGCAGTTTCGGGGTTTGGCAGTGCTAGAGGCCTCCTCCTCACCACCGCACCTCCTCCCTGGGCCCACCCCACGCAGAGCCGGGGAGAGCCCCGGAGCGTCCGCCTCCATAGACCAGGAACCCCGGGATCTTTCCGCACCTCCTTCCCCACTGCCCGGGGCCCCATCCTCCAGAAACTTCTGTGGGCCGGTGGGCTGTTCCCTCCTCTCCCGCGGGTCCCTTGGGCGCGCGCCTGCCCCGCCTCGCGCCTTTGTTCCCGAGGAGCCGCCTCGGGCAGTTTCCCAGCGCCGGCGACGAGCGCTTCCCCGCTGGGGGCTCGGCGCTCGGGCCCCGCCGCGCTCCCCCACCCCCACCCCCTCCCACCCCCTCCCACCCCCTCGGGCAGCTGCGCGGCGGCGGCGCTGGGCGAGCCCGGCCGGACACCGCGGGGACCCGGGCAGTGCGAGCGGGCGGGGGCGGGGGCGGGGCGGCGGCGCGGGCGGGGGGCTCGGCTCGGGGGCGGCTGGGGGGGGCGCGGGGGGCGGCGCGGGGCGGGGGCGGGGGCGCGGGGGCGGCTCGGCGCGGGGCGGGGGCGGGGGCGGGGGCGCGCCCGCCAGGTGCGCGGCGGCCGCGGGGGGCGGAGAGCGCAGCTTTGTGCGTTCGCGGCCGCGGGCCGGCCGTGCGCCTGTGCGCGCCCCAGTGACGGCGCACGCGGCTGGGCGGGCAGCGGGGGAAGCCCGCCGCGGGAGGGGGCTCGGTCCGGATGGAGACGCGAGGACGCCGCCGCTGCGGGCGCACGGGCGGGGGGAGCTGCGGCCGCTGACTGTTGACAGTCTGTCCACGTCGAGGAGTGAGCTCTGGGCGCCGCGCGTCGGAGAAGGTCAGTGGGTCCGGGGCCGGGCAGTGATGCCATCAACAGCCTGGATCAGGGCGCGAATCCTGGGTGGGACCGAACGTGGAGTCGGGGTGTGTGTTGTGAGTGTAAATGCGTGTGTTTGCAAAGAGAAATGCAGCCCCGTACGTGTGTGAGCTCTGAGCTGCGATTCCACAGGGCACTTGGGCGTAATGGGATCTGTTTGGGAGATGGGGTGACTGTCCTTAGCGATCCATGCGGGTGGGGCATTGCGCACACACGCCGCGTATGCGGGTGCGTGTGCCTGAGTGAGACGTTGCTCAGCCCCTGCCAGAGTCTTTGGCTAGAGAAGCTGACAGAGGTGGAGGTCAGAGGTGCGGTGTTTACAGGTGGTGGCAGAAGAAAACAGCCAGGAACCCCAGGAGGACTGTGTGGCTCGTCTGGGTTAGTGGTTTTTTTTCCCCAAAGGGCATAAACCCCACCCCATCGTCGTTCCAACCTGTGCCTGTTGCGGAGAGGGGAGCTAGGATGGCGGGGTGCTGGCAGAGAGGCCTTAGTGGACCTCAGGGGTAGGGCCAGCCACCAGCCTGGTGCTCATTGCTGGAGGCCCTGGGTGAGTGGGTGTGGGAGAGCCAGTCTTGGGTGGGGGTCGAGGGCCGATCTGTGTTCAGGAGACCTCAGGACTCTGTAGAGTCCACACCAGATGCTGCGTGTCTGGACCAGGAAGCTGGGGGGGGGGGGGGGCATCCTTCTTCCTCATCTGTTTCCTGTAGCTCTTTATATACCCTTCTTAACACACTGAAGGGCATTTATATGCAAGTGGGGTTTGGGCTCTGAATGCTGCCTCTGGTGAGTGGCCCCCTTCAGAGCAGCCTCCCTGGGGAATAATAGGGTTGTTCTGGGCTGGGTGCCAGAGCTCTTGGGTTCTTTTCCTGCTCTGTGACCCTGTGGCTTTACCTTAAGCCCCACAGGCCTCAGTTCCCCAGGCAGAGGGAAGAACCCCCACCCTTTGCTGTGGGTTAAGGAGGATTCAAACAGTGGAGGGGGCGGGGGATGGTAGGAGTGGGGTTGTGTGGGGAGGCTGGGAGTGACTCAGGGCTGTGAGGTCCCAGGAGTGATTCCCCCAGGAAAGTCTCATCACATCTTTGCGACTTGGGCAGGAGTTGGGAGAGGCTCTGTCCTCATCTCCAGGCAGGTGTGTTGGGTTTTCTGAGTCCAGGGGTGGGGCAGTGTGGGTGTCTGCTAGGTCTGGCTGTTCAGGCTTCAAGAAGCTACCTGAGGTCCCTTGTCTTTTCCGAGATGTTGAAGAGTGGGGATGCCCTTGGGGGACCTTGGGGGGCCTGTTTGGGGCTGCAATGGGGGACTGGAGCTGAAGGGCATAGAAGTTTCTGGATAGAGTCAGATGCCAAACATGGGTAGGGCCTGGGCACATCTAGCTGGGACTCCTGCTCAGCCCAGGGTGTTGAACCAATTTGGTGGAGGTGGCTCAATTTCCAGAGAGATGACCCTCCTGCTGCAGGCACCCTAATACCCTCTTCTCCCTGTTTCTGTCTGGAGCAAGTGTGGCTGAACCACCATGGTTCAGAATGACTTGACTCTTGAAGAAAAGGGACCCGGCATGGATGGTGGTGGCAGCAGCTGGTTAAGCATAAGGGCTCTGTTGTTACTCAGACCTGGGTTTGTATCTCAGCCCCACTGCCATCTCACTGTGTCTCCACCTGTGTTCCCACAATCAGAAGCTGAGAGAAAGGCTTGTGTGTGATGGTTTATTTGGGAGGTGATCTTGGGAAACAAGGGTGCAGCAAAGGGCATGAAGGGGAAAGGGGAAAGCATGGAGGTGGCTGGCTGACTTAGTCCGTGAAGCATGGGACTCTTGATCTCAGGATTGTGAGTTCAAGCTCCATGGTGGGTATAGAGCTTATTTAAAAAAATTAGGAAAGAGGAAAGCAGAATGAGGATGCATTTTTATTATTTTATTATTATTTGTTTATTCATTCATGAGAGACAGAGAGGCAGAGATTTATGCAGACAGAAGCAGGCTTCCCCTGGGGAGCCTGATGTGGAGCTCAATCCCAGGACCCTAGAATCATGACCTGAGTGTAAGGCAGATGCCTAACCAACTGAGCCACTCAGGCGCCCGAAGGATACATGTTTTAAAGATTTATTTATTTATTTATTTATATTATTATTATTAATTAAATATTTTATTTATTTATTCGTGAGACACACACAGAGAGAGAGAGAGAGAGAGAGAGAGAGAGAGGCAGAGACACAGGCAGAGGGAGAAGCAGGCTCCATGCAGGGAGCCCGACGTGGGACTCGATCCTAGGTCTCCAGGATCACGCCCTAGGCTGATTAGGCCTAAGTAGGCAGCATTAAACTGCTGAGCCACCAGGGCTCCCCTGTATTATTTTTTTATTGGAGTTTAATTTTTCAACATATAGTATAACACCAAGTGCTCATCCCGTCAACTGCCCCCCTCAGTGCCCATCACCCAGTCACCCCATCCCTCCATCCCCCCTGCCTACCTCTCCTTCTACTACCCCTTGTTCATTTCCCAGAGATAGGAGTCTCTCATGCTTTGTCACCCTCTCTAATTTTTCCCACTCATTTTCTCTCCTTCCCCTATAATCCCTTTCACTATTTTTATAATCCCCGTATGAGTGAAACCGTATGATTGTCCTTCTCCGATTGACCTACTTCACTCAGCATCATACCCTCCAGTTCCATCCACATCAAAGCAAACGGTGGGTATTCATCCTCTCTGATGGCTGAGTAATATTCCATTGTATATAGAGACCACATCTTCTTCTTCTTTTTTTTTTTTTTGAGACCACATCTTCTTTATCCATTCATCAGGTGATGGACACCGAGGCTCCTTCCACAGTTTGGCTATTGTGGACATTGCTGCTATAAACATTGGGGTGCAGGTGTCTCAGTCTTTCACTGCATCAGTATCTTAGTGCAATTGCTGGGTCATAGGCTAGCTCTATTTTTAACTCTTTGAGGAACCTCCACACTGTTTTCCAGAGTGGCTGTACCAGTTCACATTCCCACCAACAGTGCAAGAGGGTTCTCCTTTCTCTGCATCCTCTCCAACATTTGTTGTTTCCTGTCTTGTTAATTTTCACCATTCACTGGTGTGAGGTGGTATCTCATTGTGCTTTTGATTTGTATTTCCCTGATGGCAAGTGATGCAGAGCATTTTCTCAGCATGTGCTTGTTGGCCATGTGTATGTCTTCTTTATTTATTTAAAAAATATTTTATTTATTTATTCATTGAGAGACACAGAGAGAGGCAGAGACACGGGCAGAGGGAGAAGCAGGCTCCCTGTGGGGAGCCGGATGCAGGACTCGATCCCAGGACCCCGGGATCACCATCTGAGATGAAGGCAGACGCTCAACCACTGGACCACCCAGGTGCCCCAAAGAGGACTTCTTTATGGAGCCAGATGACGGTGTCTTGCCCATACCTCTCTTTCAATGCTTTGGTGCTTCTCTAGTGCGAAGTTCTGCTTCATTCTGATCTTAGCCTGCCATGCTATAGTTTTTTTTTTTTTTTTTTCTGTTTGCCACAATCCTTCAGGGCTTCTGTATAGTTATGAGAGGATTCCTTTCCACCTGCTCAAGATGTAAAGCAGCCATAGGGACTCTCACAGCAGATGGGACATCAAGATGAGTTGTGTGCTCTGGGGGACTTGGCCTAAAACCAGAGTGTGCTGAGCCCTTGGCTGTGCCCACACTAAGGTCTCAGGGCCGCCTGGTTTCCCACCACCTTCCCTAGTTCAGATCCAGGGCTGGCAGTCTCCTTCCTGGATTATGCTGGGTAGGCTGGCTGGGCCCTGCCAGGTCTGGGTCAGCAGATGGCAGCAGGCATGGGCACCTGGGGACCTTGCTGATTAGATAACTGGCAGTGAGCAAGAGCAGGAGAGGAGTGATGGGCAGTCAGGCACAGTGGAATGTGCACAAGTGTCTGTGGTGGGCATGTTGCTGCACATCTTTGTATGTGTGGGTCCTCTGAGTATGTCCCCATGTGCATTGCTGTGTGCATTCTTGTGTGTTTCTGTTCTTTCCTCTGGTATGTGTGTTGTTCATACACTGGGCGCTCTCCAGAGTCCTCAAGGGTGTGACTGTCTCCTGGCAGGTGATACCTGACCCCAGCAGGATTTCCTCAGCCCTGGGGCTTCTTAGTCTTCTGCCCTTCCCTGCTCTGCTGTCTCTCCAAGTTTCCTGTCCCTGGACCTCCTTCTGTTTTGAGGAAGTTGCTTCTTTCCCGCTGGCTGTGTGGGTGCGCATTACCTTTGGGGCAGGGCCTAGGAAGGATAACCAGTGCAACTTCCAGCCCCATGCTTTGAGATCTGAACCTAGGGTGGCAGATGGGTGAGCCCTAGATTGAGGAGATGAGTCAGGCACGGCTGCAGGAGGTGGGCAGAAGCTTGGCTGTATGTGTCAGCATGCTTCAGGGAAGTATGTGTGCACCCCATACACTTGATCCCTGCCTCCCTCAGAGGCCTGAGTATCAGTGTAGCTGTGGGAAGCCCCCCCCCCCCCCCCCCCCCCCCCCGCTCTGATCCCTCCCATCCATGTCCTCTTCCTGGGTAGCTGTGGCCAGCCCAGTTTCTGACAGGGAGCAGAGTGGTCTCTGGAGCTCTGGGCATTGCACTGGGGCCCTTGTCCTCAAGTAATTCCTGTTGCCACAATCATTTATATTTATGGAGCTCTTCCTGCACCAGATCCTGGACTGTTCACTGTGCAGGTATTAGCTCATTGGCTCCTGAGAGCGATACTATGAAGTGGGTTCTGAAAGCATCTCCATTTTATGAGGAAGTGGAGGCTCAGAGAGGCTGAGTCAGTGCCACAGGATCACACAGCTAGTAAGTAGTGGAGCCGGGATGTAACCCAGCTCTGTTCTTGACTTTTGCTGCTGTTCTGTTCACTCTTCACAAAGCTGGACCATCTCATTCTTGCAGTCTCCCCTTGAGAGTGGCTGTCCCAGATCACCCTCTCCAAACAGGGCTCCCCACCCACCCAGGCCCTTTTGGATCCTATCAACGTGTTGTAAATATGGGTATGAAGTTATGCCTCTTTAATCTTTCATCCCCTACCCCCCGGGGGGCAGGAATCCATTTTGTTCACCATTGTATCCTCAGCACTAGCAGAGCCTGGAACACAGTAGGGATGGTCTGAGACCAATTCCAGTGTGTGTGTGTGTGTGTGTGTGTGTATGGATGTGTAGGTTTCCCCATATATGTTACAAAACGACTTTTGGACACCAACGGGGTGTCTGAGCATTCAACTCAATCCTGACACAATCTACACCCAGAGATAGCATCGCATTCCACAGTTAAAGGGTTCAGTCCAACAGATGCTAGTCAAGCCCAAGCTGCCACCTGTGCTTCTTATCAACTGGCTATAAATCAGAGCTTCTCAGGACCTCCTCTTCAGGTTGGGGTAATTTGCTGGAACAGCTCACAGAACTCCCAAGAAACATTTTTCTTACTAAATTACCCATTTATTATGAAAGGAAGTAAATCAGGAGCAGGCAGATGAAAGAGGTGTGTGGGGGCAGTGTGTGGGACAGGGTGGGGCCCATGCTGTCTCCAAGAGCGCCACTCTCCCCATCCTCCACAGGTCAACCAACATGGAAGTGCTCCCAGCCCTGTCCTTGTGCCTTTTTACGGAGGCTTCATTACATAGTCATTGGTCAAGTCATCAGCCATTGGCCTTTGAATCACCCTCCAGCCCCCTACCCTCTTTGGGGGTTAGGGGATAGGACTAAAAGTGCTAGCCCTCTAATCACGTGATTGATTCTCTTGGCAACCAGCCTCTAACCCTTAGTGCTTTAAAAAGTCACCTTTGGGGCAGCCCTGGTGGCACAGCGGTTTGGCGCCACCTGCAGCCTGGGGTGTGATCCTGGAGACCTGGGATCGAGTCCCATGTCAGGCTTCCTGCATGGAGCCTGCTTCTCCCTCTGCCTGTGTTTCTGCCTCTCTCTCTCTGAATGAATAAATAAATAAATCTTAAAAAAAAAAAAGAAAAAAAGTCACCTTTGTGGGGCAGGGCGCCTGGGTGGCTTAGTGGTTGAGTGCCTGCCTTTGGCTCTGGGCATGTGATCTTGGGGGTTAGCCCACATCAGGCTCCCCATGGGGAACCTGCTTCTCCCTCTGCCTGTGTCTCTGCCTCTCTCTGTCTCTCATGAATAAATAAATACAATCTTTAAAAAAAATCACCTTGTTCACATAATGAGACACCTTTATCACTCTCAGCACTTGCGAAATTCCAAGAGTTTGGGGAGCTATGAGCTGGGAATTGTAGACAGAGGCCAAATACATATTTCTTATAAATCACAATATCCCAGGATGCAGTAAATAGGCACTTATTAAATTAATGAATAATGAATGAATATATGCAGATATGTCTGACTCAAGGCCGTAGCTCTAAAATCCTCCTCTCTGCTGTCTCTCACACAGCAGAGACCATCGTAGGATGGCCAGGGGCACAGGCTCTGGGGCCAGCGTGCTGGGTTCTAGTTCTGGCTCCATTGCTGTTCTGGTTATTTTATTTTATTTTGAAAGGATTTTATTTATTACTTATTTGAGAGAGAGGAGAGAGTGAGAGAAAGAAATTACAAATGGGACGAGGGGCAGAGGGAGAGGGAGAGGCAGACTCCCCACTGAGCAGGGCCCTGGCATCATGACCTGAGCTCAAGGAAGATGCATAGCCGGCTGAGCCACCCAGGCGCCCCTGTTCTGATTATTTTATTCTGCATAATAAACTGCCCAGAAGCTTATGGCTTAAAACAATGGTGATATTTGTTTTGCTCAGGAATCTGTACTTTGGGCAGAGCAGTCATCATCCGGGTGGCTCAAAGTGGGGCTGGTCTGAAGGCTAAGTTGCTCGTGTCTGGCATTTAATGCTGGCTGTTGGCTTGAGGACTCAGTTCCTTACTACATGGGCCTCACCGTGTGCTCTGTCTTCTTGTCACATCCCTGTGTGCTACTTTGGGCTTCCTCACAGCATTGGGGCTGGGTGAAGGGGCAAGAATCCCAAGAAAGAGCCAGCAGAAGCTATTTTAGTTTTTCTTTTCTTTCTTTCTTTTTTTTTTTTTTTAGTTTTTCTTACTTGTCCTTGGAGATGGTGCAGCATTGTTCCTGCCACAGTCACAGGTTCATACAGATCTAGGAGGAGGGAAGAGAGATTCCACCTCTTAGTGGAGAGGGGTGTCAGTGTCACATGGTAATATGAGCATGTGGGATGGGGGATGTATTGTGGGATGGTGTGGCTGTCTTTGTTTTTTGTTTTTTTTTTTTTTTTTTTTTTTTTTTTGCTGTCTTTGGAAAATACAGTCAACCTGCCACAGTTACTTCCTAAGAATGTGACCTTGAGAAAATTACTTAGTCTCTTTGTGCCCCAATTTTTCCATCTGTAAAATGGGGACAACATTAGCTTCTTTCTTCTTTCTTTCTTTCTTTCTTTCTTTCTTTCTTTCTTTCTTTCTTTCTTTCTTTCTTTCTTTTCTTTCTGATTTTATTTATTTATTTATAGAGACACAGAGAGAGAGGGGGGGCAGAGGCACAGGCAGAGGGAGAAGCAGGGTCCATGAAGGGAGCCCGACATGGGACTCGATCCAGGGTCCCCAGGATCACACTCTGGGCTGCAGGCAGTGCTAAACCACTGCGCACCACCAGGGCTGCCTTCTTTCTTTCTTTCTTTCTTTCTTTCTTTCTTTCTTTCTTTCTTTCTTTCTTTCTTTCTTTCTTTCTATTTCATTTCATTTCATTTCATTTCATTTCATTTCATTTCATTTCATTTCATTTCATTTCATTTCATTTCATTTCATTTCCACAGAGAGAGAGAGTATAAGCAGGGAGAGTGGTGTGCAGAGGGAGAGAGGGAAGCAGACTGCCCGCTGAGCAGGGAGCCTGTCCTGGGGCTGTATCCCAGGACCCCGAGATCATGACCTGAGCCAAAGGCAGACGCTTAACCGACTGAGCCCCCCTCCCCCTGCCTTTTTAAGATTTTATTTATTTGACAGAGAGAGAGAGTGCACACACACACAAGCAGGGGAACAGCAGAGGGAGAAGGAGGAGCAGACTGCTTGCTGATGCGGGGCTGGATCCCAGGACTCCAGGGTCATGACCTAAGCCAAAGGCAGATGCTTCACAGACTGAGCCACCCAGCTACCCCCACTGGGTTATTTCTTTAGCGGTGACTGTAGTTCACCTACAGGTCCCCTATCCCCAAGTGAGGTGTTGGTCCGGGTTTTCACCATGCTGCAGGATCCAGCCCTGATTTCTCCCCCATGCCTGTTTGTGATACAGGAGGACCCTAACTGTTTGGAGGCTGTTTAAGGGTGGGGAAGAGGGGGGCCTTGAGTGGAAAGGGCCTTTTCTGTCTCTATTTGTTGTGTCCTTCTGAGTTAGCGCTGTTCCCTTCACAGAGGCAAGGGACAAGCATTTATGGAGATGTCCCAAGGCTGGGACTCCAGCAGCATTCCTCTGGGCCTGTGAGGGCAAACCCCACTAGGACCCCCATTTTTATTCAGGAGAATCGTGATAAGTGCATCTTGAGCATGCTGTGTTTGAGCTGTGGGGCTTTTTAAAAGTGTTTGGGGGTGCTCCTTACCTCTCCTTCATCCTCCACCTGCTTCCACCTGAGTCACTATTCATCTGACAGAAGGATCTCTCCCCAGCCCAGTTTGCCAGGCTCTGGGGAGGTATCTCAGGGTGTGCTTTCTTGGCCCAGTTGGGGCTGCTCCTCACTTGGCGTTAGCAGGGGCCCAGGAAGACTCTTGGTTTGCCGGAACCCAGCCTAGCCCTAGTTCCCATCTGGTCCCTCCCTCATGCTCTATAGGAACAGCAGGCTCATTAAAAGCAGGGCCTGTGGGTTTGAATTCTGCCCCTTGCACCTGCCAGCGCTATGACCTTGGGCAAGCTCCTTAATTTCTCTATGGCTCTATTTCCTCACCGGGAGAGAGGACATGGTTGTGGCAAGGCTTAAGTAAAGTAAGCGGTATGACATAACTGGTTCATGGGAGATTCTCGAGAAATGAGTGCAGTTATTCTTTACAGATGAAGAAAACGGAGGCAGAGGGCATTGGAGTAGGTTTCCCCTCAGCTATATTTGATGTGAGACCACCAGGACTGGAACCCATGTGTTCTGACACCAGGAGATAGTTGTGGCTTTATCTCCTGCAGGACCTAGGATTCCCGCAACCCCCATCCCTCATGCCAGGGGGCAGTACGGCTGCCATCCTAGAAATGCAAGCCAGCCACCCCTTTTTCTTCCTTTGCACTACCCAAAATTGCCTGCAGAGGGTGCTGATGCCCAGATTCCAGCCCATTCAGGAGAGGCTCTGCTGGTGTAGGGGAGGGTTGGGAGTGACCCCACTGGACAGAGGGATCATGAAGAGCTGGCCCTGTGATCTCCTTTACTGAGATCTCCTTCAGATAGTTCCAGGGCCACCAAAGATAACAGGACTGTTGTCATGGATTTCTCACTGGCCCAGAGTCACCAGGGGAATTTGTTAAGTGTGCAGATTCCCGGGCCCCACTCTAGAATGATGGAATCAGAACTTGAGCAGTACCACTGGCTGACACATCTGTAGGTCTCTGCCGGGCACTCCTCTGAAGGCTTCATGCATAGTAGCTTATTTACCCCTCCCAGCAGTCCTCTGAGGTGGGTACTCTTATTGTCTCCATTTTATAGATGGGGTGTCTGGTCTGAGATACAGAGAAGTTGAGGGACTTGCCCTGGGTCACACTGCTAGTAAGCAGCAGGGCTGGGGTTTGAACCAAGGTTATTTTAAGCCCCAGGTGACTCTCATGCCCAGCGCCTTTGGAAACCTGGGCTTGTCCCCTTTCTGGTCTCCTTTAGCAAAATTTATTTGTCATTAAGTAGGGTTTATTGTGCTTTTCTTTTTCTTTCCTTTTTTTAATTTTAAAGATATTATTTATGTATTTGACAGAGCATAAGCAGGGGGAGTGGCAGGCAAAGGCAGAGGGAGAGGGAGAAGAAGGGTCCCCGCTAAGCAAGAAGCCTGATGTGGGGCTTGATCCTAGGACACTGGGATCATGACCTGAGCTGAAGGCAGACGCCTAGCTGACTGAGCCACCCAGGTGCCCCTTTATTGTGCTTTTTCTAATTATAGAAGTACTGCATGCTTATTTCAGAAAAGAGAAAATTCAGAAAAGCATAAAGAAGTAAAAAAATCATGATCCTTAGTCTCACCCCTTGAATGATATGGCATGGAACATAATATTTAGCTTGTTTTATTCCATTCAGAAATATACTGCAACTGTTTTCCCGTGTCATTACATGTATTTCTACAACTACTTATTTATTTATTTATTTTTAAAGATTTATTTATTTATTCATTCAGAGAGAGCGAAGAGAGAGGCAGAGACACAGGCAGAGGGAGAAGCAGGCTCCCTGCAGGAAGCCCGATGTGGGACTCGATCCCGGGTCTCCAGGATCACACCCCAGGCTGCAGGCAGCGCCACACCGCTGCGCCACCGGGGCTGCCCTACAACTACTTTATATTGGCTGGAATACACTCGGTTGTTAGGAGGCACAATCTTTCTTGAACTTAACTTGTCTGTAATTTAGGTCATTCTCATAGTTTCACAGTTATGACAACACTGTGCTGGAGACCTTCAAAAGTACAACTTGACGCACAGCCCTGATTCTTTTCTTCTTGGGATGGTGTGGAATTGGGAACAAAATTGCTAGGTCAAAAGCATACATATGAAGAAACAAACCTCTTTATGAAAGCATAATATACATACAGAAAAGTGCACAGATTTTAAGTGTATGGGTGAATTTCAAAAAGTTGACACACCCATGTAAAACCAACACCCAGATCCAAAAACAGGCCTTGAAGTTTTTTACTGCAGAAGCCACCTTGACATGCACATAAGGATTCTAATTTGTGTTGTCAAATTTCCTCCAGCAAAGCTATATATTGGTTTCTTTTGAGTTTTCTTTTTTTAAAGATTTTATTCATTTATTCATGAGAGGCACAGAGAGAGAAAGGCAGAGACATAGGCAGAGAGAGAAGCAGGCTCCATGTAGGGAGCCCTATGTGGGGCTCAATCCCAGGATTCCGGGATCACACCTTGAGCCAAAGGAAGATGCTTAACCGCTGTGCCACCCAGGTGCCCCACCTTTGAGTTTTAAGATTAAAGCACAAGCTCTTTGCTTAAAAGAAGAGTGGATAGAAGGACCATTTGGAGTGAGGCAGTGAAAGAGAGATCCTGGGCTGCCTGCCCTTTCTGGAAAGAGACCGACTTCCCTTCAGAGTAGAAGAGGTGTCCCAGGACTGGGAGCACTGTTTGAGCTCCAAGTAGCTTAAGAAGTTTTTAAAGAAATGAGCCTTTGTAGTTGATACTGTTTCAGCTCTTGCTTGTTTTATTTTTCCATTCATATACTTTTTTTTTTAAAAGATTTTATACAGAGAGAGAGAGAGAGAGAGAGAGAGAGAGGCAGAGACACAGGCAGAGGGAGAAGCAGGCTCCATGCAGGGAGCCCAACATGGGACTCGATCCCAGGTCTCCAGGACCACACCCTGGTCTGAAGGCGGCGCTAAACTACTGAGCCACCCGGGCTGCCCTCCATTCATATACTTAACATTTTTTTTCTTTAACTTATAACATGTTCGTGGCAAAAAAAATAAAAATAAAAAAATCAATCAATCAATCAATCAAGCAGTACAAAAGGACATAAAATGAAAAGTCCCTTCCCTCCAAATTTCAATGCTAGCCCCATTCTTCCGAGGTAACTAGTCTTGCTTGGACCATTGCTTATGTTCCATTCCAGAAATTGTCGAGGCACGTATAAGAATTTATTTATTTATTTAAGGGGTGCCTGGGTGGCTCAGTCAGTTGAGCATCTGACTCCTGATTTCGGCTCAGGTCGACCTTAAAGTGGTGAGATCAAGCTCATGCTGGCGTGGACTCTGCTTAAGATTCTTTCACTGCGGGCAGCCCCAGTGGCACAGCAGTTTGGCACTGCCTGCCGCCCGGGGTGTGATCCTGGAGACCCAGGAGTCCACGTCGGGCTCCCTGCATGGGGCCTGCTTCTCCCTCTGCCGGTGTCTCTGCCTCTCTCTCTCTCTGTGTCTCTACGAATAAATAAATAAGTAAAAAACCTTTATTTTTAAAATGAGAATGGCTTTATGTTTTTATTTTTTATATTTTATTTATTTATTTATTTGTATTTGCTATTTCAAACAACGGTGTTATTAGCATGCATATGCATAGATCTTGTCTATGTATGAGTTTACATGTGGAATAAATCTCTAAAGACAAAACTCTGGCACAAAGGGTATGTGCACTTAAAATTTTTTTTTAGGATTTTATTTATTTATTTATGACAGACAGAGAGAGAGAGAGAGAGAGAGAGAGAGAGGCAGAGACACAGACAGAGGGAGAAGCAGGCTCCATGCAGGGAGCCTGACGTAGGACTCGATCCTGGGTCTCCAGGATCACACTCCAGGCTGAAGGCTGTAGGCTGGGCCACCAGGGCTGCCCTTGCACTTAAAATTTTGATAGATGTTGCCAAATAGCTACCTTAACGAGGGGAGTCCTGTTTCCTTCTATCCTTGTACCATTGTCCAGGTTTGTTTGTTTGTTTCTTTTTAAAGATTATATTTATTTATTCATGAGAGACACAGAGAGAGAAGCAGAGACATAGGCAGAGGGAGAAGCAGACTCCCCTTTGGGAGTCTGATCCGGGACTTGATCCCAGGACCCTGGGATCACGACTGGAGCCAAAGGCAGACACTTAACCACTGAGCCACCCAGGTGTCCCAATTTGATAGCTTTTTAGTCTTTAGCCACACGTTGCTAGCAGTTCTTTTGGTAGCCTGGCAATACTGAGCAGATCAGAATAAACCCAACAGTCTTGACTCAGGGGCCTACTCTTGGAGTCTGCTTTTTGCACTAGCACTGCTCTTGCAATCTTTTGTCATCGTCTTGCTTTTCAGAACTTGTGCAATGGGAAATTCAGTCTGGCCCTTGAGATAGTGTGTGTGGGGAAGTGATCAGTGCACAGTAAATCACAGTGCAGGTGTTAGACCTCATTTTGTCTCCATCCCAAGGTGTGGATTTCTAACTGATGAGTGTTTGCTGGCTCTGAATGCCATTGCAGCCTGTTTTCCTGAAGATCAGAGTGTCCTTCTCTGCCACTGTCTTGTGTCCGCACTTGGCTTATGAAGGAAGCAGGGGTGAATGTAGCCTCCCCTTTGAGGAAAGGTCAGCTGAAGTCCCAAAAGAGTATGTGGCCTGCTGAGGGTGGTTCAGTGGTCAAGGTGGGAGGAGAGCTGAGCCCCACCTGGTCCCTACTGGTGCCAGCTCCTGCTGTGTGGAGCAGGGGAGGATCTAGGCCAAATGATCTAGTGCCTGTTTCTCCAGGGGCATCTGTTTTCAGAGCTTCCCATAGCAGCTCCTCTCCATGCTTGTCTCCTCCTTCAGCTCCCACTAGTGGCTGTGAAGACAGAGCTATCGGAGTAGGGGAAACCACATTGCTGCTCCCTTCCTCCTGCCCCCAGGGGCCTATAGACACAGTGCAGGGGCTATTGGTAGGGGCTTGAGCTTCTTCCTCCTCTGGTCCTAGCCCGTGTTCTCAGCTCCACGTTTATCTAAAGCCTGGGGAGCTGGGTGGGTCCCCTGGAGCTCTGTCCCCTAGTTCCAAGTTCTGGTGGGAACTTGTCCCTCAGCTGGACCAGAAACACCCACAGGCCTCCCCCAGGGAAACCAGAGCCTTGTGACCTGGTGACCCCAAGTTGGCTCCATGGAAGGGGAAGGAGCAATCTCAGGAGAGGAGGAGTCTCTCTTGCCTGGTGGAGGCTCTTTCTGACTTCATCCTTGGTTTCTCTTAGCTGTTGAGCTGTGCTTTGCTTTCAGGTCCTTAGTTTCCCTGTCTGTAAAATGGGCACTGCATGAATTGGGCCTTTGTGTAGGTTCCAGAGTTAGTGGGGCAGGTTTGACCTGGTGATGGGCATTTGTCAGTGCAGATTATCATATAGAACAATGACTGATAACTTGGTTTCTGGAATCCGACCTAATTCTGCCACCATTGTGCTGGGCAAATTTTGTCAAGTTCCTTGACCTCTCTGTGCCTCAGTGTCCTCATCTGTGAAATGAGGGTAACAGTGGTACCATCTCAGAGGTGGTGTGACACTGAAAGGAGCGAAGTGGTTAGGTCAGTGCCACCCATCGTAAACTCCCAGATAGAGGCACTGCCCTTGGCTCCCCTGTCCCCATGGCTTGTTTTGTCTCCATTCTGACTGCTTGGCCATCTGAGTCAGCGGAGGTCTGGGAGGAAGCTGGGCTGTGCTTGGTGGGGGTGGGAGGGCTGGGCCTAGCTTACAAAGTGGTTCTCTTTTCTCTGACTCACAGTCTTTCCCAGAGAGTGCGTGGACCCCTCGTAGAAAAGGAACTGAGGGGTCAGAGCAGGGGCGACGGGGAGCTGAGCGGGACCATGGAGGGGGTGGGATTGTAGCAGGTGATAGTTAGAACGACTTCCATTATGGCATGGAGCCTGTCCTGAGTATTCACATTCATTTGCAATCTTGTGAGTGTGGTGGCAGCCATCATATTACAGAGGGGGAAACTGAGGCCTCAGGTCAGGTTACTTGCTGGGGGTCACACGGCTCTAAAACTCAGGAGCCTGGAGCTGTGGAAGGGAGAGTGGAAGGTGCTCTAAATGGTTCTCACATCCCTCTAGAGCTCAGAGAGTAAAATATAAGTCATCTGGGATCGTCCCTTCTGTCTCTGTGGGCCTTTACTCTGAGGACTAAGAAGGGCGTGGGTCCATCTGGACTCTCCAAGGTTCCTGGATCTTAGTTGCTTCAAGGATGTTCAGGATGCTGTGGGTTCCATGTCTCTTCCTGCTGATGCCGCCAGGCCATTGCTACCCCTTGGCCAGGGGTCTGCATCCATTACTCCATCTTTTGTGGTTACCATGCAAGAGAACAGAACCCCTGGTGGGAGAATCCAGCCTCCAGGTGGCAGCAGCTGGAGCCTTGAAATGCTCCTGTCTGTCCGTTTTACAGACAGGGAAACTAAGGACCTGAAACTCCTGCCTGTCTGGTCTCTGGGCCACCCTGCTGACCTCCAGATGCTTGGGGCTGGGCCTGGGCCTGCATCCCTACTGGGTTGTGGCCTCTTCCCTCGGTATTCACCTGAGTGTGTCTGTAGACTATGAGGGCCTGCATGAGAGCAGCTCTCAGCTGCCTCTTCCCCTGGAATAAGATGTTGGATCTCATGAAAGCATGGTTGTGTGTGTGTACAGATAAGACTAGATGATGGGAGGTTGGAAGTGCCCAAGCTTGTTGGTATAACCTCACTTCATACTCTCCCACATGAAAGAATGTCAGATGATGTGCTCCAGTGATGGGTTCACTATGAACTCTCTCTAATTGATAAAAAAGTAAGTAATTTGCAATAAGAATTGTGTTATTAGTAACCTGCATGGCATCCAGGCCTGGGCTCTCACCTGGTGCTGTCTGTACTTAGTACAGTGCTTGGCCTGGAATTGGAGTTGGTGTGATGACGGAGCAGGCTGAGTGGGCTTTTCTCCACTGTACTCTTACACCCACCAAGCTCTTTATCTTAGACTTCCTCAATGGAGAGTGGGAGAAATCCAACTCATGTTGGATTTAGGGATAATGGGATATATATCTGGCCCTTAGCTCTGGGAGTGAGGTCTGCTGAGTTCTCCTGCCCACTCCTGAGCTAGTCACTGTGGCCAGCAGGGTGGGTGCCCTGGTCAGCCAGGCTGGCAAGATGCTCCCTCTGGGGGTGGATGGAGCACAGAGCTGTTTTACTCAGAGGGAGACCAAACAGATGCAGGGCAGGCAGGACCCAAGGCGTCCATGCTGTTTGCTGAGCCTCCCCTGGATGTGGGGTGGGTGCAGTGTGGGAAGACGTCTGGGTGTGGAGGGGACATCTAGTGGGAAGCTAGTGGTCTGACGCAACCCCAGAGGGTGGGCCACACCATCCTTCCTTTCCTGGTGAAGGTGGGGTGGAGGATGTGGCTGAACCAAGGACCACCATGCTCCTGCTGAGAGGCCAGCTGCCTTAGAGAAAAAGACCCCACACTTGCCACTCACAGATCAGAACTGGGCCGGGCCATGAAACTGCACCTGTGGCCCATAGCCTTCCCTCTATGGAGGAGTCAAGAAAATAGAAATGCCTGTGCCCTTTGTCCATGACCTGGGGGTGGCCTTCTGGTACCACAGCACATGTCTGATGCTCAGAGTGGCATTGGGCCCCAAACAGGAAACCGTGGGGAGGGTGGGCCATTGAGAAGGGCCATGGCAGCTCTGTTTCCCTTTCTTCACTGCTTGGGGCAGGGTATGGGCCTGGTGCCCTGCTAGCACATGTGCCATGCCTGTCCTTGGGCTGTCATTAGTGAGTACCTACTGTATATCTGGGATGGTCAGCACGGGTGCATATAGAGACAAGGGCTAGCCTTGAGTTCCAGCAGGAAAGAAACACACTTCCACACACGTGCCACTCTCCTACCTCCACTCCTGCCAGCGAGAAGTGTGACATTGCTGACCTGGGATCTGTGCTTGTGCATGTGTATGTGTGAATGCACCTTGTGGGCATGTGTACAGTCTAAGCGTGTGCCTGGGTGTGTGCACATGGGTCTGCATCCATGCACGAGCCTGTCTTCTGGGGAGTTACATGGACACGAGGTCTGTGTGCAGGTGTCTCCATCGAGGTTTGTATGAACTAGCATATTAATGTGCAGTGTTTGCATGCGTGTGTATGTGGGTGTCTAAGGACACTTATATGAACATACCTGTGTGCATCTGTGGGTCCTGTGCTTGTATATATATGCACACGTGTGTGTGCCTCCATGCTGCTGGGAGTGTGTGTGGACTTATGTCTGCAAGTGTATAGGAGTGGGGCTGATTTAGCTGGTGTGTGCTGAGCCAAGGTGGCGCAGGAAGGCAGCCCTAGGGAGTGAGTATGAAGGGCTTGCGTGCAAGCCTCCTGAGCCTTCCAGCAGGCTCTTTCTCTTCCTCACAGGCACTCTTGTGAGAATCCTCCACCTTCCTTTGGGTTCTGGGAAGCCAGGGCTCTGTGCGACCCAGCTGCCAACTCGGGCTATGGTGCAATCTGCTACCCGAACGCCTTCCGGAGCTGTGGGTTCCTCTGGGCGTGGGGAAACTGCCCTCTACAGACTCCCCTGTTGTCTCCTTGCCTCCTGGAGGGCAGGGCACACCCCCAACCCTGCGGCCTCACCCACAGGAAGTGCTGGGGTTGGGGGACAAGCGATGGGGGAGGTGCTACACTGGGCGTCCCGCCCTAAGCCTGTGGCCCCACTGACCCAGCTGCACCACAGCCCTTTTGTCAACAGCTCCTGAGACATCACTAGGACGTGGGGCCCGCGGCCACAACCATGTTTGGCAGGAAACGCAGCGTCTCCTTTGGGGGCTTTGGATGGTAGGTAACAGAGGGGGGGCAGTTGAAGGGATGGGAGTGAATCTCTCTGGGAAGTCTTGGATCTACTGTGGCTGCCCGTGGGAGCGCAAGAGTGGCAGGCTCGGGTTGTGCCTGGGTGGGTAGGGTGGCATTTCAGATGCCAGGGCTGGATGGAGATGGTGGGGTATCAGACACTAAGTTTCTTCTCATTGTCCCTGGAGTACGATCTAGGTGTGCGCAAGACTGCGTGGCTGTGGTTGAATGTGTGTGTCTGTGTCATGTTCCCATGTATGTGAGGTGCCTCTGTGATGATTGTGGGTGTGTGTGTGGCTTGTCTGCAGCTGCCAGTCTGTGCGGCCGTGTATGAAGTGTGTGCCTGGCCGGGTAGGTGTGTTATGGATGTGTTATGGATGTGAGCATGTGTGTACTCTGGATTTC
The DNA here is from genome assembly GCF_011100685.1 of Canis lupus familiaris. NCBI lineage: Eukaryota > Metazoa > Chordata > Mammalia > Carnivora > Canidae > Canis > Canis lupus. The sequence goes on from NC_049230.1 coordinate 46,782,312, forward strand.
CAAGAAGGTAGGCTGCAGCTCTGTTCTTTTGTAGCTTTGTGGGCTCTCTTGTCTTTGCATGTGTGCCATGCTCCTGTCTGTGTCGTCTCTGTATGTGACTTTGGGGGCTTCTGTGGCCCACTGCACCTTTGGGCTGCCTCCTCTGTGGGGGTGACCTGTGAGGGGAGGGGCAGACCTGTCTCCTGAGGTCCCTCCCCCCGCCCCACCCACGGCAGCCAATCCTAGCTCTGTCCAAGCCTGCGCAGTTGGCTTTGTGCTCTAGTTTCTTGCCTGGCCCTTGGGGCCACTTTTTGCCACTGAGTTTTTTTTTTTTTTTTTTTTTTTTTAAAGATTTTATTTATTCATTAATTCAGAGAGAGCGAAGAGAGAGGCAGAGACACAGGCGGAGGGAGAAGCAGGCTCCATGCAGGGAGCCCGATGTGGGACTTGATCCCGGGTCTCCAGGATCACACCCCAGGCTGCAGGCGGTACTAAACCGCTGAGCCACCGGGGCTGCCCGCCACTGAGCTTCTGTGTGGGACAAGGGAGAGGCTCTTTCTCCCCAGGGGGCCAGAAAATGGGGAGACTGAGGTCAAAGACTTGTCTCTGGCTCCCAGCTGCTGGCAGCTTCTCCTCTGTTGGGGAACGGGGTCTAGTGGTTTTCATTATCGGTTTCCTTTTAGCTTCTGGATCTGGGGTGTTGTCAAAGAAGAGGTTCCCACTGCTGCAGGGGGTGCCCTGGTGTGGAGGCTGGTGGCTGACTGGGGGTTGCACAGGGGCTGGGGGGTGGGGTGGGCGGGCTCTGCCCCTCTGGCCGGTTATGCTTCTGTGTGGGTGCAGTGTCTGACTGCCCTTCCCTTCTCTCTGAAGGCACTTTGCCACCCATCCTGCGGCAGGAAGGATTGTGGGTGCTCCATGCTTGGCAGATGGGGAGAGTGAGGAGGAGATTGTGCTAGGGCTGGCATAGTGTGGCCTGGTGCCTGCTCACAGACCCTCTCTGATGCCCGGGTCAAGGAGTTGCTGTCCTGAGTGTGGGCTCTCGGTTCGAAATACCTTGTCTGCTTCCCAGTCAGGCTGACTGGGATCGCTACAGGGCAAGGTCCAGGCCATGAGAGAGTTTCCTCTGAGAGCCATGCTTCTCAGGAGGCATGGAACAGACCGAGGAACTGTGTGTGGCGCATTGCACATGCGCAATACGTGCTTCTAGGATGACTGAGTGACGTTTTGTCCAGGACAGGCATTTGGTTAGGGGCTCATTGAGTTTGAGGAGACAGCAGGGCTTCCTGGTGGGGTTGGAGGGTTAGAGTAGGCATTGTCTGGAGATGATCTGAGACTGACGTGCAGATAGCTAGAGCCCTGGTCCACTCCAGGTGGTGGACAGCGTCTTGAGGGCTGGTGTTCTAGGAGCTCCATTGGATGCCAGGGTGGATGACCAGTAGCATCTGGGGTAGACAAGGTGAGGAGAGGGAATGGCATGGGGCAGGTGGGTGGTGGGGAGTTGGAAGGGGCCCAGAGAACCTAGGGGGTTTGGCTTTCTAAAAAGAGAAAAGCCCAGTGTTGCAGGCTCTGCTCTGTGTTTTGTGTCAATGTAGCTGAGGCCAGCAGCCCTGGCCTCCCAGGGCCACACCCCAGCGTGGAAACCCTGTGGACAGAGCGTTGGGTAGGTGTGGATGTGGGTGCTGGGCCAGGGGTTGCTGTGACCCACAGCGCCACCGTGTGGTGTGCTGGTTGGGTTGAGAGGGTGCCACACCAGAGGGCCCGGTTCTAGTACTGACTCCACCTTGACTCATTGAGGAACTCAGACAGGATACTTCCCCTCTCTGGCTCTCAGTTTCCCCATGTAGGGGATTTCCACCTTATACACAACGTAAGGATGTTGTAAGAATTAAAAGAGATTCCTTGAGAAGATGTAAAATGTAAGAGCTTATTGTTAGGAGTTACAATTAGGTAGCTTTCGGCTACAAATATTATAATAGAATGTGGAGATCTCCCTTCTGGATTCACCCTACCCCCCATTTGGGGGCTGAATGGGAGAGGAGTACCACCTGCATGCCAGAGGGATCAGGGGCCCTATGAGACCTTTGAGGACAGGTTGTGGAGGCTCCATGGAAAGGGGCCTAGGATGCAGTGGGGAAGAAGCTGGGAGGGACCTGGGGCAGGAGCCTTAGGGTATGGCTTGTTTTGCTGCTGGGAACTGGGATCAGAGGTGCTGAGAGTTTACTCAGAGCAAAAGGATCCCACCTCCCAGCTCAAGGGGTTGGTGCTGACCTGCGATTACTGGGGCAGCTCTCTGTGTCCTCCCTATGTGGCCCCTGACACTGCTCCTGTCCTTGTGTTGCCCTAGTAGTCGCCTGGATAGGAAGCCTGTGGCGAAGCTGGCTGACTGCATGGGGTGGCTGAACGATCTTTCCAGGGTTTCAAGCATCCTGGATTTTGTACTCATGGTCATGATGACGTACGTGGTGGTGGTGACACTGAAGGTGGTGGTGACACAGGTGGTGGTGGGGGTACTGATGATGTGGTGACATGGGGTGTGGTGACACTGATGGTGATGGTGACAATACTGTTGACATCGTGGTGGTGGTGACAGTGAAGGTGATGGTGACAGGCGGTGGTGGTGACACAGGCGGTCGTGGGGACACTGATGGTGGTGGGACACTGATGACGGTGATGGTGACATGGGGTGTGGTGACACTGATGGTGATTGTGACAGCAGTGGTGTTGATGACATGGTGGTGATCGTGACATTGGTGGTTATGACCCCTAAATAAGAGGAGACACTGACAAGTGGGAATCTAGCCCACCTTTCTATCTCTCGAGAGAGGAAGGGGCCTCTTTTACCAGCCATAAGGGCTGACATATGCAGAGGGTAAAAATAGAAGCTTAGCAGCACTGCCTTGTCTTCCAGCAAGGGTGGGTGCAGGCTGGGGTGGAGGAGCTGGCTGCCAGGACAGTCTGCTGTAAATGTGATCTTCCTTGCTCTGAGCTGCATGCATGACAGATCCCACTTGCCCATGCACCATGGAGTCTGCTTTTGGGTTCTGTCTCAGGAGTGGGGTCTGTCGCCTCGCATGGACTGGCAGCTTCCAGGATAGGAGGGTCCCTGGTGCTGGCATCTTTCTAAAGCAGAAGCCTAGGAAATATCAATGTGTTGAATGTTTAACTGCTAGTGACTGATGAAGCTGGTTTGCAGAGTTCTCTTGAGGAGTGGGGGTAATGAAAGGAGATGCTATATACACAGTGCTTGGGATTTCTGGGTGTGGAGTCAGAACCTGGATTCTGGCTGGGCCAGTGATGTTATCCATATCTCTAAAATGGGAAGAATAACAGTACCTGGCTCATGGGGTTATGCATGGCTCCCTCCCTTTCTGGGCTGGAGGAGAGCTCCCCTATGTAGGGACTGTCCCCTGCAGGACCCTGTTGGTTTGGTAATCTGGACTGGCCCAGGGACCTTCCCTGCAGATGGGTTGGGGGAGCCTTCAGCCTCAGCACTGACCGCAGACTTTGCTTTTCTCTCGGCAGGATCGACAAGACCATGCTGGCGAGCCTAAAGGTCAAGTAAGTAGCCATTTCCCATTGTGTGCCAATCAGAGATGATGGTAGGCCAGAGCACCTCTGGGGCCCTTATGTCCCCCTGGACTGTGGGAAACATGCACGGGGCTGTTGGATTTGTCAGATTCTCCATCTCAGTCTTAGGGGTTTAGGATTGGAGAGGTTGGACCAGGCTCTTGATTCCTAGGACATCTGGAGAAAGGCAGATGCTGGAATGGAAGCAGCAGGTGCCGGGTCGATGGTAATGTGTGTATCTTTTAGGCTGTAACTTGGTGTAAGGAAGATAATTATATTTCCTATCACTGTGGTTATTACATGAAGCCTCCAGTCCATCAAGCTTTCTGAAATTTCTACCTACCTGGAAAATTGTGCCACATAATTCTAGAACCTCATAAAATACCCCAGTGTGTGCGTGCCTGTGTGTGCATGTGTGTATGTGTGTATGCATGTGCCTGTGCTTGGGTACGTATGTGTGGTCAGTTGGGCATTGAGTCATATGTCACTAGACAAACATCATCCTGAGAGCCCAGCCCTGGGGCTCCCTGAGGCTTCAACACCAGATTTGGGGTCTGGGAATTGCCTGCTGCGCTTGGCTTTATGTCTGCTTGTCTGTATGGGAAGCTCTGAGCAGACATATCTCTCCTAGAACCTCCAACTCCTCTTCCATCCCCATCTTTGCTCCTTTCCCATGTGTGTTTCTGGCCAAACCATTTTGTTTGCATCCTGATCCCCTTTCTTCCTACAGACTAAAAAAAAAATCAGCTTTTATCTTCATTCCTTCCCTGGACAGTGAGTACTGACCAACCATCTGCTCCGATTGAGTGACTTGAAAAGGAGGGAAATTCTAGGAGGAAAAAGTAGCATTGGTCACTAGCCCAAAATATTATTCTGCCATATGTGAATTAGCTTGTGCATGAAAAATTTCTCCAGTGAGTGTTCTTCTTCAGAGGCAGCTTTTCCCACTGGCAGCACTCCATCTCAGCTGAAAGGTTTTCCAGGCCGGCCTCCCTCTGCCATGCCATTTAGTTGCTAGCACTGGCTGTGTATGCCCTGGATACAGGTCACTGGGCAAAGCACAGCCAGTCTTGAGGATTGGAATATAGAGGGTGAGGCTTCCCACTATAGTCTGTTTTACTCAGAAGGGTAAGTGTGAACAGTTAGCAGGGAAGGGATGTATGACAAACAGTCCCTGCATTCTGAGAGCTTTTTGTCTCTCTGTAGACTTGGTGCCAGAGGTGCAGTAGGAGCAGTCTTGGAAGACTGCCAGGATGAGGTAACTTCTATAGCAGCTCTTGAAGATGGGATGGGACTATGGGTACACCTGTGCCTATGATGGTTGGCATGAGGTGTGTGTGTAATAGTACAGCTCAGTGTTCAGGGCAAGTCACTCCTGGGCAAGATATTTAACTTCTCCAGACTTCAGTTTTTGTATCATTTGTCCAGTGGGCAAAATGATGTCGGATTTTCCTAGAGCTTCTTATCTACAGATTGAGGTTTAGGCACGAGAGAGGGTTACTAAGGGGTGCAGAGTGGTAGGACTGTTTCTTTTGGTGTTATTTTGGGTTCCTAGTTCAATTTCACAAGCATTTATTGAGGGCCTATTTAACTGGTAAAGATAATGTAGGTAGGGGCACCTGGGTGGTTCAGTGGTTGAGCGTCTGGCTTTGGCTCAGGTCATGATCCCAGGGTCCTGGGATCAAGTCTCACATCGGGCTCTCCACAGGGAGCTTGCTTCTCCCTCTGCCTGTGTCTTTGCCTCTCTCTGTCTCTCATGAATAAATAAAATCTTAAGAAAAAAAAAAAGATGGTGTATGTAAAACCTGGAAGGGAACTAGTTACAAGGTGGCTGAGGGCACTGGCAAATTTTGAGATTGGGACCCTGGTGGGTATCTGGGGTACAGTTTGAGTGCTTTAGTCCTGGGGAGGTGGTGTTGAGATGATTGTTTGGGACAGTATGTAGGACTGTGTTCTTACTTGTGCTTGGTTAAGAGTCTTCTGATTGCAAGAAAGAAAAAAACTCAGTGTGATCTGGTTAAACAAAAAATTACGGAAAAGATCCCAGGGTGTCTCAGGGAACCCAGGGGAGGAGGTGGAGCTAGAGTTCAGGAAGGCTTGAACAGGAACTGGAAACCCTCCAAAACCCTCAAAATCCCAGCTGGTTTCTTTGCAGTAATTGCTAAACTGATCCTAAAATTCATACAGAAATAAGGGTAATCTTGAAAAAGAATAACAAAGTTCGTGGACTGTACTTCCTGATTTTGAAACTTACTACAAGTCTATAGCAATCAAGACAGTTTGGTACTGGCGTGAGGATAGCTGTATAGAGCAATGAAATAGAATTTAGAGTCCAGAAATAAACCCTCACATTTGCGGTCAGTGGATTTCCAACAAGTGTGTTGTGACCATTCAATGAAGAAACATAGCTTTTCAAAAAATGGGTGCTGGGACAACTCTACCCACATACCAAAGAATGAAATTGAGACCCTCTCTCATACCATATATGAAAATTAACTTAAAATGGATCAAATATCTAAATGTAAGAGCTAAAACCATACAACACTTAGAAGAAATCATAGATGAACATTTTTGTGACTTCGAATAAGGCAATGATTTCTTAACAGTGACACCAAAAGCATAGCAATGACAACAGGAACAGCACGTTGATAAATTGGACTTCATCAAAATGAAAAACTTTTGTGTAATAAAGGACACCATCAAAAAAGTAAAAAGGCAAACCACAGAGTGGGAGAAAATATTTGCAAATCACGTATCTGATAAGGGACTCATATCTAAGATATATAAAGAACCATTTCAATTCAATAATACAAAGCACACTTAAAACATGGGCAAAGGATCTGAATAGACATTTCTCCAAAGAAAGTATATGAATGGACAGTAAGTACATGAAAAGATGTTCAGCATCATCAGCCACAGGGAGATGCGTATCAAAGCCATGGTGAGCTACTCCTTTATAGCCTCTAGGATGACTATAATCAAAAAGAAGATGATGACAAGCATTGGTGAGGATGGGGAGAAACTGGAACCCGCATGCCCTTATTTATGCTGCTACTGGGAACGTAAACTCTTGCAGCTGTTTTGGAAAACACTCTGGCAGTTTCTTAAAAGGTTAAACATCAGGTGCCTGGGTGGTTCAGTTGGTTGTGTCTGCCTTCAGCTCAGGTCGTGGTCCTGGGGTCCTGGGATTGAGCCCCACATTATGCCCCTGCTCAGCAGAGAGCCTGCTTCTCCCACTCTGCCTGCTTCTCCCCACTGCTTGTGCTCTCTCTTGCTCTCTTTCTCTCAAGTAAATAAATAAAATCTAAAAAAAAAAAAAGTTAAACATAGAGTTACCAAATGACCAGCAGTTCCCTTCTGAGATATATACCCAAGAGAAATGAAAATATATGTTTGTATAGAAACTTGTAACATGAATGTTTATAGCATTATTAATAATAACCCAATGTGGAAACAACCCAAAAGTTCATCAACAGATGGATGGGTAAACAAAATGTGACATATCAATTCCATGGCACGTTATTTGGCCATCAAAAGAAATCAGATATTGATACATGTTACAACATAGATGAACTTTGAAAACATTATGCTAAGTGAAAGCCACAAAACACCACATACTGTATGATTCCATTTATACTGAGTGTCTAGAACAAGCAAATTCATAGAGATAGAAAATAGACTCATGGTTTCCTAGGGCTGGGGAGGTTGTTGGGGAGAATAAAGGGAGAGAGTGCTTGCTACAGGGTAGAGGCCTCTCTGTGAGGTGGTGTAAATATCCTGGGGCTAGATAGTGGTGCTGGTGGCACAACTTTGTGAATATATTAAAAACCACTGGATTGTATACTTTAAAATGGTGAATCATATGATATATAAATTACATCTCAGTGCAACCTAAAAAAGAGAAAGAATCTTACTGGCCCAGCTCGGATCATTGTTTCTCTGGAGGGATGGGGTTTTATGGATAAAATATGGTTGCTGTGGTCATCACTCTATGTGAGAGGAGTTCGTTCTCAGAGAGGAAGGGTGGATTGTGGGCTGGGCAAACACCATAAGAGGTTTTATCTAGCTGCCCCCACTGCCCTTGGCACTAAAAGGGAGTTTTTTTTTTGTTTTTTTTTTAAAGATTTTATTTATTTGACAGAGAGAGTACAAGCAGGGGGAGTGGCAGAGGTTGAGGGAGAAGCAGACTCCCTGCTGAGTAGGGAGCTTGACTTGGGGCTCCATCCCAGGACCCTGGGATCATGACTTGAGCCAAAGACAGATGTTTAACCAACTGAGCCACCCAAGTACCCCTAAAATGAGCTCAAAGAATGTACCCATTCTTCCATCCTTCTTTCTCCCCTGGTGGTACCTAATACGGGGCTCTGCCTGGATGTCCAGGATGCGGCTCTGCACACTGATGTGTCCATTAGGCAGCCAGCTACACAGGCTACAGCTCTCCTAGGCACCAACATGCCACCTGCATCTACCTCTGCTAGGTAAGATACCTTTTTGTCTACTAGGGTAGCCCATTGGCCTCACAGAGCACCAAACCCCCTCTGGGCAGTGGCCTATGTTCCCAGTTGCTTTGGCTCCTTCTCCAGGGACCTGATACTCTCCACACAATCAGCACCTACCTCCTGGAGGCCACACAGCTCTGAAGATGGGGGTTCTGGCCCTGGCACTGTTGGAGCACTTATGTGTGCTAACTTGTCACCTGTTGCACAGTTTCCCTGAGGTTTCACAGCCACCTTCTGAAGCGGTTGCCACTATTCTACATGTTAAAATGGAGGCTCAGAGAGGTTAGGACACCTGGCTAAGATCATGGAGCTGGGGTTTGAGTGCAGGTCTGTACTTCATGGCTGGTGTAGTCTAGGCTGGAGCTGAGTAGTTCTCAGCACCTCCCCTACTCCCTGCTTTCCCACTCTTGTTCCCCCTCATATGCTTGGAGGTATGTACGTAGTCTGTGGCCCTTGGCCACAGCATGCACCTCTGCCTTCACAGCACATGCCCTTGCTGGAGACCCAGGTTCGGTGGCATCTCTGGTGCCTGAATGATGCGGCCTCTCACAGGCAAGCAGTGCAGGGGGCATGGAACACATGGGAACACTGGAAGGGGGTGGTGGCAGTGCACAAGAATCCTTCAGGTACCACCAGAATGTTCTAGAACCTTCTGGGGCTACTCCCTAGTCAGTTCCTCTTATACACCCAGAGCAGGTGCTGAGAGTTTGCTGGGTTGTCAGGATGGGGGAGCTTGCTGTTGTAGGGGATTAGAACACCGCATCAGTGCAGCTCACAATTACTAGGCACTTCCGTTTTAAGCCCAAAGCCAGGCCCTGGGATTGGTGGGGAAACAAATATGAAACAGACACATCTCTGTTGGTGAAAGCTTACAGCCCTGCCCTGCAGGCATACATTTGGACAGACAGTTGCAGTGGAATGTGATGAGGGCTAGCAGAGATACCCTTTGAGAGGATGGAAGGGGTTTCCTGCAGACTTGGTGATGCCTGAGCCATCTCCAAGGGTGAGTAAGGTCAGCCTGCTAAAGAGAGAGGCATTCTGGGTAACAGCAACAGTGCATACCCAGTGAGGTTAGGAATGCAGGGGGTGGGAGGGATGTGGGGCAGTTACTACTACAGATGGAATACTGGGATGGGGTTTTGGGGGCAGGCGGGGCTGCCTATGGGAGTATGGGACAGCTGTACAGAGGGCTGAGCAGACTTCTCTGGGTGAGTGGGAGCCATTGAAGGGTTTTAAGCGGAGAGGAAACCAGATTTGAGTCTGAGGGCCCCCCTGGCTGCCCTCTGCTGACTCATTGCAGAGGTTGGAGGCTAGGATGGGAGCTGTGGGGTTAGGGAGAGTGGACAGTTTGGAGAGTTATTGAGGAGGTGGTCCCCCCAGACTAGATTGGTTTGGATGTGGGATATGAGGGCAAGGGAGGTGTCAAGGTGAAGCCTTCCGAGTTTCCTGTTGAGCCCTTGGGTTTATCTTGGTCCCAGTTCTGGAAATGAGGGAGTAAGGCTCTGAATACAGAATCTCTGCTCCCTCCTTTTCCCTTTTTGCGTGGCTGGTTTAGATCCTGACCCTCGTACCTACCCCCTCATGGAGGGGACAGAGGAGAGGAGTAGCATGTGGAGGGTTCTAAGAGTTGGTCTGTTGCCAGGAAACAGGCCAGGCAGTCAGTGCCTTCTCCCTGACCTTGCAGGCAGACCTGGTGGTAGTCCTGGGCTCTGACCCCTACCTTGCTCAGTTCCTAGGAAGCCTCTGGCAGGTGAGCTCCAGGTAAGCACTGGCTGGCGCTGGCGCCCTGTAACCATACCTGGCTGGACATGCCTGCAGGGAACCCGCTTTCGGACACCTTGTGGGCTCTGAGTCTGAGAATAGTGCTGGCATGCGTAGGCATGTGTAGGCGTGTGTGTACACTTGCTTGTGCAGGTGGACATGAGCTTCGAGGGCCCATGTGGGTGACTGTGTGGTGCCTTTTTTGGCTTTAGCGAGTTCCTATGGTAACCACGAACATGTCTCTTTTGGGATCTGGAGTCTCAGGGCGTGAGTGGCTACAGGGAGAAGCAAGGCGGGCGGGTGCTTAGCTGGCAATTGGGCTGTGGCCTGATTTCATTGCCAGGCACCAGGGATGCACCTGGAGGTGCCATTTGCCAGGCAGCAAGGTCTGCAAATTCCAGGGATTTGTGTGTTCCTGGCCCTCATCCCGGCTGGTCCCTGCCATGCCTAGGAAGCCCTGGTGAGTCCCTGTTCTGATTTCTTGGTGGACAAGCAGCTCCCTGGGTCTTGACCAGGTCTGGGTGGGTATCTGCTGATGGGCGAGCAGGGTGCTGGCTGGCAGCTCTGGCTGGTGGGCACTGAGCATTGGGCTCTATTGAGATGGGTATGGGGCTATGGGCAGGAGGGGTTCTCCTTATTCCTGGGGCCCTGTAAGGGTGTTTGCCATGTGGCTGGTGAGCTGAATGGTCCTTATTGATCCCATGGGACAGGGCTGAGTGTGTGACTATGGGAGACAAGGGCAGGGAAGCAGGAGAGCAGGATGCAGATGGCAGCCTGTGGCCCACCAGCCTGGGTCCAGCTATCCTTGGGGGAGCACCCTCACTCCATTCAGCTCCCTGAAAAGATCCTTCGATCCCTAAGTCCCTGGCCATGTGCTTGAGCTTCTTCACAGGTCTTCAGAGGCCTAGAGGCCTGCTGGCCTGATCTGGTGAGAAGACTGAGGGTCTTGTGAAGAGGAGTCTGGAGGGCTCTGCTTGGTTCACCAGGACCTGGATTTGGCCAGGGCTGGGGAAGAATTGCTCCCATGGTTTTTGGAGAGAGCTCTGACACCCCCCCTCGCCTCCACACTGTATATCCCGTGTACACTATGGACCCCTGGGTGTGTCAGGACCCCCAATGCCCTCAGAGAGGCTCCTACTGAACAGGGACCCAGACAGCACTCCGAGGTGCCTGGGAGTGTAGGTGGTGCTTGCTTCTGTTTCCTTCTTCCTGCTGGCCCCTCTGGGGCTGGGAGCAGGCAGTGGGCTTGGGAATGTTGGGAGGGGATATAGATGGCCCCTCTGGCTTGTGCTGGGAGGGCCATCTATGCTGTTCTCTCTGCCTTGGAGGGGCCCCTGGTGAGGCTCTCCTAGGACGGGGGCCGTGTAGCAGGGGTTGCCGGATCTGGCTGTGGGTTTGAGGTCTTGCTGAAGGTCAAGGGGAGCAAGGAAGTAGACATTCTGTGCTTTTTCCAGACCATCTAGGCACCACCCTTTCTAGAAGGCAGAGTCCGGAGCTTCATCCCCAACAGTTTTCCCTAGGGACATTGGGAGGAGTGGGGAGCCCTTACGAGAGATCTCCAGAATCATAGAACTTGAAATTTAAAAAAATCAAATTAGCCACTATGTGAATTATTTGTACCCATGAAACTAGTCACTGAACCTGAGCTTGGTTACCTCCAGTTACAGGGAGCTCATTACTTTGTAAGGCTACCTATTCTATTACAATACAGCTCTGAATGTTCAAAGCTGACCATTCTTTTAATCTGGAGTCTCTGACTGCCATTTCTTTGTCCACTGTCCCTCCCCAAACAAGGCTAATCCCTCCTTCTCCTGAGACCCCATCAGATTTTGGCAGGTGGTTCTTGTTCCTTGTGTCTCTTCTTCTCCCTAGCTGGTTGTCCCTGGCTCCTTCAGCTGTATTTGGGATTTCTCATTGCCTGGGCTACTCTTTGCTGGAAAGAATCAGGTTTCCAGGCTTCGTCTCAAAGCCTGGCCAGAGGGGTTGACCTGGGCAGCCTGCAGGAGCCCAGTGGACATGAGGATGGACAACTAGAGGACATGGGCCTCCTTGTTTACAGATCAGTACGTGAGACTCCAAGAGGGGATGTTCCTAATTGGAGATGGCACAGCACAGAGGTGGGGGATGCAGGACCAGGATGAGAGGTCAGCAGTGTGGCTCTGTGCAGTGCCTGGCTCCTTTCCTGCTTTCCCAGCAACCCCTCCATTGTCACTGCTTTCTGACCTAGCATGGGCCTTGTCTCCTCTCTCTAAGAGAGGCCTTGTGGCTGCAGGGATCTGGCAGGGAGAGCCAGCCACAGGGAGGGGTCTGGGGACACACATCAGCATTCCACCAGGATGCCGTCGTCTCACCAGATCTTTTTTTTTTTTTTTTAAAGATTTTATTTATTTATTCATGAAAGATACAGAGAGAGAGAGAGAGAGAGGCAGAGACACAGGCAGAGGGAGAAGCAGGCTCCATGCAGGGAGCCTGACGTGGGACTCAATCCAACATGGGACTCAATCCCGGGTCTCCAGGATCACGCCCTGGGCTGAAGGCGGTGCTAAACGGCTGAGCCACCTGGGCTGTCCTCACCAGATCTTTTCTGTTCAAGAGAAGCTGGAAATCTGGACTTGTAGGAAAAATCTTGACAGTTAACTCAAGCCGTGTGTGGCCTGCCCCAGGCCAGATTCAGCACAGGGGCTCATCAGTGGGCCACCTTTGTTCTGGGGCTGTCATCCCTCTCAGGTCCCAGTTCCTGGTTCTCCATGGCTGACTCCTTAGACCCTCTCCCAGATCACCGCTCCCTAGTGCTCTCACCCCCACCTTCGGCCGCTGACTGATCATTTCCTGTTCTATACCCAGACTGCGCTCACTCTCAATTAACCTTTTCTGTCTTCCAATCCAGTTCTTTCTCTGTCACCGGGTTGTGAAGGGCCTGAGTCATGGAGTCGTCTCCTGCCCTCCTCGCAGTTCAGGCCCATTATCTCCTGCCCAGACAGTGACAAAGGCTTTCTAATGAACCTCCTCCTCAGGCCTCTGCTAGCTCTGACTAATCCATCACCCCAAAAGCCATCTCTAGCTCTGCCCTCCCTGTGCCTATGGCAGGCTTTGTTGGTGCTGGCTCCATCCAGGCTTGTTCCTGGACCCCAGCCCCTGCCCCTGTTGGTGGGGGACCTGAGCAGTCTTTGGTTGACTTTCTGGTGACTTCTCTTTCCGGCATTAGCATCCACTAACAGTCTTTGGTTCATAGCAGGGAGTTTGATCCTTCCCTCCCTGACAAGGCAGTAGTTCCCAGACTTTTTGCACTTTGCTATCATCTGGGAGGCTTTAGGAAATTCTCATGCTGGGGTGCCTGGGTGGCTCAGTCAGTTTGGTGTCTGCCTTTTGCTCAGATCATGATCTTGGGGTCATGGGTTCGAGTCCTGTGTTGGGTTCCCTGCTCAGTGGTGAGTCCGCTTCTCTCTCTGCCTCTGCCTCCCTTCTGCTTGTTTTGTTTTTCTCTCTTTCTCTCTCAAATAAATTCTTAAAAAAAAAAAAAAAAAAAGAAAAAAGAAAAGAAACTCTCATGCCCAGGTTGCACCTAGTTCCAGAATTGGAATTCAGAGTGTCTGGGGTAGAACCTAGTATCAGTGTTTTTTCTTTTTTTTTTTTTTTTGTTTTTTTTGTTTTTTGTTTTTTCTTTTTAAGATTTCCAGGTGATTCTAATATGCAGCAAAATTTGGGAACCCCCGTTCCAGTGGATGAGCAAGTGTGATGATAGTCAATGCTTTGGGTCAGGTTGGATGTTAAAATGGGCTTAACGTGGCTGAGTCACTATAGGTCAAGGCTTCTATTGACATTTGGGTCTGGATCAGTCTTTTAGTAGGGGCTGTCCTGTGCAGTGTAGATACTGAGCAGCATCTCTGGCCTTTGCTTACACGATACCAGCAACCTACTCTCCAGCAGTGACAATCAAAAATGTCTCCAGACATTGCTGAATTTTCAGGGTAGGGGATATAGAAGCTCTCCCATCCTACAGAGAAGCCCTGCTCTGGGCCTAGCCAGGCTCACCTTCACAGCATTCCAGAATATGCACAAAAGAAAAGGTTGCCAACCAGTGAACCTCATCTTAGGGGTTAATGTGTGGGCTTTAGAGTCAGGCAGCCTGTGTTTTAAATCTTGTCTCTGCCATCTGGATGACCTTGGGCAAGTTATTTAACCTCTCTGTGCCTTTGTACACATTTCTAGGGTTTGTTTTTTTTTTTTTTTTTTCCTTCCCCTTTTCTTATCTCTTGATCTTTGGCTCCAGCCAGATGGTGTGACTTGCTGTTTTCTGGCACTTTTTAGTGCTGTTGTCTTTGCTCATGTTGTTCCCTTAGCAGGAAATGCCCTGCGGTTTCTGCCTATGTTCCTTCTGGCCTTGAAGTCTGGGACTGTGGGAACCTCCCAGGGTGCGCAGCCTGACTCTGCCACGGTTTGTTGTTCAGGTGAGGTGGCTGACCCCTCCCTGCCTCAGGCTGAGCTGTGAACCAGCAGTTTACCACTGTGTCATCCTCCACCCCAGGCCCCACTCATTCTTAGAGGGTGGAGTGGGCGGAAATCCGTCCTGGCAGGCCACAAGCCACACAGCTGACTTCTAGAGCCCTGCCCTGAGGGGGGTGTGTGTGTGTGTGTGTGTGTGTGGTTTTTAGGAGAGAGAACGAGAGTCACAGAGATGGCAGACATTGCCACTTTCTTGGTTACGTTTTACAAGCAGACACCATCTGGAATTGGGGACCTTTGGGCTGCAAACTTTCCCAGGACCATTTCTGGGCTCAGAAGGAGGACTTGAAGGGATCTCACCTTACCACGCCCTGCCTAGACCCTCTGCCAGTTCACCCGAGGCTGGACTAGGGGTGCCCACCCTGGCTGCTGTGCAGACCCACCCTAAGGAGTCTGCTTCCTCAGGCCTGGGTGGGGCCCAGGAGACCTGAGTGTTATCAGGGCCACAGGTGATACTTTTGAGGCAGCTGGTTTGCAGTTGTTTGGGAACTAGTGACATTTAAACCTCTCTTCCCATGATCTAGATTCAATGGTTAGGTTCAAATGCTCTGGGTGACTCTCTGCAAGCTACACAGCCTCTCTGTGCCTCAGTTTCTTTATTTGGGGATAATAAATGTAGATGCTATTGTTGTAAAGTTTCAAGGAGATAATCTAGCTGAGGTGTGGAGTACCACAGCTGGTACATAGTGCTTGGTAAATGTTACCTGCCTCAGGATTTCTGATGTTAGTAGCGATAGTCCTGCACTGTGTGGACACAAGTATGTACATAACATGGCCACATGCATGCAGGCACGCACCCAGGGCAAACTGGACCCATGTGCACCCAGACCCAGGCCTGTGGCTGATGGGTGAGGGCAGGTGGTGTCACTGCGGACACCTGCATGGACATGCCCTCATTTAGTAAACCTACCAGGCAGGCAGACGTGTGTGTGTGCGTGTGTGTGTGTGTGTTTGTGTATACTGAGGCCCAGATGAGCTAGCTTTTGTTGTATTTACACTCTGACATTATTCCTGGGCTGAGCTTCAGGAGACCAAGGTGCCCTGTTTCTATAGCAACCACAATGCACTAGGAATAGGAGGGAGAGGGAGGGATGGGAAAGCCTGAGCTGGTCGTGGTCGTGAGGGCGTCCTGCCTGCATAGGCCGTGGGCCTTGCTTCCACACCCTCCGCCATCCAGAGGCTCTTGTTTTGTTTTGTTTTTATTTTATTTTATTTTATTTTATTTTATTTTATTTTATTAAGATTCGAAAAAAATTATTTATTCTTGAGAGACATAGAGAGAGGGAGGCAGAGACACAGGCAGAGGGAGAAGCAGGGTACCTGCAGGGAGCCCGATGCAGGACTCAATCCTCAGATTGAGGATCACACCCTGAACCGAAGGCAGAAGCTCAAACGCCAAGCCACCCAGGTGTCCTTGTTTGTTTGATTTTTTACAATAGTGACATGACCACCTTGGAGTACTGATGACCCAAACCTGACAGTTGTGAACATTTTGTTGCCTTTTCACCAAACCTTTTTAAAAATTATGGTAAAAATTACCTAATATAAGGTTTATTATTTTAAGCATCTTTAAGTGCACCGTTCAGTGGCATTAAGTACATTTATAACGTTGTACAACCATCACCACTGATCATTTCAAGAACTTTCATCCTCCCAGGCTAAAACTCTGTACCTGTCAAACACTAACTCCCCGTTCCTCCCTCCCTCAGTCCCTGCTAAGCAGGGCTGTCTCTGAGTTTGGCCACCCTGAGCAACCTCAGAGAAGTGGGTTTGTGTAGTATTTGCCTCTTCGTGTCTGGCTTGTTTCACTTGGGCATAGTGTCTTCCAGGTTCATCCGTGCTGTAGCATGTGTCTAGAATTTCCTGCCTTTTTAAGGTTGAATTCTCTTGTAGCTGTATTTTATTTATCCCAATTTTGTTTATCCACTTGTCTGCTGAGGACACTTGCGCCTTCTGGCTGATATGAATACTGCTGCCATGAGCATGAATCTACAAATACCTGTTTGTGTCCCTGCTTTCAGTTCTTTTAAGCATATATCCAGAAACTGAAATGCCAGATCATATGATAATTTTGGATTAAACTTTTTTTTTTTTTCAAATAAAAGCAATGGCATCATCAAGTTAAATCCCTGTAATCATTCCTTCTTGGCCCTGTTGCCCTGTCTCCCCCATCCAGAGAGCAATACTGTCGGGAATGTGACGTGTTCTTCCTCAGTGTGTGTTTTTAATACTGTCACATCCATAAGGAGGCATCTAGAAACATTATATAATTTTTTCTTGTGTTAGGAATCCATATGCATGATGTCCTTTTACGTTTGTGTGTATATCACGGTCATGTTCTGGCACCAGGCTGCTGGGGTTCAGGTCTTGGCTCTGCCATGTACCAGCTTATGAGACTTCGGGCAGGTTATGTAATTTCTCTGTGCCTCAGTTTAGTCATCTGTAAAATGGGAATAATAGTAACACCTAAAACCTTCTTGCCAGGATTATTTTGGGGATTACATAAGCCTGCATATGTCATGTGCTTAGAAGAGTATTCGCTGTTACCACTGCAGTTCTGCATTTGTGCCCCTCTATGTGGATTTTGGAATCTATCTATGGTGTCAGGCATCTAATTCCTTCTTGTTCACTGCCTTTTGGTGGTTAGGTGTACACGCATGTCATATTGTTTGTTTCTCCCTTATATGTCCTTTTATTTTTTTTAAAGTTCTTTTTTTTTAAATTTTTATTTATTTATGATAGAGAGAGACAGAGACAGAGACATAGGCAGAGGGAGAAGCAGGCTCCATGCACCGGGAGCCCGATGTGGGACTCGATCCCGGGTCTCCAGGATCGCGCCCTGGGCCAAAGGCAGGCGCCAAACCGCTGCGCCACCCAGGGATCCCCTCCTTTTGATGGGCTTTTGTGTCATTTCTATTTGATTTTTTTAAGATTTATTTGAGAGAGAGAGAGAGAGCGCGCGCTGGTGAGAGAGCACATGGGGTGGGGAAGGGGCAGATGGAGAGGGGGGTCTCAGGCCGATTCTGCCCGGAGTGTAGAGCCTGACATGAGGCTCCATCCCACGACCCTGAGATCGTGACCTGAGCTGAAACCTAGAGTCAGATGCTCAACTGACTGTGCCCCCAAGTACCCCCATTTTCTTATGTTGTAATTAATGCTATAATGACTTTGTCCTTGTGTGACCCTCCGTGCATTTGTGTGACAGGCTTGTGGGTATACCTGCAGCTGGGGCTGTTAGGTTGCAGCTCTTCCACATGTAGCCAGATTACCCTCAAGAGAGGTTTTATATTTTCTTCTGTCCATTTTTAGTCGGATTATTTGTTTTTGGGTGTTGAGTTATATAAGTTCTTAATTTTTTCATATGTTTTTTATTTTAAGTAGGCTCCATCCCCAATGTGGTGCTTGAACTCAAGACCCTGAGATTAAGAGTCACATGCTCTACTGACTAAGCCAGCTAGGCACCCCGATAAATTCTTTATAGATTTTGGATACTACACTTTAATGGATATGTTATTTGCAAATTTCTTCTCCCATTTGGTAGGTTGTCTTTTAGTTTTGTTGATTGTTTCCTTCACTGTGCAGAAGTTTTTAATTTTGTTATAACATAGTAGGTTAACTATACTGTAATTTAAAAAATGTTTTATGATTTTACTTATATGTGGAATCTATAAAACAAAAAGCAGAGACAGACCCATAAATACACAGAACAAACTGATAGTTGTGAGGGGGCAGAGGTTGGAAGGTACAGGCTCCCAGTTATGCAATCAGTAAGTCACGGGCCTAAAACGTACAGTATAGGAATATAGACAATTAGTAGTGTTGTATGACAGATGGTAGCCACACTTGTGAGCATAGCATCACGTGCAGACTTATCCAATCACTATGTCATACAGCTGAAAGTAATGTAACATTGTAGAGCAACTATACTGCAATAAAACAGTGCATATATGTATTTTATGTATATAATTTTACTTTTTTAATTTTTAAAAAAGATTTTATTTATTTATTCATGAGAGACACATAGAGAGAGGCAGAGACACAGGCAGAGGGAGAAGCAGGCTCCATGCAGGAAGCCTGATGTGGGACTCGATCCCGGGTCTCCAGAACCACACCCTGGGCTGAAGGCGGAGCTAAACTGCTGAGCCACCCGGGCTGCCCTATTTTTATATATGTATATATATATATATATTTTTTTTTTTTTTAAGATTTTGTTTATTTATTCATGAGAGACACACACATAGAGGCAGAGACACAGGCCGAGGGAGGAGCAGGCTCCATGCAGGGAGCCCGACGTGGGACTCGATCCTGGGTCTCCAAGATCATGCCCGGGCTGAAGGCAGCGCTAAACCGCTGAGCCACTGGGGCCCTATTTTTATATTTTTATTTATTTTTTATTTTTATATTTTTATATTTTTATATTTTTAAAGGAGATTTTACCATTAACACTCCTGCCAGGGGTTCATGTGGATTCTACTAGAGTCCTTCTCCCCATGTCCTCACTGATACTTAATTTTTACATTGATTTGATTGACACAGTACATTTTATTTTATTCTCTATTACATCAACATTATTGAAATTCTGAGTAAGTGAAGAAAATCCCTCATGGCCTTCTTGGGTTTTCTTTTCTTTGCATTGCATGTTCTCCATATCAGAACAGTCTTTTTTAAAAATAGCTTTTTTTTTTTTTTAAAGATTTTATTTATTTATTCATGAGACACACACACATAGAGGCAGAGACACAGGCAGAGGGAGAAGCAGGCTCCATGCAGGGAGCCGGATGTGGGACTCAATCCCTGGACTCCAGGATCATGCCCTAGGCGGAAGGCAGGCATTAAACCACTGAGCTACCCAGGGATCCCCTCTTTTTTCTTGTTTATAAAAATAGTACATGTTCACTATAGAAGATTAGAAAATGCATACAAATATTGGGACGAAAAAATAAAGACCAATGACCCAAAATGGTTATTTGGGGATTTCTTTAGTCTTTTTGTACTTTGTAGCTTCCTTTTAAAACTTATTATAGGGCAGCTGGGTGGCTCAGTTGGTGAAGCGTCTGCCTTTGCCTCAGGTCATGATCTCTGGGTCCTGAGTTGAGCCCCACATTGGACTCCTGCTCGCGGGGAGTCAGTTTCTTCCTCTCCCTCTACTTCTCCCCCCTACTTGTACGGTCTCTTTCTCAAATAAATAAAATAAAAATCTTAAAAAAACCTTTATTATATAATTATATTTTCAGTACCATTAAATATTATTTAAAGACATAATTAAAAATATTGCATACAGGGGTGCCTGGAGTGCTTAGTCGGTGAAGCGTCTGCCTTCAGCTCAGGTCATGATCTTGGGGTCTTGGGATTGAGTCCTGTGTTGGGCTCTCTGCTTGTGGGGAGCATGCTTCTCCCTCTCTTCCCTGCTCATGATCTCTCTTGCTCTCTCTCTTAAATAAAATCTTTAAAAAATATTGCATACAATCCTATCATTATGATGTTTCATAGTTCATTTAATTATTGCTTTATTTTTAGATAACAAGGTAGTTTTAAAATTTTAACTATTAGTAATGCTGCAAAAACATCTTTGAATATAAATCTTTGTATATCTCTTGTTTTTGTATATCTCTTTATTTTCTTTGACAAGCACTAAAGGTAGGATGTTTTCACATATTTATTTTTATTTTATTTTTTGAGAAAATATTTGTTTTTTTAAACTGATATAATCTTTTTTTTTTTTTTTAAGATTTTATTTATTTATTTGAGAGAGAGAAAGAGAGTGAGAGAGAGCACAAACCAGGAGATACAGAGGGAGAAGTAGGTTCCCCACTGAGCAGGGAGTCCAGTGCAGGGCTTGACCTCAGGACCTTGAGATCATGACCTGAGCTGAAGGCAGATGCTTAACCAACTGAGCCATCCAGGCACCCTGAGAAAATATTTCTTAATGACTCTTGCCTTTTTTTCTATTGGAATGTTCATATATTTCTTGTTGACTCATTAGAGCTCTCTTTTAGTTAAAGCTATTAACCATTTGTCATTCATATTTTTATTTCTAAATCTTTCTCAGTTTACCCTTTGCCGTTAAATTTTACTCTTGTTTTTTAGTGTGAAAGTTTAAAATTTTAAGTTGGTAAAATCTATCAGTCTTTTCATTTGTGACTTCCTTGCTACTTAAAAAAAAAAATCATTTATTTTAGAGAGAGAGAGAATGAGAGAGTGAGCACAAGCAGGAGGAGCAGAGGGAGAGGGGGAGAGAATCCAAGGTAGACTACATGCTGAGCACAGAGCTTGACACGGGGCTGGATCTCATGACCTGAGATCATGACCTGAGCTGAAACCAAGAGTCAGATACTTAACCGACTGAGCCTCCAGGCGCCCCTTCTTTGTTATATTTATGCTTAGAAAAGTCCTTCTCCATCTAGTAGATTGATGGTTCCCATATATGTATATAAATATTAATAAAATATATTTTTATTTTATTTATTTTTTTAAGATTTTAATTTTCATTTATTCATGAGAGACATACAGAGAGAGAGGCAGAGACACAGGCAGAGGGAGAAACAGGCTCTATTCAAGGGAGCCCGAGGTGGGACTCGATCCCAGGGCCCCAGGATCATGCCCTGGGCTGAAGGCGGTGCTAAACCGCTGAGCCACCGGGGCTGCCCTAAAATATATATTTTAAACAGGTTTATTTCCTTTTCACATTTAACTATTTATTTATTTTTAAAAGATTTTATTTGTTTATTCATGAGAGACACAGAGAGAGAGGCAGAGACACAGGCAGAGGGAGAAGCAGGCTCCATGCAGGGAGCCTGACGTGGGACTTGATCCTGGGTCTCCAGGACCGTGCCCTGGGCCGAAGGTGGCGCTAAACCACTGAGCCACCGGGGCTGCCCACATTTAACTCTTTAATCCATTTGGAATTTAGTTTGGGGTAAGATGAGAGATGAAATTAGAGTTTTATTTTTCCAAATAGTCATTCCAGCACTAGATTTTATTTTATTTTATTTTACTATTTTATTATTTTATTTTATTTTATTTTTTCCAGCACTAGATTTTAGTTTTGCACTTCCATTACTAAATTCTTGTGTACAAAGATACCTTTCTGGGTTTCTGTTTGATTTCCTTGACCTGTCTGTTGACTCTTATTCTGGCTCAAACGTGAAAAAGAGCAAGTTTTGCTCAAGTAACAGGTGAGGCTGGAGTATTGGAAGAGTGAGGAATCAGGCCAAAGGGGTGGAGGTGGAGGGCCTGGTTGGTAGAGGTGAGCCTTTGAGGGTCAGACTTCAGAGTGTGCATTCAGTTTGTTGAGCTACAGGGAGATTGTTGGAGGCTCTGAGCGGAGGCACAGAGCCTTATAGGAAGGTCACCATGGCTGCCAGGGGAGATCCTGTGGGACTTTGTTGGAAGCTGATGGACACAGACCAGCAATGAGTCAAGAGAAAGATGAAGGCAGCATCAAGTGTGCTGTGGGAATAGACAGATGGCTGCGAGATGCTATGGGGTACAGTCTGCAAGATGTGGAGGCTAGCTGAACTTGGGTTGGAGGGAAAGAGGAGCTAAGGAATATGTCCTGGCATGGGATCCGTGTGACTCAGATAATCAAGTTTTTCTTTTTTTTCAGTGTGTAAAAACTTACATGATGATGGTTTAATATAAAGCTATATATAGAACAAATAGCAACTTAGCTAGCATTGCATGTGTATTCTGTGCAACTGCACTGAGATGCTTTTATATGCCTTATCTTTATCCTTACCCAATCCCTATGAGATATGTATTCAGAGTCCTATTTCACAGGTGAGGAAAATTAGAACCTCAAAGAGGTTGTGACTTGCTTAAGGTCACACAACTGGCAATCTGGACACAGAACCAGGTTTATCTGCCTCCGAATCCATGCTTGTATTTGCATTTAGGTGGTTCTTCAGTCACATGGGACCCCACCTCTTCCAGGATTGGGGTGTGCACTGTCCTAGAAGCCTAGCGTACTGCTTGGACCCACTAGCAACTCTAGAGGCCTGGTCCCTCTTGTCTTTTAGTAGCAGGTGCTGTCACTTCTTGCTGCCTTCTCTGAGTGTATTCATATGCCTTAGGAGAGGATCTGATTGGTCAGTTGGTCATCATCTGATTGGTCAGGACTCTGTGGACATGGTCAGGGTCAAACCAGCCAGTGTGAAAAGGAAGTGCCTTGGTTCTTGTGGCTAGGAGGACCTGGGACTTGGTCTGTCTGGTTTGGGCACAGCTGGGTCCCAGGGGTCAAACAGGCCTTTAGACTAGTACCATCCTCCTGTATAGTTGTGTGTGATAATTTAAATTTAAATTAATTTAAATTAATTATTTAAAAATTAATTAATAAAAAATTCAGTTCCCCATTTGCACTAGCTACATTTCCAGTGCTCAGTAGGCATATGTAGCTATTGGCTACTGTATTGTATAGCATAGGCACAGAATATTTGCATCATCACAGAAAGTTCTGTTGGATAGTACTGGTGGAGGTGGAAGGCCAGACTCTTGGAGATTTTTCAATGGCTGCACAAGCCCAGAGATTCTACAGTCTGTGACGGGTCTCATGTTGCAGAGATGTTCCTGGACCCTCCAGTGCCACCAGGTGGCACCCAGGGGTGGCCATGAGCAGGTATCTTGGGCAGCAGGGAGTACACACAGAGCTGCCTCCTTGGGCCTGGGAATAGAAGTGGAGAGAACTAGGTGATGTCCATTTCAGTAAGCTCAGTGTAATAGGCCATGGGCCCTAGCTTCCCCTGCATTCGTACTTAGACACACACACACAGGTACATGTGTTCAGACAGGAGCTTACTCGGGTCACACACACAGTCACATCTACTCTCAGAAGCATAGTCCCTAAAAAGCACAAGTACATTTGATGCCACATTCCGCTATAAAACAGCAATGAAAATAGTTGCCAGTTCCAGAGCACCAGCTCTCTTACCTCATTCCATCCTCACCACTGTTCCATGAAGTGGCCCCTTCTGTTTCCAGTTTATTTATTTATTTAAAAGATTTTTTATTTATTCATTTATGATCGACATAGAGAGAGAGAGAGAGAGAAAGAGAGAGACAGGCAGAGGGAGAAGCAGGCTCCATGCACCGGGAGCCCGACGTGGGACTCGATCCCGGGACTCCAGGATCACGCCCTGGGCCAAAGGCAGGCGCCAAACCACTGAGCCACCCAGGGATCCCCTGTTTCCAGTTTAGAATGGAAGAAGCCAAGGCTTGGGGTGGTACACCGACCTGCCCCAGTCATACAGGTGGTATGACATGGAGGGGTGAACGTTCAGCCAGGCTTGTCTGACTCTGTGGGCTTTGTCATTCTGTTCTGTCTCCCAGCATGGAGCCTAACCTGGGGCTCAAACTCACGACCCTGAGATCAAGACCTGAGCCAAGATCAAGAGTCAGATGCTTCCCCGACTGAGCCACTCAGGGGCCCCTGTTCTCTTGATCATACTTAATTCTGAGCACAGGCCCAAAGGCAGACCCAGCGCCATGCTCAGACACAGGTTCAGGCATGGAAGGATAGGATGGTGCTCCACACTCACACAGACATATGTTGATGCTGCTGGTCCCACTGAGGCTCGAGGGGCACATGGAGGAATGGAGGAATTCAGATGGAGAGGGATGTTGGTTGCCACCTCCCAGGGGGACAGGGTACAGGTGTGTAGAAAAACTCTTGGTAGAGTGTGAAGTGCAGTAAACGGGGGTGATGTGCCTGGCTCCAGAGTGTTTGGGGAAGAAGGATGGGGGTCGATACCTGGTACCTGACCTCTGGCACTTTCTCTGTTCACACATGAACCCAGGACTTGTAGGTACTGTTGTGGAAGCTGCACAGACCAGGGGATTGGATGTACTCCTCTTTCCCTTGGGACCAAGGTAGTTCCCGGTCTTGTTGGTCTAGGAGGGCTGTGTTCAGAAAGTGTATGTAAGACAACTCTGCCTTACTGGTTAAACTGGATGGACAAACAACACAATTGAATGGGAAATAGTGTTTGGGCTGCAAATTCTGTATACTTGAGCAGAAGTAAGGAGGCTCAGCTCAAGAAGAGGAAGAAGAGGTAGCTATAGATGCCTGTGGTGGTCTAAAGGGAACACCTGGAAGCTTTGAGGGCTGCCGCTGTATAGTGCCTCATTACACCTACAAACTTACCTTGCTCTTTATTTTTTTAAAATAAAATAATTTATTTATTAGAGAGGGAGGGAGGGAGTAAGAGAGAGCACAAGCAGGGGGAGGAGCATAGGGAGAGGGAGAAGCAGGCTCCCTGAGCAGAGAGCACAAGACAGGACTCCATCCCAGGACCCTGGGACCATGACCTGAACCAAAGACGTTCAACTGACTGAGCCCTCCAGGCGCCTCTTATCTTGCCCTTTACACATAGGCTCATCACTAGCATTCCTCTCACTTGATGTGACAGGGTCATTTTTGGCTCACAGTTTGAACAGGAAGGGGGAGAGGGAGAGAAGAGGAGAAAGTCGGCTGATATAACTGGGTCAGAATTGGCACAGAGAAAGCAAGAACACGGGGTGCTCAAGCCTTTGAACTGTGAACAGCACTGAGGTCTGATGCAGGAGAGAAAGCTGTTTAGCTGGTGGATACACTTTGGGCACCTACTTTGTGCCACGTGCTAATTTGGGTGCTGGGGATCCTGGTTCTGTCACTAATGAGGTTCTTTGGATAAACCCCTGAGCCTCACTGAGCTTCCGTTTTCCCACCTGGAAAGTGAAGATAATGAGAGTCCCTACCTCATAGAGGTATTCGAGGGTTAAATGAATTCCCATGAAAAGTGCTTAGCACAGTCCTAACTGCTCATGACCATGGCTGTTATTGAAAACACGGAGAGGGATTCCTGGGTGGCTCCACGATTTAGCGCCTGCCTTCAGCCCAGGGTGTGATCCTGGAGACCCAGGGTTGAGACCCAGGATCGAGTCCCATGTCGGGCTCCCTGCATGGAGCCTGCTTCTCCCTCTGCCTGTGTCTCTGCACCCCGCCCTGTGTTTCTCATGAATAAATAAATAGAGTCTTAAAAAGAAAACACGGAGAGTGGTTAGGTGATTCAGGGGCCTGGTCTCTGTCCCAGGAGCTCACAGTGTGTGGGGTGACAGACATTTATTTTTATTTTATTATTTTTTAAAGATTTTATTTATTTATTCATAGAGACACAGCTAGAGAGAGAGAGAGGCAGAGACACAGGCAGAGGGAGAAGCAGGCACCATGCAGGGAGCCCGACGTGGGACTCGATCCCGGGTCTCCAGGATCACACCCCAGTCTGCAGGCGGCACTAAACCGCTGTGCCACTGGGGCTGCCCAGTGACAGACATTTAACACTGAACTGCAAATGCCAGTAGAGATATGGGAGGAGCAGTGCATTCTTCCTTGTGGAATCAGAGCATGCTTTCTGAAGGAGGCAGCATGTGAAAGTTGAAAAGGAATCCTTCAAGAGGAGAGAGTTGTGGGGGGCATTTTAGGGCACAAGGGCAAAGGCATAGGATGGGCAAATGTGTGGAGCTGTTTAGGAAACAGTGAGTTGGGTACTGAGGCAGGGTGTGCTCAGGGAAGGTCACCCTGGGTGAGTGGGAGAGGAGCCCCTTGGAAGGTAACTTTGGCAGTCCTAGGATGGATCCGGAGGTGAGGACACTTCCTCAAGAGGAGCCTGGAGGCAGGGAATGGGGCTGGAGGGGAGGGAGCTGGCTAGGGCAATGCGTAGGGGAACCTTCAGAGGAGGTGTCTGGTCCACATGGGGTCCTTGTGAGAGGAGTCATCCCATAAAAACTGGGGTTTTGTGCCTGGAGGATTTGCAAGGTTGTCATGGGGGTCACTGAACCGAGAGTGCAGGAGGGAAACCCAGTTTGCAGGGGAAGATGATGACCTTGGTCTCAGGGTGAGTTTGAGGACCCTTTGGGTCATCCCTGTGGAGTTTAAAGTGGGGTTCTTAGATCAGCTGAGTGAACATGGAACCAAGTCAGACAAAAGTAGATTGTTAAGATCCAGACTGGCCTTGTAGTACTTTCTAATGTGGGAGGCAGACAAGAACATAACAAAGAACCCAGGTGGTTTCAGAGGATGCCCAGTCCTGTGAAGGACATACAAGTGAGGTGAAAAGGGCACACATGGGGTAATTTGGGTGGGCAGAAGTAGCCCCTCCATAGAATTGACATTTGAGTGGAGTCCCAAAGGAAGAATATTAAGGTGGGGGCAGGCTTGGCAGGTGTGAAGATGCAGAAGGGGTTGGGGAATGGGTTCAGACTGTCCGCCTGGCCTCTTCCTGGCCTGGTGGGCGGGCTGGGGACACAGTTCTCCCTTGTGCCAGCAGGTGGCGCTGGTAGCACAGACGGCCGCTCTCTGGGTGGCCAGCGGGGCAGACGGGAGGACAGGTGCCTCGGGCTGTTGATAACTTGGGATGTGTGTGCTCTTGCTCTCTGGGGGTGAGGTCAACGCATGAGGGAGCCTTGGCCAGGGCCAGAAGAGCGGGTGATGATTTCTGTTGTGCTCCCTCTGCTGTGTCATTTTCATTGTTTCTTTGCTCATTTTCTCTGCTGGTGACTGTTCCCTCCCCATTTCTGGGTGTCTATGTCTTTTCCATTTCTCTTTGCTCTTTTGTCCTCCCCTCTCTGTTTCTGTTCCTCCCCTCTTGCATTGCTCCCTGGTGCAGCTGGTTCCTGTCTCAGAGATTAATTACTTGCTTTCCCAATGCAGCTTAGATGGAGGGCAGGGTGAGTTGGGGTCAGGGAAGGTACCTTGTTTTTTTTTTTTTTTTTTTTTTTTTTTACATCTCTGTGCCTACCCTTCCTTTTCCAGACTTCAGTTCTCCATGAAAGGAAAGACCAGAGCTTGGGTAGTGACCCCCATCTGCAGAGAATGTTTCAGGTGACCCCTCCTTCCAGGACCACTTGGGTCCACGTCCTGGTGCCTGCCCACCTCACCTGTAGCACCTCCTGTGAGCAGCACTGGCCTCATGTCACTCCTGGCAGTGGGGACCTGAGCTTGACCCAGGAAGGGAGAACTGGACAGCAGAGCAGGTGGCATGAAACCCCAGAAGAGCTTACCGTCGAGACTATTAGAAAAAGGTCATTTTAGCCGATGGAGTTAAAGCATCCCCCCCCCCCCGCCCTCCCCCCTCTTTGGGACATGCCCTCTGAGTGATTTCTCAGTGAGATTGATCTGGCCCGCAGCTTGGTGGTGGCCTCCTGGTTCCTCTGCCAGGATTACGGCTGTTGGGTGAGCACAACAGTGCTTAAGGGCTTGGTTTCTTAAAGCCTCCTGCCCAGTGGGAAGCCCATGTCTGTACCTTATCTGGGCATCCTGGGCAAATTGCTTACCTTTCTGTCTCTTAGCTTCTATATCTGTAAAATGGGAGTATTGTAGTAATACTGTACGGGCTGTCATGAGGATTGAGTCAACGAATGTAAAATGCTACAACAGTACACATGGTAAATGCAATGAAATTGCTTGGTATAGTATTTGTTAATGATTAATGTTTGTATTTGTAATACATTAGTAATTAATTGATATTAATATAACAGCCATAGAGGGGTGCCTGGGTGGCTCAATCAGTTGAGCGGCTGCCTTTGGCTCAGGTGGTGGTGATCCCAGGGTCCTGAACTCGAGCCCTGTATTGGCTCCCTGCTTAGGGGGAGTCTGCTTCTGTCTCTCCACTGCTGTGCACTCTCTCTCTCAAATAAATAAATAAATAAATAAATAAATAAATAAATAAATAAATCAAATCTTAGAAAAACCCAGCCATAGAAGGTAATGTATTATTAGTATAATATATAGAGCTTTCTGGTCTGCCTAGAAAACAAGACTGAAATGTTCGCTTCCAGAAGACCTTACCTTCCCATGTTTGTGCTTATATACTAAAATCATTATCCATGTGTGTGGTCCTGTGTATTTACTGGAAAGATAACATACCACAATGTTAAGGAAAACATGAGAAGGGGTGTCTGGCTGGGTCATTTGGTAAAGCGTGCAACTCTTAATTTCAAAGTCGTGAGTTCAAGCTCCACGTTGGGTATGGAGCCTACTTAAAAAATAAATGAAGAATAAAAGAAGTAAGAGAGGGGAGTCTGGATAGCTCACTTGGCCAAACACCTGCCTCTGGCTCAGGTCATGATCCTGGGGCCCTGGGATGGAGTCTACTCATCTGTTTTCCTCCTAAACCATTGTATCTGTTTTTTTTTTTTTTTTTTTTTTTTTTTACTTTTACGGAAAGTGCTCCAGTGGACATTCCTGTACTTGTCTCTGTACACAAGTGAGAATGTCTCTCTAGAGGTAATAGAGGTGTCTTAGCGGTGATATTGCTGGGGGATAGAGTAGATGACTTATTTTAACCATACAGCTTCTATGCTCACCACTGGTCGGTGTGGACATTTCACCAATCTGTTGAGGGAAGTGTCCTATTTGTCATGATGGCATCTCCCTGATGTCTCATTCTGTGGAGTCTCCCCAGTTGTGTACTGCCCCCCACACTTTCCACCCAGAGCAGCACAGCCTTCTTTAGGTCAGTGTACTGTTGCCCTCTGAAGTGCCTGTCTGGGATCTTTGCAGGAAGGTGTTTTGCGGAGAATGTCCTCTACCTCTCCTTTCCAGAAGTCCTAGGAGTCCAGAGAGCTTTATTGACAAGAGAGATGGACAGCAAGTTGATGTGAAGCTAAATGCAGTGACCTTGCAGCCAAGTTCAGAGGGGCTGGCTGTGGCTTTTCACCCCTTCATGGTTACAAAGTGCCTGTCCTGCCCTGCAGGTTCCTTCGGGAGGCCACAGCTTGGAGCCCAGCTGCATTTCCTTTGCTGATAAAACTGAGAGGCCAGTTCTTACTGGGCTACTCCAGGCTGTTGTCTGCTCATCTTAAGGTCAAGTTCTCAGGACAGGCTGAGAGGTCTCCCCTAGGAGACCTAGAACTGGGCAACTGGGGAGGAAGGGGGTGACCTAGGAGACAGGTCCTGTCATCCATACCTTAGAAAGGAAGATCTCATCTTAGCCTCTGTCTTCACTTCTTAATGCCTTCACTGTACTGCTCCATCTGTGGAAATGCCCCTATAGCATCTCATGGCCGTATACAGAAGTTTCAGCCCTCATCTTTTTTTTTTTTTTTTTTAGATTTTATTTATTTATTCATGACAGACACAGAGAGAGAGGCAGAGACACAGGCAGAGGGAGAAGCAGGCTCCATGCAGGGAGCCTGATGCGGGACTCGATCCCTGGTCTCTAGGATCACTCCCCAGGCTGAAGGCGGCACTAAACCGCTGAGCCACTGGGGCTGCCCTCGTCTTTTTTTTTTTTTTTTTAAATGAAAGATTTTTATTTATTTGAGAGAGAGAAAGAGAGAAAGCATGAATGGGAAGGGGAAGAGGGAGAAGCAGGCTGTCTGCTCGGCGGGGGCTTGATCACAGGATCCCGGGATCATGACCTGAGCTGAAGGCAGATGCTTAACTGACTGAACCACCCAGGTGCCCCTTCGGCCCTCATCTTATAGCTGAGCAAACAGACTAGGGAAGGGGTCCACAGATGATGAGAGGACATATCTGGTCTAGAAGCTGGTTCTACCTCTGCCTATGACTCTGGCCCAGTACTCTTTGCACACCAGTTTGCTGTGTTGCGGAACACAAGGTGTTGCTGCATACGCACACATATGTATGTTGCAGATTTGAGGGTGGGCATGGGCAAGGGTGATGTGGGGTTTTTTCAACATTTTGTTTTGAAATTTACCAATCTCTGCAAAAATCAGAAGAGTAGTACAATGAGCATTTGTATTCACCTTGGTTCTCTTCTTATTAATACTTGCCGGTTGTTCTCTCTCTTTTTCTCTGTATAATGATGGTAAGGTAGAGACAAGTTGCAGACATCATGACCTATTCCATCTAAACACTCACCAAAAACTCCCTGAAATAAAGGCATTTTCTGATGTAACCACAATACTATTATCACATGTAAGCAATTAAATTAATATTAATTTTAAAATATAGTTTAATATATAGTCTATATCTAAATGTTTCCAGTTGTTCCAAGTTTGAATATGGACTGTGTGTCAGGTTATATTATTGACTTATTATTAGTGATCACTTATTGTACTTGATTGTCACACCTCTTTAGTCTCTTTAAATATAGGACAGCAGACCCGGCAAAGTGGTTTTATAGAATGTTCCATATTTTGGATTTGTTTGAATGTCTCCCCCGCCCCTGCTTCTTTTTAAAACATTTTCCTTGAATAGTCCTTGATTTTATTGAAGGAAGATGAAATGAGTGACCTGTATGCTGACATCAAAGAGGAAGAGAGAAATTCCTGTTTTATCCTCAAAGTCAGAATTGTGGTGTCTGCTTTCCCCCGGTAGGGTCAAGAGGATTCTCCATGAACTGTGCTCAGGTCTGTTGCTTATTGGGTGGGTTGGTGCATCTAGGCTGTTTTTGTTGGAGAAGCAGTTCTAGGAATTCTTCCTGGGAAGGCTTCTCCATGGGCCCCCTTGGGGGATGCTTCTCTGAGGTGAGGGAGTGATATGGCCTTCTTACCTGCCAAGAAACCCCTTGTGTGTTATTTTGCCCCCTTGTGTATTTCTTTAACCATTGGGTAGAGATTTATGTTAACTAGCTAGGTTATTCAGATTGGCTTAAGAAAAAAAGAAGACATCAAAAGGAAAAGGAAATTCAGAAAAGCTCTTGTAATAGATACCCTTATGAAAATTGGCTTCAGGAATGGCTGGATCTAGGTGGGTCAGAAAATATTAGACAATCTGTCCCTATCTCTTAGCTCTGGTTTCCTCCACATTCACTTTGTTCACAGGCAACTCTCCTCTCATAACATAGCCAGCAACTTTGGAAACCCCAGGGGTTAGTGAGCTGCTTCTTCCTGTGGTGCCAGCAAAAATCAGGTGTTCACTCTGGAGCAACCAGGTTTATGTGCCCTTTCCTGAAGCCATCACTGTGGCCTAGTGAATGGAATACATGGATTAGTCAGGCCCATGGGACCCACTTTAGAGTTCAGGACAGGTAGGTTGAGAGGACAGCCCCACCTGAATCACAACAACAACAGTGGTGTCAGAGTGCTTCTCAAGGGAGAATCAAGGTCCGGGCAGCCCGGGTGGCTCAGCGGTTTAGTGCCTGCCTTCAGCCCAGGGTGTGATCCTGGAGACCCTGGATCGAGTCCCACGTCAGGCTCCCTGCATGGAGCCTGCTTCTCCCTCTGCTATGTCTCTGCCTCTCTTTCTCTCTCTGTCTCTCATGAATAAATAAATAAAATATCTTTCTAAAAAAAAAAAAAAAAAAGAGAGAGAGAGAGAGAATGAATCAAGGTCCATCAGCCAGAAGAAGAAAGGGCCTAAGTGCTGAGCAGCAGAGATCTGGTGAGAGGCTGGAGGAGCCTCTGGCCCAGTCATCACCTCCTCTCCTTGGGTCTCCACTACCCTTCATTTTGGATTTTTTGGAGGTCAATATCTATGGGGATCATTTGTGGCTGGGTCCCAGCTCTGCTTCTTAGTATAGCTGTGTGATCCTGGATAGAAGCATTAACCTCTCTGGGTCTTAGTTTACTCATCTAGCAAATGGGGAGGATATTGTTTTAAAGATTTTATTTATTTATTTGAGAGAGAGAGAGAGTGAGCATGAGTAGGGGCAGAGGGTAGGAGAAGCAGACTCCCCACTGACCAGGAGGGGCTCGATCCCAGGACCCTAAGATCATGACCTGAGCTGAAGGCAGATGCTTAACTGACTGAGCCACCCAGGCACCCCCCAGATGGGGAGGATATTAATATCCTTTCCTTATAGAGCTGTGAGTATTCAATGGAATAATAGGTGTGCAAATGCCTGCGTCTTGGGATGGTGTTCATTACCCTATGAGGTGGTTTTCCTGCTTAGGATGAGCAGCACCTGCCCTCAGAACTGCTCTTGGACAGCTGGGATGGTGACCGACACCAGGCCATGGACACCTCAGGATGGGTGGGGTGATTTCTCCATGGGGGACCATAGAACTGTCCCCACACGGAGACCATCTGAGCCCTTCGCTCATCCTCCAAGCTCCAGATGAGGAGAGGAAGAAGGTGGAAATGAACGGGCTGGCCCAGTGATTCCAAAGTTGGAACTGGGAAAAGTGACATTAGGTGGTACAAGGACACAGCCTTGCCTGACATGGTCCCTTGAGAGAAAGCCATTCCCCTTTGGGTTCTCTCACGGTGTTCCTCCCAACCTCAAGGAGAAAATATCAGATGCTAACATGTCTTTAGTACCTCTGTAACAGTTGCTAATCTTCCTTATTAATAGAGATAGCAGGTCTAGACTCAAGGCCTTGGGCAGGCAACAGTGTCCAGCTAGCTGAAATGTGATAACATTGTTTGATTTTCATCATATTTACTTTTTTTGGGCAGGGTGTCAAATGATCCCTTATTGAAATATTTTCCTTTGTAGTTCTTAACTAGCGGGGCATTCCACGGTCCCACTATTGATGTTGTCTGTGATGTCATGAGGGTGGCAACATCAGCATTGCAGCCCATAGGCTGCACAGTCCCCAGGATCTCTTCAATGGTTCCAGAGAGTTCTTTGGCTAAAGATTGGTGCCCTGTCTTTTGGGCAGTGTAGACAATCTTGTCAAAAGTGGTATTTCCACTGTGTTTAATGTTTTCCACTTCTTTCTATGTCCTGGCAGTTCCTTTGCTAAGCAGGGCAGAGACAGAAGGTTCCTCTTCAATTTGGGCCTGCTGTTCTGAATGGTCAGTTTCACTGTCATCCTCAGACCCTTCCAATCACCAGCTGCCTTGATGATGTCATCACCAACTTTTAGGGAGACAGCCCAGGCTGCCGATCTTTGGGGCCAGGGCAGACAGAGGTGGCACGACTTCCCCATCGGTATACCAGATGTGTATGACTTTGATCTCACTGGGCTTGAATTTAGGCGGCATGGTAGAGGTGGCTGGTGTGGGATGAGCCCGGATTTGGGACCACCTAAGACAGTTACACCTTCACTGCAGCCACACTCTTATTTTTCTGAAAATACTTAGAAAAAAAATGCCTCTCAGCTTGGCAGGAAATATGGTACTTTTGGAGTCCTCCCTAGGGTTGTCTAAAAGCTGGAGTGGCTTTCAGGCACTCCTAAAGAAGCCTTGGCGTTGGAGTGGCTGCTTCACAGTTGCTAGACTCACCATGCTGCACCAGCTTGAAGCAGGGCCCTAAGAAGGTGTCTTTTTAGCCACCCCATATAAGTGTTTCCACCTGTGATTTCCATCCCCCGGGACCTCAGTGCTCTGCCTTTCCCTACAGGCAAACAAGGGCTGTCAAGTCAAAAGCCCAAAGATTCTTCTGGGGCCAGGGAAGCTCAGATTCTAGGACACAGGATCCTCCTGGAGGGGTAACCTTCCTTACTTACTCCTTCTAACTTCTTTTGCCTGTTCTTCCCTCTTTCCTCCCTTCCGGTAATGTTTACTGAGTGTTGGAGTGTGTCAGATGCCATTCTGGGTACGGGGTGGGGTGGAAGGAAATGTGATGTCTGAGATGAATAGTTTCTGCCTCTATGGGCTTTATGAGCCACGGGGACAGAAAGACCCAACAACAAGTGAACAGACAAATCAATCAAAACAAAACAAAACGAACAAGGTGCCCAGTAACCAGAGTAACCATGTACTCTGGGTAAGTGCTCAAAGAAGGTCTCTCTGGGGCGGGGGCATTCTTTTGGGAGAGCTCAACAGCTGAGATAGCAGCTCAGTTAATTTCCCCATTGGATTATGGGTTATGTTACACTCTCAGTTAATTGTCCCACCTATACTTATTCTGGTGCACTCTACTCTTTGTGGGGTGCAGTGGGTTGCAGCTGTTTCTGCTCCAGACCCTGCTTTCCCAGTATCCTGAAGAGAGCTATTCTCATCACTGCCACGGGGCCACGTGAAAGTCACTGCTGGCTTTGCCTGGAGAGTGTCTTAGGACACCCTTCCCTACATGTCCCCTGCCGTGACAGGTTGACTGATGGTGTTCACACAGAGCTGGCTCCTGAGCCTGGCTCCCTGTAACCTTGAAACCTCTATAGTCTATTAAGAAGAAGGGAAGAACTGGGAGACTTCAGTCCTTTAGTTACCAGCTGTGACCCATTATCTGTGACCTATGCAGCCCCTTATCCTGCCCTGTGACTGAGTGAAGGGGGCCTGGACAGGGGAGAAAATGGATAGGAGCAAAGAGTTTGGAGCCTTGGATGAGAGGCATACAGACCGTGCACAGCTCTGGGACTTGGGGGAGGCCAAGATGGGGGCAACTAAATGGGGCTCCCCCTGAGGGTGGAGGGGAGTGGCTTACCAAAAGAGCTTAGATTACAACCGGAGTGACACAGGCTAGACAGCTGGAGGGACTTTGCTGATGGAAGGAGCGATGGGCCCAGAAAGCCTGCCTGGTAGAAAGCTTGCAAAGCTCAGACACAGCTGTTCAGCAGGATTCTCAGGGCTGGGCCCGGTGGGGCGAAGCTCCAAGCCAGGGGAGTCTGTGTCAACACTGAAGATAAAGCCCTGTGTTTGCCTTTGAGGCTACGGAGGGTCAAAATGGGAAAGAGCTATTAACACATCAGTGAGTTCCAGTCCAGAGTCCGTTGTGAAGGAAACACCTTTCCGTGGGGCAGAAAAGCTTTGATTACACCCACCAGTAGGGGCAATTTCCTCTAGGAAGGAGTATCCATCCCAGAGGAGCAAGAGATTAGTTTAGACAACAGAAAAAAAAAACAATAAAGATTTATCAGGAATCAGGTAGATGAAGCCCTAACCTATGAATTTTCTGGTTGACCAGGCTCATGAGCTGTCTGCAGGCCACACAGTGATCCTCCTGGTGTTGATTCAAAGGTGAAGTTAGTGCTCTTGCCTGGCCAGGTGCCAGCTACCACACTCTGCTTGGCATCCCATCCTGGCCCCCACATACAGACACGAGCACATACACAGACACACTGACACACACCGACATATACACACCCCTGGTGGAATATATGTGCAGGGGACCCAGGCATACTGCTGTGAGCACCTAAACCCTAGATTGTATGTCAGTTAAATTCCTGTGTACGTAGCAGTACCTCGGTCTTTCTAAAGACTCTTGCGTCTGGCAGATATATACAAGTCAGGAGCAAAAAGGGGAACCAAAGAGAAGTTCTAGAGTCAGGCTCACAATACCCCTCTGGTGCTCACTCTAATTTTTGTCAGGCTCAGTTATTTGGTTTCCCAGTGAACAGTCAATGAGCAAGGATTCCAAACCCCACAGCGAGAAAGGCCACTCAAAGAGTCTTTGTCAGGGACTGTCATAGGCATTCTCATTTGAAATGTTCGACAATATCTATCTCTTAGTGAATTTAAAACATAGTCCTTATACATTTGTATATAGTAGAAAAATACAAATGTAACAATAAAGATCATCATTTACTTCCAGATATAATCCCTGTTAATACCCCCCCCCCCACTATGAACATTTTCTTTTACTTTTTCTTACAGTGGATATCAAGTACTTACACTGTAAATAGAATTGTGCCCCCAGCAGTTAGCGATGCTGTGCCATTCTTGGGTCAGCTAGATCTCCACTCGGCCCA
Source organism: Canis lupus familiaris (assembly GCF_011100685.1). Lineage (NCBI taxonomy): Eukaryota > Metazoa > Chordata > Mammalia > Carnivora > Canidae > Canis > Canis lupus. The sequence continues at coordinate 46,818,134 of NC_049230.1, forward strand.
CTCCGCCACTCTACTCTTAACTGCTGTTACTATTAATTTCAGTTTTTTGGGGGTAAAATTTACATACATTGAAATGCACAAATCTTAATTATACATTTTGGACAAATGGATTCCACCACCCTATCCTGATATAGAACATTTCTGTCTCTCCAGAAACTGCCTTACCCCCAGAGGCAACTACTGCCCTAATTTTTGCACAGTAGGTTGTCTGTCTTTAGAACTTCATATAAATAGAATCAAATTTTTTTTTGTATCTAGCTTTTTTCACTCAGCATAATGTTTTAGAAAATCATCCATGTTGTTGCATGTTTTGGTATTTTGTTCCTTTTTAGTACTCAGTGGTATGGATGTTCCACAGTTCGTTTATGGGCTGTCCATTTTGAGGTTTGTTTATTTATTTTTAAGTAATCTCTGCACCTGGTGTGGGACTCAGACGCACAACATCAAGAGTCACACACTCTTCTGACTGGCATCACCCACCTGGCCCCAGCCAGGTGTCCCTGGACTGTCCATTTTGAGTAAAGCCACTATGAACATTTTCATACAAGTCTTTGTGTGGACCAGCTATGCTCATTTAATTCTTGCAGGGACCTTCAGAGGGTGATGCTGTTGTTATCCACTTTTTACAGATGAGAAAACTTGAGGCTCATAGAGGTTAAAAATCTAGCCCAAGGCCACACAGATAGTAAAAGGTGGAGATGGGATTCTAACCCAGGTTTGTCTTTTTTTTCCCTCCCTGTGGTTATCTTTGTGCCACAGCTGTTTGGTGTCATTAATTATAGGGACAAATGGCTTCTCAGCAGCCTGTTCATAACTGTTATGTATCAGTTAGTACAGTATCAGTTAGTGCAGTACAATGGTTAGTATTGATAGTAATAGCTCTGAGTCACCAAGAAAACCTGCCTTTAAAAACAATGAAAACGTGTAAGATTTTTCAAAGAAATTTTCAGCCAAGTTTATTACAATAAAAGCAAGCCAGCAAACAAAAAGTTTGGTACTCAAAGCTCTAGTTGTCTGGAAATCTCAGTTAGGTGTAATACGTCATTTCTCAAGGAAGCCAGAGACAGAAGGCGTGACTGGGTATATAAAATAGTATATAAATAATACATGTATAAGAAACCATTCTGTTCTTTGTAGATCCAAACAGAATAGGTTTTTGGATAGTCTGCTGGTTCTTGCTTGGAAAGATGTTGCTAAGCAATGTTGCTAATATTATGGAAAGACAGCTTTCCTCCTCACTTTTCCACTCAGCCCCAAAAACCCTAGAGTGGAAGTGGCTTCAAGTGGTAGCCACAGCTGGGGAGGTTTGCTAATCTGTGAGGTGGGCACCAGGGACCCCGGTGTGAGAGGAGTGTGCCTCGGGCCACCCAGTCCTCATCCTTTTCTGCTCCTAATTCTCTGGATTGGCCCCTGGGGGGCCTCCATGCAAAATGTGCTGTTTCATATTCATCAGAAATATCACACACAGAAGAATCCTTTTGAACTTTTCTACTGTGGGAAAAATTATACTCATGCTACTTAGATTCATGGATTCACATTCCATAAATGAACCAGAAAGAAGTATTTTAAATACCTCCAGTAACCAAGGAATAGATAAAGAAATCCTTTCTTCCTCCTCCTACCCCGCTTTTTATAACCCCTGAGCAAAAAATCAGCAAAGTTCTGATTGACATCATGCATGGCAGGCCCTGGGTACCAAATGATGTGCAGCCTGGGGGCTGGATCCCTGCCACTGAGTGGGATTTGTGGGTTTCCTCAGCCATGGTTTCCTTTCCCTGAAGCTCGGAAATGCCACACAAGCCACCAAGATCCGTTTCCAAAATCTGAGCCAGTTTCTAGGCAGATCCTCTATTTAGTATGAAATATGTGGCTCCAGGAAAGTATGGCTGTGCCAGGGCTCCCAAGGTTTGTCTTTGAGGCCTCCCAGGCTGGCCGTGGCATGACCTGTTGCTGTCACTGAAGGACCCTGTTGTAGTGGGATGGGGTCTTATGCTCGTGGTCTCTGAGAGGGGACGTTAGGAGCTGGGAGGAGAGTCAATGCATTGGGTGTTGTCAAAGATCCCTCCTGCATCTGTCTTTTCAAAGTAGAAATGTTGGGGCCCTGGGGGACTCAGCCGGTTACGCATCTGATGCTCGATTGCAGCTCAGGTCTTGATCTCAGGGTTGTGAGTTCAAGCCCCATGTTGGGCTCCATGCTGGGCATGGTGCCTACTTAAAAACAACACAAACCCAAACGAAGTGTAAATGACTTCCACACCTCAAACCTTCCCAACCTTTCCTGCCTCTCTCCCTCCCTCTTTTTCCTTACCGACCCCCCCACCTTTCCAATTTTTCCTTTTCTTCCTAGGTAGTATCCCGGAGACGCATGTGTAACAAGGCCCAGCAGGGGGCGCTGATGCACCTGCCAAGAATGCATGACATGACACCCCGTTGCTTACGGAGCACAGGTGTGAGTGCTCCATAGAAGTGACAGTGAGAGGCTTTGGAGTGATTTCTCCAAGCTGCTGTATATAAGGGTGTGCCCTCAAGGCATACAAGAGTGACAGGTGTTGGCGTGTCCTGAGCAGGTCTAAGGCTGTGTGATCCATAGGGTGGCTGGGACGCTGTCCCCAGCAGGAGGGGAGGGGCAAGGCATCTGAAAGAAGTCTGATTTTTATAAAAGCCCCCCCCCCCCCCCCCCCCCCCCCGCCCGCTGGCTCCAAAACCCCTCTTTGCTGCATATCTCTTCTGAATCCTAGCCGTCCTAGCTGAGTAGGGTTGCAGTCATTTTGCAGAGCCACGGAGGCACCAGAGGCACTGGAGCTAGCGGTGGAGTCGAGTCCAGTCGGGTGGGACTGGGAGGGAGCACCTGCTCTGCGCTCTCTCTGAGACCTGGGTGCTGGCAGCAGGGCTGATTCCCATTTTCACACGGATGTGTCTCCTGGAGCGGGTTCCCAGGCACAGAAGGCTCTTTTCTTTAGGCCCAAGCATGCGTGCCTGTCTCACCCCACTGGCCCCTTAGGAACAGGCTGTGCAGCTGTCTGCCCTGTGTTTGTGATTAACTTCCCATCGTGCCCTCCCTCCACTCCCACCCAGGCCCCCTCAGCCTTTGGGTCCCCCCCCCCCCAACTAGGGCAGAGACCCAGGGTGGCAGCTGCTTGGCATTTATTCTCAGGGACTGTGGGTTTGGGGGTGGGCTGGAGCAGACCTTTGAGGTCCTGTGAGTGGGGTCACTGCTGGGGATAAATTGCTGGTGGTGGAGATGAGGGAGATCCCTTCTCTGCAGACCTCACTGACCTCCCTCGCTCTAGTCTGGATGTGTCCAGCCTTCTCTGTTGAGTCACTAACGTGAAAATTGTTCCCTTTCGATTCCCTTTCAAACTTTTGTGATTTCTTTAAGGGCCATGTCTTTGTTTGGTGCAAGTGTGTGGCTAACAGCTAACCCTTGCCTATTTTTCTCTTTTAACGAAGGTGTTTTAAGCTCGGAGCCTTTGTCAAGCAATAGTATTGAGCTAGAATTTAGTAAGTTTGTGTTTGTTGTCATGGTATGAATGACAAGCAATAATAGATTTGCATTTAGAGTGGTAATGTCTTCTTTTAAAATTAAGTAAAAAAGTGAATTGATTTAATTAAAGGAAAATAATAAATAACAGGGTAAATGCTGTTGAGACAAGAAATGGTAAAGGGTGTGTGTGAATGGCCTAATTTTGGGGAGCGGTGGCTGGGTCACACTGCCCAAGGTAGCTGGGAATGGGATTCTTTTGTGGTTTCATGTGTGTTAGCCCTGATTGTTTTGGGCAAAGATGATCTTCCATTGCTCACTTACCCTAGTCTCTCTGCACAAAGTAATAAACGCTGATGGAATGGAAAAGTCTAACATAGATGGCCACTGCCTCCCTGACTTATGCCAGGAAGGCATAGGGGTGGTGCCCCCGCCCCACCAGCACCAGGTGCCCCACTGCAGCCCACACTCCACGTCAATTCCTCCCTTTCTCCTACATACCCCATCCAAGCCTCCTCTTCACTTCAGAACCGAAAGAGAGAAGGTCACTGGCCAGCTCCTTATGCTTTGGTGTTTTGGTATGGGGTGTGGGCAGAAGGAAGGGTCCTATCACCCTCAGCAAACTTCTACCTCTAGGGCCTTAGGTATCAGATCACATTTTGGTGTTTTAGGGACAACCTTGTGTTTTCAGCCACACTGGGGCTAGAAACATTGTGGTTGTAGAGGAACTGAGAGTGCCCAGAACCCTAGAACAAGAAGGATAACCTGCTTGGTGGAAAGATTTTTTGCCTTCATTCCAGTGCCCTGTTGACCACTGATGCCCTTGGCCTGGAATACCTCCCAGGCAGTGGGGGATGGGCTAGAGCCACCCATACTCAACTTGCCTGGGAAGGGGTTAGGCCTAGCACTGAGACGAAGCCTTCTTCTGTATAGAGTACACTCCATGCTGGGCTAGACCCATGGCCACTGCCCCCATCACCCTCTCTGTCCTGTAGCTGAAATAGTCCATCAGCTAACTTGTCTGTTTTGTGTTCTGTCGGAGGCAAAAGCCCTGAGCTGCTTGTGCTCTGCTCTGCCCTCTCTCCCACTGAGGGCACTCATTTCCCCATTCTTTTTCCAGACTGATTCTCAGGTCCATACCTGTGCACTCTGTACAGCAGGCCTAGCTGCAATCCCAGGGTGGGGCCTTGGTCACACAGTCTCTGGCTATAAATAGATGTCGGTGGCTATCTCTGTGATCCCCCACTGCCCAGGCAATCCCAGGAGGGCCTGGGCCATTGCTAATGGATGCTTCATAAATAAACCAGGCACATTTTGGCACCACCCTGGTGTTCCCTCCTCTCCACCTCAACTCCAGTGCCAGCAAGAAACTGTGCCCACTGCAGAGGTGGGGTTGAGGCCTCAGGCCCTGGAATTCATTTCCAGCTTTGTCCCTCTTCAGCAAACCCCCTTCCCTCCCTGATACTCTGTGCTTATATGAACACCAGACTGTATTAAAAACAAAAACAAAACAACAAAACCCAGGACAAGGCAAGTTGCCTCAGGGACCTCTATGGCCCCAACAGGGCTGTTCCCAGAGGATGGACTAATTGCCTTATTTAATTCCCTCCAGCCCTCTGCCCAAGTCCCTTCTCTAGGGGGAAGAAGAAGCAAAGCCAGTGTGGACATGAGGGTGGTGGTGATGGTGGTGAAGGCGCTAGGCTTCCTGTAGCAGATGGAAGTGAGTGAGTGGCAGGGACTGGGCCATGGCCTTTGCCCGGGAGCTGGCCAGTGACCTTCTGTCTTTCAGTTCTGAAGTGAAGAGGAGGCTTGCATGGGGTGTGCAGGAGAAAGGGAAGAACTGACACGGGGTGTCTGTGGCAACGGGGTGCTAGGTGCTGGTGGGGTGGGGCACGAGGCCCAAGTGTGGCCTGGGTGAAATTGATCCCTGACCCCAGTGTTGTGTCCACCTTCCAGCGCAGGGGGAAACACTGGTGCCCCTGGGGACTGACCGCAGCCCAGGGAGGGGTTGATGCTGGAGTAGCCCCCTCTGGCCTCGCGGGACAGTCCCTCCCGGACTCCGGAAAGGAGAGGTAGCATCCCGCTGAGTCTAACCGCCGGTGGCGGCCAGGGAGGGCGGGCGCGGGGCGCGGGGCGCGGGGCACCGGGCTCCCTCTCTACGCGCCTGGCCCCGGGCGGGCCAAGGCAGTTTCCCACGGACTAAGGACGCGCGTTTCGTCTCGGTGCATGTTTTTTTCTCTCTGTGTTTTAAAGACAGTGACCGCATTGGGGAAGTATCCCGGCGGGCCGGGCCGGGCCGGGCCGGAGAGCGCGTCAGCCGGCTTCGCCTCGGGAGGAAGCCCGGGGCCGCCAGCGGGGGCGGGGAGGGCGGGGAGGGGGGACGGAGAGGGCGCGGCGAGGCCCGGGGCGGGGGGGCTGCCCGCCGGGAGCGGAGCGGAGGGCGCCGAGGGCGAGCGCCGGGCGCGAGCTGCCGGAACCGCCCGCAGCCGGGGTGTCCGGGCCGGGGCGCGGAAGGCGGGGCCGGGGCGGGGTCCCAGCGCGGGCGGCGCGTCGGAGCGGGAGCGGGAGCGGGAGCGGGAGCCGAGCCCCAGCCCCAGCCCCAGCCCCAGCCCCAGCCCCAGCCCCGGAGCCGCCCGTCCGGACCGCGCCCGCAGCGAGCCTCGGGAATGCCTGCGCCAGGGGAGCGGGCGCCGGCCGCCCGGCGGGCTCCGGGGAGACGCTGAAGGTCGCCGGGAAGGGAGCGCCCGGTCACCTGACCCCCGGGGCGCACCTAGGCGGGGCGGGGCCCATGAGCGGCGGGCGGCGGGGGCCCGGGGCGCAGGGGCCGGCAGCGGGCGGCGCGGAGCTCGCGGAGCCGGGCGGACGGGGGCGCGCTGCGGGCGGGCGAGGGCGCGGCTGGGCACCGCCGGCGGCCTCGCCATGTCCCAGCCCGCGGGGAGGATGCATTGCCGAAAGGCGGGGATCCGCGCCGCGGTGGTGCTCATCGGACTTCTGCACAAATCCCGAAAACAGAATAAGGAGAAAAGGTAAAGCCGGGCAGCGCCGCCTCCCCCCACCCCCCTTCCTCCGCTCTCATCCTGAACCCCCGTTTTCTCTGGGGTGGAGTTTTCTAAAAGGACCCTTGGCTCCGAGTTTGTTGGGAAAAACCTCTGCTCTGTGCGCCTTCGGGGCAGTGGGTGACTCCGGAGCCTCACCCCCGACACCGGCTGTTGGGAGAAAGCCGAGGCTGGATACTGGCTGGGTCGGGGGTGCGGGGTGCGGGGTGGGGGGTGGGGGACAGCTGGGAGAGCCCTTCGGGCTCCATCATCAACAGAGGGGCCCCAAGTGCTTCGTCCCCATTTCCATTTGCCCATGAGGTGCCCTTCCTGAAGCCTGCAGCTCGGGTAGCATTGATCCGACCCCGGGTGACAGCCCCTGGCTCAGCCCGAGTGCCCCAATGCGCCGGAGATGCCCTTTGCTTCTTTGTAACTTGACTGAGCGCGTGAGGTGCCTGCCAGGCCGTGATCTGCCTCCCTGGCGCAGTGCCGGCTGGCAAGAGCAAGTTTGGAGGTTGCTTGACAGTCCCCTCTCCCCTTCTTTGGATTTATTTTTCTCTTTGCATCTTCACCTTTCTTGGATTTACTCTACTGATTGTTTGTTCGGGGATGTTGGGGATCATTCTCTTGAGCTATTTCAGAGATGCTCTGGATGACTTACAGGGTAAGAGGTTGGGGTTTGGGGCAGGCAAAGGAGCTTCTGGGGCAGCTTCCTGGGCTCCAGTCCCTTGCTGCAGGCTTGATGTCGGCAAGACCCAAGGGAGCCGTTCACAAAGGCTGGCACACAGTCACTCCTCTGCCAGGGTACACAGGAGCCCAAAGCTTCCCAGCAACTGGGGGTCATCAGACTTGACTGTCCACAGAGAAGTTGTGAGGATTTGGGGTGACTCCAGTGGCTCTGCTGGATTCTAATTTGCAGAGGAGTTGGAGTGGTTAGTTCTGTGCTCTGCATTAGAAAAGGGCTAAGACAAGGGCTAAGACAAGGGCAGTGGAGCCAGACACTTGGATGGTGACAGGTGACCCCTGGGCTTGCCCAGAAGCTGGATGTGCCTGAGGGGATGGGGGCCCGGGCAGTGGACTGGAGACTTTGAGAAGCTGGCATGGGTTGCCTCTGGTGTGGGAGTCCCCCATCCCTCTTGTCCCCTTTCCTAAGATGCAGTCCAATTTTATGTTTCCCTGATATTTCCCCACAGTGTGAGGTGACTAGCCAGTGAAATGACTTCAGGTGGTTAAGCATGAAATAACATTGAGTCACCTAGTGAGAAGGTTCTTCCCTTTTCAGTTCTCTACCAATGCATGTGATTTCTTCAAAGAGAAAGTTTCAGGTTGGTGCTAGTCTGTCTTTAACACCTTTTTAACACTTGCTGATCTCTTTCATAACAAAGAGAAAGCAGACCTCTGGCTCCAGGCCTTTAAAGTGGGGAACAGTGCCTGCCTACAATTTAGGTTGTTTTTGTGCTATTTATTTTTAGGTTTCTCTCCTAGGTATGGTCAGTGGTACTGATTTTCCTCTTTGTGGTGGTGATATAAAGAAAGCATCACTTTAAATTAAATGTATTAAGTCACAAGTATGAGTCCATCTCACAGAAAAAGTTAGTAATGACACAAATGTTATAGAATGTGGCAGAAACCTTGCAAGTGATGTGGGCAATGGCTGATGCTGGGGACAAACCTGTCTAGCAGTAAAAGCTACCAGCAGGACTCCAGAGCCCAGTGCTCCAGGTCTGAGCCCCATTTCCCCCTAGACTTTGATTCCCTTTCATTCCCTGTCCTTCAATAGAGGGGGGGGGGTGAATAAGTCAATCCTCTAAGTCAGAGGGAGAAGGGATGACTGTTTTGAGATAACCAGCACCTGTTTTGAGGAATGAGAAGGATGATGTGCTTGATTGACAGGCAAGCTTCATCAGACCAGTTCCTGTTTCTGAGTATAGAGTGTATGTTGGGGTGGAAGACTGCCTGTGCAGTCCTGGCTTAGCCATTGACTGTGACATGATAGTATAGGTATAATCTCCCTGAGCCTGTTTCTGTGTACATACAAAAAGGCTTGAGTGAGATAATGTGGGTGAAGACGCACCTGAGAGATGTGAAGTGTCATGTGAGGATGAAGGGGTTTGAACAGAATGGTTCCTATTCACCTCTTTCTGGGCTTGTGCCCTTGGAGAGAGACCAAGGTACCATGTCTGGTGATGGATGACAGCCATGCATGGGTTCAGGAGGCAGGTGCAGTGAGGCACAGGGAAGGATTGGACAGCGGACAGGAAGGGGTTGGCCAGGGTGAAGATGCCCTAGGCTCATGGCATCTTGTCCTTTGTCCTGGATGTACTATGCCCTTCCCTGCAATGCAGCAGACATTGGGGCCCTCCCAGCCCCTGCCTTCATCCTGTTCTGCTGTTGTTTCTGTCATCCTGATTGCTTTGGCCACAGACTTAACTTACCCAAGGAGAGGGGTTGATTTCATCTTGGTGCTAAATGACCTTTGCTTCTGTTGCTATACTCTGGGGTTTCTTTGTCTTTAAGGATCTGAAATGCAGTGCTCACTACTGACCCTCGCTCTATGGGCACTAGCCATGGGGGTTGGGGGTGGGGTAAATATGGGGTGTGCCGGAGCAGGCTGCAGCTGTCAGCCTCTCATACGTTGCTCCCCAGACTCCAGCCAGGCTGGATGTTCACTTTGTGGAGTCTCTGCTTCCTCCCCACCCTCATCACGGATCAGACTCAGATCCCTTCTTCATTCCTCCCAGAAGGCTTGATCCATCCATCGATCTTCCCAGCACCTTTAATTGACAGGTTTATGCAGATAGCACTCCTGGCTGTTGGCCTTAAGGGATGAAGTGGTCTTGTGTGGCATGGCAGTGATGGCCCTGTGGTTCTTGTCATCTTCCTGTGCTTCCCAGGCAACTTAGAAATATATTGCATATTGAAGGAGGCAGGTGTGCCAGGGAAGATGGTAATGACACAGATGTCCCAAATGTGCCCAGAACTAGGTGACCCCAGGTCACTTGTGGTAGGTCCTGAGAACCATGCTGAAAGCTTCACTCTCAGTTTGCCTCTTGGAGAAGTGGCTATTGTGCTCATCAGCCTTGACTTGACAATTCTGCATGAGAATTGTGGGGTAACCTGGAGGTTCTGTCTCTTTATGACCGTCTTCCAGGGACTCCCATCACCTGGGCTCCTGCAAAAGCAGTGGTGTATTTGTGAGGGGGGATTGATTTGAGCATGGTTCCAAGGAGGCACCTGAATGAAGCCTTCCTTGCAGATGGCATTTTGCAGACCACTTTAGTGGAAAGCTCCTTTAAAGTGCTTTGATTTTCAGATCCTGCTTTCTTGTAGTTGTGGCAGATTGGGGTAAGATGCAGAGCATCACCCTGACCATGATAGAAGTGGACAGGTGTGGGAGGTGGGGGAGTGCTTTCCTCTGAGGTGGCAAATGGGTACTTCTGGTGGGGAGGATTGAGGCAGAGAAACAATCAAAATATGTATGTTCCAAAAAGCATAGATGAAGCTGTATAGCCTTGGGAGTGACATTCTGGAGAGAGGTCACTTAGTGTAAATGAAAAGACATCTTATTGGGGGTAGTTTTTTGAGACAACTCCCACCATGGGGTTTATGAGGATAATAGTATGAATCTACTCATTATTCAGTAAACCACTCATGGTAGGCCCTGGGGGAGTGGTGGTGGAGCAGAACAGTGAATCTAACTAATCTGATCCCTCCGTTGTGGGGTATAATGATGGCCAGTAGGTTATTCCTGTGTAGATTATCAGAAAAGTTTATTCTAGCTTTTTTTTTTTTAACTTTTTATTGTGGAAATTTTCACACATGCACAAAAGTAGAGAGGATAGTGTAATATGATACCCAGTTTGAGCCATTATCAACTCATGGCCAATCTTGTTTCATTTAATTACCAACCCACTCCCCCACAAGATTATTTTGAAGTAAATCCCAGTCATGATATCATTTCATTCATAAATATTTCAGTATGTATCTTAAAGATGAGAATTTTTCTATGAAAACATAACACTATTATCATACTCTCTAAGTTAGCAGTAATTTCTTAATATATTTAATTAGTAAAAAATATATATGTATATTTAATTAGTGTTCAAATTCCCTTAATTGTCTCATAAGTTTTTCAAAAAATTTCTCAAAGATTTTCCTTATTTATTTGAAAGAGAACATACGGCATGCAAGCAAGGTGAGGAGGGACAGAGGGAGAAGTAGACTCCTTGCTGAGTAGGGGGCCCAGTGTAGGGCTGAGGGGGCTTGATCCCAGGACCCTGAGATCACGACCTGAGCCAAAGGCAGACCTGACCAGCTGAGCCACCCAGGTGCTCCTCAAATTTTTTTTTGAGACAGTATTAAAAAAAATCCACTATAACTGGTGATATGTCACTTTATGAGTTTTCTCCACCAACTTTCGTTTTGCTTATAATCTCTTTATTGGAGAAACTTGATTATCTTGGGGGAGTTTCCCATAGTCAGGGTTTTACGGATGATATCTCCTGGTGTCATTTAACATGTTCTGCTGTCCCCTATGATACTGTAAGATGGTATTTAGTTTTAGAGGCTCTATCATATTTGGATTTGTTTGTTTTTTGGGCAAGACCTCGCATTGGAGCTTATCAGATTGTCTGTTTTGGTGACATTGGCAGTTGATTGACTTGTCCGTGGAGTTTGAAGGCTGGTGTCATGGAGGATACTTGCATTCTGCCATGGGAGAGCATGTGGCAGGCCTACAAGCTGGCTGGATTTGGGGCCTAAGCCTGTGGAGTGTGCAGGAGTACTGGCCTTGGAGTCCCAGAATCCCAAGGTTGGAAGGGGCACCCAGTAGGAGCTGATCTATTCCCTGGCCCCAGAACAGATGGCTACTTGTTCTCTTCTTTGGAAGTGGCTGGGTCCTGCCCTTTGTGGAAGGGCCTGTTAGTTGCCCTTTCTTGTCTGATGTTTGAATGCCACCCGGTTTGCTGTCGTTGCTTTAAAGAACAAACATCTCCCTTTAGCCAGCTTCTCATTTTAAGCCTCACTGAGTGCCTGAGAAGTTAGACTCATAGAGTTCAGGGACAGAATTTGAGGCAGAAATGAGTTTTTTTTTTTTTTTTTCTTCTTTGGAGCCACTGTTTTAATCTCCTGTTTGGTGTCCCTGCTTCTCGTCCTCCTTATCCATTCTTCTTATGGCAGCCAGAGTGGAGTTTTAAAAATTCAAGTAAAATCAAGTCTTCCCACTGTAGAAATCTCTCAATGGGCTTTCCATTATATTTAAATGAAATCCAAATTCTGAAGGTGGACCTTACTTCCACTTTGCCTCTCACTCATTGTGGTCACTGTATTTCTGCTTCAAAGGCCTTTCTGTTTCTAGAACATGCCATGTTTGTTCCTGCCCCAGGCCCTTTACATGTGCTGTTCATGGTGACTTAATTGAGTGGTGTTTCCTCTTTGTTGGATGTCAGCTCAAATGTCATCTCATCTAAAAGGACTCCCCTGACCATCCAATCTGAGCAGCTCACTCCAGTCATTATTACTTTACCCTGATTTATTTCTTTCACGGTACTTATCATTAACTGTTACTATCTGGCTTATGTAATAAACAGTTTACTGATGGTTCCCACCCCTAGAAAGTGAGCTCTCTAAGAGTGAGGACTTTGCCTTTTTCACTCTTGGGTCCCCATTTCCCAGAATAGGAGGTGCTCAGTAAATATTTGCTGTGTGAATGAATGGGTGCACATGAGACTCACTGACTCCCCAGAAAAAATATGCGCACTGCCTGTTCCCCGAGGTCCTCTTAATACTGCAGTGCCCTCTGTCATAGATTTCAAGATGTCCTTTCCTTGTGTGGGGTTGGAGATTCTCCCCTTCTCTCTTGCATTCCCCTATAAGAAAGATTTGGAGAGAAATACAACTAATGATGTGCACATGTGGAGTGCCATTATGACTCTTTCTGACTCCTTTCCTGCTCCTGTGTGGTTAGGGGACCTGTAGATGTGAGGGTGCAGGCTCAGTCCTAAATCTGGGGCTGGGTGCCAGGGCTGCCCTGACACTGAGTTCCTAGATCTCCGGTCTTGGAGCTGCTGTCTGCTAGGCAGAGGCGGGCTCCCTTCATTCATGCCAAAGAGGGGCCAGTGCGTGTCTGGATTGGTGAACAATCGCCATTAGTGAATATATGTTTTTTCTAAAATACAGTTTTATCTCTTTGGAGTCCGCCTGGTACACAGATGGCCGGGTACCAGGATGTTGCCAAATAGACGGCCTGCCAAGCCCATTTGGTTAAACCAACGAAAATCACTTCTGTGTGGGTGGGGGCTGCTGGATGGCTCAGAAAATTTCTCAGTATTTTTAAGCAGATGAGGCCCTCTTGCCCCCCCCAACTCCAAACCCGCCCCACACACTGAGTGCCTTTGCCTCCTGAATCCATAAAGAGTAAATGAGGTAGGCAAGATGATTTCAGGTGGACACATGCTGTTTATTTTAATTGCTATTTAAAAACATGAATTCTGGCAACTGGTACTGGTTTTCCATGTATGATGGTTACATAACATCTTTAAAAAGTAAATTTAAGTAAAAAAAATTGCGATCAATTTAAAGAAAAGTGTTAAGAAAAGTAATAGTCAGGTGGCACATAGATTTGGGAAAAACTTGAGATGATGATGTGGAGATGTCTGCAGTTTGGAAGGAGGGGGCACCTTTCTTGTATATTCAGATGGGCTCCAAACACCAGGTGCTGGGGTTGCTGAAGGTGAATGGTTGTAATCAGCCAACATCTCCTGAGGCTTACTGTTTGTAGGCTTACATACCTGTGTTAATTCTACCAGTTAGTGTCTTCGTTTTCCAGTAGAGGGACAGAGGCTCGGAGTTTTAGGAGATGAGGTGGGGGGAGGGGTGGTGCAGAATCAGAGGTGGAGGGGTGGACGAACAGGGATTTTAATCCTGGTTTGTTCAGGTCCAGAGGCTGTGCTCTTAACTGTTACTTTATTTGGAACCCAGGATAAGCACTTATGCAGTGCCTGGCTTCTGAGAAGTGCCTAATACATGTATCTGCCACTGTTGTCACGAATGCACGGAAGTGCAGCACACTTGCACAGTAAGTGTCCAGTCTTAGGGCACAGTTCAGTGAACTTCCACGTATGTATCCATCTGTGGAGATGGCATCCACGTCAAGACAGAACTTACCTGCCCCCTAGCAGGCTCCTTTGTGCCTTCCCACAGTCCAGTTATGATTAATGTGGAGTCAAGCCCTTTGCCTTGTATGTGGGACACCTGGGGTAGCCTTGACACCCATAATAAAGGAAAGAATATATTTGGGGTTTCATGAGTTGGAATTTCTTTCTTTCTTTTCTTTCTTTCTTTCTTTCTTTCTTTCTTTCTTTCTTTCTTTCTTTCTTTCTTTCTTTCTTTCTTTCTTTCTTTCTTTCTTTTCTTTCTTTCTTTCTTTCTTTCTTTTCTTAATTTAAAGTAGGCTCTGTGCCCAATGTGGAGCCCGATTGGAGATTTGAACTCACAACCCCTGAGACTAAGATCTGAACCGACAGAGATCAGAAATCAGACCCTTAACCACTTGAGCCACCTCAGGCGCCCCTGTGCGTTGGGATTGCTAAGTGGGGAGTCCTAGTTCATCCCTGAAGAAGATGTCAAAGAATCCACACTGATTTCTAGGGGCGAATGAGTTTGGTTTTACCTTTCCCTCTCCTTCTAGACACACTCAGTGGGAACGTGGAGCTGATGCTGTGTTTATTCACTGCCCTTGGAGCAAGGGTGGGTTGAAAAATTGTCACTTGCTTTTAAGCTTATCGGTTGTGAACACACTGTTTCATGAAGGCTGGAACTCTAGCCAAGTGCCTGGAGCCCTCTGAGGTGTGGGCTGACCCTGCCAGGCCTCAGGGTTAGCCCACTTCTCCAAAGGCAGGAGGGAGCAGGCATGTTGATTAGAGCCACCCTCCCCCCTTTTCTGTGTGTTTACCGTAAAGATCTATGCCAACCACTGAATCTGTATGGCAGAGTAAGGAGGCTGTGCTGGGGCCTTTTGTCGTCATGAGCCCTTACTCTTGAGATACAACTTGAAACAGCCCGCAAGCAAGGCACAGAGCTCACCAGGTTGACCAGACAGATCCCTAGAAGGGTGGAGGCAGGACTCCCCTCGCTTGTCCTCCCCTCGCTTGTCACAGTCACATGCTACACCACTGCATTGTCTTGGCTGCAGAGAGTGAGACAACAGCACCCTGGCACCTGGGAATCTGCCTGGTTGGAAGTGGCCCCTGCAGATTCCTCAGGTCTTCACAAAGCCTCTGTTCTGGGCCAGATACTGTTCTAGGTGCTGGGGATACAGCAGGGAACAACATAGGTGCAAAGCCCTGTGCATTCTTGAGGGGCTTTTATTAGGCTTACATGTGTTTTTTCCTTTTAAGCTGATATTTTAAACTTGGAAGGTTCCATGTTACAAATGGGTTTTTTTTTTTCAGTCTTCTCCTGAGAAAGCAGAAGCTTTTGGCAACATTGGCTGGGCCTGCCTTCCTGCATCACATCTAAGCTGCCAGGAGCCTGCTTAGTATAGGGCTGGTCCCTTTCTGCTCACCATTGCACCCACACCTGGCCACGCATGGCCATCTCCCCCACCACTGAGGCATTGGATGTATAGTGTGGGAAGCAGGAGACTCAGGGGTGGGGGGCTGCATATTGGTACTAACTGAATGGTGGAGGCTATGGGCCAGGTCCCTGCCCTGCATGCCTTTGGGCTTCCTTGATTTGGGTAGGCCCATTGTGATTGGAAATGAGGGTTCCCTGCAGGAGATGGGCTGCAGAATGGCCACGTTAATTTGGCTTTAGATGTTCCTCCTACCTTTCCCTCCCTAATTGCTCCTCAGTAAAATAACAAAAATTATGGGAGGCTATATATTACAGTGTAAAAGCCAGGAATCCTAAGAGAAGGGACTGGGCTGGGAGCTTGCATTGGCCCCGCTGTATGCATGGCACCAGGCTGTCACCTCAATGTCTCATTCTCTGCACCTTGCTTACTGTCACCATCTCCATTTCATAGAGGAGAAAGCTGATGTTCAAAAGGGGTGACATTTCCAGTGTCATTCAGCTTGTACAGCAGAGCTGGGATTCCATCCCATATCTGCCTGATGCCAAACGCTGTGGCTTTTCCTCCATCGCCAATTTCACGGTGACCCCAGCTGAATTACTTGACCTCTCTGCCCTTGAGGGTAATGCCCTCTCTTGCCTCTATGAAGTGGGTGATGATGCAGCTCAGGTGTATGAAATGCATACCAGGTGTGTGAAATGCTTCAGAACATTAAGAACCGTGGCACCTTAACACATTATTTTTTAAGAAAGAGACTGGACTGGTTTCTGGGGCAGCTGGGCTTCTTTTGACTACTAGGCCTCATCTCAGGCAAGGGAGGGGGCAGTGGAGCCCAGAGTGGGGGAAAGTCTGATTTCCCAGGCTCTAGATAAACTGAAAGGGCTCCTGGCTGCTGTCCTCACTAATTAGAACAGAAATTGCTGATTCTCTATGAGAACGGGAAGGTCTGGGCTGGAGCCTGGGTTACCTGTGCCATCTGTATTTTAATAGAACATTTATTTTAATAAGATTTAATCTGAGATGCAAAGACAAAAACAGTGTGTAAATCAAGAGGTGACTGAAACAGGCTGTCTGAAAACGAGATCTTCAGATGTGCCAAGAAGGGCTTTTGAGTGTGACATCAACAAAAGCCAGTCACTGATAGCTGAGAAGGTCCCCCAAGGGCACGGCCACGTGGAGGCAGGACACAGCCTGTGGTGCAGGCGAGGGGAACAGGGACACCTGGCCTCCACGTCTTAGTTCCTCTGTCCCCCTCTCCCCCTTTTCTAGAAAGCGCTCCTATCCCTCTTTCCTCCTCTGTGATTGCAAGCACAGGCAGCAGTCCTGCTTATAAGTGGGTTGTGTTCCAAACGTTTATTTGTGCAGTTTCAAGTCACTTCCCATCAATGTTTGTGGAGTGCCAGATATGGACCAGGTGCTGGACAATGGGGTCCAGGAGGAGAATAAGACCTATCTAAAGCTGCACATGTAGTGTGAACCCCATACAGAAGATGGGGGTGTGGGAGAAGAGGTGTAAAGCTCTTTGGAAGTCAAAAGAAAGAGGGAGCACCCAAGGAAGACTTTGTGGAGTTAGCGGCATTTGAGGTGGGCCATGGAGACTAGACAAAATTTCTGAAGGGGGAGCTCAAGTGGGGAAGTACATTCCAGTTAAATGGGACAGGGTAAGCAAAGGAATGGAGGTAGGGAGAGCAGAGGACATGTTCAAAACTCAGTTGGACTGTGGTGTGGATTTCATACTGGGCAATAGAGGGAAACGAGGCTGTCAGTATCACCTGAGGCCACTTTGTGGTTGGTGTTAAATGCCAAGGAGTGAAGGGCATGTTAGACTTCTCTGTTCCCTGCCTCCCCTAAACTATGGCAGTTTGGTACCCTAGTTAGCATAGAAAAACAGAATTAGGATTACAGTTGAAATAGAGTTCTATAGTTTTTGTCATAATTCTGTTTATCAAGGGTTTGGGGCTAGAGGGTCTTTGTGTTGGTGGAGTGGTGGGTGGTACCCCCAAAATGACTCTTCTGATTGGCCATTTAACTAAATGAGTTGGGAATCTTTTGGTTGCACATGACAGAACTTCAAGGAAAAGAAAAATTTACTGGTGATTGGAATGTTCATGGGGGACAGATTCAAGTATGACTGGATCTAGGGCTTGAATGGTGTCCTTGGACACTGTTCTCTCTCCCCGTCCCTAAGCTATGCTTTCTTTTGGGTTGAATTCATCCTCAGATAATCCACAAAGGAAGATAATGGCTGCTCCAGACTTACATTCTATCAGTTTGGTGACACCAATGGGAAGAGCAAATCTGTTTCCTCCAACTCCCCGGTTCCAGGGATGGAGTAACCTGGACTAAGGAAATGTGAGGGAGGTCACCTTGGGAAATCTGGTGTGTTGCTATGAGTAGACCAGGGAATGGAAACCGGACAGGATAAAATAGCAGCTTCCCTCTCTGCTGGCCCTGGAGTTTAGTTGGTATTGGTCTCTCCTCAGTCTTGTCCACTTCGTTGGTGGCTGCAGTTGCTGGTATTCTCCCAGATGCAGGGATGCCCCCTTCTGCCTCTGCTGAGTGAGGTGTTGTCTCTTCTCTGATGCAGCCTTGTTGGATCCCCAACCTTAATTTTTTTTTTTTTTTTTTTGGATCCCCAACCTTATTAAACACACTTCCCAGAGTCCATTCTGAACATCGAGGCAGTCACATTGAGAACATTTCACTGAGTGCAGCCTTGTCTGGGAGAACGGCCTGACCTTGCTCAGGGTTGGCCTTCCGCTTTGGGATAGAATGACGCTTCCCCATCCTCTTTTGCTGATGCTCTGTGGGGCTCATTTGCCCCTCAACCCAGAAAGTCTGGATTTCTTCCATTTAGGTTGCCACTTCCTCTGGCCATCTATCCAGTGGCTGTTCTTGGTCCCAAGGTCCTGGCCGAGAGTGGGGCCGACTCTCTATGATCTATCTCCCTGCCGGAGGCTCAGGCCCAGCAGAGATCTCAGGGGTATGAGAGGTAGGGACCTCTAGAGAACAAGGAAATGACTATAGCATGGTGGAAGGGCAGCCTGAGGCCTCACAGAAAAGCCTAGGGGAAGTAGCACTCCATATGATCCTGAATGTGCATGGTGTTCAGACTCTGGCCTTCAGTTTCCCTGTCTGTGAAATGGGACTAGGCTAATGAATTATTTCACTCGTTGGACTTATTTGTGGAAACAGAACCCTCATCAGCAATTCTACTCCTAGGTACATGTACCCAAAAGAACCAAAAGCAGAGACTCAAACATATCTGCACACCCATGTTTATAGTAATATTATTCAGAATAGCCAAAAATGGAAGCAACTCAAGTGTCCTTCCGCAGGTGACTGGATGATAAACAAAATGTGGTATATCCATACAAAGTATTATTTAGCCACACAGTGGAATGGAATTCCAATATAACATGGATGAGCCTGGAAAACATTATGCTAAGTGACTAAGCCCAGACACAGGAAGAGAGGAATTGCTTGATTTTGCTTGTATGAGGTACTTAGAGTAGGTGAATGCATAGAGACAGAAAGTAGAATAGAGTTAACAGAGTTTGAGGAGGTGGTGAGGAAGAGTACTTGTTCAGTGGATCAGAATTTCTTTTGGGGATGATGAAAGAATTCTGGAAATGGAGAGCCATGATGATGGCATTATACTGAATGCCACTGAATTGCACACTTAAAAATGGCTAAATGGTAAAAGAAAAACATCTTATTCAGACCCTAATATGTAAAGAAGATAAAAGAGAGTGCTTCCCTGGTTGAAGTTGGGGTAGGCAGGTGGGAGTAGCTCTAGTCTGGTCTCCATAAAACTGAGATGCTTTTGGGGACTCCTGGGGGCTCAGCTTGGGTTCCAGTAGGGGTTTGGAGAGAAGAGTCTTGACTCTCAGCTGACCTTTGGGCACAGACCAGAGCTTGTGGCCACACGATGGAAGACTTGGGTTTAGTGCCCACAACACAGATGCCTTTGGTGACCTGCTTACCAGCTCTGAGATGGGCAGCAGCCACTCCAGCAAATGCTGTCCATGCCAAGCAGGTCTTGGGGTAGACCTCTCTGCTTGTCCCTGACCATTGGAAGAGCTTAGAACCTTCCTCAGAGCATTTTCTGGGCTGCTTCTTGCCAATCTGATTTTTTTTTAATGTTTATTATATTTTTAAAATCCATGTTCCTTGCAGAAAATTTGGAAAACACAGAAAAGTACAAAGACTAAAATAAAAATCATCTGTAATCCCAGATGGGGAATTGCAGAGATAACCACTATTAACATTTAATATATTTTCTTCTGGTTTTTTATCCCCTCTAAACATATGCCCTCCTACACAGTGTATTTACATCTGCATCTACATCTGTTTCTCTATATTATAATAAAATTGGGATTATACTTTAGATACAGTGTATTAGGACTCTTGGGGGCAAGTGACAGAGGCCCAGGTTGAATTAATCAAACAAACTAAGGGGATTTATTAGCTATCATAAGCTATCTATAGAAAGGGCTGGGCTTCAGGTACAGCTAGATCCAGGACCTTAAGCAGTCTCTCTTCCTCTCTGTCTCTTGTGTCTGTGTCTCTCTCTGTGTGGGCTTCATTCTCTTGGGCCATCTCTACCTATGATGTTGAAACCATGGTTACAGACCACTCTGGGCTTAACATTTTCACCCTTTTTCCTCTAAAGAGGGAAAAAACCTCCTTTCCACCAACTCCAGTTAGACAAACCCCAAGGAGTTCTGATTGGCTTGGATCTCATGCCCATCTCTGAATTAATCCATGTATGCGGGTGAGGGTGAGGATTTATGATTGGCCCAGTCTAAGTCCGGGGCTCATTCCTGTGGCTCATGCTTGTGTGGGTATTGTGACTATTAGCATTCTTTCTAATGGGAGAGGAACAGATCTCTCAAGTTAAGGTGGAAAGTTTCATTATCAGATAAAGGGGTAGAAGTAAGTTGGGCAGGCAGAAACCAGAGACAGAAGTTGCATTGGCACTGGTTCTGGCCATGGGGGGCTAACAGTGTTTTGAGTGGGCACGTGGACCCTCATTTTTGTGCCACTTTAATGAAAGAAGATACCTCCTATGAGCAATACAGTTTGCACCACCATCACCATTATGCAAGCATATATCCCTTTTGACCCAGAGATCCACCTTTGGGAATTTATCCAGTGCCTATATTTCCACACGTGTGGAACAATATAGTACAGAGTCATTCATTGCAATAGTATTTGAAATAGAAAAACATTGGAAACAACCAAATGCCTCTTGATGGAGAACTGGGCACTTAGATTATTTCACATTTGTGTCCTGGACTGATGTGTTACTTAAAAAGGAATAGTGAGGCTTTCTTTGGACCAAGATAAAGTTCTCCCAAGATATTTGGAGTAAAGCAAGATGCAGAATGGAACGTACAACATAATATTTTTTGTATAAAAATGGGAGGAAATAGAACTCCCATCTTTGTATTATATTCGTGTAAAGAAACTACAGAAGGATGTGTAGAAACCAGTTCATTGGGGGGCGGTAGGGAGCTGCATAGTTTGGGACAAGGATAACATAACGCCTTTCACCATATGCCTTCTGATAAATTTTGGCTTTTGAACTACATTAATGTATTATTCAAAAATCAACAGATCAGTTTGCTTTTGGGGGAACTTGTTTATCAACAAGTTCTGGAACCAGGACCTCTGTTGTGGTAATTGTTGTGCTTCAAGTTGCCGAATTGTGTACTTTAAGATGGTCAAGATAGTGAATTTTTTTGTTTTACCATAATTTTAAGAGTAAGAAAAAGTCAACAGACCAAAAAGAAGTGGAAAAACAGCAAAACAAAACAAAACAAGAAAAACCTCACAGAGTGTGAGCTCTGGAGTCAGTGAGTTCTGGGTTCAAATCCTGCCTTTGCTATTTTGTAGCTCTGGGACTGTGGATAAACTGCTTAATTTCTCAGGATCAGTTTAGTCATTGGCTAAGTATGGATAATAAAAGAATCTGTATTCTGAGGGTTGAATGAGAGGTGAAGGATTAAGTTTGGTTCCTGGGAATCTAGGGCCTCCCTGTGAGTTAGAGGAGGAAGAGGAGGATGACCGCAAGACCATTACCACCTCCCCTCTCGCTGGCTGGGACATTTGCATTTTAATGGAGACTCTTGAAGACTGAAAACATTCTAGACTCAAAGGGAGGAATGGTTGGAATTTCAGAAAAATTTATAGCTCCTGTGTGGGGAAAATGAAGTCTTTTCATTTCCTGGGAGAGTTTAACTTTCACCTTGTCCTCCTGGTGGCCCCAGGTGGTTGAGTTGGAAGCTGGAGAGCAAATGACCTGCCTGGGGAAAGGGGGTGAGAAAGGATAGCCCAGAATCAAACCCAAGATTACAGAGCCTGAATTAGCTGAGAAGTCCAAGCCTGAAAGTTAGAAACTGGAGAAAATGAGGTAGCTGATGTAGGAAAGACATTAGGGTTCGAAGCTGACGGCCACAAAAGAATTCTTAAGATGTCTTTGGTGCAAAAAAGGTGATTTAAAAAAAAGATTTTATTTATTTACTCATGAGAGATGCAGAGAGAGAGAGAGGCAGAGACATGCAGAGGGAGAAGCAGCCTCCCTGCGGGGACTCTGATGTGGGATTCAATCCTGGGACCCTGGGATCACGCCTTGAGCTGAAGGCAACGCTCAACCACTGAGCCACCCAGGTGCCCCTAAAAGGTGGTTTTATTAGAGCGGGGGGACAGGACCTGTGGGCAGAAAGAACTGCATTGGGGTCATGAGGAGTGGCCCGTTACATACTCTATCAAGTTGGGAAGGGATTAGGAATAGCATAAGTCTCTAAGGCATTTTGGAAACAAGGTTCCCAGGACCTTGATGGGGTAGCTATTGTTGGGAAAAGGTAATTTATTACCGTCTAATAAAACCTTAGTCATGAGACCCTTCAGATCAATATCGGTGGGTCATATGCTTGGGGGATGATTGCCAACATGTATCTTGGGAGTTTAGAGATAAAAGAAGTTTCTAAAGGAATTTTTATATGCTAAAGAGGACTTATAGGGTCGTGGGGTTGGGCTGAGAGTGCCTTCTGCCTTAGCAAAGTATGAACATGGAAGCATTGAGTCCCTGAAAGGTCACTGTGCCTATATCAAGGACTTGTCAATGGGCTGCAGGGAGTAAGGACATCTGCCTTTGTTTCCCACATCAGTAGCCACTGCAAACCAAGGAGACCCGACAGCCTCAGTGTCCGCCTCCAGCTCCTGCTCTGCTGTTCTCCTGTATGGCAGAGCTTCCAGAGCGCCTCTGGCTTTGCTCCCTGCCTTGCCCCATGGCTGCCTTTCTGCCCCTGTTTAGTCATTTGATAGAGCTTCAGCCTCCCTCTTCTTTTTTTTTTTTTTTTTTTTTTTTTTAAGATTTTATTTATCATAGAGACAGAGAGAATGAGAGGCAGAGACACAGGCAGAGGGAGAAGCAGGCTCCATGCAGGGAGTCCGACATGGGACTCGATCCAGGGTCTCCAGGATCACGCCCTGGGCTGCAGGTGGCACTAAACTGCTGCGCCACCGGGGCTGCCCCAGCCTCCCTCTTCTTTCTCCATTTTGCTGGTGAAAGCTCACGGGCCCCCCAGCTCTCCCCATATCTCCTGGCCAGTCTGCCTCTACCCGCTGTGCCCAGGCTGCTTCCTCTTCTCTGCTCCCTCCGTGGCATCCCCCTGGGTGTCTGAGAGGCATCCCAGATGTGGCAGGTCCACAGTGAAATTCCTCCTCTCTCTCCAACCCCTCTTCATACCTGCTATAGCCCTCTCCATCTTACTTGCTTAGACCACATTTTCGGAGTCACCCTTGATGCCTCTGTATTGCACTTAGTGCCCACATCCAATCTGTCAGCAAACCCTGTGGCTGTGTCTTCATGCTTGCCCAGGGCCGGGACACTTCCCATCGTCTCCTAACCCAAAGTGCCATTCAACCCATCAGTAGCTCTCTCCCTGGGGCATTGAGGCAACTTTTTAACTGGCCTCCCTGCTGCCCCTCTGGGCCTCCTTCCAGTTCTCAGTGCTGCAGTTGGAGTGATACTTTAAATCTGTAAGTCAGGTCCCCTCTGTGTTCTGCTTACAGCTCTGCCTCCTGTTTACTCACGGTGGAAGCGCGGGTTCTCCCCATGGTCATAGGCCCTGTAGTCTGCTCCCTGTGATTTTTCTGCCCTTAGCTCCTGTTCCTTACTCTTTGTTCTCTCCGTGCTGGCTACACAGGCCCCTTTGCTGCTCCTTGACCAACTAAGCTAGGCTTTCGCTTCAGGACCTTTGGGCTTTGCTCTTCCTTCTACCTGGGATGCTTTTCCCCAGACACGCTCACCACTTCCTCACCTCCATCAGGTCTTCTCTCAGGTGTTGTCTTCTCATCGAGGTCTTCTCTCATGACTCCTTTTGAATTGGCAAACTGTTCTGTGCTTTATTTTTCTTCTTAGCATTTGTCATCACTCAATTTGCCTCTTATTTAAACTTTTTATATTATTAGGTGTTTATTATCTCTTTCTTCTGCTTGAATATGAGCTCCATGAGGGCAGAGATTTTTGCCTCTTTTGTTCACTGTTCTCTCTCCATTGCTTAGAACAGTGCTTGGTACATAGAAGATGCTCAATAAGAATGTAGTGAATGAATGAAAGAAATTTGGTTTTCATAGTGAGGCTAATAGGATGACATTTCAAGGCTTTATATAGTGGGCTCCTGTGGTCAGATTTGCATTTTTTTTTTCAGATTTGCATTTTGAAGAGTCACTTGAGCTCCCGGGGAGAAGTTATCCTCCAGGTGGGACAAGAGTGGGCTTGTGGAGATTGGTTAGGAAGATGTGCTAACCAGTGGCTTTGAGGTGATGGTAGAGGGGGCTGGAGGGACATTGATGAGCCCCAGAGAAATGTAGGAGGCAGAATGAAAGGCTCTTTGCTTGTTAGAGCTGCACTTCTCAAACTTTGCTGTGTGTGCGGGTCTCCTGGACGTCTTGACAAAATGCGGATTCCCACTGGCAGGTCTGAGGTGGGTTTGAGAGACTGTATTTAGACCGACTTCCAGGTGATGCCCCTGCTGCTGGTCCCTGACACACTTGAGTAGTAGGGGATGGATGTAGTAGGGGATGCCTTCAGGCAGAAGGCAGGAGGAAGAATCAGGAGTGCTCAGTGCCTTTATTTGGGAGACAGAACTTGGGAGCCTTCTGGGGGCTCTGCACTGGTTGGGGGTGATGTGACGTCACTTCTGGGCATGTTGATTTTGAGATGCTGTGAGATCCCCAGTGGAGATGTTCAGCTGGCAGTGGGTTCTGAAGCTCAGAGGAGAGGTCTGAGTAGGAGACAGATGATGGAGAGTTCTCATAGGAATGGAAATGCAGCCCTGGTGTGAGTGGAGAGAGGCTCCATTAAGGGTGGTCAGAGCTGTGGGGACCCCTCTACTCTCTGCAAGTTGTATTACTACCATGAAAGATTGGCTGCCAAGGCAAGGGCATTGGTTAAGATACCTAATGGGACACGGGGCAGATGTTTTCTTCCTTAGATTAATTAAGTACTGTTCTGACCTTGAGGGTTTAATAGCTTCACAAAGAAAATGTGAGTAGGAGCCTTTTTCCTGAAGGCAGTGGCCAGCCTAGGGCACGTGAGGGAAGCCACACAGCTCTGGTTCTCAGGGCAGAAGCAGGACATTCTCTAATTCCGCCTATCCTGGAACATTTGGGTGTTCTCCTGCCTTGGAGCCCCATTGTGGACTCAGGGGTACCCAGTCTCAGATCCCACTTTGGTGGGCGAACTTGGACAAGGCGCTTTACCTCTCTGGACCTTGGTTTTCTCATCCAAGTGATGAAGTAATAATAGTGGTGGTTGTGAGGGTCAGTGAGATGTTGTATATAACATGCTGATCTCAGAGGCTAGAGGTTGTAATAATTCTCTCCAGAGGGTGTGCACTGGCCTTGCGCACTCCCTCTGCAAGTGCCTGGCTTGGCCCCACATCCACACACTTCTCATATTGATGGTCCTGCTTCCTCCTCCATCCCTCTCCTTGGCTTGAGTCCTCCCCACTGCCCCCCAGTTTTAGATGAGTTCCCACGATCTCTCTCTTGCTCTGAATCATACCCCTGCTGGTGCCCATGCACTCATGCTGGTCTCTTCAGCCATTCACTTTTCCCTTCTGAGCCTGATTGTAAACTTCCTGGAGTATTGTCCATCTGTCCGACCATGTCCACCATCGCACTTTGGTCCTTGTAGGTAGGTGCTAAGGATCCAGTGGGAATGAGGCAGGCCTGATCCTTGCCCTTATGGAGCTCTTAGTCCATTGGGGAAGATGGGCATCCAACAGGTCACTGCAGCAGAGGGGCTGGGTGCTGTGACACAGGATGGTGTGCTGTGGCAGTGGAGAGCACAGGGGCTCTGACCCAGGATGGGTATGCTATCTCGAGGAAGGGACATTCTGGCAGGGACTCGGGATGAATGGGACCCAGGTGGAGAAAGTCTGTAGAGGGGGTCTGGGCAAGGAGAAAGTCTGGACAGAGGGCTTTGATCTCAGTGGATGAGCTAATGGGCTTTGTGGATTGGGGGGTGCAGGTGAGGAGAGGAAGTGAGAGGGAGGAGATGAAGTTAGATGGGTCTAAGACAAGGGGCCCCTGAGGGCATGGTAAAGTGTTGGGTTTGGTCCTACTGGTCGAAGCCAGTTGAAAGGAAGGTGCCATCATTACTTTGCACTGATTTTTTACTTTCATTTTTTGTTATTGTGGTAGGTACACATGAGACTTAACCATTTTAATATGTACAGTTCGGTGGCATTAATTACATTCAGGGTGTTGTGCAACCAGCACCACGGTTCTTTTCCAAAGGTCTCTCATCACCAGACAGTAAGTCTGTTCCTAGCAGCAGTCTCTCCCATTCCCCTTCACTGCCCTAATCAACCACCAGTCTGCTTTCTGTCTTTGGATTTGCCTGTCTGGACATTTTATTTAAATGGAATCATATAATATGTGGTCTTTTGTGGCTGGCTTCTTCTTTCACTTGCTGCGATGTTTTCAAAGTTCATCCGTGTTATAGCATGTGTCAGTATATCATTCCTTTTAAAGGCTGAATAATATTTGTGTGGACGTCCTATTTTTTATTAATGTGTTCATCTGTTGGTGGACATTTGGGTTATTTCCACCTTTTGGCTATTGTAAATAATGTTGCTATGAGCATTCATGTACAAGTTTTTGTTTGAACATGTGTTTTCAGTTCCTTTGGGTATATTCCTAGGAGTGGAATTGCTGGGTTGTGTGGTAATTCTTTTAAGTTGTGGAGGATATGCTGCCAGTTGTTTTCCAAAGAGGCTGCACTTTTAAAAAAATCATGGTTATTCTGGTGGGTGTGATCAGCTTTTCATTTCAGAAAGATCCCTCTGTTCCCTGGAGAATAGATTGAGGGGTGTATGGGTGGAGATGGGTTACGATGGGGGTGCTGTTGTCCAGGTGACAGATTGATAGGTGATGCGGAGGCTGTGGGTGGAGGACACAGAACCAGGTCAGGACATAGTGATGCACTTGAGGCCTTGGGTGGGGGAGAGAGGGCTCAAGCATGACTTATTCCCATCATAGCTCTGGAGGCTGGCATTGTGCTGGCACATAGTGGATGCTTTATAAATACTCACTGAACACCAGATTTCCAAAGAAGAGAAATGGGATCTGTGAAGCTCTTTGTGCTCTTTCTTTCTTTCTTTCTTTTTTTTTTTTTTAATTTTTAAAGGAATTTATTTATTTATTTATTTATTTATTTATTTATTTATTTATGAGAGAGAGAGAGAGAGAGAGAGAGAGACATAGGCAGAGGGAGAAGCAGGCTCTCTGTGGAGAGGGGCTCGATCCCAGGACCCCGGGATCATGATCTGAGTTGAAGGCAGACACTCAAGCCTGAGCCACCCAGGTGCCTGAAGCAATTTGTGCTCCTACTGAGGGCCTTTCCCATGACTGTTCCCTGATAGTGCCCCTGGTGTCTGAGGGGGAGGCCTCAGCAGCCCCTTTTCCTAGGGATGCCCGGGGTTACTGAGCCCCCTGCTCTGACCCACCTCCATCCTCTCTTCATTTGAAGGTCTCTTGCCTCAGGAGATGTGTATGTGTGTGGGGGGTGGGGTGGGAAACTGGGGAGCTGGGGGGGGCGTGGCCCTCCCTCTGGGTGAGGGTTTGAGCCAGTGGGGGCAGCCGAGGGCTGGCCTGCAGCTTTGAGGACAGTGAGACTTCTCTGAGGTCCCCAGCCTGGGGGTAAAAGCACTTCCTGCTTATGGGTCATGCCACCGAAATGTCCTGCTGCCCTTCCAGGGGTGCCCAGGCAGAGCTCAGAGGTTTCCTCCATCCGTGACACTTCCATCAGGGTTCCGGACGACTCAGAGGGACCTGGCCTGACCCTTTCTATGGTCTTTGTTGCTGTTCCTGCCACAGGCCATGGCTCTGGGTACCGTCTGACTTGCTAGGGCTTCTTCAGCACTGTGGCATTTTAACCAATGGATTTTGGCCTAGATGGGGAGGGAAGCCTCTTTCGATTGGAAAGCTTGCAAAGCTTCCATTTCCTCTCTTCTCCGTCTACCCTGTCTTTTTTTTTTTCTTTTTTCCCCTGCCCGGTTCTCCTGCCCTTCCCTACCATCCCTGTTCTGTAAATCTGTAAAACAAACACATTAAAAAAAATCTCATTCATCTATTCCATCTGCAGCTTGAGCAGGAGAAAGTGTCCCTTGGGAATTAGCTTTTGCACTTTGGGCAGTAGTCAGCTCTGTTTTTGCGGCCTGCGCCAGTGGCCAAGAATCCCAGGGCATTGCCGTGTGGCCTGGGGCCTTGTCAGCTGGACCTGAGGCTCTGACCCAGATAGATAGGTGAGTGGCCCTTTGCTCACCTTCTGGTCCAGAGAGGGACCCAGGAAGGAGAGGCAGGGGTTTGGAGACCGGAGCTAGCCTTTGAGCAGTAGCAAAGCTGGACAGGCTCCCACAGTCAGCCCTGGCCTGTGTGGACTATGGGCTCTGTGGCAGACTGGGCTTCTGCTCGTCCTCCCTCCAGGGGAGCATGGGGACTCAAGGAAGGATTTGCTGGGGGCCACTTCTGCCCAATGGCTTGTTGTGTTTTTGGCTTAAGCGGACCCGGGTGAACCTGGCAGCAGCACTAGGTGCTACTGCAACAAGCACAGGGGCACGGGGGGGACGGAAGGAACACAGAGCGTTGTCCTCAGAAGCTTGGAGTTTGCAGCGTGAGTGAGTACCCTGCTCACATGGCAGGTCCCTGACTGAGCAGGGAGGATGCAGGTCAGCAAGTGCCAGGCTTTGTTGCAGGAAGGCAGAGGGGGTAGGGGGAGCAGGGAGCAGGGGGCAGAGGGAGCAGAAGGCAGAGGGGAAGGGGGTAAGAAGCTGGAGGGCAGGGGGGTAGGAGTCAGGGGGCATGGGGAGCAGAGGGCAGAGGGTGCAGGGGACAGGGGGAGCAGAAGGCAGAGGGGGCAGGGGGTAGGGAGCTGGCAGGGCAGGGGGGTAGGGAGCAGGGGGAGTAGAGGGCAGGGGGGGCAAGGGATAGGGGCAGGGGGCGGGCAGAGGGGAGGAGGGTAGGAGGCAGGGGGCAGAGGGGGCAGGGGGCCAGGGCTGGGGGCAGGGGGCATGGGGAGGGCAGGGGACAGGGTGTCAGAGGGTAGAGGGGGCAGGGGCAGGGAGCAGGGGGAGCAGAAGACAGAGGTAGCAAGGGGTAGAAGGCTGGGGGGCAGGGGGCAGAGGGACTGCAGCTCCCTTTGCAATCATTCTTCCCTTTGCCCACTTGATTGTTCACTCCGTGCACAGACAAGATGGCTTGGGCCACAGACTGTGCAGTCAACCATGCTTGCACTGAGTTCTGGTCCCTCCAGGAGCTAGCTGTGTTTCCCTGAGCATCAGTCAGCCGACTCATCTACGTGGATGAAGATGTTGCTCCTAGTCCTGCTCATCTTCACAGAATTGTGCTTGGCAGAGGAAGTGAGAAGTCTCGGGCAGCGCCAATTGTTATTCAAATGGAAGGTCTTAGTATTGACAGATTTTAAGGCTACAGTGTAGGACTGCGTGGCCCTGGGCCCCATGGGCTATTCAGAGGTGGCTGACCTGGCTCCTGCCCTCCGAGCACACAGCCTGGTTTGCAACTAGACACATTCCATGGAGGATCTGGCTGGAAGGGTCTCATTATGTTTTCTCATGGGGCGCTGACCTAACATGGCCCTCAAGCTCTGCAGTTCATTCAAAGGATCATTACTGAGTGGTCACAGGTGCCAGGCGATGCATAGGTGCAGGCTGAGGGCCATCCAGGGCCCACGCGCCCACCGAGTCTTGAAGCTGTGCCCTGCTCCTCTAGTGGAAGGAGGCTCGGTGTCCTCTGCATCCAACCACATGCTCGGAAGTTCTGAGTCCAGGGGTTTCAGCAGTGCTTATTCACTGGATGATCTTTGTGGCTGGCCTAGGTGTGGCCTCTTCTTTTCACTGTTTGGTCTGGTCGGCTGGGGCAGGGAGTAGATCTGGGAGGGGGTGACAGAGGCCTGGGCAGGGACCCTTAATTCTCGGTGGCCCCAGCTGCCTGTCGAGGCTGACTTCATGCCTCCTGGGGGGAATAATGCCATTTCCTGGACAGACCCTTCCAGCGTTATTGATGTTGATGCATCATCTTGTCACTTAAGTGACCAGGGCAGCTGGAAATGATGCAGCAGGAGGGCCAGAACAGCAGCCTTTTCTCAGTCCCACTTCTCTCTGGCAGGTGCTGGGTCTGCTCCCTAAGGCCTTGTGTGCCCTTGTTTGATGGGTTGCAGGAAGCAGGTGCAGCAGGCCCTTCCCCACACCCAGTACACTTCATTAGATGCCTCTGGATTCTTTGAATTTTTCCTCCCAGTGAGTATGTATTGATACTTAAAATAAAAATGTAAAATTCAGACATAGAATGATGGTCTCACTCAGTGATGTCCTTTGAAACAATCCAGAAGACGTTATTTGTATTTAAACAATATTTCTGTAGTGATTTAGCCAATGAAAGTTAAATTTCTCTTAAAAAACCAAAAACCAAAATAACTCATGTCAGGCCGTTTTCCCAAGCAGCATAGCTTTTGAACACCAGGTTGATCTAGGAGAGAGCCTTCAAGGATCTCGAACTACCTACCGTTTCCCTAGCAGAGAGTTTAACGGCTGATCCTACTGCATGAGCTGCCAGCAGTCAGAGGCCAGGGCTGCGGTGGGGGATAGCCATTTAGAACTTGCCACCCAGGGTCCCTTAGATTCCTTGCTTTGCCACTTAATTGCTGTAGGACCTTCCACAAGTCACCTAACCTCTCTGAGCCTCCGTTTCTTTATTTGTAAATTGGGAGTGTAATTTTGTACCTACCTCATAGGGTTGTAGAAAAGTTGAAATAATGCACGTCAAGAGCTTGGCATTTGCACTAAATCAATATTAGCTACTATTATGATGAAAATGAGGCTGATGACGAAGGATACTTTTTTTATTGTCTCTACCATCCGTGTCCAGAGGAGTAATCCAAGATCAAGGGAATGACATGAACTTGGATCGAACTCTTGGGGAGTGGGCTGACTCTGCCTCTGCCCCTTGAGCAGGGAGTTGAAGTGAGTCATAACCACAACAGTGATTAGACCAAATTGCAGTGGAGGGAACACTGGCCTGTCCGATGCTGCTCTAAGTTAGCCCTCTAGCTCTGAGGGTCTGTGAGCCCCCATTTGATTATTCATTGTTCAGTTCATTCAGTGCCAGTCACAGTGCTGGGGGCTGGCCCGGCAGGCAGGGTGTATGCTGGAGGCCAGAGAAGGGGCCTGGACAGGAGTGGCTCATCTAGGCCCTCTATTCTTACTGAGTTAGGCAGTGGGCCGGGCTAGGGAAGTGAGTTTCTGCTCATCACTTGGAGATCTTGGTTATCCAGTGGTGCTCCAGGTTGCCAAGTCCTTTTTCTGAACCATCCAGCCATGGAATACTGACTGCAAGGGTATTTTCCATTGTGTCCCTGGAGGCATGCACAGTTATCCTATCCTCCTTTTCCTAATGTCCCTGAGAAAGAAGTGGATGCTAGGAGGAGGCAAAGGGTTTGATATCACTGGTTTGGTTCATTGGCATTGGTTTCTGTAGGTTGGGTTGGAGCATGGGTTGGATGAGATGAGCTTGCAGCCTTGGTCCCTCAGGGCTGAGTCAGCCATGCTTGGTTGCTTGGCCGTTGGTGGACCCCCTTACCCTAGATGTTCATTCCTCAATCGTGTACCATGGTCACAAACAAGAAGGGCAAGAATGAGGATGGGTCAGGTGCTCTGCATTGGGAAACGGTTCCAAGCATTTGTCTTTCTAGTGAATGAAGCTTTCAGGGATTGGTAATAACATTATTAGTTGAAAAGACCATACCTACGCTGAAATTCTGTGGTCTGTCTCCACTGAGACTCAGTAGTTTGAATGAACCAATGATGTTACTAATAACATATTCAGAAGAGTCAACAGTTAAGAGGCAGAGTCTGGGAGTGGAGTGGAGTGACGGTCCCCTCTGTGATAGCTGGAGTGACCCCAAAGTCAGCAGATAGTTGGGTGGTTCCTTAGCATGGATGGTTTAACACACGCCTGTGCTGGGTATGACAAGGTGGCTCCTTCTCTCCCAGGGTTTACTAGGAATTCTGCCAAGACTTGGGACCACTTAGTTAGCAGGGTATCCTTATATTAGCATCATTTTTTGGTTCAATTCAGTAGTCAACATTTACTCACTGTGACTGTTTAAGAATCACTTATTGTTGAGCCAAGGAGGGCACTATAATTACGTTGCCTTTTTTTTCCCTAAGAGAAGGAGGGAGGGAATGGGAGAAAGAGAGAATTCCAAACAGACTCCACACCCAGCATGGAGCCCTACGTGGGGTTCCATCTCACGACCTGAGCTGAAATCAAGAGTCAGATGTTTAACTGACTGAGCCACTCAGGCACCCCTGTTTCCTTTCTTGCATAAGTTCTTATTTTTCCTGGAGTTAATAATTAACTCATGTTTCCCCATTAGCCATAGTACTTTTTCTATTTTACCATTTCTATTTATTCTATCATAATTCCTTGAATAATTTTTTTTTTCTACCAAGAGTTTGCACCTATTAGATGTCCTGTCAGTTCCATTCTTTTCATCAGGAGACCTCACTTCCAGAGCCATCTATCCCTTACTGTTCCTGTTATGATAAAACGATGACCATTTTATTATTTGTACATTCTGTGGGTTAGGATTCCAGGTAAAGTAGAGATGGATGGCTCATCTCTGATTCCCAGTGCCTGAGACTTCATCCTGGATGGTTCATATGGCTGGAGATGGCTGGCATGCTCAGCTGGGGCCATAAGTCTGGGGCCTTGGTTCTGGCTTGATTCCTAGATTCTTGTCTCATCTGCTGGGGCTGAAATGTCCAAGGTAGTTTCTTCACTCGGGTGGTCTGGGATGGATGTCTGGAATGTCTGGAAGCTGGCTGGTATCTGCATCAGTCTCCATGTGGCTAGCTGTAGGAGGGTAGTCTCAGGATAGCTGTATTTCTTACATGCTGGCTGTTTTCCCTGGAGTACATGTTCCTAGAGATCTAGGTGGAAGCTTTGAGGGTTCCTGTGACTCAGCCTTGGAACTTAAGTCATGTTATTTCTGTCCCATTCTGTTGGTCCAAAGTGCGTCACACGGCCAGCCAGGTTCAAGGCAAGGGGAGGTATGGGGGCATTAGTACCAGGAGATACACAAATCGGGAAGCAAACTTTGGAGACTAGCTGGCCACGTTTCTTCTCTTTTTTTCCTGCTACTTCTTTCTGGAACCATATTTGGGCAGATGTTGGATCCTCTGATGTTTTTGTCTTTTTTTTTTTCGTCTTTTTTTCATTTTCCACATCTTTGTCTTTTTGTTCTACTTGGGAGACTTCTCAAAGTTTGTCTTCCCATCATGTTTTTATTTTCCAAGATCTTTTTTTTTTTCCTGGTCATCTTTCTCTCTCTGTCTCTTTTTTTTTTTTTTGGGCATTCTCTCCTTGTGTCGTAGATACAAAGACCTTGTCTTATCTCTCTGAGGATATTCCTTTATAGTATTTCGTGGAGGTCTCCATCGGTTCCTTGTATTGTCTGTTACCTTCAGGTTCCTCTTGATTATTTTGAGATCTCTCCCCTATGTTGGAGGCTTTCCCCAAATGTGTAGTTGTCCCTGTCTGTGTGTCTGTAGCCAAGATTGAGCCAAGTGGGTTTGGAGCTGTGTGTGCTTTGGCTGGCGTTCCACCTGTGAGCTTCCATGCAAGGTGATGATTGGGTAGCAAGCTGCTCTTTCATTGGAGGAGCCCAGATATCTTTCCACAGGAATCACTGTTCTATCGTTGCTCAGTTTCTTATGGTGGTGGGCATTGGGAAGGTCATCTAGCTGTCGAGGAAGTGATGGGTTGAGGGCTCTCCATGTTGCAAGTATCAAACACTTCCCTGGGGTCATCCATCCTTGGCCCATCTTCCAGGCACCAGTGATCTCTTGTAGGCTGAATTTTCCTTTTCTATTGCATTTCCTCTTGTCAGTTCACACTTTTAAAAAAAACCCAAAAAAACTATTATTTTAAAGGCCTTCAGAAGAAGCAAAATAAATGCAGGTAATCAGTCTGATATGTTCATCATGGAAGTCTCAACAGGCTGAAGACGATGTCTGTCTCCACCTCTCTGTCTGTATCCGTTTCTGCATTTATATCTATTTCCCCTAAAGGAAGTGAGAGAGAACTACTTAAAAATTATTTTTTATTGTGATATATGTCATACATCCAAACTGAATTATGCAGGAAGCACCCACGTACTTGCCATCTAGGTCAAGAAATACTGACAGGCTGGGAAGATGCTGATAGTCTGTGCTTCTGTGGCTCCATGGCTTTGTGATTTTGGGTCTGAAGCTGTCTGAGGCCATGACCTGTGAGCTATGAGCTGGCCGTCTTTGCCCTGCCCATGACGTCGCTCCTTCGGCCAAGGCCAGGCAGTTGCCACGGATAACAGCTGACCATGTGAGCGAAGCTACTTGCTTGGCAGTTTCTGGTCGATGCCGTGTACTCAGGCTCGGTGATACATGCACCTGCACCCCCCTTCCACTTATTCCTGTCTCTCTGCTAAGGCTTTGGGACTTTTCTGAGCCCACCTGGATTTCCCATGGCCCCATGACTGGTTGTGTGTCCAGAATGAACCCTTTATCCTCTGCCTCCTGCAGAGCTACTTCTCCTCCTCCTCTGTCTCTGTTGTGATCGAAGCACCCATCACTTGGTTTCTGAAACCAGCATTTTAGCTTCTCCAATCACCAATCTTATTTTTGCCTCCAAGACGCCTTGTGGGCTTGACTCCCTGGTTTTGTTTCTGTAGCGGTAAGTGCAGCAGGGGCCCCTCCCGTTCCCCTCCTTCCTCTGTCTCCTGCCCTGCTGCTCCTCATGGCCCCTGAGGCTGTGTTCAGATTGCTTGGTGCATATTTCCCAAACTGCAGCTGTCTGAAGACTACCTTTGCTGTTTCTGCCCCATCTGGGTGCCCCCCGTAGTAGGTCTTTAATAGTTTCCTTTAGTTGCTCAGTTTCTAAAACTTGAATGAACTCGTTTCATTTTTTAAAGATTTTATTTATTTGATTTTAGAGAGAGTGAGAGTGAGCGAGAGGGAGGGGCAGAAGGAAAGGGGGACAGAATCTTAAGCAGATTCCATCCTGAGCACAGAGCCCAATGTGGGGCTCAATCCCTCGACCCTGAGATTGTGACCTCAGGAAAACTAAGAGTTGGACACTTAAACGACTGAGCCACCCAGGCCCCCCTAGAATTAACTCACTTTAGAAGATAATGCCATGTCACCATGAAAGGATACTCAGAATAGCTTGCCATAAATAGAGGACACCTGTAAAAGGCCGGTAAATAACCGTTACAGGAAAGAGCACAGCGATCACCTGATGTACCAACTGGGATGTGTACACCTGACCCTGGATGCTCTTGTCAAGGGAACCCCACTTCTTGCCCACCATCAGCATGCTGTGGAGCTGAATTGCCCGATCCAGGCTTTGCTCTGCTGCTCTCCAGCCATGCTTACTCTCTCAGAGTGAGACCACTCTGAGTCTCAGTTTCCCCTTCTGTAAAGTGGGGTTAATAATATTTGGTGTAAAGGATTATAGTGAGTCTTAAGTGTAATAGGCTTCCCACAGCCCTTGCACATGGTAAGCCTGGGGACTCGTACATGGTAAGTCTGGGGACTCCTGGGTTTTCACTTTTCCTCTCGAGGGCCTACTAAATGCCAGGGAGGTGTTTTCTCCACGTTGGTGACACCGGATGGTCTGAGCATGGTGCTCTTTCTTTTACTCCTTTGTGCTTTTGCTGTTTTGTCATTCCCGGAGTTCTCTCCCAGGTAGGTGTTGGTCTTGTCCTGGAGGCATAGCTCAGCTGTCACCTCTTTTGTGACACCTGAGCTTGTTTCCCAGGGAGTCCTGGCCTTCCCTTCTCGATGTCCCATGGTGCTTTATTCTATATAATCCACAACTAATGTGTGACAAGTGGGTCTTCCACGTGGGTGTGCTGTGCCTTCAGGATGGTTTCTGCATTTTCACTTCTCCTGTCTGGACTGTCTTCTCAGATGCTTGTAAATAGTCTGGATGTTACTGCTTGTGGTAACTAACACAGCCCACCTGGACTTCTAAGAACTCAGGCTTCAAGGACATGAGAAGGTGCTGGCTAGTGTCCTCTCAGCTCTGCTGTGGCACTCGGTACAGGTGGAGCTGCTTTCTCATTGTGGCAGGAAAGGGGATTGGGGCTGGGGTGGGGGGTCTGGGGAGTTGAGGTCCAATGCTCAAATTTCTGACTCTGGGACTCTCAGGCCCACATCACACCCCTCAGAGTCTGCTCTTACTCGTATGTGAGCTGTATGGCATCAGTCAGTTCTAAAAGTTGCATGTTCGTACAGCTTTCCCCAGGAGTTAGGGGGTGTGCCTGTGTGTGTAGAGGCTGGCCCATTAGCTCTGAGATGTAATATGGGAGGAGGCTCAGTTGTTCCAGACCAGGGGCTGTGGCCTCCTGGGTCTCTAGGGCTGGGTAAGCCTCCTCTCAGTACCTGTCCTTTCTCCTACCCCTGGCCCAGTTTAGGGATTCAGGGTCCTCCAAGGAAGGGCCATCCTCAGCCAGCACATGCAGAGGGAAGCCAGCATGATCTTCAAGACTATAGGCTTGTAGTGTTGCCCAGACCTCTTTGTGGTCCCACATGTATTCCCATCTCATTGCCCAGGATGTGGTCTGTTTATCTCCTGTGTGGCCTTGGCTTCTGCTGTCAGTTCATTCCTTATGGGAGACCCATGGACCCTGTGGACCCCTGACACTCATGCCTTTTTTTTTTTTTAAATAAGCTCTGTGCTCAACATGGGGCTTGAACTCACAACCCTGAGAACAGGAGTCACATGCTTACTGACTGAGCCAGCCAGGCGCCCCCACACTCATGCTTTATAAATGTGTGTCCATAAACCAGCTGTAGTTCCTCACAGGTTCTTCCTGAGATGTGACCTGCTAACTTTTCACATATTCGTGCTGAGGTGATTTGAGAACAGTGCTCTCCAGAGACCAGGAGAGAGGCTGGCTATGGAATTCGGGCATCTCCCCTTGCCTCTCCAGGCCTTGGTGTCCTTGTCTGTGTAGTAGGCTATTGAATGGCTTCTAATGATTTCTCCTAGACCATAGAGTGGTCTATGCCCACGAACCCCAGGATTGGGTGGGTGTGGTAGGAGTGAGGGTTGCCATTTTGTACTCCTCTGGAGTTTTGGGTCATCCGTGGTCCAGAGTTGAGCCCTGAATCTCCAGGAACCAATTAGAGCGTGCACATGAATGGGACATGACACCAAAGTTGACCCTGCCAGGTGCTGCCAGGTGAGCAGTACTTGCTCCTTCCTAAGGGGCTCTTCAGCGGAGGCATTGGGACTCGCTCCCTCCACCTGCTGGAACCTCTCATGGCCAAATCCTGTGCCCTCTTCTATCCCTCAGCTGCCCCACCAGCTCTGTGGAGCCCTGTTTTTTTCGCCTTCCACATCCGCCCCAGCACAAGATAGATATTGACCCCCTCACCTCTGTGTCTGTCCGTTTGGCCCGTTTTGCAGATGAGAAAGCAGAGAGACTGAGACTTTGAGGTACAGCTCATCGGGCCTAGAGCTTGTCTTGTCTTCCTCTTTCTTCTCATTTTGTGTGTTTCTTATGGTGATTTCATGAAGCTTTTAATGTTCTTTCCCATTGTTTATGGTCTAGTTAGTTACATAGGATGGGGAACTATGAAGAGTTAGAACTCAGAAGCTCTCTCCAAATAAATGGCAATGCAGGTGCTTCTGAGCACTGGAGTGGAGACGAAAGGCGTTGCTTTCAACAGGTGCAAGTAGTAAGGGAACTCTGGTCAGCATTTGAAGTGTTGCCACAAAGCCAAAGCTTGTACACAGCCCGGGGTCCTGGGGGCACCAAAAGGCAGCCAGAGAAGAAAATAAGCAGCAGAGGTAACAGAGATAGAGCCATTCAACCCTTTCTGTCTTATTCCTTTAAAAAAAAAACAGAGTTATAATTTACACGCCATTAAAATTCACCCATTTAAAGTATGTGATTCAGTGCTTTTTAGTGTATTTATGAAGTTTGTGCAACCATCACCACTATGTGGTTCCAGAACATTTTTAGCACCTTGGAAAGAAACCCTGAGCCCATTAGCAGCCACTCCCCACTCCTCCCCACTCCCTGCCAGCCCTAATCTGCTTTCTGCCTCTGGATTTGCCTGTTCTGACATTGCATGTGAATACGATCACATCATATGTGGCCTTTTGTGTCTGGCTCCTTTGGTGTAGCATAATATTTTCCAGGTTCTTCCACCTTGTAGCCTGCATATATCAGCACTTTGTTCCTTTTTATGGCTCAATAATATTCCATCCTGTGGAAAGACCACATTTTGTTTATCTGTTCATTGCTTGACCAACCCTGGGTTATTTCCACCTTTGGCTGTTGTGAATGGTATGTCTCATTCCTTTTGGTTTGGTTTTCCTGGGAAGCTCTTCACAGGCCAACTGTCTGCATTCCTCTAGCTTGGCTCTTTGGAAAGCAAGAGAAAGCAGAGCCAGACATGGCTGGGTGGCTGGGGACCTAGTAGGGTGAGAGATGCAGACAGACAGAGTTTGTAGGTTTGGGAGAACTCTGCCAGGAGGAGGGCTTAGAGCTGGCCCCAGAGCCATCTGCCGATAGGTGAGTATTTTTCCTGTTGTTGATTATTAACTGATGGTTATGATCCTGAGAGTGCATCCCTGGGGCTAGGGATACTTATTTGAAATGCCAGAAATACTTTCAAAGACATTAAAGAGTCCTGGATCCTTCCTTGTTTCTCTGTCTCCACTTGGAGATTTGAGCACCATTTTAGGAGTTACAGTAACAATGAAGATGATAATGATCATAATGATCTCTATTTGTATGGGACTTTATATTTTATTTCACAGCCATTATATATAATTCCTCAGAACATCATCACCCCCATCTTTGAAGATGAAGGAAGTGGGACGCAGAGAGGTGAGGTAACTTACCCAAGGACACACAGTGGGGGTAGCAGGCAGAACCAGACTGGAACCCCTTCTAGCGTTGGGCACTTTCATAAAAGCGTGGGGGAGATGACCACAGATGGTCTAGGGCAGAAACATCTGAGGCTGGAGCTGGAGGCCTGGGTGCTGTAAGTAAGGCCCTCACTGGGGTCTATCCAGTGCACTATGAATAGTTCCATCTGCTTTCACCATGGGTTCCTCAATCATTTCTTCTTGAGATTTGCATTTGGTTAAAGCCAGCTGGGCCCTTTCCCAGCTGCCCCAGGTTTGTCCATGTTTCTGGAGAAGGAATCCCAGAGCAGAGAACCTCAGTGCTAGGTGGTTCTGGGGCAGAGGGATGCTGAGGGGGTCGCACCCCTATGACACCCAGAGGCTGGAGGAGGCACCTGACCTGCCCATCCATGCCTGTTCTTACCACCTTTTTCTTACAGCAGAGTCTATGATCTTCCTCTTCCCTCCTCTGCCTTCTCTCTGCTCCCCTCTCCCCTCCTCTTATGGGTCCCTGTGTGGGTCCGGGACCCCAGTCCTGAGAGCTGTGTATGAGATTTGGCTGGGGAGGCAGTTTCAGACTCAGTGCCATGACAGTTTAAAGATTGCGATGGGTCTCAAGAAAGTTGTTATAGATAATAGTAAGGGTGCCACCTCTGCTAATAATTTACCTTTTGCTTATAATAAATAAGAGCAGCTCCAAGGTTATTTCTTGGGATAATCATGTCACTTTCACCTCCTCACGTGTGATTTGTCTGTCTGAGAAGGGGCTGGAATGACATTGAGCACCCACATTCTTACTCTGCTTAGCGCCAGCTGGTGGCCTGGCCAGCTGTCCCTGGGAAGGTGGCTCCCACACACCGATGTCAAGGGTTGTGAGGGTGGGGACAGGGTGAGATTGAGCCCAGCTGGCAGTGGCAGGGGTGGTAGGGCAGGAGCAAGGATGTCATTGTCTTTGTTTTGGGCCCTCTGCTGACAAAGGCAAGGCTAGAGCCTGGGACTTGGGCAGGGCACTTGCTTCTGAGGGCTGCCACCAAACTGGCGGCTTAAATCAGCAGACATTTGTGGCCTCTGTTCTGGCTAGAAGTCCAAAACCAAGGTGGCGACAGGGCCTGCTTGTCCTGGAGGCTCTGGGGTAGAACCCTTCCTTGTGTCTTGTAGCTCCCAGCGGTGGCTGGCCACCCTTGCTTCCCAGCTGTGTCACTCCTATCTGTGCCTCTGCTGCTGCATGGCATTCTCCCTGCGTGTCTGTGTCTTCACACAGCGCACTTTGCCTCTCACAAGGACACCAGGCAAATTGAATTAGGGGCCACCCTAATTACATCTCCAAATAAGGACATATTCACGGGTTCTGGGGGTTAGGATTTCAACATATCTTATTTGGGGGAATGCCTGGGTGGCTCAGTGGTTGAGTGTCTGCCTTCAGCTCAGCACACGATCCCGGGGTCCTCGATCAAGTCCCGCATCGGCCTCCCCGTAGGGAGCCTGCTTCTCCCTCTGCCTGTGTCTCTGCCTCTCTGTGACTCTCATGAATAAATAAATAAAGTCTTTAAAAAACAAAACAAAACATATCTTTTTTGGGGGACACGATTCAACCCATAACAGGTAGTTGGCTCTTAATTAAGTACCTTTGGCTTCTAGGAGGTGAGAATGAGGATGGAACAGTGTGTCCCATCTTCTCCTACAGGTGCCACTCAAAGCCATCTGTGTACCAGGGTGGGATAGATTTGTGACGGGCCTGTGCGTACTCAGTTCTCTTTTTGAGGGCAGCATTCTTGCCTTCTGTCTACCCTAGCATCCCATCCGGAGTCTTGGATAGAGCCCTAGAACAAGGATGAGGTGCTAGTCACATTCTTGTTCAGCACTTTCCAGGCTCCAGACACTATTCAGGGACTCCTTTTGCCTTGGAAGATACCTTACGCTCCCACTGAACTGTCCTCACTCCTCCTTGGAGACTGGTCCAAGTATCTTATGCCAGCATCCAGGGAAAACAAGCTGGTGCAAGGAAGCGGGGCTCAGCCCAGGAAGGTTTGAGTGTGGTGGCCCTTTGCCTGAGACTCAGGGGCCTTGGGTAATAATTGCATCTACTTTGGTCCCATGGGAGTGGACACCTTGCGTCTTATAGAGAGAAGTACAGTGTGACTATGTATATGAGTCTCTCTTGACCAGTGATAGTAAAAACCTGCCAGTGTTGCCTTCCTCTAGGATTTGTGTTCCTGGAGAGCCAGGATTGCTGTTAGGCAAGTGTGTCACCACCTCCTCCAGAGGAGTGGTCCAGGGGTCCTAAGCTAACCCCTGAACAGTCCTATAGACTTTGGGCATGGGCCTTGCCTTCTGTCCCCTCCCTGCATGCCACTTCCTCCTTGGCTCCCAACTCCCACGGGGGGAGCTGCCCTCGTTCAGCCTCACCTCAGGAGACCTGAGGGTGGTACCCGCATCCTTGATCTTCCTTCCTCCCCTGCCTTTCCCCCATCATGGCTCTCAGGGGCTGGGCCTGTTGAGGAGGAGCAGTAGCTGCTTGGGAGAGGGCAGAGTGGTTGGAGGGGGTGAGCCTTTGTGGATCCAACTCTTTGGGGTCTACAGGCAAATGAGGGCCAGAGCAGCTGGGCTGGACCCCACACTTACCCCAAACCCATAGAAGGAAGGGGAGGTGGTGGTTCTTGACTAAGAGGTAGAAGGAGGCTCTTGTTTATCCCTTTGTGTGTGAGTGTA
This sequence comes from Canis lupus familiaris, assembly GCF_011100685.1. NCBI lineage: Eukaryota > Metazoa > Chordata > Mammalia > Carnivora > Canidae > Canis > Canis lupus. The sequence continues at coordinate 46,859,433 of NC_049230.1, forward strand.
TGTGTACCTGTACACGGGCTGAGTCGTGGCCCTGCTGATTCATGTGCCAGTTATAGTCTGGACCTGGAGAGAGGCACCCCCCCCCCCCCCCCCCGCCTCAGAGTGAGACCTAGGTCCGGTCCAGGAAGATATGAGGAGGAAGGCAAATGGAGGATCAGAAAGGGGGATTGGCAGGTTGAGGTTAATAGGGGTCATGTGGATCCTGTACCAAGCCAGATGTTCACACAGCCTCCTTACCTGGTTGCCTAGAGGACAATGAGGCATGGCCTGCTGCAGGGATAGGCAAGAGTCATGCCAGGGTGGACATGGCCTCACAGCACCTGGCCTGATTCCTTTCGGGTTGGGCCTGCTCTGTGGGCTAAGGGGAGCCAGGCTGGGGTGGCGTCTGGCTCACAGAGCAAAGGCTTCTTCTGGAAAGGCAGGGGGCTGGGTTCTGTAGGGAGGGTGGGCTTTTCTCATGAAGGAGCCCTGTTAAAGCTGTCATCCCTGTTGGCAAGATGTGGGCTGGAGAGTACAGAAGCATTCTCTTGAGGTGCAGTGGGGATCCTTTTGGTCATTGAAGTGTGACCCAGGTACATACTGACTTGGCTGCTTCAGGGTGGGGTTCTGGAGAAGGAAAGGGTCTCAAAGTTGGGAGTCCTGATGGCTCAGTCTGGTCTTGGGCTCTTAATGCTGTTATCCCTGCCTCTCCCTGTTGTCCCAGGAGATAGCCAGGGTACGTCCAGGACCCCAGAGCCCCTCATCTGGGGCTCCTCCATGTTCTGCCCAGCAGGCCCTGTTGCATAACCGTTGCTCCAAAGGCTCATCTCACTGCCAACAATCTGCCTGGTAATCGGACTGCAAACTAGCACTCCTTGGTCACCAGTGAGGGCCAGATGGAAAGTGGGGAGTATGTGAGAGCAGTGAACTTGTTGCAGTCGTGTTGTCATGGTGACACAACTCTGTTTAGCTGCTTCTCCATGGTCCTAGCCCACATGGACTAAAATAAGTTCTACCTGCAGCTTACACAGCAGGCAGCCCCATCCTCCCAAGGTCAGCTCTCTGGCCGTGGTGTGTGTGTGTGTGTGTGTGTGTGTGTATGTGTGTGTTTGGGGGCAAAGGGTACCCAGGAAGAATGAATCACAAACATTTATATTCATTCCTCTTTTGTCTCTCTCTTTTTTGGGGGGTCCTGAATTCAAATGTGTTTGGAAATACATCTACCAAATGTATAGATATATTTTATTAACCACTATAGTTTTGACAAATGAAAATACTTGAAGGTGAATGGTAACTGCCAGAGTTTCAGGGTCTGATTATCTTCCACCCTATCAAACTTTGCTATTTTGGTAAAACGGTTATGTTTATTTTGATGCCTTTAAACATTTGTCCATGCCTCTGAGGCCTGTAGGTGTTGTGGGTCCTCCAGATCTTTAGAGCAGTGGTTCTCAAACTCCAGTGTACATCAGAATCATCTGGATGGGTTGTAAAACCCGGAATCCTTGCCTCCATCGCTGGAGATGCTGGTGTGCCCCTGAGAATTTGCATTTGTCACAAGTTCCCAGGTGATGCCTTTGTGGCTGCTGCAGGAACCACATGCGAAAGAGCCCCACTTTAAGGTCTAGGGCAGCACAGCAGAGAGTGCGCTCCACTCTAGTTTGGCATGGTGTGCATTAGCCCAGGTCCCCATGCCCAGCTGCTCTTGACAGAGAGAGGGAATGGCTCAGGCAGGCCATCACTCACCTCTGTTCTGCATTCTCTTTGCAGGAAGCAGGAGCTGGCCAACAGCTCAGATGTGACCTTCCCAGACCAGCCCCTGTCCCCTCCTCTCACTGCACCTCCCACCATGAAGGTAAGAGGCTTGGTATTGGTAAGTGGGGAGGGGAGGTAGCTGACCCTGAGATCCCAGCCAGCTGCTTCCGTCCGGTGGGTACCATAGGGTGCCCTGATACCTCAGGAGGCAGCATCCACTGGAGCTCACCAGTGCAGGAGGGAAGTGTGACTGAGACTTGGGGGTGTCGGGTGGTGAGGAGATAATGGGGGCTGGATGGGGCCTTGTGGAACAGTGGGGTACAGCATCAGGGGCCCAGGCAGGAGTGAGTGAGGAGACTCGGAGTGTGGCCTGGTGTCTTTAGCTGGTCTTAGCTGAAGGGCTGAGAAGCAATGGCAGCCTGGTATCTTAAGGGGCTTTTGCCCAGGAGAGCTGCCTGGGGAAGGCAGGGTCCCGGGGCGGGGTGGGGGGGCCCTCTTGGTACCAGAGTGGCACTTGCATGCTGGTCTGTCTGCCTCAGACTGGCCCTCCTGGGCTGGCCCTGTCCCCCCAGTCTCTGTGGGAGAGTTGCTCTGGAGCTTCTGGGGTCAGTAATTCTTTCCTAGAAGTACTTCATTCATGAGTCTCTTTCCTGGGAGACCACCTCCCAGAATCCCAGGCCCCTACTGCTCATTCCTGGAAGGGAGCTGAAGCAGCTGTCGCCTCCCCTGACCATGTCCTCCTCCCTTTACCTAGAAATGCCTGCTGGCAGGTTGGTCACAGGCCTGAGCTGGCTCTCAGGGAGGACTTTGGCTCAGCCCATATTCCTGCCTAGGCAGCAGTGACGACGCTCCTTCCCTCCCTCCCACTCACAGTTTGCCAGGTGAGGACTAGCCCTGAAGAAGTCACTGCTTCCTGAGTCATCTGAGAGGATGTCTGGGCCACCCTGTATCTCTGTCCTTGGGCTCTGCTGGATGACTCACAGGGAAATCATTAAGCATCTCTCCCCTCTTGTTCTCTGTCATATCCCTGCTCCCCTAACTTAATCTGTTGCAAAGCAATACCCCCCTGAAGGAAGTAGATAAACGCCACCTTTCCGTTATCACCCCATATTGAATGTCCACCATGCAGAGAGCTGTGTGGTATGCATCGAGGGAGAATCTCATGGAATGACAGTCAGAGCCTGCCCTGGTTGGATTAGGAGTTCGAGAGTGGGTGGGGCATGGGGCACAGGGCTGACCCGAGGACAGCTCTGCTTTCCTCCTGGTGGGGTGCTTAGGGGCACTGAGAGCCAGACTACCTTTGTCAGCCTGATCCCGGTGCAGGTGTCTGAGCCAGGTGCCGGGTGGTTTGTTTACACACGGGATTGCTGAGAAGCACGTCACCATTCTGAGTTTCAGCCCCTTGGTCTGCAAAGTTGGATGTAGGGTGCTTGTCACTGTGCTCATGGGTGGTGGGAGGTTGCAGTGAGAACCCTGAAAGTCTCCTAGGAGGAGTCGCTGAGTTCTCTTGGCAAGCTCCCCTTACTCACTTGCTCACTTAATTCATTCACCACCCAGTACTTGCTTGAATGTTGTATTAGTCAAGGCTCTTGGTTACAAGTGACAGAAACATAACTCGCTTTGGTGTAAGCATAAAACAGAATTTATTGCTTTGTAATGCGAGTGTAGACTCTAGGCATGGCTACATCTATGAGATGTGTCTCTTTCCATCTCTCTGTTGGTTTCATTCTTTGTCAAGCTCTGTCTCTGTGGTGGCAGGATAGTAACAGTAGCTCCTACCTGTAAGTAACTTCAGTGGAAAGAAGAGTATCTTTCCCCCAGTACTTCTAACAAAAGTCTCAGGGAAGAAGTTTGAGGGCCTGGCTTAGGTCACCTGTCTATGTCTAAACCAATCATTGTGGCCAAAGAGGAGGAGGCTCTGACTGGCCAGACCTGGGTCTCATGCCCACTCTCTAAGCCTAAAGAACCAAGAGTGGGGGAGAGGTGGTTCCTCAAAGGAAAGTTGAGGTGTCATTAGGAGAAGTTGGGGAGATGGATGCAGGGCAAGCAAGACCAAATAGCTTTCTACCGCAAGTGCTGACCACATGCCAGGCCTGGTGCTGAGTGCTGGGGTATTAGTAGGGAACAAGCCATCGTAGTCCCACCCTCCTGGAGTTGGTCATCTAGCTAGGGAGGTGAAAGTTGAAAAACCAAAAAAAATAAAGAAAGAAAGTTGAAAAACCAACTTTAAGAGGAAGGATGGGACAGTGAGGTGTGACGAATGTTCCAAAGGAAAAGGGCAGCATAGCTCAGGAACAGTATAAAGGGTGGGTGTGTAGGAATCGAACCTGACCTTGGAGAGGGTCAGGTAGGACTTCGTAGGAGATGATGTTGAAGCTGAGCCCTGGGAGCTGAGTAGGACCTTGTTAGGCAAAGGTGCAGTCAGAGTAGAGGAGAGTGTTCTAGACGCTTGCTACTCGAGGCCAAGGGACCAGCAGTACCTGCATTCTTTGGGAGCTCCTTAGGGGTGCAGAATCTCAGAATTGGTGGGCAGAAGTACTGACTGCTGCAGGCTCCCTAGGCCCCTGGGGCAGGAGGGAGGAGGCCGCACTGGCAGAATGGGAAGCCAGAGCGGTCAGAGCATCCACAGTGAGGGAGGAAGAGGCACAACCTTGGAAGTTTTATTTTATTTTTCAATTTTTAAAAATATAATCTGAAAACATTTCTTTTTTATCTTAAAATATAGTTGACACACAATGTTACATGAACTCAGGTGTACAGCATAACGATGGGATAAGTCTATACGTTATGCTCCGCTCACCACAAGCATAGCTGCCGTCGGTCACCACACGACACGATCACACCACCACTGACTGACTATTCCCTGGGCTGTGCCTTTCATCCCCATGACTGATTTGTTCCATAGCTGGAAGCCCACACCTCCTACCCTCCTTCACCCACTCTGCCCGTCCCGTCTACCGAGACCCTTAGAAGTTTTGTTAAAGATTTTGGGCCTTTTTTTTTTTTTTTAAGGTTTTATTTATTTATTCATGAGAGACACCCAGAGAGAGGCAGAGACATAGGCAGAGGGAGAAGCAGGCTCCCTGTGGGGAGCCCAATGCGGAACCCGTCCTGGATCCTGGGGTCACGACCTGAGCCAAAGGCAGACACTCAACCACTGAGACACCTAGGTGCCTTGATTTTGGGCCTTATCCTTAACTAAATTTTGGGCATTGATGTCATTGAAGATTTTAGTCAGAGCAGTAGCCCCATGATGGGACTTTTTGGAAAATCACCCTGGCTTTTGGGTGGAGGATTTGTCAGAGGAGCAGAGTGGAAAGTCAGGGAGGGGTTGCGAGGTCACCGAGTGCATCCAGTGCAGGGATAGGAGGGGTGATGGTGGTCTGACTCTGAGGGGTGTGTGGGGTTATTTGGAAGTAGTCAGATCTCTGATTTTCTAGGAGGTAGATTGATCAGATAGGAAGATTTGGGGAGAGATAGGAGGCAAGAGTGGCTGCAGGTTGCGAACAATGGATAAATGGTACAGCTGTTCTCTGAGAAGGGAGGGAGGATGAGGCTTTGGTTCTTTTTTCTTTCTTTTTTTTTTTTTTTTGGAGGCTTTGGTTCTAAGTGTTGTGTTCCACATGCTTGAGACACAAATGGGGTTTTTAGTGAGCTGCTGAGACTTAGAAGAGGGAGCCATTCTTGTAGAGGTGGGAATTAAAGCCTGGGATGGAGGGGTGGGTAAGGGGCAGTGAGTGCTTCAGGGAGAGGGTGAAGTGAGAAGAGGAGACGTTCCTGGGGTGGTGCCATGAGGGCACCCCCTGGTCAGAGGCTGATTTGGAGGAGGCTGAGACTGGGTGGGAGGAGCGGTTTGCAAAGGAAGAATGGGCAGCTGTGTTGGCTGTTGCAGAGAGGCCAAGTATGCTCTGGGGCACGCAGAGGCCTGGTGGCGCTGCTGCTATGCCTCAGAACGGTTCAGGGGAGGGAGGAGTGGACAGCCGACTGGGCTGTGTTGAGGAGTGAGTGGAAATGTTGACAGGAGGGAGCCAGGAGGGTGTGTGGATACAGGAGGGAGGGGTACGGATCAGGAATCTGGAGCACAAGTAAGAGATTAGTTAACATAGTTATTTATTCAAAAAAACCACAGCTGTCCACTGGATCCCTGCGCCTGCTCTGTTGTGGCCAGCACAGGGCCCAACAGGCTGTCACAGGTAAGGCTGGCCTGATGGGGGAACTCCAGGCTGGCTCAGAGCAGAGCAGCAGCCTACGGGATGGCTTTTCTGGCCTCAGCTCTGAGGCCAAGGTCAGAGCTGAGCACTCGTGTCACCCTAAAGCTCACACTGGGGTTGGGACCCTCCGATGGTGGGTGTGGGAGGTCAGTGTGTGTGTGGTATACCTGGCCTTTATGACTGTTATTCGGGCTTGTTCTGTGGCAAAGACTTACTTAGCCTGTGGCCGTGGTTAGGAGACAGTCTGTGGCTAGGACATTTTTTGTCCTTTGGCAAAGCAAACTGACTCATATGGTTAACACCACAGTCCTCATGCCAGCCTGTTCCTCACAGAGGGAGTGTCCCTTTTGTCATTGCACTTACCAAGTCCTGTTGCTGGTCATCTGGCACTTCCTGTACTGAGTTCCTTGAGGGCAGTGACTCTCCTGTTCTATGGTGTGGGTGGGTGCTTGGTGGATATTGATGGTGTGTTGACTGCTGGGGCATCCAGGTGGGAGGAGCCTGTGCTTGATATTCTACTGCTCTGGTTTTGCTGGAATCTTATATCCCAGCAGACCCTCTATCTCCAGGTTTAATACTCTTGTAAATTAAGCCCCTAGATGTCCTTTAAGATGCGGACTGCAGCTCCCTCATTGCCCATCAGTCTTGGGTGAGGTCTCTACCTGCGCTGACCCAGGATCCACTCGTGATGTCCATCTCCAGGGTGGGATCAGGCCTCTGCTTTGCTGGTATCTCCTGAGCTCCCCAGGTTATTATTGTACACTGACGTCTGAGACATCCAGGGTGGAAGCTAGCCTCTCTCCAGGGTCTCTGGCCTTGGGGGTCCTGTGGCATGGCCTCCAGCCTACCCCTAGCATCTGGGTGGGGTGGGCAGGGCTCACCTAGTTCCCTCAGTAGGGCAGGCTTGGGGCAGGCATCCCCCTTTGGTGGATTAGCATGGGAGTCACAGAATGTCAGGGATGGGTGATTCATTTCTTTTATAGATAAACTGGAATGGGGAATTGGACTCACCCAAGGTCCCCCTGAGGATGGTATTGTCTCCTCAATGGTCAGTATAAGTTAAATTCTCAGACCCAAACCAGTTTTGGTAAAGTGTTCCTCTCATCCCACCCCTCATAGCTAGGACAGCCCCTCCTCTGGTTGCTTCTCCCAAGAGGAAGGGACTGTTGGAGCAGAGGGAGCCTGTAGCCCCTGAGAACCTCCTCAACCTCCTGCCCCCACCGAGCATCTGATGCAACTGGTCTTTACTCCCCTTCTCCTGCCCCTTTGCGGTTTGTGTTTTTCAGGGGGATTTTTTTTTCTAATATGAAACTGAGAAAAAGCAACCAAAGAGATGCTAAGCAGATGGGCTGAATGAGAGCCCAGTTTCAGCCAGAACTCACACTGTGGATGGTACAGGGTGGGCTGGGAGAGGGATTTGGGGCTGTGTCCCTGGGAATGCTGTGGATTGTTTCTAGGTCCACATTTTTTATGATCTGGTTTTCATGCCCAAATGGGTCAATAGGCATTTAGAGAGGGCCAACTGTGTGTGCCCAGCATTGCGCTGGGCCCTGTGGGGTCAAACTGAGGCCGCAGTCCTTACCCCTCAAAGAACCTGCTGTCTACAGGGAGCCTTCACTGAGCAGAAGAAACCATATGGCTCAGCATGTGACAAGCTCAAATGTGTCGTGTGGCTTCTCGGGGTGGAGAGGAGTGAGGATGGCTTCTTGGGGAGGAGGGGTAGGGTGGGCAGAAGGGCCCTGATGGCAGGCGCGGGTTTGGGCTACCCCTCTGGGACTGACTAGAGACATCAGCCTTTCTGGGTTTCATGAGGTGAGGGGGTTGACCCTTCCTATTCTCTCCCAGCTCACAGTGAATGTGCAGGGCATTTCATTGGGTGACAAGTGCTGGCATTTGTTCTGACCTTGACCTGAACTGTCATAGTCGCCTTTGGATCCCCACCAGGCCTATAGTGGCCTGATCAGCTGGGAGGCAACCCTAGTTTAGTCTATGCGTGTGATCTTCCCTTGTGAGAGTCTGAGGGCCACTTCCCTCAGACCTTCTCCATGCCACTTTGTGAGAGTCCAAGGGCAGTCCCTCTCAGATCTTCTCTTTTCCAGAAGAAGGTAATGGGGGCCTGGGGTTCTTGCTGTGGAGAGGAGCAGAAGTCTTGTTCCTATAGTGTCTCTTTGGTACTCTACACTCCATGATTCACTAATGCCCTTGAAACCCTTGGGGTAAGTCAGGTAGCAGAAGTCTCCTGGGAAGAAACTGGAGGGAATTGGAGTCTGAGGAGCTTCTCCTCTGCACTATCTTCATTCCCTTTGGGTGGAGCCATGCAGGTCCCCTTTCACCCTCCAGGCTCACTGTTGCCCATCAGCTGCTCTCTCCCCCTGGGGCGGGGCTGGGCTTTCCTTTCCAGCTTGTAGCTTGAGCCTGAGGCCCGATGTCAGCTTTTCAGTTTGTTCATGGCTCCTGCCTCCTCTCTTCTGTCCATGCCGGGAAGGGAAACTGCCCCCTTCCATCAGGGTTGAGCAAGGAGGTGTAGGCCCCTGTGAGGTCTACCAATTTTGTATGAATGAAGTAATGACACAATTGTGAGAAGGGTGGAAGGGGACCTTCTTGGGGCAGGAAGGGCTCAAGGACAGAGCAGGAAGGTTTGGTTTCCCTCTCCTTGAGAGAGCCTTGGAGGGGGACATGAGAGTTAGGACAAATATTTGTACCCCCATTCCCACCGTTGCAGAGCTTTTCTTGGTGACACTGCGGGCCCTGGGAGAGCCGTCTCTGGTCTCCACACAGACCCCCATTTATGTCCATATGTCATCCCCTCAGAAGCTCCTTCTCAGGAGCTCAGGGACAGTGCAGACATGAGGAAGGGCTTGCCTGCATCTGCGTCTGCGGGGGTATGCCTCAGATGCTTTGAGGACATTGAGATGTCTCTGTGTGCACCATCTGCATGCAGCTACCTCTCACGGGTGCATAGCTGCTCGTATGTACGCTGTCTTTGATGTGGAACTCGATCCTGGGACCCCGGGATCACGCCCTGAGCCGAAGGCAGATGCTCAACTGCTGAGCCACCAAGGTGCTCTGGCTATGAACATTTTGATTTGCTTTGTGCTGTGGTTTTTGTTTTTTGGAACGGTTTTCATTTCTCTTAGGTAAATATTTAGAGTGAAATCTCTGGGTCAGTGGGTAGATGAATTTTAACTTTATACGAAACCTCCAATCGCCAGATGACTGCACCATTTCACATTGCTGCTGGCGGTGGTGTGAGGCGGTTGATTGCTCCACATCCTTGCCAACATTTGCCCTTGGCAGTCTGCTTCATTTTAGCCACTTGAGTAGTGTGTAGGGGCATTTCATGGTGGTTTTAATTCGCATTTTTCTGGTGACTAATGATGTTGAACAGGTTTTTACATAGTTGTTGGCCATTTTATGGTTCCTTTTGGCCCTCCTTCCCCTTTAAAATTGCTGTCTTGGGATGCCTGAGTGGCTCAGAGGTTGGATGTCTGCCTTCAGCTCAGGGCGTGATCCGGGAGTCCCGGGATCGAATCCCACATCGGGCTCCCTGCATGGAGCCTGCTTGTCCCTCTGCCTATATCTCTGCCTCTCTTTCTCTCCGTGTCTTTCATGAATAAATAAGTCTTAAAAATAAAATAAAATAAAATAAAATAAAATCGCTACTACTAGTAGTAAAGGCCTACTTTACATAGTCTGGATACAAGTTCATCCCTTTCTTAACAGTGTTTCTGATGAACAGAAGTTTTAGTTTTGACAATCTCTAATTTTTCATTTTATGTCCTAAGAAGTCCATGCTCACTCCATATCACAAAGACTTCTTCCATATTTTCTTCTAGAAGCTTTCTAGTTTTAGCTGTAGATCCATCTCAGTTTATTTTATTTTTATTTATTTATAAATATTTTATTTATTTATTTGTGACAGACACAGAGAGAGGCAGAGACATTGGCAGAGGGAGAAGCAGGCTCTGTGCAAGGAGCCTGATGCGGGACTTGGTCCTGGACCCTGGGATCACACCCTCAGCCAAAGGCAGACACTCAACTGCTGAGCACCCAGGTGCCCCCGATCCATCTCAGTTTAATTGCATATGGCATAATACAGGGATCTAGATCCATTTTTTCCCATATAGATATCCAGTTGCTGAAAATACTTTTGAGTTGCTTTGGTGCTTTAGTCAAAAGTCCACTGGCCGTGCTAGTGTTCTTGTATAGTCATTTCTATAAGCCGTGGTGTTTCTCTAAATGTGGGATGGCAGATATGTGACACTTGTGCTGTCACCCCCCCCCACACCCCCCGCCCCACCTCACTGCCCCACGGCAAATGTCAGTAATTGATCACAGCACACTTGCCCATGAATTCAGATGTGGTCTCAGAACCCTCTCCACCAAAGCACTGCAGGCAGCCACTGCCAGTCATTTGCAGTTGACATTTGAGATGAATTATTTCTGGCATCTCTGATTGAAATTGTCAGAAGAGGTTAAGTTATTTGCTCACGGTCCCACAGCTGGTGAGTGCAGAGCCAGGATTTGGACTCAAAGTCTGTCTGGGTGACTCTGGAGCCTGTGCTGTCTTAAACACTACTCCATACTCTTGTGTGTGAATTGTTTTAATTTTTTTTTTTTTTTTGTGAATTGTTTTAGAGTGTTACTTAATCTCCCTGACCTCTAATTTATTCACCTGTAATATAAGCACAACAGCTACGTGACCTGGAAGAGGGGGTGTGAGGAGTAATGAGGTAGTCTGTGAAGCAGCTAACGCACAGTAGGTGGTCAATAATTGGTTGTGATAATAGGTCATTTTTTTAGGTCATTTTTTTTTAAGATTTTATTTTTAAATAATCTTTATACCCAGTGTGGGCCTCAAACACACCATCCTGGGATTATGAGTCTTGTACTCCACTGACTAAGCCAGCCAGGCACCCCTGATACCGATAATTTTGATGATGATTATGATAATAATGATGATGATGATGATGTTCTTGCCTTTCAGAAACATGTAGTAAGGGCTTCTCTCTAGGGACCTGGGAGCCACCAGCATATGAGAGTCCCTGGCCTGCTCCTATGTAGCCTTGGGACTCTTGCATTCTGAGCTGGAAGCATCAGAAGGGAGCCCTGCTTCCTAGACATTGCTAATGCCTTGGTCTAGCCGTGTGGGCCACTTGGCCTTGTTCCTCTCATCCCTTATATAGGGGGAATAGCTAGGCTTCCAGAGTGTTTTCTCTGGGAACCCTCTTCCCTTCCTCTTTGATTCTCTAGCCCATTCCCCCTTTCATTCTGACAGGCCACATGGTCTCCTCCACTGTGGAGGCTAATCCCACTCCTTTGACCTGGACTTGGACCCCTTTGATGCTCTTTCTCAAAAATGTGAAGCAATACTGAGTTGTAGTTAATAACACAGTTTCAGGAGCCAGTTTCCCTGGGCTTACGGTTTTACCACTTCCTAGCTATGTAACTTCTTTTTGCCTTAGTTTCCTGATTTGGTAGGATAGAGATGTAAGAGAACCTGCCTCATGTGGCTTTAAGGGAGATTGAGATGGTGTATGTTTATTGCTTAGAACAGAGGTGTGTAGCATGCGCTGCAAATAGATAGTCGTTATGATTCCTCTATATGGCAGCCATGCTTACAGAGAAAGTCTAAAAGGAAATACACCGATCTCTCTGTTGTTAGTGTAGTTTCTTTGATTTCTTGCCCTGCCTGGTGCCCATGGTTGAGGTGTCTCTTCATGTCCAATGAACAAAACTGAAATTGCATTTTGTGTGATTGGCCCTACCTAAGCCCCTTGTCTCAGACAGTGAGGGTATTAGAAAAAGCCCCAAACTAAGGGTCTTCCCCTGGGGAAGGGGCCTTCAGGGAGGGAGCATCCTTTTGGATCATGTTCCCATCTCTTGTAGTTGGGCTGCCCAGAGCTGGTCAGGGGTCACAGGTGAAGCTGGTTCCCATGGTGGCACAAAGGGCCTGCAAGGCCGGCATCTGCATGAAGGATTTGGGGACTGGACTAAGGGTAGGCCTGGGTAGGTTAGGGTCTTGGAGAGTCCAGGGTTGGCTTTGGAATGCACTTCATGGCTTGTTTGCCTCTGTCAGGAGTGTCCTCCCTAACTCCTTTTGCCTAAAGTTAATATTAACATGAGCCTATACTTCTAGACAGGTCTTGTGCCCTGATAGAGCAGTTGGCATTCCAGAATCTCCCTGGGGACGCTTCCTTTACTGCTCCAGCCCGAATCATGCCACCTGCCTTTGAGGGCTTGACCAGCTCTCCTGCCCCCAGCTTAGCACCTGCTTCTGATTGATTGATTGATTATTGGAGTTCAGTTTGCCAACATATAGCATAACACCCAGTGCTCATCCCATCAGGTGCCCCCCTCAGTGCCCATTACCCAGTCACCCCCATCCCCCGCCAACCTCCCTTTCTACCACCCCTTGTTCGTTTCCCAGAGTTAGGAGTCTCTCATGTTCTGTCTCCCTTTCTGGTATTTCCCACTCATTTTTTCTCCTTTCCCCTTTATTCCCTTTCACTATTTTTTATATTCCCCAAATGAATGAGAACATATAATGTTTGTCCTTCTCCGATTGACTTATTTTACTCAGCATAATACCCTCCAGTTCCATCCACGTCGAAGCAGATGGTGGGTATTTGTCGTTTCTAATGGCTGAGTAATATTCCATTGTATACATAGACCACATCTTCTTTATCCATTCATCTTTCGATGGACACCGAGGCTCCTTCCACAGTTTGGCTATTGTTAGCACCTGCTTCTGTGACATCCCTACTTTTTGGGTCCTGCCTCCTCTGATGTGAATGTGTGGGACAGAGTCCTGGGCCTGGCCTGGAATTTAGTAACTGTGTGACATTGTGCAGTTCAGTGATCTGTGAACCTCAGTTCCATTATTTGTAGACTGAGCCCATCCCTTTGGGTTGCTGTGAGGATTACAGAAGGAAGTGGGTGAGCGAGGGCTTCATAAAGTACATGTACATGTTATATATATTGGTACACAGTAGATACTGGTGGTAATTATTGTGGACATTGAGCTAAATGCTTGTGTGGGGGGTGGGAGGGGCAGGTCTCCTTGATAATCCCACTCTTCCTTTCCTGTAGCTGCCATAGGTCCTTCCTCATAGAGGGTGGGAGGACCTCTCACAGGACCCCTCCTGCTAGATTCCAAGCATGCCTCTCCTCTTGCCTTCCCTCACTGGACCCCTGGCAGAGTCTCTGCTCCCAGCTGAGTGTGGAGATGCAGTTTCAGGCCTTGATGTATATATTCCTTACTTGGGGCTGCTGTAACAAAATGCCACAATTATGGTGGCTTAAAACAACAGAAATGGATTCTTCACAGTTCTGGAGGCCAGAAGTCTGAAATCAAGGGTTAGTAGGTCTGTGCTCCCTCCAGAGGCACAAGTGTGGAGGTTCCTTGTTGCTTCCAGCTTCTGGTAGTTCCAGGTGTTCCTTTGACTTGGGGCCACATGACTCCATTTTGTCTTAACTCTACACTCTGTGGGTCTTTTATAGGGACACTCATCATTGGATTTAGGGCCCACCTGGGTGGTAATCTAGGGTGATTTCATCTTGCGATCCTAAGGTAATTGTATGTGCAAAGACCTGTTTTCCAAGTCAGGTAACTTTCGCAGGCTCCTGGATGTGGACATATTTTTTTTTTGGGCGGGGGGGGTGGGTGGCTACCATTTAACCTGCTATAGGGTGTGGGTTGCCCTCCCCTGGGAGCTCCTGATGGCAGCTTAGTGAGGTCCGGAAGCTCTGCCAGCACCTGCTTATCCCTCCATATTTGGATGTCATTCAAGTGTGGTTGTAGGGGTGTGAGTGTGTGTGTGTGTGTGCAAGGGGCAGGGTGTTACAGGTGCAGGGCCAGGAGAGACTGGTTCAGTGTAGCCTGTCCTGAGGGAGCAGGGTGTGCTCTTCCTATTCTTGCTGCCATGGGGCCTGCTACAGCAGGGGCCCAGAGGAGGTGGTTTATAAATACTTAGTGGTCAGTGCTTAATAAATATCCATAATAGGTGATGATGAATCTTCAGTGATTAATCTAGCCTTGAGAATGTGGCATTGAGCAAAAAAAGCCCAGCATTTTCTTGGAGAATTTTCATAAGAGCTTTCTGCAAGTAAATAGGCAACAAAAAGCCAACTATTTTTAATAAAATGATACACGCTTATTATAAAAAATTTGATCAATTGTAAAGTACAGAGAAATTAGGGAAAAAAGCCCTAATAATAATCGTACCATCCAGACATATTCCTTCTTAGCATTTGCAAAGCATCCAGTCATCTTAGCATCATACAGAGACATAAATATATGGGATCTCACTCTTTGTAATAAAAAGAGTTAAATTTGATTTTACTTGCATTTAACCAGTGAGGGGAAAAAAAACCAAGCAGCTCAGAAGGAATTGCTGAAGTTTAGGTAAATGTTTCCTCTCTGTAAAAGATATTAATTTCTAGAAGAGTCCTCTAAAGATGAGGCAAAAGATTAAAAAAAAAATGACAAACCTTTGAGAGTAGAACCATTGTTATTATTTTGCTAAATTATTTCAACTTAATAACATAGTGGTTAGCTCCTTAGAGGGGAGTGGTGTGGCCTATGAACTCGGCTCCTGAGCAGGCATGACACAGTCCTTTGGAAGGGAACTGCCAGGCCATGCCTTAAGCAGGAGGCTGGGTTGGCAGGGTCTTCTTCACAGAGGGAGCCCTCGGAACCCCCTGGCTGAGTTACACATTGAAATTGAGCCCGTTTCAGGAGGGAATTGGGTTTGTTAGCAAATGATGTGGGCTGAGCTGATTTGATTTGGCAGTAGGATGGAGAAGTTTCTGAAATGTCAGATGTTAACATGATGGCTGGCTGACTCTAACTGGAGAGCCAGGAGTGAGGGGTGGGTGGCTGGGTGGCGTCATCTGCTGTGGAAGAGGAAGAGAGGGGGATGAAGGAGAAAGGACAAAGGATGTGTAGGGAGGGGAGAAGAGGCAAGGAGAGAGCAGGAGGCGAGAAGCTGGAGAAGGGCTGGGAGGGGATGGGAGAGGTGAGGTGAAGGGGCTGGGTTTTTCCATTGTGGGCCTGGCCCCAGGTTGCCCTCACATAGGCTTCTTTTGAACAACATGATATTAAAAGATTCATTTCAGTGTTATTGGGAGGGATGTGCTCTCTCCAATGACTGTTTTCCTCATATCCACCTGGCTCCTGAAGGCTGGGCTTAAGACCTGTGCCAGACACCATACTGTTGTTTCTAGAGCATTCTCTTCCCATGGGCTAGTCCTAGCGGGTGGCCTGGGCTCAGAGGAGACCTGAATTGCATCTCACCTCAGAGTTGTGGTAGGGATCAGGATGATTCTGAGAATCTAGCTGGATTCTATGAATCCACCTATGGTTGCCTGTCCAGATGGAGTTTGGGGCAGCATTTTGAGTGTCCCTTTGGGGTAGTGATTCTGTGGTCAGGAGAGTTAGGTCATGTAAAATAGGAAGCAGGAGCTGCAGCTTATTTATCGGTCTCCTCATGCTTGGTGAACCCTTATTGAACTGGGAAGAGACGATCTCCACTCTTTGAGGGTTATGATGGCTGCAATGAGACAAAAACCCCAGAAACTACCTCCGAGAGTGACCCAGGATGGGACATATCCTCCACTAAAGAGTCCAGTGGTCCCTGCTTGGGCATAGAGACAAAGACAGCCTGAGTAAGCTCAGGCATTAAATCCCGGCATGATGCTCTCTCAGTCACTTCCCCATGAGGGAATGGATCCTGGTGTCTGGGAGCCCCAGAGTGAATCCTTCAAACATCAACATAGTGAAGCAGAAAGTAGGTTAGGAACCATCTGGGGAGCCGGTAGCAAAGTATCAAAATAAAAGTTTAGGCTGTGAATATACGCCACAGAGCAGTTCAGTTTTGTGGAGCAGGGAGAGGTTATCCCGCCAGAGGGGCACATTATTCAGCCTATGGCAAGGTTAGGCCACCTCTGTGGTTCAGTGGGAGACACTGGGCTTTGTTAGACTTGAGTTTCTCATCTGTAAGATGGAGGATTTTTATCCATTCCTAAGGAAACCCTAGAAACCGCCTCCCCCCCACCCCACTAAGTCTTCCTCTTACAGGGTTCCATGGTCCTGTGGCTGATTCTTTGTCTGCCTGATTTCATTGCTTTGTAAGTGCATGACCAATTATATAATTTCAAATGTCTTCCCCAGACCATGGGTTTTAAAGGGTAGGCATATTGTATGTCCCTAACCTTTTCCACAGAGAAAAGAAGGCCACACAACATGCACATTGTCAGTCTAGAGCTGAGATGTGACCTTGATTCTGTTACCTTAGGTCAGTAACTTGCTGATCCCCCACCCAGGTGGAAGTATTACCCTTTGTCAAAGGCAAAAAAAGTGACATATGTAGGCTTCCCCAGCCCTTACTTGGGGTTTTCCAGTGTTTCATGAAAGGAGGTAACCATTGCCTGCCTCCAGACACACATTGTCCTCTTCCTCCCGTTTAACCTACTTCCTCCCATCAGAGTGGTCTGCTGTGCAGCCTGTGGGCCTGGGATCATTTGGGGGTGAGGGAGGGAAGACAGGAGCTTCATTATGTTGAGACTGGCTGCACTTAGATAACCCTCCCCAGGTGACCTGCCTGGCACAGAAAGTCCCCCCATCGTGGTCTCCCCGGGTCAGATAGCGTTGCCTAGCTACGGGGCAGCCAGCAAAGCTCTGGCGGGGAGAGTAAACAGGCACACATGTTTAAAACTCAATATCACCGGGTGTGCAAACACCCTGGCAGGGCCTTCCAGCTCATTGATAATCTCTAAATCTCCTTGATGCATGAGTGTGGGGGATGCTCTGCACCAAGACCCAGATGGTCTTTCCTGGGAATTACCTATCAGCTATTGTGAGGGACAGGGAGGGGGTGGGTGACAACCTCAGCCCTGTGAGGACTATCACCCTGGTCAACTGGGCTAGATTCCTGAGAGACCCTAGGGCAAGCCTGGACTCCTTCAGCAGGATGGGGCTTCAAGGAGAAGGAACTAGTCTTATCCATTCTGGAGCATCTGGCTTCAGCCCTGCCAAGCTCAGGGCTCTGGGGCCATGGGTCCAGATTCTGCCTTGGACTGCAGAGAGATCATTATGGTGGGGGAGGACCCCTGTGGACTGTGGGTCCACAGAAGTGGAAAGAGACAGATCATATTGGGGCCTTTTGCTCTAGTCTGGGCAGAAAGTTGGAAGGGGCTTGAAACTGGAGGTGGCATGGCAGTGGAGATGGAGAGAAATGGGTGGATTTGAGTTACGTTGAAGAGGTTGAAACAATAGGATATGTTATTAGACTGGACAGGGAAGGCATCTAGATATCTAATTGTCCTAGATGAGATTTAAGCAATAGGTGGACTTTGGTCCCACTTTTCTGAGATGGAAAAGGCTTGGAAAGGTTCTGGGATGAAGATCACAGGTTCTGTGTTGGACATGCTGAGTTTGAGATATTCATGAGGCAGCAAAGCAGAAAAACCACATATGCATTTGGAAGTGATAATTTGGAGGTTCAAGGAGAGGTCTAGGTTGGAGACATTTATGTGAGGAGTCAACCTAGAGATGGCATTAAATCCAGGGGGACAGATAGGAAGCTTGGGAAGACAGCAGAGATAGAGATGAGAAAAGGGCCCAGGCTGAGCCTTGAAGATGTCCACAGAGGAGGTTTCCAGAGGAGGAGGAATCTGTGAGGAGGAGCCTGTGAGGGAGGGCTGAGGGAACACCAGGAGAGAAACACTCCTAGGAAGCCCAAGGAGGGTAATGTTGAAGTGGGGAGTGGTGCTGAGAGATGAGGTAGAGCAAGAGTTCTTGGGTTTGGCAACATGGAGGTCATTGGTGACCTTGCAAAGAGTAGTTTCAGGGGAGTTACGGGGCTAGATTGATTAGCAACGGAGACAGGAAGACTGTATCACTTATGGTGTAGAGAATGCCACAGAGCTGACCAGAGTGGCCAAGTGCAGCTGGAGGTGGGGTGTCTTATGTATATGGTCAGACTGTCCTGGTAGCTGGGATCCCCATCACCCCCATTACTGTCCTGCCCCAAGAAAGTAGTGGGCTCCTTTTGCAATCAGGGCGGCCTGTCTCCTAGGGCAGAACAGATCCAGGCTGCCTGGCGGTGCTGTGAGAGGATGGCTCAAAGGGTGACTGCCCAGGCCAAGCCTCACATGTTCAGCCAAAGTCACAAATGGACCTTCCTTCTTCAGGAGAAATGTCCTGTCCTTTAGGCCTGGGAGAACAGGGTCATGATTTCACCTCCTGGCAGCCCTTTCAGACTGGTCACTCCCAGGGCTCCAGTTTACCCCTCCCTCTGGACAGTCATGTGGCCAAAGGAACTCCCAGTTTAGTGAAAATGGGGCTGTGCCTTGGGGTTAGGGCATATCACTTGCCTTTGGGGATCTGGAAGGGTCCTGAAAGTGTGTCTGGGTGTGTAAAAGGCCAGACAGAGCTGTCTTTAGATAGATTTTTGTCAGTCACCTGTCTCCATCTTGTGTATCTGCATCACAGGGAGTGACTTGGAGTGCAGCTGTGGGTGTGGACTTTCTGTAGGGCTCCCAGGCTCCCTTGTGACCTGTACCATCAACACCAGCCTGTCACCTGGGGCCAGGGTTGCAGGGGTCTGGGGCTCTGTGACCAGTGCATCAACTGCAAAGTCATCTAGGCAGACCCAGGGAGTCTGGGTCCCCACCACTGTGTCCACTGCCTGCTTCACTACTCAGGTACTCCTGGAGACATCCATAGGGGAGATCAGGCCTCAGTGGGGGCCGTGGCAGGGTCCTTAAATGCATCTGCTGCTGGGTCCCATGTTTCCCTGCATGGCATACTCATGTGCTCTGTCAAGCCTGCCCTGCCTATAGCCTCAGTGTGAGGTCTGGAAGGTGGGCACAAGCCCTCTGAGCCAGGCGTCCATACCGCTTCCGACACATCCCCTGGATGCACACCTCCTTTGTTGTCTGCCTGTTTTTGAGGAAGAGACCGGACCGCTGGGCAGGCAAATTAGAAACAGCAGGAGAAACAACTGTTTATTGTAGGAGGGCATGTGCAGCTGGGGGATGGTCCTCACCCTGGGGGACTGCAAACCTGCCAGGGGCGGTGTGTGTGTGTGTGTGTGTGTGTGTGTGTGTGTATGTAAGTGTGAATGTTTAGGTTGTTTTTTGTTGAAGTTCCCTTGTGAGGCGTGTCTTTGGGGGTGGGTGCTGCAGGACTCTGCAGGGGGGATGTATTAGTAGCTGAATGCTGTCCCCCACCAGGACAGTGGGGCCTGGGCTGGGCAGCCCAGCAGTACCACTCCAAGTCTCACGAGGACCTGTGTTTGCCCCTGCACTCCCATTCATCAGCCTCAGCTGGCAAAAGTGGGCGGGGCAACCATGCAACTTGACATATGGTTTATGGGAAAGAGCTGTTCAGTGTCAACGTCCCCATGTGCTTGTACATGTGTAATTAGGCTGTTGGAGCTCCAGGCCTGTTAGAATCACTCGGGACGAAGCATTTATTTAGGTAATCATTAACTGGAAGATGGGGAAGGGAAAGAACATGCAATTTGCAGATGTCTCCCTTCCTGCAGGTTAGCCACTGGTAAAACCTTCAGCACGTAGAGAGGTGGGGGCTGGCATCCCCCCAGCCTTCCTACTGCCTTCTCCCTCTGGGGAGGGGACTTTTGGGTTCTCTAGGGGCCGCCAGGGCTGAGGTGTGATGACTCTGATGGCATCTCTCAGGCACATTGGGAGCATGGTCCTGATGGAGAGGAGGGGAGAGTGGCCCCGGTCTGCTCTGAATGAGTATGGGAGCCGAGGCACAGAGCTAGGAGAGGTCTGTTGAGAAGGTTGGTTGACATGTAGTTATGTCTTGGCTTGTGCTGCCTCCTACTTTAGAAATGTTGTGAGGCTGTGTCCTTCCACTCAGTCTTGCCTAAAGCCTTTGAAGTGAGTTGGGCAGTGAGAATAGAAGTAATCTTTATTTTGGAGAAGAGTGAACTGAGCTCTGGTCACTCATAGCCAAGTGATCGGCAGGATGAGGACCCCCTTTCCTGGTGGTAGCTGGGTATGTTCATGGCTCCCTGAGGTAGTCTAGACTGCTAGTAGGGCAGTGACACTCCCAGGGGAGGGCAGGGGACAGCTCCTGAGATAAAGGAAGGGGAGCAGGGTCTGCTGGGGAGGGTGCCGGTCCCATGTCTGGGCTGGGCTGGGTTCTTTCTGACCAGGCAAACCAGCAGCAACTTCTTCAGCCTCTTTTCTCCCCCAGGCAGGGGGTCAAGGCCAGGACTGGGAGAAGCAGCTAGTTGACAGCAGGATCAGTAGTGCCTGTTTCTTAAAACTTACTTGTTGGAAGACGAGGGGGAGAGGCAGGGTACAGAAGGCTTCGGCTGTGCTCGCTGTAAACCCAGAGTCCAAGTGACGGCATGGCTGCAGTTTCCACTCTCACAGAGCAAGGACAGTGGGCAGGAGGGAGAGGGGAGACAGGGGCAGAGAGAAGGAAGCAGAATGGGAGAGGGGGAGTTGGAGGGTGCCCTGGTTTACGCAGGCAGCTTGCCTGGGGAATGAAGATCACCAAGGAGTGATGGAGGGAGGGAGAGCCATGCCTCTGACACTCAGCTAGCCGCCCCCCCCGCCCCCCCCCCCCACGCCAATTAGATGAAGCTGTGGACATGGGACACTTTGCATTTCAGGGACAAGAAGGCTGGAGGGGAAGCAGAGATTTTCTTGGAGGCCAGCACTGCCCTTTGCTCCTATGCTCCCAGCCTCCGTGTTGCTTTACTTCCTGTTCTTAGCATAGACACCAGCAGAGGGCCGCAGTATGGCCACTGGTGAGACCCAGAGCCAGGCTACCCTCATACTTTCCTGACTGCGAGTTTTTGTTGCATTGCTGCCCAGCACCCTCCTGCAGGCCTCTGACCTGATAACCCCATGAGGTTTACTGAGCTGTTTCTCTGTAAGCCTGGAAGTTTCAGGCACAGACTGGGTGGGATCCAGAAGCTCTGCAGCCGGGCACCCCAAAGCCTGGCTTGGAGAGCCTCTACTGGGTAGACTCCATGGTTCCTTCATCAGTCTTGGGCTGGGAACAAGTGTCACACCCTTGTTCCAAGATAGGGACGTCTTGGAAGTGGGAACCTCGGTTGTTTCCTAGAAAACGGGGCTGGACTGCCTCAGGCAGTGCCTGTTGCAAACTACCCACAGGGTCTCCTGGCCTTGGTCATAGTCCCTCATAGCATTAGTCTTCCACCATTCATTTCATGTTCATAGTTTAGTTGGGACAGTGCTTTACAGCTTATGAAGCATTTTCTTGAGTGCTTCTTGTTCTCACAACTACGCTGGAAGGGAAGAGTTCTCTCCTCCACTTTATAGATGAGAAAATTGAATCTTAGAGAGGTATGTGTAGCACTCCCTTTAGCCAGCTGGTAAGACACAAACTTGAGGCTTGTGATTTCAAGTTCAGTATTCTTTCTACTACCCCAAGAAATAATTACTGAGTACGAATAATTACCGAGTAGCTACTACCGTATTTCATTGCTTCTAAGATACACATTTTCCCCTCTCATTTAACATCTTTGAAGGGCTACATCTCACTAGCAATACATGCCCCGGTTTGTCACTGGTGGTGTTTTTGCTTTGTTATAATGTGATATATAAAATAATATGTATCTTGTGTGGAGGTAGTTCTAGATTTGATGAAATCTGGTGTGTGTAGACTTAGCTTCTGCCTGCCAGGAGTTTTTATTAATCTATTTATTTAATTAAAATTAAAATTAATTCTTTTTTTTTTTAAATTTATTTATGATAGTCACACACAGAGAGAGAGAGAGAGAGAGAGAGAGTCAGAGACACAGGCAGAGAGAGAAGCAGGCTCCATGCACCGGGAGCCTGACGTGGGATTCGATCCCAGGTCTCCAGGATCGCGCCCTGGGCCAAAGGCAGGCGCTAAACCGCTGCGCCACCCAGGGATCCCTAAAATTAATTCTTTAAACATTTATTTGTTCATGAGAGACACAGAGACAGGCAGAAACATAGGCAGAGGGAGAAGCAGGCTCCCTGCAAGAAGCCCGATGTGGGACTTGATCCCTGACCCCTGGGATCATGCCCTGAGCTAAAAGTAGTTGCTCAACTGCTGAGCCACCCAAGTGTCCCTAAATTAAAATTTTTAAAAAGATTTTTTATTTATTCATTTGAGGGAGCGAGTGAGAGACCGTGAGCATGATGAAGGAGGAGGATCAGAAACAGAGAAGCAGGCTGCCCGCTGAGTAGGGAGCCTGATTTGGGGCTTGATCCCAGTACCTCAAGATCATGATGTGAGCCAAAGACAGATGCTTAACCAGTTGAGCCACCCAGGTGTCCCTGGAATTTTTAATCTAGAGGAAAGATCAGATAGTCCTAGCCATTAAGAGGAAACAGAATATGGTATGTACCCAAATCAAGTCAAGTGCCCTGGAAATTCTGGCTGCAGGGTTTCAGAAAGATTTTAAGGAAGGACAGGTGGGATTTGGAGCCAAGCAGCCTGCCCCTTGTGTACCCACCAGCTGATCCAGACAATGCTCCCAGGCTCTGTTAGTGTGGCGTTTCCCAACTTGGACTCTGAAGGCTGTATTTGTCTTGCCAGTGCTGTCCTGTGGACCTCGTTTTGAATCTGTCAGCCTCAGTTTCCACAAATGTAGAGTGGGATTAAAAATAGTAACTGCCTCATAGGTGGTCATGAAGATCAGAGTCAAGAGTTCCCATATAATGGGAACTCAATAAATGTCAGCTGCTCCCATCATGAAATTAGTCGTAAATCTGACCGATTTAGAGTTGAGAGACAGTTGCTATCTTTGTGTTAGGCACACACACATTTGTCATCTCATTTCGTCTTCAGACACACCCAGGATGGTGGAGGGGGGGATTGCTCTTCCAGTTTTACAGGTGGAGAAAATGGGGTCCAAGGTCACACAGCTGGCTGGTGGCTGAGCTGGGAGTTGGATGCTGGTCTGCCTGATTCCCACTTGGTGTTCTTTTTACTGGACCACAGCTGCTGGTGAGAAATTCCAGTAGAGAAGGAAACCCTGCAGATCCAGGTGAACTTGCTACAGGCAGGATGTTTTATAATCAAATTATTACCGTTGGGCATCCTTAATCGTGGGCTTTCTGGTAGAGAAGGAAGAGAGATCTCATTTCCGAGGCACAGGAGGCTAATTTGACAGAGAGGAGATTTGACCACTCCCGGTGGTCCGTGGGCAGTTTTGTCCACCAGAATGGCTGTTCGACTCCCTGGCCCTCATTCCTTCTTCTGTGCATGGCTGGCCTCAGGACTGATGATCTCAGCCTGTGGGCCCACCTGGCCTGCCCACTTTGGAGAGGCTGCCAGTGCCAGGGTATGGTCCTGTTGCCACAGTTGCTCAGGACTCTGCCAGGGGCTGTGAGCCTCCTTCCCACCCTCTAGAATTTACCAAAGGCTGATACACTGCTCTTTTTCCCGTGCTTTGCCCCTTCTTGCTCTCCATTTTCTCCACCTCATCCCCTCTTTCACCGGGAACACTTGGCTCTGCTCCAAACAGGCTGTGGGACCCTAAGCAGGTCAGTTAGCCTCTCTGGACTTTGTTTCCCACCTCCTCCCCAACTGAATTATCATAAGGGTCAAATGGGAGGTAGTGGGAATGAATCCTAGGCCTGGAGATTGGCTCCTGCTCTACCAACGTGGATCCTTAGATGCTGGACTCGATTTTCTTTTTTTTTTTTTTTTGGACTCGATTTTCTTGTAGCTCTGTTGCCTTACCTGCAACATGGGGACAGTAACCCCTTTTTGGAAAGTCTTTCATTTGTAGCATAGCCATTGCCCACTCTTCTGTGCATCCATGCAGGCACTGGCTTATCCCCATTACTGTTTCTCTTTTCGAGTTGTAATTATTTACCTATCTGGTTGTCTTAGTCACTAGATGGAAGTCAGTTGCTTTATTTAGTTATTCATTCAGCAAGTATTTATTGAACACCTATGTGCCAGGTGCTGAGGTTACAGATGAAGTGGAGGGAACAAAAAAGAAATTATAATACAGAGAGAGAGAACAATTCCATAGGGCATGTGCAAGATGCTGTGGCAGCATCATGGGGGGTGGGGGTGCGGGGTGGAGGCCTGAAAGGCTTCCTAGAGGAGGTGATGTGTAAGCTAAGGCCTAAAGAGCAAGTAGGAATCAACCAAATAAAGGGAAGTGGGTATGAGAGGGACTGGGGCTCAAGCCAGAGGGTATCAGTCAGTTGCCTGTCTCCTTCCTAGCTGTAGTTGCCTCTGAATGCATTCCTGTGCAGAGGCAGGGGGTTGGGCCACAGGGCTTCCTGGGCCCTGAGGTGCCATGGCAGGGGGGTCGCAGAAGTATTTTGGATGTGCTGCCTGTAGGAGGGAGCCTGGCAGAGTCGGGGCTCAGCTAAATGACTGATTGGCTCTGAGCAGGAATGCAGATGAGCCAGAAGCAGGGGTGGGAGGGAACAGGGAAGATAATTGAGGACACAGGAGCCTTACTCTGGGTACCTTTCCCCAGGGACAGGGAGGCTGGTTTTCTGTTAGAATTTTAAGAGTCAGGAGGGACATTGTCCTGCCTTCTCTGCAGCCAGGGATCCCCCTAGCACATGGCATTTACAACTGTGTGCAGTGGCACAGTTTACAACCTAGAGCTCTGCCCTTCTCCCTCCACCTTTATGACTTCCAGTGTCATTTCCAGCCCCCAGAGATGGACCCATGCCAAGGCCTCTCTGACCTCAATTGAGCTGTGCCCTCCTTCAGCCCCTGGGGACATTTCCTGGCCTTTGTCCACCCATGGATGCTTTTGGGTACTCTGGAGCTCAAGCAGTAGCACGATAGGGCTGGGCTGAGGAGAGTTGTTGGGCCATGTGCCTGGTGGTGGGCGGGATCAGAGGATGGAAGGCAGAGACAAGGTTGGCTTCTTGGTGGGGCTGAGCAGGTGGTGGGGTACTTTTCATGCCACCAACTAAAAGGCTGAGAGTCTCCACTGGACACAGTATATACACCATATCCTGTTCTAAAACATCTCGCAAAGTGGGTCATATGTCTCCATTTTACAGACAACAGAAACTAAGGCCCAGAGGCCGAGGAACCAGCTCATACACCTTGTAAGCACTAGAGCCACGAGTTGAAACCTTGTCTACTATTAAGTGTGGGGACTCTTTCCACCACACCATACTGCCTTCTGGTGTACTCAGTCCTTTTCTTCTGAGCCTCCTTCCCTTTCTGCCCAGAGCTGGAATGGGATCGACGGTTGTAGATGGATGGTGAATGTGTTGTATTTATTAGTGTTGGAAAGAGACTCTGAGACCCAAGTGAGCCCTGGGCCGAGCTTGGGGACCTGGCTCCTTACTCCCCACACTTGCACTCTTGTTAATGGCATAGCACTCTGGTGCCTCTGGACCCTGAGTTGTGGAGGTCACGTTTGTCTCTCCAAGCCATTTGCTTTATTTATTTTTAATTTTTCTTATGGGATAGCCATAAGACAAGAGGACTATTCTCTTTAAAAGCATTTTTAAACAAATTTTTTTTTTTAAAACCAAAGTAATACATGTAATGATTCTTAAAAAAACTAAGCTGTTACTGAAAGAAAGCACTTCGCTATGCTTCTGCCCTCCTATAAGCCCTACTTGGAAAGGAGCCACTTCCCACTCTTTCAGGTGTTTCTTCAAACCTTTGAGTAGGACTGTTGAGGATCTATGAGGTCCATGTGAATGCCTTTAAAGATGCGGGCACCTGCTTACTTGTTTTGTTCTTATTCTCCTTATATATAGAGCTTTCCAGTTCTCAGATGGGAACATTGAGGCCCCCAGCACACGAGGTCCTGCCTTCATCCCACATGGCAGGCCAGCAGCATTAAGAGCTCATGCTAGGATGGAAGACGGGAATGCTTCCCTGCACCCTTTCCTATGCCCCCAAGTGGGTCTCCTCATACACCCTGCTGGCATGGTGCCTCTCCCCTGGGAGAGGGGACACCTTGCCCTTATGACACATGACCACCAGCCCTGGGTTCCTAGGACAACAGCACTGGCGAAGGAGGGGGTCAAAGGTCAGGGCTAGTCAATGTGGAATAACAGCTCCGGGCGGACACCCAAATCCTGCAGTTCCTTGTTTGATCTTAAGGAAGTTGTCCAACGTCAGCAGCAGCCCAGCAGCTGTGGTGGTAGCAGCAACAGCTACAGTGGTCCTCAGGGAGGCAGAGCCCTCCTGCCCCCCGACCTGCAGGGGAGGGCACTGGTGGAAGATGATGGATTTCTTAAAGAACCTTTTGGTGAGTGTCCCTGGGCCGTGGAGGAGTGTCCTAGGCCCTGCTGTCCCACCTGTGGGTGGGTGGGGAGGAGCCAGAGGCTCTTCCCCTGTGGCCTGCCAAGGAGCTCCTGTGGCTCTGGACCTACTATGGGGCAGAGGAGCCACCTATCACTCAGGGACCGGGGTGGGGGTAGGGGCTATGTGTGTGGAGGGGATTGTGGGAGGTCATGGGGCAGAGTTGAGGACAAGAGCCTTTCCTCCGTGGCCTGGAGATCTGGAACAGGGTCCGGTATAGGGCCAGGCAGAGGTCATAACTGACAAGGCTTTTTGGCCCTGTGCGGGAGCTGGAGGGGCTCCACAGCCAGCCGCAGGCCGTGTTGCAGGTGGGTGCGCCCTGCGACAGAGGGCCAGGGAGGGAGGGTGGAGGGACTCTGTAGCTGGGCTTCTGCCTGGCCGTGGACACTTGGAGCTGGCCAAGCCTGCCTTGGAGGGCCAGCCCTCTCTCCCCTCTTGTGGGGTGGTGCCCTGAATGGCCCTGGCAGGGGCTCTGCTCCTGTCACAGAGCCTCAGAGCTGTGCGGTTAGTGTGTACTTGAGAGCAGTGTGTGTGGGATATTCCAGGCTAGCCAGGAGAGTCAGGGTCCTTTCCTGCCAAGCCAGATTATTCTTGGAGGCTCTGTGGTTCCAGATTATTCTTGGAGGCCCCTAGTTCAGCTGTGCCAGGCCCTTTGTCCCCTCCTAGGGAACATGGGGGGGGGGGTCTAGGTTGACTGGGAGAGGTTGGGACTGCTGGACCCCTTGTCACTCACAGACCTGTCTGCTGTAGGCTGAGGTGGGCACTGTTCTTTGGTTTCTTCCATCTCCTTGGCTTGGCCTCCTTTCTCTAGGGGGGCTGAGGGTGACAGTTTAGGGATGAGTGTGGGCAGTGGTAGGACACTTATTTGGGGGTGGGGGTAAGGAGTCCCCCAAATCTTAGGCTTCGCTGCTCCAGGACACAGGGTGAGTCTGGTGACCCTGTTACTAAACCAAAATGGCCTGACCCTTGCCCTGGACCTTGGCAGGAGTGTGGAGTGGTATGTTGGAGAGTTTTAAGTTGGGTACTGATGTCATTTGCTTCACTTTTCAGAAAGACCATGTGGCTGTCATATGGGGAGCTGATGAGGGAGGTGCAGTATGGAGGCCAAGAGCCTGGCGAGGAGGCTGCTGCATGGTCCTGATGAGGGACAGTGAGATACAGTGGAGGCAGGACATCTGCTGAGAAGTGCTCAGACTTGGGATATGTTTTGACAGTGGACCCTACAGGATTGGGGGTGGGGAATGAGGGATAAAGAATCCAATGATGACGACTCTGGGGCTTTGTCCTGAGCATTAGGATGGGTACAGGCTTTTGAGGAAAAACATTAATGAGAGTTCTTTTGGCCTTGTGAAGTCTGAGATGCCCATCAGACATGGTGTGAGATGTGGAGTTGGCTAACCCCAGATATATCTGGACTTCCATCAGGGTTCTGCCTTTACTGAGTGTGTTTACTCTGGGTGGGCTGCTTAACCACTCAGTCCCCCCACCCTCTCACCCCCTCCCTGGACACTTGTGAGGCTTATGTTGTGGCATTTGCGAAGTGCCTGATTCATTGCCTGGTGCATCACGGGTGCCAACAGAGGATACTTCGGGGCTTTCTAAAACTTTGCTTATGTCATCTCGTTTTCCAGCTCAGGGACATTCATGGACTTCCTACTGTCCAGGGCATAGTATGGGCTGATTTGGCTCATAGATGTGTTTTGTTTGGTCCACATAGAGATTTCTAAAACTTTGAGTTGGTTATCAGTGTGTAAAATTGGGAGAGTTCATATGCAAATTTGGATTTCCGGCTTATCTTAAAAAATTGAAAACTCTTATAACACCGAGTTTGCATTTCTGCTGGTAGCCTGGCTAGACACCAGCCGCAGGGGTACATGCTCTGCAGCTCAACATTATTTTACTTTGTTGATGTTGTTGAGATGAAATTTATAGAACATAAAGGTAATCATTTTAAAGTGAACAATCCAGTGCATTTAGTATGTTCTTATTGTTGTGCAAGCACTGCCTGTTTAGTTTTACAGTATTTTCATTACTCCCAAATGAAACCCCCTTGTGCAGTTACTCTCCATTTCCTCTCCCACCAGCCCCTGGAAAAAATGAGGTTGCTTTCTGTCTCTCTGGATTTATCAATTCTGGAATTCTGGATATTTGAGAGACATGGAACCATACAGTATGTGACCTTTTGTATCTGGCACCTTTCACTTATCTCAATGTTTTTGAGGTTTGTTTGCATTGTAGCAGTGCTTCATTCCTTTTTGTGACTGAATGATACTCCACCCTATGGAAATGCTTATCTGCTCATCTGTCTGTTGGTGGGCATTGGGATTGTTTTCAGCTTTTGGCCTGTGTGAATGGTGTTGCTGCTGTTCACTGTACAAGTGAGCAACTTTTGTGTAGAAGTATATGTCAGTTACCTGTTTTCAGTCCTTTTTGGTCTATACCTGGGGTAGAATTTCTGGGCCATGAGGTAACACCAGTATGTTTAGCTTTTTTTTTTTTTTTTTTTTAAAAGACTTTATCTATCTATTTGAGAGAGAACGTGAGCAAGCACGATCAGGGGGAAGGGCAGAGGGATAAGCAGAGTCCCCTGAAAGCCAGGACCCTGAGACTGTGACCTGAGCCAAAGTCAGACACTTAACTGACTGAGCCACCCAGGTGCCCCTATGTTTAACCTTTGGAGGAATCACCAAATTGTTTTCTACAGCGGTTGCATCATTTTACATTACTCCCAGCAGTGCATAAGCATTCCAGTTTCTTTTCATACTCACTAACACCTGTTAATTTCTCTCTATATTTTTTCATGATAGTCTGCCAAGTAGGTGGGAAGTGGTATCTCACTGTGGTTTTGATCTGCATTTTTCCCAGTGATGTTGAGCATCTTTTCATGTGATAATGGTCCATTGTATATCCTCTTTGGAGAAATGTCAATTCAAGTTCTTTACCTCTTGTTAAATTGGGTTATTTGTCTTTTTAAGTTACGAGTTTGTTTTTTTTTAATAGATATTCTGGATACTAGGCTCTTATTGGATGTATGATTTGCAAATATTTTCCTCCCATTCTGTTGATGTCTTTTGACTTTTATAATGTTGCTTTGAGTTAATTTTTGTATATGTTATGAAGTGTAGAGTCCAACTTTATTCTTTTGTATGTGGGTATCCAGTGTTTCCAGTATCATTTGTTGAAAAGACTATTCTTTCCCCATTGAGTGATCTTGGCACCCTTGTTCAAAGTCAGTTGACCATAAATGTATGGGTTTATCTCTGGACTATAATTCTATTCCACTGCTCTATGTGGCTATCCTATATCAGTGCCACACTGCTTTGATCACTGTAACTTTGTAGTAAGTTTTGAGATTGGGAAGTGTTAGTTCTTTTCAGGAATATTCTGGCTGATGCTCATCAAGAAAAATAGAAAAAGGACCCAAATAAGAAATGAAAGAGGAGAAATAACAACTAACAGCACAGAAATAGAAATAATTATAAGAGCATACTGCAAAAAATTATGTCAGGGGTGCCTGGGTGGCTCAGTTGGTTAAGCCTCTGACTTTTGGTTTTTGCTCAGGTCATGGTCTCAGGGTTGTGAGATTGAACCCCACATGGGGCTTCACACTCAGAGTGAAGTCTGCTTCTCCTCCTTCTGCCCTTCCCTCCTGCCCCAACTCATTAGCATGGTGGGGGAGGGGGAGAGGGAGAAGCGGACTCCCTGCAGAGCAGGGAGCCTGAAATGGGGCTCCATCCCAGGACCCTGGGATCATGACCTGAGCCAAAGGCAGATGCTTAAGATAGAGCCACCCAGGTGTCCCTAAATAAACAAAATCTTAAAAAAAAATATGTCAATAAACTGGACAACCTAGAAGATACGAATAAATTCCTAAAATATACAATCTTCCAAAACTGAAGCAGGAAAAATGGAAAATCTGAACAGACCAATTACAAGTAATGAAATTGAATTAGTAATCAAAAAACTATCTAAAAATAAAAGTCCAAGGTGAGATGGATTTACAGGTGAATTTTACAAAATACTTAAAGAAGAGTTAATACTTATTCTCCTCAAACTATTCAAAAAAATAAAAATACAAGAGGAAGGAAAGCTCCCAATACATTCTAGAAGACCAGCATTACCCTGATGCCAAAGCCAGCCAAAGACACCACAGGAAAACCGTAAGCCAATATCCCTAATGAAATCAGATACAAAAATTCTCAACAAAATATTAGCAAACCACACACAACAATACATTAAAAGGATCATTAACCACAATCAAGTGGGATTTAATCTGGAGATGCAAGGATAGTTCAGTATTCACAAACTAATGTGATATGCCACTTCAACAAAAGGATACAAATCATAAATTATTTCAATAAATAAGGAAAGATATTTGACAAAATTCAGCATCCATTCATGATAAAAGAAACTCTCAAAAGTGGGGGTTAGAGAGACCATACCTCAAAATAGTAAAGAAATACGAAAAATCCACAGCTGACATCATGCTTTATGGTGAAAAACTAAGAGCTTTTCCTGTATGGTTAGGAATAAGACAATGATGTCCACTCTTGACATTTTTACTCAGCATTGTGCTGGAAGTTTGAGCCATAGTAATCAGACAAGAGAAAGAAATAAGAGGTATCCAAACTGGTGAAGAAGAAATTAAACTACCACTATTTGCAGATGACATGGTATTATACATAGAAAATCCTAGAGTCTGCCAAAAGACTACAAGAAGTAATGAATGAATGCAGTAAAGTCATGGGATAAAAAGTTAATACTCAGAAATTGGTAGCATTTCTATATACTAATAACAAAGTAGCAGAAAGGGAAATTAAGAAAACAATTCTGTTTACAACTGAATCAAAATAATGAAATACCTGGAAATAAACTTAACCAAGAAGGTGAAGGACCTGTGCTCTGAAAGCTAGTATTTTAAGTTTTAACTATTTTATTATTTTAAATATTATTAAAGGTGACACAAACAAATGGAAAGATATTCTATGCTCATGGATTGGAAGAACCAGTATTATTAAAATGTACATATTACCCAAAGCAATCTGCAGATTCAATGCAGTCCCTATCAAAATACCAAATAACATTTTCACAAAACTAGAACAAATAATGCTAAAACTTGTATGGAACCAGAAAAGACCCCAAATAGCCAAAGCAATCTTGAAAAAGAAGAACAAAACAGATTTCAAGATTTACTATAGAGCTGTGGTAATCAAAACAATATGGTACTGTCACGAACATAGACACTTAGTTCAATGGAACAGAGTAGAGAGCCCCAAAATAAACCCACAGTTTTATGGTCAATTAATCTATGACAAAGAAGGCAAGAATATACAATGGAGAAAAGACAGTCTTTTCAATGAGTAGTGTTAGGAAAACTGGACAGCTACATGTAAAAGAATGAAATTGGATCACTTCCTTACACCACATACAATAATAAACTGAAAATGGATGAAAGACCTAAATGTGAGACCTGAGATCATAAAAATCCTAGAGGAGGACAGAGACAGTAATTTCTCTGATATCAGCCATAGCAACATTTTTTTTTAAAAGATAAATCTCCTAAGACAAAACAAAAGCAAAAATAAACTGTTGGGACTATATTGAAACAAAAAAACTTTCGCACAGCAGAGGAAATCATCAACAAAACAAAGTTTACTGAATGGGAGAAGATATTTGCAAATGATGTGTCTGATAAGGAGTTAATATCCAAAAGAACTTACGCAACTCAACACCAAAAACAAGCAAGCAAATAAAAACAAAACCCACCCCAAATGAACAGTCTGATTAAAAAATGGGCAGAAGACCTGAATAGACACTTCTCCAAAGAAGACATACAGATGGCCAACAGATACGTGAAAAGATGCTCAACATCACTCATCATCAGGGAAATACAAATTAAAACAATGAAATGACAATGACAATGAAATGTCACTTCACACCTGTCAGAATGGCTAAAATAAAAAACACAACTAACAAGTGTTGGTAAGGATGAAGGAAAAAGGAATCCTTGTATACTGTCGGTGTGTGAAATTGGTGTAGTCACTGTGGAAAACAGTATGGAAGTTCCTCAAAAAATTAAAAATAGATTTATCATATGATCCAGTAATTCCACTACTAGGCATTTACCCAAAGAATATAAAAACACTAATTTGAAAAGATATATACACTCCTAGGTTTATTGCAGCATTATTTACAGTGGCCAAGATATGGAAGTAGGGTGTTATTAATAGACAAATGGATAAGGAAGATGTGGTGTATATATATATACAATGGAATATTATGTAGCCATAAAAAGGATGATTTGTGCCATTTGAGGCAACAAGGTGGGACTTAGAGGGTATTATGCTAAGTGAAATAAGTCAGACTGAGAATGACAAATACCATATGATTTTACTCATAGAGGGACTCTTAAAAAACCCAAATGAGGGGCATCTGGGTGGCTCAGTCGGTTAAGCATCTGCCTTCAGTTCAGGTCATGATCCTAGGATCATTGGATCAAGTCCTGAGTCGGGCTCCCCAGTCAGCATCAGGCTCTCCACTTAGTGGGGAACCTGCTTCTCTCCCCATCTGCATGCTCTCTCTCAAATAAAATCTTAAAAAAAAAAAAAACCCAAATGAATAAACAAAGAGCAGAGTCAGACTTATGAATTCATAGAGCAAACTGATGGTTGCTATCAGTTTGGGGAAGGAGTTGGAGGATTGGTCAAAATGAGTGAAGGGGAATGAGAGATAGAGGCTTCCAGTTATGGAATGAGTAACTCATGGGAATAAAAGGCACAGAGTATGGCATAGAGTCAATGACATTGTAATAGTGATGTATTGGGACAGATGGTAGCGACACTTGGGAGTGTAGCGAGATATATAGTCAAATCACTGTTGTACACTTGGAACTAATGTAACATTGGTGTGTTAACTATACTGAAATTAAAGAAAAAAAGAAAGAAAGATTGTTTTGGCTGAATGTTTTCCCTTGAGTTTCCAGATCAACTTTAGGATCAGCTTTTCAGTTTCTACAAAGAATCCAACTGGGATTCTAATAGGGGTTGTATTCCAGATTGCTTTGTGGGGAGTATTCCCATCCTAAGAATTCTATGTCTGCCAACCCATGAACAAGGGATGTCATGCTATTTTTTTTTACATCTTCTTTAGTTTCTTTTATCACTGTTTTGTAGATTTCAGTATACAAGTGTTTTACCTCCTTGGTTAAATTATACTAGATTTTTTAAAATGCCGTTGCAAATGAAATGGGTTTCTTAATTTTCTTTTTAGATTTTTCATTCATGTATAGAAACAACTGATATTTGTTTGTTGATCTTATAGTCTGCAGTTTTACTGACATCCTTTATAAGCTTTAGTTGTATGTGTGTGTGTATCCTTTGGGTTTTCCTTTTTCTTTCCTTTTTAAAAAATATTTTCTTTATTTATTAGAGAGCAAGAGAGTGCGAGTGCACAAGCAGGGTAGGGGCAGAGGCAGAGGGAGAGAGAGAATCCCAAGCAGACTCCATGCTGAGCACAGAGCCCAACATGGAGCTCCATCTAATGACCCTGCTATTATGACCTGAGTTGAAATCAAGAGTCAGGTGCTTAACCTACTGAACCATCCAGGCCACCCCTGGGTTTTCCTATATTGGATCATGTCATCTACATTTAGGGTTTTATTTCTTCCTTTCCAATTTGGATATCTTTTATTTCTTTCTCTTTCATAATTGCTTTGGCTAGAATTTTCAGCACATTGAACAGTAGTGGTGGGAATGGGTGTCGTTGTTTGGTTCCCGATCTTTTTCAGTATGCTTTCAGTGTCATTGAGCATGATTTGGGTTTAAAAAAAAAAAAAAAAAAGCCCTTTATCATATTGAGGAAGTTCCTTTCTACGTTTAGTTTTCTGTGTGTTTTTATTATTGGATTCTGTTAAGTGCTTTTTCTCAATTAGTTGAGATGATCATCTGTTTTTTTCCCTTCATTCTATTAATGTGAAGTATTACATTGATTTTCTTATGTTGAAGCAACCATACACCCCTGGGATAAATTCTACGTGGTCATGGCTTATGGCTTGCTGTCCAGTTTGGTTTGCTAGTTATTTTGTTGAGGATTTTGCTTCTGTATCCCTCAAAGACATTGGTCTATAGATTTCTTCCCTCATTTTTTTTTTTTTTTGTGTGGTTTTGATAATGCTGGCCTTATAGAATGAGCTGGGAAGTGTTCCCTCCCCTTCTGTATCCTGAAAGAGTTTATGAAGGATCAATGGTAATTCTTGAAATGCTTTATGCAGAATTTACCATGATGCCTTCTGACACTGGACTTTTCTTTGTTGGGAGGTTTTTGATTATTGAGTCAATTTCTATTTATCGCTTCACTCTTGTGTTACTTGACTGATATCTGTAGTCATTTGCATTTTTGAATCCTGTCAGAGATTTAAATGGAATTCTGCCTAATTTTTAAGACGTCCTATAAAAACCTGTCCATCTTCCCATTACTCCTGACACTCTGCTCTGTTCCATCTCTGCTCTGGCCAGGTTGACCTCTTTCCGGCAACACCTGTCTTAAATACAGTTAATTCTACAGGTTAGTAAAGTTTTCAGTGTGGTCCCTAGACCAGGAGTATGGTATTGCCCATGAATTTGTTAGAAATGGAGATTCTCTGGCTAAGAATCAGAAACTTAGGGTGGGAGGTGGCTAGAAACCTGTTTTTCAACAAGCCCTCCAGGTGGTTCTGCTGAATCATCATTGCCATTAGAAAATAAAGAGCCCTGTGGGCTCCTGGCCCAAGTTGACATAGCAGTTGAAGCAGTTCCTCCAGATGCTGGTGGCAGAGAGACTGTGTCCAGTGTGAGTTAGTGGGATTGGGACCACAGAAGGGAGAGAGGAGCAAGGAGGTGGGATGGGAGAAGAGGGGAAGGAGGCTTGCTTGGAACAAAACGTCTGTGTATCTGGATGCAACCTCCTGGAGGCACCTGTTGGGGTTGGGGTTGGCTATCCAGGGTGAGGGGGTGCGGTCTGTGGCCAAGGAGCAGACAGTGCTTACTAGCAGAAACATTAGCCTGTGCAGCCTAGACTCCCAAGCCTAAGACTCCGCCTCCACTCCTGTTTCATTCTCAGCTTGCTTGGCCTAGAAATCAGTCATTCAGCAGGTGTTTCTTGAGCATCTCCTATGTGCCAGGCAATTCTAGGCCCAAGGACATAGCAGTGAACAAATTAAAGAGCCTGCCTGTGAGGACCTTTTGTTCTAGTTAACTATTCTTTCCTTCTTGTGGGGAACAGTCCCAGTGTTTTCTGCAGGTCTCAGCAGCCAGGCTGGTGGCCAGCCGGCCCCCTCATCCTGCCTGCACGGTGGATGGGGACCTCCAGGCCAGCAGCAGGGTTAGGGCAATGCAGCTTGCGCTGTGGTGAGGTGGCCATGGGACACATTGGTCTGGCTCTCAATCGAGTATGTGCTTGGGATTCCTAGCTCTCCCAACTCTCCGAAAATCTCTTCACAAAACTTTTGCGGTGTCTTCCTTGCCTATGGAGACAAGAAACTTGTCCTGTTTTCCTCCTCACCTAGTGCTGCCCAGCCCCCATCTCCATTGCATTTTCCTGGGGCCTGTGCAGGGTGGAAGATATCTTATCCTCTGTCCTTGTCTTGTTTTAGTGTTTCTTGTTGCTGTTGACATATACCTCCCCTCCCACCCCATTGTTGGGTCCTAGATTCAGATAGGCATTTGCTACTGCACATGAGCATGTTCCGTGTTGGGTGCTGTGCCAGGCTCTGCAAACTGGCTCATGTTACCCCACCACAGCCCCACTCTAAGGCGCAGATGCTCGGACAGTACTGTCCTGTGCTGTGAGCAGTGGTTGTGAGGTATCTCCTGGGCAGGGCGGATAGAAAGGCTGTTCATATGTAAACACACCCCGTCTCCAGGAGGGGAGGAAAGGAGCTCAGACCTAGGGCAGGTTGCCTAGCATAGACCTGTGGGCAGCAGGTGGCTGGCAGTGGAGGTCCCTCTCCAATTAGGGTCAGGAAAGAAGAGGAGGGAGAGGGGCCAATGCTCATGGGGGTCTCTCAAGCTGAGATGTAACTGGAGGGAAAAAACAGATGGCTGCTTGTCTGCAGGGAAAGGCCATGTCCATGTGCAGAGCTGCTGTGGACCAGAGGGAGGTAGGGATGGTGAGATGGGTGGCGGGGGCCCCCCTACACTCGAACACACTGTGTTCTTTCCTGGCTGCTGCTTTGTCGCCTGGGCAGGGGCCTGGCACCAGAGCGCATAGGTAGGGGCTTCAGGGCAATTTCTGGAGACTGGCTTTGCAGGTCCTGTCCCATTCACTTCTGTTCCTCCTGCTTTGGACCTCCTGCATTCTACCCACAAGGACTCGCTTTGCCCTTCTGAAGGAAGATCAGATGGTTTCTATATTGGGAAGTGGAGAGGACAGCTTTGAACCCAAACCAAACACTGGGGCCCAGCCTGTGATTTCCTTGGCTGAGCACTGGCTCTTGGTGATTATCTCAGCCTACTTGAGTGGCTGTTAAAGTGGAGCCCAAGGGGAAATGCTGGCTGTGGCTCAGATTTGGGTGGCAGCAGTTGTTGCTAATAATAAATTGGATAGCTGAGCGGACACTGCTATTGATGAGGAGGCTGAATTACCTTTCTCTGTGAAAATCCAGTGCCTGGCTTCCTGACAGAGGGGGATTCCCTACTAAGGATGCCACAGATAGGACTTCATTCTGGCCTGGGGCCTCTGGGATGGTGCTGGTGAGTCAGTGAGCATTTATTGAATGTGTTCTGTGTGCCCTTAGCTGTGTGACACAATCACAGGGGGGTGTGAATGAGGGTAGGTCTGAGTGGCCGCAGCTGCTGTTCCAGGTTGGCCTGAGTCACCCTGCTTCTGGGTGGAAAAAGAGACTTGCTCTTTGCCAAGGCTGGAACTGTCCTGTTGGAAAGTTCGATGAGTCACCGAGAAGTGGGGCCGGCACCGCCGAGGCCAAGTTGCCACTGTTCTTTGCTCCTGGGTGCTGTCCGCCCAGTGCATTACTCAGAGCTGAGGATGGATCTCAGCCCTTTCAGCTCCCAACCTGTGTTAGTTAGCTCCAGCATCTTCACTTAGGAAACACACACCTGTTTTCAACAGTAGTCTAAACACACTGCCTCTGGGAAGATAGTTTCAAGAAAGCTGTCTTCTAAATCAGGAACTATCCTAAAGCTTCCGGACCATTTCCCTCAGGACGAAGCTTACTTGCAGAATGTGCTTTCTAATAGCAAATAGCAACTACCAGAAGGCACTGGCCAGGTACTTCTTGTCCATGTTCTCACTTCTTCCTCATGTGAGTCCTGAAAGTCCTGAAAGGCAGGGCTGATGCTGCTTTCACGTGAGGGAATTAGGAGAGTTGGAGTAACGTGCCTCATGCCACGCAGCTGGGCAGGAACAGGCTGGCCGCTTCCTAGACCTGGCTCTGACCACTGGATTCTGTTGCCTCCTGCATCCATCTTTCTGCTGCACACAAACATCTGTAGCTCTCTGTGGCCTTCCAGATTAAGCCTGGACTCCTGATATATGGAGTCTCTCAGGCTCAGAACTCAGGGCCCCTTCCCTGTCTGATCTTCAGGATGTTGACCCAGAAGCCCTGTCAGTTTGATTCCCTCACTGTTTGTTGAACACACATCATGCTTCTCCATCTTTCCACTTTGTCCACACAGTAACCATTGCCTCTAATGGCCTCTTCCCCCTCTCTATCAAAGTGATTTCTGGGGGTGCTTGGGTGGCTCAGTCGGTTAAAGTGTCTGTCTTTGACTCAGGTCATGATCTTGGGGTCCTGGAATGGAGTCCCACACTGGGCTCCCTGCTCAGTGGGGATTCCGCTTCTCACTCTTCCTCTGCCAGTCCTCCTGCTTGTGTTCTCTGGCGTTCTTTATCTTTCTGTCAAATAAATAAAATCTTTTAAAAACACACAAAAAACAAACTTCTCCTTTAAGGTAAGGTGGGATCCCACCTCTTGCAAGAAGCCTTCCTTGATGTGGTGGTGTTAAAATGTGTCCACACATTAAAAAAAAAATTATTTATTTAGTCGAGAGAGAGACAGAGACACAGGCAGAGGAAGAAGCAGGCACCATGCAGGGAGCCCGATGTGGGACTTGATCCTGGGTCCCCAGAATCACACCCTGAGCTAAAGGTGGCGCTAAACCACTGAGCTACCCAGGCTGCCCTCCACACGTTTTTTTGATACTTCCCTGCTCAAGAGGTGGGAACTAATCCCCCTCCCCTTGTGTGGGGGCTGATTGTGGACACTGGCTTCTAATGAAGAGAACAAAGGGGAAATGATGGTGTGCAATTTCACAGACTAGGTCATAAAAGGTACTATAGCTTTGTGTCTTGAATCACTCACTCTGAGGGTGGGGGGTTACCTGCAGTATTTTGAGGATATTCGAGCAGGCTATGGACCATGTGATGAGGAATGGGGGCCTCCTGCCAGGAGCCTTGTGAGTTAGTGTCCCTTGTTAGAAGCAGATGCCCCAGCCCCAATTAAGTCTTCAGATGGTGCAGCCCTTGCTCATATCCTGACAGCAACCACCTGAGAAACTCTGAGTTAGAACCATCCGACTAAGCTACTTCTCAATTCCTGAACCAAAGAAATTTTGTCACTGAGTTTTGGAGTCATTTGTTACACAGCAATAGAGAAGAACTAACATACGTTAGTTCCAGCCAGAAGTGCATCATGCCTCCTCTGAACCACTGTGGTGCTGGTCATCTGTAACAGAACCCTGGACACCTTTGTTTCCTCATTAAGATCAAGTACCCTGGAAACTGGGTCCTTGCCTAGTACTTCCAGTGTCTAGTCCATGCCTTGTAGGTGCTTAATCATTTGGGGTTAACTGATTAAACAGTACAAGGGCATTGTCTAAGAACACAGATTTTTTTTTTTCATACAGAAGATTTTTCTGATTGACAGTTTTCATGGATAACAAAGAGTAAGCTAGGTATGGGGGTGACTCAGGGAAACCTCAGCCTATAATACACAGAGCTGAGGCTAGACCTGGAAATGAATTGGCCTGAATCTAGAGGCTTTCTGTACTTGTATGCCTGGGCATCCTGTAATGAAGATGGGGGGAAGGGCCTGAAGCAGGAGTTGAGAGAAGCAAAGAAAGGAGTTCCAGAGCTTTCATTTATGTGTTGAAGTCTTAAAAACTATAGCTGGGTAACTAGTTACTCCAAAAAATAATTTACAGTTGTTACAGAAAATGTAAAAAATACTGAAAAGCAAAAAGGAAACAAAAATTATCCTTAACCTATAACTTATTTTGACATTTATCCTTCAAGTTATTTTTTTTTTCTGGATGAGTGATATGTATACATACATGCAGATCTATATTTCTGTATCCATACCTATGTACAGCTATATATATACTCTATATCTGTACATATCACATAGGAGATACACACACAAACACAATTTTTATACATAATTGGAAAAACAACAAACCAGGATCACCTAAACTCCATTTTTCTCACTTAGTGGTCAGTGCCTTGTGAATCTTTGTTTTGCATAATTAGCATAGGTCTCCTCATAGTATTTTATTGTAGGCGCATAATCTTATGTATTATTTACTCTTTGCCTCACTGCCAGGTAATTTGGTTGTTTCTACTTTTTTTTTTCCCCTTAAAGATTTTATTTATTTATTTGATGAGAGAGAGAGAGCATGAGCGTCCACATGCACTTGTATGCTCATGAACAGGGGGGAGGGGCAGAGGGCAAGGGAGAAGCAGACTCTCTGCTGAGCAGAAGGCAACCAGCTGAGTCCCTCAGGGGCCCCTGGATGTTTCTCCTTTTTTTGCCTTTAAACAATATCGCAACAAATACCATTGTATAGTTGCCCAAATATTGTGTTAGGGTAAATTTCCTAGAGTGGGTTTTTATACCAAAATACGTGAACATTTTAAAAGCTTTGGACGCAGAGCACCAAATTGCCCTTCAGAAAGATTATACCAGGAGTACGCTTACCTACAGTCCCTGTATCCCTAATACCATAACCTTGCCAACCTTGGGTTTTCTTTTTACTCTTGGCCAATCTGACAGATGAAAGATGTATCTTATTTTAATTTTTTTAATAACTAGGGAGGTTGGGCATGTGCCATGTGTTTTCTGTTCATTTTATTTTTCTCCTTTAGCAAATTGTTCACATCTTTTGCACATTTTTTTGTTTCCCTTACAAAATGTATTTATTTGAAATTTTAATTATTCAAGTCATGTAGGTCTGCATGCTCGTGAAGTAGGCGGTATGTAAAGCAAAAACCCCCTTGACTACTCCCACTCCCTCTTCTCAATATAATTGCTTTTTGATAGTGGGGCAAATTCTTTCATATTATTTTCTAGGAATTTATATACATATAGGCAACCTTTGGTTTTGTTTTTGTAAAAATGGGATCATATTCTATTATTCTCCAATTTGCTCCCTGCCTACCTCTCCACACTTAATGTATCTTGGAAGAGTATTTCACATAAGCAGTAACTCTGTTGTTTTTTTTTTTTTTTTTTTTTGAATGGCTGCATAGTTTGTTTGAAACAGCGTTATTGAGATATAATTTATGTAACAAGGTCATCAATTTAAAGCAGATAATTCAGTGGTTTTTTGTATATTCACAGAATTGTACAAGCATCACAACAATTGAATTTAGAACATTTTCATCACCTCAGAAGGAAACCTTGGTACACCTGAAACTAATATAACATTGTATATTAACTATACTGGTATTGAAGAAATAGAATAAAATAAAAAAATAAATTACAAAAAAGAAACCCCTACCCTTTAGCCATCATTCTCCAAATCTCCCATTTCCTTTAGATCTACTTTCTATCTATGTACATTTGCCTTTTTTGGACGTTTCATGTAGATGGAATCACAATACGTGGCCTTTTGTATTCTGGGCTTCTCGCACTTAGCATAATGTTTTTAAGATTTATCCATGTAGTATGTACCATGAAATGAATACTTCATCCTTTTTTGTGGCTGAATACTGTTCCATTGTGTGGATATGCCATAATTTGTTCATGAGTTGATGGATGTTTAGGTTGTTTCTGCCTTTTGAATGTTATAAATATTGCTGTGAATATTGGTGTGGAAGTTTTTTTGTGGGCATGTTTTCATTTCTCTTCGGTTATATACCTTGGAGTGGAATTGCTGGGTCAAATGGTAACTCTGTGGTGAACTTTTTGAGGAACTGCCAAACTTATTTCCACAGCGGCTGTACGATTTTGTGTTCTCACTAGTGGTATGTGAGGGCTCCAATTTCTCCACATTCTCTCCAGCACTTGCTCTTATTTCTTTTTGGTTATAGCCATTCTCATGGGTGGAAAGTATTTCTCATTGAGGTTTTGATTGACATTTCCCAATGACTAATAATGTGGAGCATCTTTGCATGTGCTTATTGTTCATTTGTGTATCTTCTTTGGAGAAATGCCTTTTCAAATCCTTTGCTCATTTTAAAATTATCTTCTTATTGGGGCACCTGGATATCTCAGTTGGTAAGTCTCCGATTCTTGATTTCCACTCAGGTCTTGATCTCGAACCCCGTTTTGGGTTCCCTGCTCGGCATAGAGTCCTGCTTTCCCTCTCCCTCTTTCTCTGCCCCTCCCCCCACTCGTTCACTTTCTCTTCTCTCAAATAAATAAATCTTAAAAATTTTATCTTTTTATTACTGAGTTGTAAGAATTCTTTATTCTAGATACAAGTCCCTTATATATAATTTGCAAATATTTCTCCTATTCTGTGAGGTGGTCTTTTCAGTTACTTGATAGTGTCCATTGAAGCACAAAGTTTTTAATTTTGGTGAAGTCTAATTAATTGTTTTTTGTTGTTGTTTATGCTTTGAGTGTCCTATCTAAGCATCTGTTGCCAAATACAATGTCACAAAGACTCCTATGTTTTCTTCTAAGAGTTTTGTAATTTTAGCTCTTACATTTAGGTTGTTGATTCCTTTTCAGATAATTTTTGTATATTGTATAGTATAAGGGTCCAACCTCATTCTTTTGCATGTGGCTATCCAGTTTACCCAGCACAATTTGTTGAAAAGACCTCATTGATTAGTCTTGGCACCCTTGTTAAAAACCAGTTGCCACAGATAAGTGGGTTTATTTCTGGACTCTCATTTTTATTCCATTGATCTATGGGTCTGTCCTTGTGTCAGTGCCACACTATCTTGATTATTTTTGCTTTGCAGTAAGTTTTGAAATTGGAAAGTGTGAGTATTCCGACTTTGTTCTTTTGGCTATTCTGGGCTTCTTGAGTTTCAATGTCAATTTTAGGATCACTTTTTAATTTCTGCAAAGGATTCAGCTAACATTTTGTTAAGAGATTGCATTGAATCTGTAGATCAGCTTGGAGGGTATAGATATCTGAATCATACTGACCTTCCAGTTGTGATCATGGGATTTCTTTCCATTTATTTAGAGCTTTAAAAGTTTCTTTCATCAAAAAAAAAA
The DNA here is from genome assembly GCF_011100685.1 of Canis lupus familiaris. Classification (NCBI taxonomy): domain Eukaryota; kingdom Metazoa; phylum Chordata; class Mammalia; order Carnivora; family Canidae; genus Canis; species Canis lupus. Next base: position 46,902,112 of record NC_049230.1, read on the forward strand.
AAAAAAAAAAAAAAGTTTCTTTCATCAATGTTTTGTGCTTTTCATTTCTTTTGTTAAATTTATATCTAACTATTTTGGTCTCTTCCATGCTATTGTAATTGGAATTATTTTCTTTATTCTGATTGTCCATAAATAGTGCATAGCAATACAATTTATTTTTGTATTTTGATCATGTGTCTTGGGTCCTTACTGAACTCATTTATTAGTTTTAATAGTTATTTTTAGTGAATTCCTTAGTATTTTTTAAAAAGATTTTATTTATCTAGAGAGTGCAAATGAGGGGAGGGGCAGTGGATAGGGGAAAGAATCCCAAGCAGAGTCTGTGCTGAGTGTGGAGCCCTATGCAGGACTTGATCCCCCAACCCTGAGATCATGACCTGAGCTGAAATCAAGAGTCAGACACTTAACCAACTGAGCTACCCAGGCACCCCCTTAGTATTTTCTATATACAAGATCCTGTAATTTGTGAATAGAGATAGTTTCACTTCTTTCTTCCCAGTTTGGATGCCATTTATAGTTTCTTTTAATTTTTCTTTTCCCTAACTGTTCTGGCTAGAACATCCAGCACAATGATAAATAGAAATGATGATAGTGGTTAGTCTTTTTCCATGTTTTATGGGCAAACTATCTAGTTTTCCATTATTTATTATTTATTTATTTATTGGGGGGGAGAGAAGAGAGAGAGAGAAAATACAGCAGTACAACAGGGGGACTGGCAGGCAGAGGGAGAGGGAGAAGCAGGCTCCCCACTGAGCAGAGAGCCCAATGTGGGCTCCCAGGAGCTGAGGCCATGACCTGAGCCGAAGATAGATACTTAACTGACTGAGCCACCCAAGTGGCTCTATTTTTCATTACTAAGAATATTTTTACCTGTGGGTTTTTTTGTAGCTGCCCTTTTTTCATGTTGAGGAACTTCCCTTCTATCTAGTTCATTGTTTTTTTCTAATTTTTAATCAAGAAAGGCTTTGGAATTTTGTCAAATGCCTTCTTTATTGAGTTGGTAACATGGTTTTTGTTTTTATTCTATTCCTCTGGTATATTATAGGCATTGATTTTTGGATGTTAAACCAACTTTATACTACTGTAATAAATCCCACTGGGTCATGATACATAATTCTTCTTATAAGTTGCTGGATTTGGTTTACTAGTAGTTTTTTTTAAATTTTTAAATTTTTATTTATTTATGATAGAGAGAGAGAGAGAGAGAGAGAGAGAGAGAGACATAGGCAGAGGGAGAAGCAGGCTCCATGCACTGGGAGCCCGACGTGGGATTTGATCCCGAGTCTCCAGGATCGTGCCCTGGGCCAAAGGCAGGTGCTAAACCACTGCGCCACCCAGGGTTCCCAGTTTGCTAGTAGTTTTGAGAATTTTTGTGTCTATATTTATAGGCTGTATTGGTCTGTAGTTTTCTTGCGATGTCTTTGGGTTTGTTGTCGGGGTAATCCTAGTCTCTTAGAATAAGTTGGGAAGTGTCCCGTCTCCTATTTTAAGAGTTTCTGAGGAATTAGTATTAATTCTTTTTAATGGCAGAATACACAGCTGAAGCCATCTGGACCTGGGCTTTTTGTGTAGCTTTTTGATTACTATTTCGGTTTCTTTATTATAGATCTTTTTAGATTTTCCATTTTCTTAGGGCCAGTTTTGGTAGTTTGTGTGTTGCTAGGAGTTGTCCATGTCATCCAAGTTAATTTATTGGCACACAGTTGCTCATACTATTTGAACATAGCTCATTGCAGCCAAACAGTGCTGCAGGGAACATCCATCCTTGTGCTCACATGGAAGGGTGTTTATAGCACAGATCCCTAGAAGAGGAATCCCTGGGTCAGACGTCTGTGCGTGTAAATGTTGGTTGTTTCTGCTCTTTTGTCCTCTTCCTGCTCATCTTTCTAGCCTTATTGATTTGCGTAAATTCTTGCTGTTTAGGAATCTCGGTTTCCTGGAGATTGGAGTTGGTACGGATGCACAGAGCCAGTGGGAAGGATAGGTTTGGGAGTCATGTGTTTCATGGCTGCTTCTGCTCAGGGGTGCTCGATGTGGGTGCCTGAAGCATGTCTTCCACACTGTACGTTCACATGTGGGGTTTCCAGACCCTGGAACCTGAATGGCTCGTGGGTCAGGGACTGTTGCCTCTGACAGGCCAGCTGTGGCCTGGGGGAGCTCCTTGTGAGCCAGGTGACTCCACAAAGTCCACCTTCCATGGTGGTTCTCTCTGGGAATGCTGAGGGCTGGGTGGGGCTCGGCAATTCTGGCTCACTGGTGCCTGCAGGGGAAGGGAGGCACACTCTACCTCTGCACGAAAAATTGACAAGGACATCCTTGTTTTCCATTATCACTGCTGTCTTTCCTTTCCTGTTCCTCTGAGGACTGTGTTCTGGGTGCTCATTAAGTCATGCCTTGTCAGGGCCCAGATGTGGGCAGTGATGTTTTGATAAGAAAGCGTAGCTATTTTTATGGAAGGGGAACTGGGGAAACTGCTGAGAGATCTCCGCGAGTGTTCTGTGAGGAGGGGTAGAGCTTCTAGCCCATCACCCCTCCATTCCACTTCCTCCTTCTCCTTGTCGCCTTTACCTGAAATTTCCAAGGGGGCCACTAAAGCTGGTTCAATGTTTGGACTTACATAGTTCGAGATTTTTTGAATAATCTCTCCAGGTCCCTGGAGGCTCCAATTCAGTGGTTTTCAGGCTTTGCTTACAAGCTCTAGGGTCCCAAGGAGCTGCTTTGGGGACAGGGGGTGGGGGGCAGGGGGCAGGGGCAGGCACATCATGAGCTCAAGCCGCCATGGCTGCCCTGGCCAGAGTGGCTCTGCTCTTACTGCATAAATTTTATGTGTTGGAGTTTCATCTAGAAATGGGAGACAGGAGGACTATGTTGCCACAAAAGTTGGGAAAGTACTTGTATTGGACACTTCGGCCTTGCTGTTGGGCCAGAAACATCCCGAACAGGACTCCTTCTGGAGGCTGAATCCTGGGGCTGACAGGTATTTTAGGGAACTTGGCTCCTCTCTCTTGACAGAGACCGGGCAGCCGCTCCCCTCAGAGCCGTTTGCCAGCCTGAGTGTGCTTGGTTTTTCCTTTTGTTGTGTGGGGTGTTCTGGCCTTCCAGCCCTGCAAGGGCAAAATCAAATTCCCCCCTTTTTTTTGATATATATATATATTTTTTTTTCCTTTATTGGAGTTCGATTTGCCAACATACAGTGTAACACCCAGTGCTCATCCTGTCAAGTGCCCCCCTCATTCCCTTCTGTCTTGATCCAAATGACTCTTGCGTCAGAGGAAGTCCTGGGCTAGGCTTGCAGGCCATAGGTGAGGAGGCTTTCTCACAGACCTCCTGGCTGATGCATCTTCTTTGTGTCTTTCAGTCGGCAGAGTTCTTCGAGATGCTGGAGAAAATGCAGGTGAGCATCCCTGTGGTGGGGGAGCTGAGCCGAGGGTGGGGGGCCTGCTGCAGGGAACTTGGGCAGAGCTTGGGAGCCCTGGGGGGAGGGGCAGAGAAGAGAAGACTCAGCCTGACTCCTAGGCCATTCCATATTGCGTGGCACTGAGGACTTTGGGGAGGTCCTGGCCTGAAGAAGGGGAGAAGACAGAAAGCAGAACCCCTCCAGCAGAGCAGATGTGTGGAGGGCTTGAAAGGGTCCATTGTTCCTGCAGTGGGCTGGAAAGAAAGTCTGGAAAAGGAAGCCCTTTCCTAGAGGAGGTCATCTTGTGTCTGGGAGACAGAGCTGAGGGAGGGGTCAAAGCCTGCACCTGACACTCACTTGCATGAGTCCCTTCCCTTTTCTGAGCCTCTGGCTCCTGTTTTCTATCCTTTCACAGCACTATTTTCACCTCCCTCCAACACCAAATGTGTGGTTGTTTTTCCCCTACTGAGCGATTCTGTGATACCAGCTGGGTGTCCTACAGTTCAGCTCCATTCTGACACTCTTTACCCAGAGACAGTGTCACATCCTGCATTGCAAGGGCTCTGCCCCATGAGACTGCCTGCGACCCACTTAGGATGCCAGGCACAAGTGTGCTGTCACCTGTGCTTCTAACCAAGCTATAGATTGGAAGTTCCCAGGACCCCCTGCTCAGGTTCCATTACTTTGCTAGAGGGGCTCACAGAACTCAGAACAGTTTACTTACTAGATTATCAGTTTATTATGAGGGATATAATTCAGAAACAGACAAATGGGAGAATTGCAGGGGGCAAGGTATGTGGGAAGGTGGGGAAGAGCTTCCACGTCCTCTGGATGCATCACTCCCCTAGCACTGCCATGTACTCACCAACCTGGAAGCTCTCTGAAGCCATCATTTGTTTTGTTTTAACTGAGCCGAGATTGATTAAATGATTGTCCTTTGGAGATTTACCCTCCAGCCCTCTCCCTCCCAGAACCCTCTAATAGTGGTTGGTTCCCCTGGCATCCAGCTCCATCCTTAGGAGTGTCCCCAGAGTCATCTCATTAACAAACTTATGAATAACTTTATGGCTTTCACTTTTATGGCTCTAGAGCTGCTTTAGGAACCAAGGACAAAAGACGAAGTGTTATAACAAAAGATGCTCCAAAATGCTCCTGTTGCTCTCATTACTTAGGAAGTTCAACACGTTTTAGAAGTTCTGTGCCAAGAATGGGGTAAAACCCCCAATATTTATTTATTTATTTATTTATTTATTTATTTATTTATTTATAGATTTTATTTGTTTATTCATGAGAGACACAGAGAGAGGCAGAGACACAGGCAGAGGGAGAAGCAGGCCATGCAGGGAGCCTGATGTGGGACTCAATCCTGGGCCCCCAGGATCACACCCTGGGCCGAAGGCGGCGCTAAACTGCTGAGCCACCAGGGCTGCCCCCCAATATTTATTATTACGAGTTATGCCACAGCCCGCATAAATAATAATGAAAATACCTACTTACATAGTTGTTTGGATGAAATGAGATAATATATGTAAATACTTGCTAGGCACTGCCGAAAATCAGTGTTCAGAATGGATTTGGGGGGGCCTTTCTCATTGCTCTTCACCAAGGGGCCAGGGCTTACAGGTAAGAACTGCTGCTCTGGGGAATATGAGGAGTCCAGAAGGCTTAACTGATACAGGTGGAAAGGATGGAAGGAAGATGCTGACAATAGCACATGTACTTTTTTTTTAAAGATTTTATTTGTTTATTTAGAGAGTGTTAGTGGAGGAGGTGGGAGGTGCAGAGGGAAAGGGAGAGGGAGAGAGAGAATCCCAAGCAGACTCTGCACTAAGTGTGGAGCCCAATGTGGAGCCCAATGCAGGGCTTAATCCCACCACCCTGAGATCATGAGTTGGATGCCTAACTGATATGTGCCCCAACAGCACATGTATTTTCAGCACTTTTCTCAGCTCAGACATTAAGGAGTATTAGCTCATTTCTTTCTGGTAACGCCCACCGGAAGCAGCTATATTATCATCATTGTCCCCTCTTTATAGGTGAGAAAACTGAGGTACAGAGATCTTACTTAAAGCACTTATGTCATGTCCTTTATACCCTAAGTAGATGCTGCTGACTTGTCAAGGAAGGAAGATTCTGTGGTCATGGTCTGGAAACTCTAGGGGAAAAGCAGATAGGGTGCCCCTGCAGTCCTGAGATGCAGGTGGGGCTGCTGAGGTGCTTGCAGGGAAGCCAGGTCTCCTGAACTCTCAAGGAACAAGTTATTAAGATTCTCCTCTGTGCCCAGCAGTATGGGGACTGCAGAGTATGATATTTAGGGAACTTAGTCAAGTTGTGGAAACAGGATTGGCTTGCACTTTGACAGTGAGCAGTGAGAGATAGTGTGTAATTATGTGCTCAACTGCCTGGGGTAGAGCTCCATTTCTCACCCCGAGCTCATGAAATCCCACCTCTTAGGGAAGCTGATAGGGGATATGTGGCTCACCCTGCCTTCTCTTCATTTGCTCCCACAATCCACCGGTCCCTCACCCCCAGCTAGAGACCCCTGCTTCCCCCACAAAGGGCTCTCTGAGTGCAGAATTCAGCCTCACTTAATTGGCCTCCTGTCTGTCATTTCTGTTTCCAGACTGCTGGACTTCTCAACTAGATTGGGACCCTCTTGAGGGCAGGGGTCTGGTTTTTACGCTCCCTCTGTGTGTTTGAGGCAGCAGCTGTCCAAGGGTCTACCTATTCCATCTCAGTTGAGATGGTCAGGGGCTGGAATCAAACTTCTCAGGCTTTAGGTCCCTGTTGTGTGCCATGCCAGGCCCCAGCCTCCAAGAGGCCTGCAGTTTCCAGCTCCTCTGATTATACAAACCTCACATATGGGTCAATAGTGGGAGCGAAGCAGGTGGCATGGTATGGCCAGATCCTGTCCCGGGGTGTGGGTGCCACCCCTTCTCAGGCTTTGGCTGCGGACACTGAGTCTCAGAGCCGTCCAGTGCCCAGTGTACTCTTTGAGCTGTGGAGACCTGAACCTCAGATCCAGGGTTCCTGACCCCGCACCTGAGTGTGGAGGAACTGGAAGAAGGGCACAATCCCTGTGAAGCAATGTGGACTGAGTACACAAGCACTGGGCCCATTTGGTCCTGGGTTCAAAATTTTACCCCTGATACTGCCTAGATGGGTGTCCTTGGTCCAGTCGCTCTGCCTCTTTGAGTCTCCATTTCTTCATGGTAGGGAAGAGAGGGGATAACGATCATGCCTTTTGCAAAGGCAGGCACACAGAGGGGAGAGGGCCCAGAGCTAGGTGGAGGCTCTGTCCTCAGGGAGAGGAGGGGAGAGAAGGGGAGGAGGTTACTTTCCTGCCCAGGGGCTGTTCCCAGGCAGGGGTGACTAATGCAGGACAAACAAAACAAACTCCTGACATCACCCCCCTCCCCACCCGCCCAGTTTGCTTCCCTGGACAAGGGTCTACAGGGCCACCCAGGTGGTTTTCTTCCTGTGTGGGGAGAGGAGCACCTGTCCAGTGGGAGGGGTCCTCCCACGCCCTCCTGAGCAGTGCTGTGGGGTGACTCAGCCCCAAGAAGTCCAGAGAAGCTGGAGTCTAAATCCAGCCAGTGAGCAGGAGCTGTGGACTCAGGGCTGTGGGATATGATCGTGCACTTGAATGGACAGCCTGGCTTCAGTTCTGGCCCTGCTACTCTAGCTGTGCTCCTTGTGCCTCAGTTTCCTTTGGTATAATGGTGCTGAGGGTTTCCTAGGAGACCACAGTGGGAGAGTGCTGAGGAAGCTTAAATCCTCATGTGTTGTGTTATGTTAATGATAGCATGGTCTTATCTCCCAGTTGTCCTACCATCTCCTACGACTATTTAGTTATTTATTCAATCATGTGCTCCCTTCTTGAAAAAACCCAGTCCAGTCAGATCTTGACCATAGGACCATGGGACAAGGAACTGCTTCCCAGAAGTGAATGAGCCCCAAACCCCCAGCCTGTCACCTGTGGGTCTGTGCCCCAAGGAGGGAAGGGAGCTCTGGGGCACCAGGTCCACAGTATTGGGTTTGACACCATTCAGGTGTTCCCATCCTTGCCCCTTACCTACTGGTTCTTGGGGCCTGGCAGAGAGATTTCGGTGTCAGGTTGGTAATACTTCTTGGTAATAATGACCTATGGCAAAACTAGCCCCTCTTTCAAAGGCTTAACATATCATCAGCATTTAACCTTTACCAGGATAGTAGCTGCTATTACTGTTCCCCTTTTGCAGATGGGAACAGTGAGCCACAGAGGTTTTGTGACTTGCCCAAGGTCCTAAGTGGCAGTGTGGAGATTTGAGCCCTGGGGATCTGGCTCAAGTCTGTGCTCTTGTCTGCCTGTCCTCTTGCCTTACTTGGAGCTGAGGACCGAGTGTGACAAGGTGTGTGATGTGTAAGGACCCGGCACCCATTAGCTGTTGCTGTTCTTACCAACCCTATGAAGGCAGGTGCTTGAGAATCCCAAGGGAACCCTCCATTTGGCCTCTATTTTATGACCTTTTCTTTTCCACGAATCCTCTTTTCCTTGTTTCCGCAGGGAATCAAGCTTGAAGAGCAAAAGCCAGGACCCCAGAAGAACAAGGTGGGGTGTGTGGGTGAGGTGCAGCCCAGTGGGCCCGACGGGGGGGACGGCCGGTGTGCTGGGGTCTGCTGTCTTCGATCTACCCTTCACCAGGAGCTACTTAAGTGGATGTGCCTGTGTTGACTGGTACCCGGTGGGCAGTAAGAGGGCCCTGGCTTGATGCCTTAGGGCAGCCTGAGTGTGGGCTGGGGTGGAAGCCTCGGGTGAGACCTAAGGCTCCTGGCTTGGTCTAGCTCTTCTGTATCTGCTTCTGCAAATGAACCGCACACAGCATTTAGAGGAATTAGGCTCTGGGCTCCAGTGATCCTCAGCTCTCCGCTTCAGTTTCCTTTCCCAAGGCCCAGGGGTATAGCTCATTACTTGGAGGTCAGTCAGCTCCCTTGCCTGAAGGCCCGACTGGGTGGGATCAGGGGTCGTCTTCCTGTTACAGCTTCCCAAGGGGTGAAGCTAATGCCGTTAAAGGCCTGAAGTTCAGAGCCTTTGTACCACGAGCCAGGTTTGTGTTCTTGTTCTGTCAGTTTGAGGAAGCACTGAAGGGAAGCCAGATTCCAGAGCTGCCTCTCTGCTGTTCTTCATCTGATGTCCTTCTCTTTGATGCCCTCAAAGCTCGGGTGCAGCCTGCCAGGCCCCCCAGCCTCCCCGACCTGGGAGAGGGGAATGGAAGCAACCATCACACCTCATGGGTGCTGCCGGGCCTAATGGTAGTCTTGTCTGGTTTGTCTTGCAGGACGACTATATCCCGTATCCCAGCATTGATGAGGTAGGAGCCCCCTGACCATACCGCAGTCTGCTCTGGGTCTCATGTCTGGGGTGGGGCTGGAGGAGCTGATATGTTGATGGCCCCTGCTCTATACCACGTGGGGAGAACTGCAGGCCTGGGATTTTTTTTTTACCATTGTGGCCTCAGTTTTGCCATGTTTAGACTGGGGTGCTGATCAAAGCCTTGCAATTCTGGTTGCTCCAGGGTTGGTGAAGCTGGAAGATGTTGTTGGACTTAAGTTTATGTTATGGTATTTGGCCTCAAATACAGCAGTCTCCACCTTGGAGCAGTTCAGAGGTGGGGGATACCACCACTGGCACCCCTACCTTCCCCTTTCCCTGTAGAGCCAGGGCTGGCCGCACTGCAAGACCTTCTCTGCCTCTAGGTTGTGGAGAAAGGAGGCCCGTATCCCCTGATTGTCCTGCCTCAGTTTGGGGGCTATTGGATTGAGGACCCGGAGAACGTGGGGACGCCGACCTCCCTTGGTAGCAGCATCTGTGAGGAAGAAGAAGAAGACAGCCTCAGCCCCAGCACATTTGGCTATAAGCTCGAGTGCAAGAGTGAAGCCAGGGCCTACCGCAGGCACTTCCTAGGGAAGGTGAGGCTGAGGGTCCAGCATGAAAGCAGCTATGGGCCGGACAGAGACACGCACCTGCCTCGGCTTCCTCCAGCACCCCGTCTCCATTTCTTCTCCTTCCCGGACCTGCCCCCTCCCTAGGGCTTGCTGTCCTGGGTGGGGAAGTCTACTAGCTCTGCTTCTGGGGGAGTTGTGGAAGTCAGGAAGGCTTGGTGTGATGGGTCCTTGGGGGCACCACCCCTAGCAGATGTTCTCGGAGGTAATAGGATGGGTATTGTTGGGAGTGAAGGTGGGTAAAGGAGAAAAATATGTTCTAACACCTTGGAAGTCTTTGTCTCCATCTAAGTAGTCAAATCTCTCCTGTCCTCACACCAGCAGGTCCCCAGGGCACTTGTACCAGATGATGTGCTATGAGCCTCTGATTGCTTAAAAGTGACAAAGTTACATTTCTTTAAATATATTCTGTTCTTCAGACTTGCCTGGTTTGGAAGTTGCAAGGGTAGGTTCCAGAAGTCTCTAGCCTAAGGCAGTTTGCACAGTCTCATAGGGAGGAACTGCATTAGAACCTCCCCCCTCCCATCCTAACTTGTTCAAACGCAAATTCCAGCCCCCCCCCCCCCCCCCCCCCCCCCCGCCCCATACGGCTGGGTCTGGGTGGGGGCTCCTGAGCCTGAGAGAGACCATACCTCCCCCTGGGTGGGGGAATCAAGGGGCCTTCTAGCTTTATTTCCTCACATAGTGTGAATCAGCAAGGGCTGTCCCCAGGGAGCAAGGAGCTAGATGTGGGGGCTCTTTGGGGGAGAACTTGAACCTCAGCATTCAAGGTAGGCTTGAATGTTGGATCTGTCACTAGTTGTGTAACCCTGGGCAGTTTACTTAATCTCCCTGGACATCAGTTCACTTACCTGTGAAATGGGGGTGATGATGTCATCTCCTCCATAAAATTGTGTAAAGAGTGAAGGAGTCTGTGTGTTAAGTGTTAGTCCATTGCCTGGCACATCCCAGTGACTGGGCCATTGGAGTCTATTCCTGTGATCTTGCTCTTTCCCCTCCTCCTCCTACGTCCTCCTTCTCATCATCAACAGTAGCTACAGCAGTAGTAGCATCCTTATCTTTCCTCCTCCTTTATGTGGGGCTTCTTGCTCCTGGGGAAGGAAGTGATTTGCGGGGGAGCAAATGATTTGGAAGGTCCCCTCCTCCCTGTTAATACTTGATTTCTGTTTCTAGGATCACCTAAACTTTTACTGTACTGGCAGCAGTTTGGGGAACTTGCTGCTGTCCATCAAGTGTGAGGAGGCAGAGGGCATGGAGTACCTTCGGATCATTCTCAGGTAGGGCTGCACAGTTGGAGGCCACACCTCTACTGGCCCCAGAAATACCAGTCTGACCAGTCTGGTCTGTGTGTGCTGGGGGCGGGGGCGGGGCCCAGGTGCGGGCAGACTGGCTGGAATCCTGAGGCTAAGTTCTAGTTGCCAGGCCAAGAGACCAGGTATTTATGTCAGCTGGTGGATTGTAGGAGTCAGAGTGGTATCCTAGTCTCAAGGTCACCAAGGCCATACTCCCACCTACCTTTCTGTCCTGTGAGGACTGTGACTCTGAAGAATTTGGGAAGAACAACTAGAGATGGCTTATTCTGCTGAGCTACAACTCCATATTGTCCTGGGAGAAGGTTTGCCAGAACACTGTCTGTGTTGTACATTCAGTTGGGAAGATAGATCCCAAAGCATCTGCGTGCATGCTGGATTCCCTGAGATGGAAAGGTGGTCACAACAAGAGCACTGATATGCAGCTAAGCCAGGGAACCTCTTTCTCCTCAAGGGCAGGAGTTGGAACTGGTTTCTGTTTTGTTCGACTAACATGTTTTGTAAAACCTCCCTTTTACCAGGAAGTGTAATAGGTGCCGGGGATGCAATGATGACTGAGTGGTGATCTGTTTTCTAAAGGCTTATGGTCTAGTAGGAAGAAAAAAGCAGAGGATTTTCGTATATGTCACAGGTATTGTTTTAGTGATATGTACAGGATGCTGTGGGAGCACAGAGAGTCTGTGTCTTATTTATCTGTGTCCCTGATGGGTTGGTGGAGAAGCCTGGAAGGCTAAGAGTTAGTGCTTAGCAGAGTGCTATGAACCTGTCAGGCTCCCAGTTTATAGTTGTTGAATCTAACTGGAAGTCCTTGATTGTATTTAGAAAAAAGTAATAACATAATTTTCTCTGCCCAAATATTGAGATAAATACAGGAGGAAGCAGCGGCACATAGCTGTTCTATGGGAGAAGGTGGGTGTGTGTGTATGGGTGGTAGAAGGAAGTTGTCAGCACCCATCCAATCTTGGTTTTTTATTAAGAAAGGAAGCACTTTTTTTTTTTTTTTTTTTTTACTGAGGTTCACTTGGCTAGAAATCATATTTGCAAGGCAAGGAGAAGTTAACTAAATTGCTAGAACAAATTTTTTGAGAGAGTGATCTGTGGATTCCCAACTCCAAATAGGATTTTGAGCGAGGTGTATCTCTGTAAAGAAAATTATTTCCTTTCGTAGTAAAAATCAGACTTAGATTGGGTAGGATTTCTGTGTAAGATGACAGTTGAACACGAGGATCTAACTCCCTTTTTCCAATAGTATATCCTATCTGAAATGCTGCTTTAGAACTGCAGACTGGAGAAAGGTGTCAGGAACACAACACACACTTTGAACATTTTTAAAAATCATCTGCAGGGCAGTTAGGACTATAATGTAGATGATACTGAGAATTGAAATCTAGCTCACCTTCTTTAGACAGCAGCGTAGCAAGGGAATATATGAAATTGGAGATTCTGGGGGAGTCCTGTACTCTTTAGAAGTGAGTGGGAGCCCTGGAATAGTCAGGAGTCTTTCCATATGGAACCACTTTTTTTGTTTTGGGTTGACAGCATTTGAAATCAATCCTCTGGGGAGTCCAAGGGCAAGCCCAAATCTGGCTCTCCTAAATCGAAACCCAGTGAGTGGGGTGGCAGGGAGAAGCTCTATACCAGCTAGGAAGTTGGACAATCACATCCTGTACTTAGGGTGATGACCAGGCCAAATTGAAAACCGGACGTAAGAAAATTGGCTCCACAGCTTTAGAAGCTTTACCAGACACAAAGAAGAAATTATGCAGAGGTGAAACTCCCCTGCTGGCAGTGAATCCTATCACAGCATCTTCCTTGTTCCCTGTAGGCTTCTGGATTATTTAACTGATGTCTTAAAACAACCAACTCTCCAGCTTAAAATCTGAGAAGAATATTCTGACAGCCTCTGTGTGTGCTATGAGAGTAGCCAAGAGGAGAGTCTGTCCACTACTGCATAATGAATAACAGGCCCAAGTAGATTTCTTCTTTTCAAGTTTGAATATAAAGAAGTAGGGGGGAAAAACCCCTCACAGGTCAGTGAAAGAAAAGATTCTGCATCTAAAAAAATATTACCCTTAGCATTTAGAAGGTAGGGAAATGACTACATTTTAGAAAGGATTTACTACAGAAAGCCAAGTAGAATTTAGATTATCTATTAACTGTGTATTTTCAGCAAACTTGCAGAAAAAAAAATTTGAAAGAAAAAACAAAAGATAAAATAGGACAACAGAATGAGATGAAAAAGTTGCTAATTAAGGAAGGAATATAAAAAAACTAAAAATGAACAAAAATAATTTTAAATGGTATTAGAAGCAGTAAAGAGCAGAGTCTACTTTATGGAAAACCCAGTTTGTAATATTGAGAGCAAGCTTAAGAGGTTTTCACATAATTCAAAGGAAAACACAACAACTCTAAAATGATGAGCAAAATTATAATGAATATGAGGATAGTGAGGAGGAATTAAACATGAGGATAATTAATGTTTTTAAGCTGATTGAAGATACAACTCTGCGGATCAAAATGACTCACCCAATAGCAGATAAAATCAGTGAAAGGAAACTAATTGCTGGACATAGTTTGATGAAAATGTAGTACTCTACAGACATAAAATCACTGGTAGCATGAAAATATTCCAAAATAAAGGAAGATAAAGAAAACATGAAAGTATAGGAAAAGATAGGAAGTAAAGAAATATAAATAAGTAGATGTGTAAGTACGTGTGATGTTAAAACTATAAATGAGTTAAGTTCCACTATTAAATAACAAAGATTCTCAGTTTGAGTCATCCCTCCAACTCCCCACCACTCAATTAATGTATCTATATTTTATTGAGGAAAGTAACTCAGTATATTTAAAAAGAAACGTGTTGAGAAATAGTTATAGCAATCAAATACAGAAAGGTAGCACAGTTGGCAGTATTAATATGGAAAAGTAGAATTTGAGGCAAAAAAAAGCAAAAATGTGACAGAAAGGACTATTGTCTATTCATAAACGATAAAGCTTTGTTCAGACAGGGCTTAATATGTGCCAGACTTTGTCCAGAGGTGGGGCTAATGTAAGGAATAAGGTCAGCTCTTGTTACTTGGCTACAGAAAACATTCAGTATATATTAGGTATTCTTATTCCTGTTCTCATTCTCACTCATCTTCTTATGGACATGGGTTATTTTAGGCAGTGACGGAGATCCAAAGATAGATGGTATGGGAGAACTGGAAGAAGTTTCTAAGAGCTTGAATCTGGAGTGTGTGTCTGCATGTGTATATGTGTGAGGGTAGGGTTGAGAGGTCATGCTGGAGAGGTAAGGAAAAGCTAAATCATGTAGGGACTGTGTCCAGGAATTTGGATTTTCTTCTGTGAGCCAGAGGAGAGCTCCTGAAAGGGGAATATCATGATATGATTTGCACTGTAGAATGATGACTGGCTAGAGAAAGGAGAATGTCTTGGAGGGAAGGCAAGGCCAGAAGCAGGAAGATGAGTGATAGGCTACTGTGATGGGTCAGCTGTTATCATGTGATTAGGCCACCAGGCTGCATAAGGTGAATCCTGCCCCCAGAACTGTGCAAACCAACAACCTTGATGGGAGCTGCACCAAGGTGCCTTACACTGAGGATAGAGAAAAATGGATGGAAAGTTCCAAAACATTAAGAAGGACAGCTGAAAACATTAAGAAATGAGAACTGGTTTTACTGATGATGAAATGCAAATAATGGTACTCTTTCAAAATGACTCAAGTATATTTAACATCTGAAGAAGACAAAGAATGAATATCATCTATAAAAGGGATAACAAATTATGATACAGTGAATGAATGGAAATGAATCAAGAATGGATATACATGGGTACAAAATGAAAGAAATTGGAATTACTGGAAATAAAACAGTGGAAGTAGGGGATCCCTGGGTGGCGCAGTGGTTTGGCGCCTGCCTTTGGCCCAGGGTGCGATCCTGGAGACCCGGGATCGAATCCCACGTCGGGCTCCCTGCATGGAGCCTGCTTCTCCCTCTGCCTGTGTCTCTGCCTCTCTCTCTCTCTCTGTGACTATCGTGAATAAATAAATAAAATCTTTAAAAAAAAAAAAAAAAAAAAATAAAACAGTGGAAGTAAAGAAACCTCAACAACAGGATAAAATCTAGTCTAATATAATCTGTTCAGAATCAAAGCATGAATCTGTGCATAGAAGATAGTCTCAAAGAATTCATCCAGAGCATGGCACAGATGTAGTGACGAAATACATGAAAAAAAAGGAAAATGTGTGGATAACAGACTAATAGGTCCCAGTATTTGTCTTAGAGTTTTAGAGGAAAGAGGAGAGAGGCCAGTGGAGAAGAGCTAGCCAAAGAAACAATGGCTGAGAATATTTCAGAACTGAAGAAAGCACACACTGTGGTGCTGAGGCATGATTTTAAAACAAAACAATACTACTGGACACATTGAAGTGAAGCATTAGAACACCAAAGAGAAAGAGAGCGTTTTAAAGCTGCCTAAGGATAAAGTCACTCATCTATTCAGTGATGTCAACCAGGCTGAGAACAGATTTCTTATTAGCCACAAGAAAAAAGGACAGTATCTTTAAAATGTTGGAGGAAATAAAGAAAGAAGGAAAGAATCCGTTAACCTAAAATTCTATATCCAGAGAAGCTATCTACAAAGACAATAATAAAACTCTTTTCAGACAAAAAAAATGATGAGTGTACTACTCATAGACTCTCCCTGAAAGAATTACTAAAGGATGTACTTCAGCCAGAAGAAAAGAGAAATTAAAAGAAAAGATGCAATTAAAAAGTGGCAAGGGGTACTTGAGTGGTGCAGTCAATTGAGCCTCCAACTCTTGGTTTTGGCTCAGGTCATGATGTCAGGGTTGTGGGATCAAGTCCTGCGTTGGGCTCTGCACTCAGTGTAGAATCTGTTTGGGAATTCTCTTTCCCTCTCTCTCTGCTCCTCCTGCTCATGCTTGTGCTTTTTCTCTCAAAATAAATGAATCTTAAAAAAAAAAAAATAAAGTGGCAAGAAATAGGCAAATTATTTTGACAAATTACTGATGGGGGAATAAAGAAATAATTTTTGTGTGTTCAAAAAGAGGCTTGACCTAAACAGAAGTAGAAAGGACAGAAGAGATTACTAAGTTACTGTTTCCTTTTCCCTCCTCAGCAGAGACATAGCAAGTAAGTTTAGAGTTTGTTGGAAAAATGTATACGTATGTGTATTGGAAGTTATTAGACCTGCAATCTATAGCTCAAACTAGCAGAGAGATAAAGAGAATTGCAATTTTTATTTTTATTAAGTTAAAGATAGGAAAGGAATTTTAAAAAGGAAAGAAAGCACGGGGTATATTAAAACACAAAATAATAGAAATAATTTCAAATACATTAGTAACCACAATAAATATAAATATAAGTTGTCATATGAATATACCAGACAATCAGATTGGGCTAAAAATATAGCTATATTCTTTTTTTTCCCTCTTTGCCATTCTTTTGTAAAATTAAGTTTGTTTTAATTCCAGTATTATTAACATTCAGTGTTATGTTAGTTTCAAGTGTATAATATAGTGAGTCAGCAATTCTGTACATTACTCAGTGCTCATTACGACAAGTGCCCTACTTAATACCCATCACCTGTTTCCCCCCACCCACCCACTCAACTCCTCTGTGGTCACCATGAGTTTGTTCTCTAGAGTTGAGTGTATGTTTCTTGGTTTATCTCACTCTTTTTTTTCCCTTTGCTCATTTGTTTTGTTCTTAAATTCCACATATGAGTGAAATCATATGGTATTTGTCTTTCTCTGACTTATTGCACTTAGCAGTATATTCTCTTACTCCATCCTTGTCATTGTAAATGACAAAATTTCATTCTTTTTTATGTCTGAATAATATCCTGGTGTGTGTGTATGTGTGTGTGTGTATACACATACCACAGCACGGATTTTTTTTATCCATTCATTTATACTTGGGCTGGACACTTGGGCTGATTCCATAATTTGTCTTTTGTAAATAATGCTGCAATACACATAGGGGTGAATCCCTTTTTTAAAAAATTTTTTAAAATTTATTTATGGTAGTCACACACACAGAGAGAGAGAGAGAGAGGCAGAGACACAGGCAGAGGGAGAAGCAGGCTCCATGCATCGGGTGCCCGACGTGGGATTCGATCCTGGGTCTCCAGGATCGCGCCCCCGGCCAAAGGCAGGCGCTAAACCACTGCGCCACCCAGGGATCCCAGGGGTGCATCCCTTTGAATTAGTGTTTTTGTATTTTTTGGGTAAATACACCAGTAATGATTCTGGTTTTAAAGACCTACCCAAAGAAAAGACATACCCAAAGACATTCTTCTTTTAAAGACATACCCAAAGAAAAACAGTGTTGAAAGATTTCAAATAAAGAAATTGAAAAAAGGTATTCTGGGAAGATACTAACCAATGCTAACAGGTGGTATAGCAACATTAATATCAGACAAAATAGAATTTCAGGAAAAAAAGCATTAGTAGGGATAAAGAGAGTGTACTCCTTTGTAACTTGGAAATTAGTCTCCTGGGTCCTGATGTTTCCTGCTGTATGGAAGGAACACTTCTGTGTAACCCCTTTGGCTCTCTGCCTACTCTGATGAGTTAGGGAGCAAGAACTTGACATGGGAAGCCCTCATCTTTCTTTCTTCCCTCTTGGAGCTGGCTGCCTTCAGGGTGTGCCATTTGCTCCCCTGTATTGTAAGTCCCACCTGAGCAGACTCCTCCAGAGGAGGCTGGCCTCTTGCCCGGCACCACCTTTGGACAATCCTGGGGTTGAATTAGAAGACCTATTTCATCTTTACACTAAACTGGGTTTTTTATGAGTAACAAAGGACTTACTTTGAATTCCAGCCGTCTTACTCTTAATTTTGTTTCTGAACCTGTTCAATACCTGGGCAGAGAAAAATACCCTTTACTGGACCCACAGAGGGCTCAGTCCCCATGATGATAAACAAGACCTAACAGTCATGAAGTTATACTTAATAGTATAATCTTGAATTTAGAAAGGCCAAAACAGATAGGAATATAAGAAATAGACAAATCCTCCGTTATAACGGGAGATTTTAGTAACATCTTTCTGACACTAGTGGACCAAGCAGACAACAATTTTAAGTAGGTAGAAGATATGAACAATACAGTTAACAAATCTGATCTTGTAATATACATTCCTGAACTCAACAAGAGAAAAAAATACATTTTTTAAAGCCCTCATGGAACATTAAAAAGTCTGTGCATTAAGTTAACAAATTTAAAATAACAGATTATGTTTTCTGAATATAGGAAAGTTAAGTTTGAAGTCAACAATTACTAGGGCACCTGGGTGGCTCAGTTGGTTAGGCATCTGCCTTCAGCTCAGGTCATGATCTCCAGGTCCTGGATTCGAGCCCTGCATCAGGGTGTCTGTTCAGCAGGGAGTCTGCTTTTCTCTTTCTCCTCTGCCCCTCCCCACTGCTCATTCTCTCTCTCTTTCTGAAACAGGTAAATAAAATCTTAAAAGAAAAAAAAAAAAAGAAATCAGTTGCTAAAGGAAGAGATCATAGACTTAGATAAAAAAAAGAAGACGACCCTTTAAATAACTCATGGACTAAGGAGGACAAAAGAACTGACAAAATATTTTGAACTGAATGACAGTGAAAATACTACCTATCAATATGTGGGATGCAATTCAAGTGGTACTTAAAGAAAGATGTATAGTTTTAAATGCACTTGTGAAAAAGAAGAAGGATTAACTATGTAAACATGCAGGTCAGGAAGTTAGAAAAAGAACAGTAGGAAAAAAACCCCAAAAGTAATACGAAGGAAATAAAAAAGACAAAGAACAAGGCTAGTGAAGTAGAAAGCAACAATAAAAAAAGGAATGGAGATGACAAAACCAAAAGTTATATCTTTGGAAAGATTAACAAAGTAGGTGCACCTCCATCAAGGAGTGATTATGGAAAACAGAGAAAACATACAACAGATCATGTTACGACAGTGAAGGGAGGGGTGGGAATATGAGTACAGATTAAGTCCCAAGAGAATACCAAAACCCACTCTATGTCAGTGCACTGGTGGATAATTATATAGAAAAACATAAATTACCAAAATTGACTCAATAAGGAATAGAAAACCTAAATATTCACCATTAAATAAACTGAATTGGTAGCCAAAGATATCCCCCCTCAAAAAAACAAAAAACAAAAAACGAAAAACAAAAAACCAGCAAACAGAGATTTCACAGATGAGTTTTAGCAAACCTTTAAGGAACAGTAAATCCCTGTGGTGTATACAAACTAATTCAGAGGATCAGAAGCTCCTTAGCAATTTTGTGAGGCTGGGATAACGACTTGATATCAAAACCTGACAAGGGCAGAACGAGAAAGCAAAAAGTCAGTGTTGTAATTGATGTGAAATTCTCAATAAAATATTTACAAAATCAGCAGGATATGAAAGAATAATACATTATAAGCAAGTGAATTTCACCCATTGGAAGGAAAAGATAGCTCAATAGAAATGTAATCTACCAGGTTAACAGATTAAAAACCATATGACTATTAAAAACCATCTCAGCAGATGCAGAAAAGCATTCAGTAAAATTCAACACTTTCATAATGTGCTAAATGAATGGGGGGGGGGGCTAAATTTAGAGTCTTACGGTGAATCCTCTTATAAAGCAACTTTCATCCCATTTATATTGTGACTAAATCCAGATTTTCAAGCATTTGAATTTCTTTTCATAAAGGCATAATTGCATGTAAGAATACACATCTCTCCAGAAGCTGTGCCCAGTTCTTTGGGAGAACACACAAAAACCACCCCACAACAACCCAGAAAGTCATGGTGAATTTGAGGGTGACTCTCCGCCTGTCCCACATTTCAGTTGCAGACGTCTCTACCAGGCAGGTTCTTACCTATCTTCCTCCTCCGGGATCATTGCAAGATTCCACTTTCCCACCTTTTGAGTGTCATGCCCAACTCACGGGTTGGGTGAAAGATGGCAGATCTGACTCCGGAAGACACGAAGCGAGTGTGCCTTGTGGTCTGGCATGATCTCAGCCCCTTTCCTAATGGACTCCCTTTCTCGTGGATGCCCTTTACTCACCCTCATTCATGTGCACAGGTCCAAAGTGAAGACAGTGCACGAGCGGATCCCCTTGGCTGGACTGAGCAAATTGCCCAGCGTCCCTCAGATTGCAAAGGTAAGAACCAACCCCTGTGATAAGGTGCCTTCCTCTTTTTAGCCTGGGGCTAGGGTGGGGGTAACAGGCTTGTTCTGAGAGGGCTCTGCCCTTGGAGGGGGGAAGGCCACTGTACTCTTTGGCCCTTGACTGTGTGGATGGGGTGGAGGAGGACTACTGGAAGATGTCCTCGTCTTTCCTATGACCTCCCCATCTCATCCTCACAGCTGAGGCCGCTCGTGGTCTCTACCCTCAAGTTCACAGCTGGTTCAGGGGACCAGAGAAATGGAAAGACAGGGCTGGCTATGGAGAGTGCTATAGGACTTGAGAGGAGGCAGAGGTGGGGTGGCTAGGGAGCCTGCACAGCAGAGGAGACATGGGCTGGAGGATGGCCAGGCTGTTGGCCCAGACAGAGGACCCCCCCCTTGAATGAGGAACTGTCCATCAGCTGGTGTCCATCAGCCCGTGTCACTGCTCTGGGGCACTGGGAACTTGAGACCTGAGTTAGCCAAGTTGTGGGGGAGAAGGATGGTTGGTTGGGTTGGCCCCACATGTTGGGAGTGGGAATGCCAAGCAGAATTGTGCCTAATGCCTTCTGTGGCCTCATTTTATCAGTAAGCCCTAGGAAGATTAGTTAACTTTCCTGGTCACTTGTTAGTGAGCAGCAAAGCCATGATTCAGCCCTAGGCCTCTGACCCTACAAGTCCTGCCCTCTTGGGCTCTTTCTTCTGGTGGGCAGGGGAGCCCGATGTTTCCAGTGGAAATAGCCCCTGAACTATTTGTCTCTCTCTTCCTGCTTAGGCTTTCTGTGATGATGCTGTGGGGCTGAAATTCAACCCTGTTCTGTATCCCAAGGTGAGGACCTTCACCTCGTCCCCTTACCCAGGGCTCTCTAGCTTGGCATGGATTTGTATACTTGGGGGCTCTGTGTGATGTTCTCTGCATCTTGGTGGGGTTTTGTGGGGCCCCCAATAAACCTCTGTGTCTCCCACCCTCCCTTTGCAGATTGGTCCACTGGGAGCCTATCCTTGGCCATGCCTGGGTAGAGGCCCACCTGAACTGGTTCCCATCTGTTGTGGGGGTAACAGGGTTGCAGTGTTGTGCCTTCTCCCCTTTGCTCTGGTCATACTTCCCTGAGTATGTCAGCCTGGGGTGGAGAGTTATTCTACCGGTAGCTGGGGAGTTAGTGCAGATCTGGTCTGTCATCGTGGAGGTGCAAGGGGGGCAGATGGCGGAACCCCACTGAGAAATAAAAGGCCAGATCATGGCTCCCCATGGCCAGGGTTACTGCAGCTCTGAGGTCTGACGAGCCCCTGCACAGGCCTAGTTAATAAACGGATTGGTTCTCTGTTACTGGTTTCCTTAGGATTGGCCTGAACCTGACCCCAGTCATGGTGTGGGAGTGTGGGTGGGCAGAGGAGCAATAATAACAAAACAAACCAACAAACCCACTCAAGAACAATTATGGTGTGACAGGACTTAAATCACTCACGCACAGTGAATTGCTTTAAATTTGCCACAGGAAGAGAGCCAGTGCACACAGACTGTCTCTTCATGAGCCTGCAGGGCCTAGAGAGACCAGAGTGGAAGCAGAGCTGCGCTTCTGAGCTTGCACTGAGTTCCAGCACTGTGGCAGCGGAGGCCTGCTGGGGCTGGTTCAGTCTGTTCCCTGCATCCTACTTCTGGCAGCTTAGGGACAGTGAGGTGAAATGGTTGGTGGAGAAGGGAGCCCTGCCCTGGCTGAGACATCCAGAAGCCCCTGGAACAAATGCCTTGGATGTTGATGATTGTGCTTGACACTGTTTATTCATGTGCGGTGGCTAAGCTGATGGCAGGGTCCTCTCCTGTACAGAGAATGTGCCAGAGCCCTTCTCTGAGACGCCCTCTGAGCATCTGTAGGCACTCACCAGTAATAGGCTTTCATTCAGGAAGGCTGCCCTTCCCTTTGTAATTAAAGCTGAATTAGTGAGGTTTAACCAAACATGAAAACCCCATCATAAAGGCCTAACTTGACTACAAATTTGGCAGTTTTTGTCATCAGATCCTATGCACTGAGAGAACCCAGTGACGCTCATTTGCACAGTTCTCTGTGTAACTTGGAAAGACTCCGGCTCTGGTAATAGTGGAAGAGCAGCTGTATTTTCATGTTTTCTATATTTGGAGGACTGCTTAGTCCGGCTGGGGTGTTAATCTGGCTGAGGTGTGTGTGTGTGTGTGTGTATGTGTGTTTGTGTTTTTAAAATTCACAGAGTTTGGAATGTTCTTTGGAAGGTCTCCATGGCTGGATGCCTCTTCGCTGGCATAGCAGCTGCTCTGCACCTCTCATCGTTCCATGTGGGTGTGGGGTCTCCCTTTGGGGCTGGGCAGCAGTGCTATTCATTGGGGGGCGGGGAGCTGAGAAGCGTCCATTTCCTTGGGCAGCTGAGAGCCTCTCCTGGGTCACATATTCTGACCAATCAGTCATGCCTTGTTTGTTCTTCCTATTGTGTAACACATGGTCAGATCCCTCCTTTTTACTGCAGAGACTATCCCAATAACAACCAAGTCTCCTCTTTCCTAACAAGCTGGCTTGGCTCTGATATTTTTGGAGAGTTATATAGATGGTGATGATGATGGCAGTAGCTGCTCTGTGTTCAGCACTTTATGTGCCTGGTCTTACTGAATCTTCACACCCACACATTTCCATTTAATGGATGAGAAAAACTGAGGCCCAGAGAAATAAAGTGGTACACTCAAAGCTATCTAGGTAAAAGCAACAGATTCAAGATACAGAGTCTAGTGTTTCTGAGCACTGGACACCAACACTGAGGCACAATAGAAAACTAAACAGAATCAATGGTCAGGATTCTTCTTCCCTCCCCCCTCCTTATATATTGTTTTAGGGCAGTATGTTCCTCCTTAGAGACGTCATACTTTGCGGATAAAGGGGGATTGAAGTCGGTATGAGCAGTGCCTTGCTCAAAATCATACAGCTGATCAGAGGTGTAATTAGAGCCAATGTCATCCTCCCTGCCCAGTTTTGGGGTCCTTCACTTTTTATTTTGTTTTAATTTATTTATTTTGAAAAATATTTTATTTATTCACAAGAGACACAAAGAGAGGCAGAGACATAGGCAGAGGGAGAAGCAGGCCCCCATCAAGGAGCCTGATGCAGGACTCGATCCCTGGACCCCAAATCACAACCTGAGCCAAAGGCAGATGCTCAACCACTGAGCCACCCAGGTGCCCCAGTCCTTCACTTTTTATATCACAGATAAAGCACTGGGATAAGTCCATTCCTTTAGTCCTGCTGGACTCCCTGTGTGCCCAGGCCATGGCTGGCATATCTGGATGGGAATGGAATGGTGATCCAGAGATGTAGCCACCATGGGGGAGCCCAGGTCGGGAACTAGCTGAGATCTCTGGCTTCACTCTGCCTCCCTGCACATGTGTGGAGGTCTTACACCGGGGGGACATATTCTCCACCAGAGTGGCTGTTTTCCCTTCCATTTCCTTCCTCATTTGTCTCTGAAGTTAATAATCTGATTTTTTTTTCTCTCCACATTTTTCCAGGCCTCACAAATGATTGTGTCCTATGATGAGCACGATGTCAACAACACATTCAAATTTGGGGTTATTTATCAAAAAGCAAGGCAGGTAAGTGCCACGAATCCATACTGGTCACCGAGCCCTGTGGTCTCTCACTGGGGACTCCCTCTTCGCCTCCCTCAATATGTGAACACAACCATCACATTTCACACATGAATTAGGCTGGAGGTGACAGTCTTCAAAGTGGACTACTCCTCACAAGACGGCCTGCAGATCCTTTAAACAGCAATGTAGTTTTTCATAGAGTTAATTCTAATTCTTCCTGGCCACCTCAGCTTATATTTAACTATGGGCTGTTGTTGCAAGAAAAATCAGACTGAGTAGAGGGAATGGGTTAGCACAAACTGCTTTCTCCTAGCCTGCCCTCCTCCCAGCTGGGAATTAGCTTTTTCTCCCAGAACTTCCTTAGATTGCTGGAGCATTGCATGCATCTCTTCCCAGCTCTGAGTTCAGCAGTGTCATGCTGGTTGCTTGAAATCAGCCATGGTGGAAGTATTTACACCATGGAAATTTGCAACCCAGGGCTTCTGTTTTTCCTCTTTGGAAAGCTGGCTGTTAAAAAATTTATCAGTATGCTACTGCTCACTCTCCTGTCTCTTGTAGCACTTATACGCTGCTTTGGGGTTAGTTGGTCAGAATAATGTTTCTCAAAGTGTGTTCCATGAGACACTAGTCTAGTAGGTACTCTGTGAACAAATGACTCTGGGTGGGGGCGGTTGTGTGAGAACATTTTAAAAGCTCTGAGAACCTAAGGTAAAGAGCTCATATAATTATGTTGAACTCAATGTTTCCCCTACTTATTTGACCACAAACTTCCTATCTTGCCTACTATGGACATTTATTAACATCCTGAAAAGTGGTTTGCTAAACACACCCATGTTTCTTCAAGTAGAATGGTTCACACCAATTTCATCTTGGTATCAACCAAGAGCCTAGCATGGTGGTTTTATAGAAATATACTCATAACTTTTTGCTGTGTGAATTAATGGATAAAGTTTGATGCTTTTATGGTAGATTGATAATATCTTTCAATATTATCTGTGGGTTTTTTTTTTTTTTTTTTTTTTGCATGATGGTGTGTTTCTTGGCTAGATGATAGCTGACTTCCTTGTCTGAAATTATTAGACCACAGGAGACATGTGTTTGCTTAAAAACATTCTAATTAAGTGAAGAGTTTAGGAGCTGAGAGGCTAACACAGATGAATCTTGTAATTGAAGGGAGATTATTCAGGTAGCTGCTCTAATTATTTTTATATATTGCATATTTATTTTGTACAGCTCTGCTAATATAACCCTCCTAATTAAAGTTTTTGCTTGTGAAATTTACCATAGCAGATCTCATAAGGTGATTACAATCCAGTGTTCCAGCAAAATTATAATTACTGAACGTTAACCATCCATCTCTGAGAAGAGGTCTATGTATTGTTTATTTACCTAATGCTACTGAGCCAGGGTGGAGGTACACAGGGAGATAAGTATTTTTTTTTTTTTAAACTTCTTAAAAAGTTGTTGTTTTGCAAACTTATATCCATGGGGCAATTTTTTTTAATAAATTAATTTTTTATTGGTGTTCAATTTACCAACATACAGAATAACACCCAGTGCTCATCCTGTCAAGTGTCCCCCTCAGTGCCCGTCACCCACTCACCCCCACCCC
Organism: Canis lupus familiaris; assembly: GCF_011100685.1. Classification (NCBI taxonomy): domain Eukaryota; kingdom Metazoa; phylum Chordata; class Mammalia; order Carnivora; family Canidae; genus Canis; species Canis lupus. The sequence continues at coordinate 46,927,202 of NC_049230.1, forward strand.
CTGCCCTCCTCCCCTTCCACCACCCCTAGTTCGTTTCCTAGAGTTAGGAGTCTTTATGTTCTGTCTCCCTTTCTGATATTTCCCACACATTTCTTCTCCCTTCCCTTATATTCCCTTTTACTATTATTTATATTCCCCAAATGAATGAGAACATACACTGTTTGTCCTTCTCTGATTGACTTACTTCACTCAGCCATGGGGCAATTAATATGAACATTTGTTACATGAAAGCTCTGTGCTGTTCTTAGGATATAAGTAAGTCCCATCTAATTCTCCTGTTTCTCAGGCACTGTGCTAAACACTGCAGGGGTTACAGTGATGATTAAGACTCCCTTCCTGAGTGTGTGGTCAACACTGCAGGGGTTACAGTGATGATTAAGACTCCCTTCCTGAGTGTGTGGTCAAACTCGTGGCCAGTGTAAAAATAAAGGCAAGCCAGGCTAATACCTGGCTGGGTGTAAATCCTAGAGAGAGGCACACCCCAGTGAGTAAGCTGAATTTGTTTCCCAGTGGAAGATGCACATTACCCAGAAGCAGCTGTTCTCCCACACTCTAGCCTCATGACCTGGGGTAAACAGCCTGGTGGGCCAGAGTTGTCATGCCTTTGTGGCACGCTATACATTAGGAATCAGCACACTTTCTGTAAAGGGCTGGATAGTTAATATTTTAGATGTCATGAGCCATACTGTCTCTGTTGTAACTACCCAAGCCTGTCTTTGGAGTGCAAAAGCAGCCAAAGACAAAACTAAATGAATTGTCTTGGCTGTGTTCCAGTAAAACTTTATTTATAAAGCAGCAGGCTGGATGTGGCCCATGGGCCATAATTTGCTGACCCCTGCTAGGGAGCTGTGTCTCCTAAACTTCAGTCAGTCACAAATGACATCCAAGATCGTATTTTCTACCATATGCCTCTGTTACTTTTTATCACATCTATACTATTATTAACCACCTAACATTTTCTTTAAAAAGTTTTCATTGTTTAAAGGAAATTTTGTATCACTACTCTAATTAGAAAATTAGTATCCCTTACATGAAATGCAGGTAATTCTAAACAGTAATACTATAAAAAAGGGTAAAGTTGTTGAAGTCTAGCTAGATTCTGTTCCCTGTTGAAGGCATAGAACCTGGGATCTGCTCTTTTTGTTATAAGGCAGGTATTGGGAAGATACTAGAGAGTCACCTATTAAAGACTTTCTCCTTGAAGTGATTGTGTATACTGGGGTATGTCCTGTGTCATATGCAGCTGCTGAGTGCCATCTGTGGATGTCTGTAGTCATCACTGTTTGCTGGTCCTGCCACAGTGGGCAGAGCCTGCAGATTGGACAAGGCCCCACAGTGTTTCAAGCTTGTCATAAGTGTAGAGTTTACTACTGTTTCCAGCTTTGCTTTCTACTTTTTTTTTAATTATTAGACTTTTAATTTCTAGGTATTTGTAGATTGGCATGCAGTTATAAGAAGTAATACAGAGAGGTCTTGTGTACTCTTTACCCAATTTTCCTCAAAGGTAATGTCTTATAAAACTATAGTGCAGTATTACAGCCAGGATATTGATTGACACTGATACAGTCCTCAGATCTTATTCAGACTTTCCCAGTTTCACATGTGACTGTGTGTGTGTGTGTGTGTGTGTGTGTGTGTTTTATTGTATATAATTTTATTACATGTGTAAACTTCATAGTCAAAATACAGAAGATGTCCACCAAGACAAGAATCCCTTGTGTGGCCCTTCCATAACTGTGCCAGCCTTTCCTCTTGCCTCTATCATCCCTTCTACCTCCAGTCCCTGAGTCCTGGCAATCACTAATGTAGTCTCCACTTTTTAAAATTCTGTCATTTAATAAATGGAATCATATACTTTATAACCTTTGGGTATTGGCTCTTTTCCCCATTCAGGGAGGTTCAACCAACTTCTTAAGTATATCAGTAGGATTCATTTATTTTCATGGCTGTGTAGTATTCCATGGTATAAATATCTGTTTTAGTAGTTACCCTTTGAGGGATATCTGGATGGTTTCTAGTTTGGGGCTATTATGAATAAAGCTGTTATGAACATTTGTATATAGGTTTTTGTGTGAACATAAGTTTTCATTTCTCTGGGGTAAATGCCGAGGAGCATATGCTGGGTTATATGGTGATTACATGTTCAGTTTTGTAAAAAGCTGCTGAACTGTTTTTTAGAGTGGTTGTTCCATTTTGCATTCCTACCAACAATGTATATGTAATCCATTTCTTCTACATCCTTACCAGCATTTGGTGTTGTTACTATTTTTTAATTTTAACCATTGTGATAGATGTGTGGTAATGTCTCAGTATGGTTTTATTTTTAATTTTAATTTTTTGCAGTATGGTTTTAATTTGCATTTTTCTAATGGTGGCTCATGATGTTGAACATCTTTTCACGTGCTTATTTGCCATCTGTATATATCTCTTTGGGTGGAATGACTGCTTATAGCCTTTAACCATTTTCTCTTTCTTCTTTTTAAGATTTTATTTTTTAAGTAATTTCTATACCCAATATAGGACTCAAACTTACAACCCTGAGATCAAGAGTCACATGTTCCACTGACTCTCTTGACCATTTTCTAATTGTTTTTTTAAATTGTTCAAAAACTTTTTATAACAGCTTTATTGAGGTGTAACTCACATATAATACTACTCATAACAGTTTGAGAATTCTATCTCAATAAAGTGTGCAGTTCAGTGGTTTGAAGTATATTCACAGAGCTATGAAACCATCACCACGATCTTAACTCCAGAAAATTTTCATCAATCTCAAAAGAAACTCCATACCCATTAGCAGTCACTCTGTCACCATTATCTCCAGCTCCTGTCATCACAAATCTACTTTCTGTCTGTACAGATTTGGCTGTTCTGGATACTTCATATAAATGCAATCATAATATGTGGTCTTCTATGTCTAGTTTCTTTTGCTTAGCATGTTTTCAAGGTTCATCCATGTTGTAGCATGAGTCAGGCCTACATTCTTCTGATGGCAGAATTATATATTGTATGGACATACCACATCTCGTTTATCCACTTTTCAGTTGATGGACATTCTGGTGTTTCCACTTTTGGGCTATTATGAATAATGCTGCTATTAACATTCATGTGCAAGTTTTTTTGTGGACTTATGTTTTCATTTTTCTTGGATATATTCTTAGGAGTGGAATTGCTGGGCCATATGGTAACTCTATGCTTAGCCTTTTGAAGAACTGCCAGACTGTTTTCCAAAGAGACAGCACCATTTTACATTCTCACCAGCAGTGTATGAGGCTTCTGACTTTTCTGTGTCCTCACCATCAGTTCTTTTTTTTTTAAAGATGTATTTTTTTTTAAGAGAGTGAGAGCGTGAGCAAGTGGGGGGAGGGGCAGAGGGAGAGAAATCCTTAAGTAGACTCTCCACTGAGCGGTGTTCTATCCCAGGACCCTGAGATCATGACCTGAGCTGAAATGAAGAGTCACATGCTCAACCGACTGAGCCACCCACGTGCTCCTTACTATCAGTTCTTGTCTTTCTTTTTGATTATAGCCGCCCCAGGGGTGTGAAGTGGTATCTCATTATAATTTTGATTACTACTGAGTTTGGGAGTTCTTTATATATTCTAGATACTAGTCCTTTGTCAGAAGTCCGACTAATTTTTCACTTATGGATTGGTTTTTGGTATCAAGTCTAAGAACTCTTGCTTCAGCTTTGTCTTTTGTACTGACCAGCAGGCTTTGTTGAGATAGAAAGTCCTCATTAACTAGCCCTGAAATTCCAGCTCTGCTGAGTGAGCTTCTTTTTGTTCTTCTTCAGTCAACCAGAGACACTGGCTCACAAATGTGCTGAGGGGTGGGGAAAAAGGAAGGAAATGATCAGGTAGCTGGTCAACCATATTCCTTCCATTGGCATCAAGAAGGCTTTTCTAATTCTTACCCCTGGTTCTGTTTCTCTTTCAGACCCTGGAGGAAGAGCTGTTTGGGAACAATGAGGAGAGCCCAGCTTTCAAGGAGTTCTTAGACCTGTTGGGAGACACGATCACACTGCAGGACTTCAAAGGGTGGGTATCAACAAAGAGAGATGACTCCAGCCTCATTGATGAAAGCCCGGAGTAAGGGATCTGGGGAGCAGCTGAGTGTCAGGCATATGTGAGAGGTAAAAAAACACACAAGACGCATGGGATTTTTCAGCAAGGGATCCACATCTAAATGCATTCTTAAGGAAGCAGGTGAGATGGGGGATGATCCAGAATGGCAGGTTATGCGAACAGCACTGATTTGGCCATCTGATGCATGATGAAACTGCTCCATCCCAGGTTTGACTCAGACCAAGAGTGAAATGAATCCTCCTTCCTCTGTCACTCACCTGCCAGGCCTTCAGGAAGGAGGACCCTGTGCAGTTTGGGGGGAAGTGGCCCATTTTGGGTAATACCCAAAAAGAATGGGTAATTAAGAGTTGACAGAAATATAGTAATCTCCCTGGCAGGAATCTTTTTTCCCCCCTCTGGCAGGAATCTATGTAGTAGTCTCTGGTTCTCTAAGTGGAAAGAAAGAATATTGGGGCTATAGCTTGGAAAACTATGGCCTGTGCTTTTCCTTCGACAAAGGTAGCATTTGAGCAGGGCCTTCAGACCTGGCCAGCCTGCTCTGGTCTTCATGGCTGGCTCACAGCTGAGCTCCGAGAATCCCCCTCTACAGCATCCAGATTAGCAGGATCTCCTATCACGTGCGAAAGCACCCAGCTCTGGGCCTGGGGGGATAGTAGGTGCTCAGTGATTACTTTCTTCCTCCACTCTCTTCCCTTCTATTTCTCTTCTTTACCCACCTCTTCCTCTGTCTTCCTCCCCCAACAAGGTCACCACTGCCATCTGGAGTCAATCACACATGGCTACAAATCCCACCTCCACCACTTACTGGCTCCATGATTTTGAACGGTGACTTCACCTCTGAAAGCCCCAGTTTCCTCAGCTGTAAAAGGGAGGGAGAAATACTTCTGATGCTGCCAAGTTGTTAAGAGAATAATGTAGATCACACATGCAAAGCAGCCGTGCTGGTGCCCCATGTGGAGTGAGCACAGCGATCCTTGCATTACTGTTTTTCCTATGCCACCTTCCATCGACTCTGAGGTGCATCCTGATTTCAGAGATGTTAAGATGTGAGAAAAGGTGTGCCTTAGAATAGATGAAATAAAGCCTCTTCAAACCAGGAAGACCCCAGAGATCATGGGCTTCTAGCCCTTTATTGAAGGGATACTGGGGCCTAGGCAGATTAAGTCACGTGCCCAAGGTCTCCTGGATTGCCTGACCCCTGGCCCAGTGAACTTCCCGCCATGCCCGCCTGAGCACATTTTCTGGTTTGTATTACAGCATATGTGGGGACTGACATCCATGGTCTGCTTTATTTCATTTTCTTAAAGGAACCTGCAACCTCCTCCCCCTGCTGAAGAATGTGATCTATGGCCAGGAGCCACATGTCTATTAAGGAAGAAGGGGTGGCTCCTGGAAGCCCACCCAGTTTCTTAGTACTTTTCTTTCCTGCCTTCGAGGATATAACTGGAGAGGGGCTCCTTGGATACCACTAGGTTGGGTGCTGCTCTGGTGGGGTCTCCATTTCCGGGACTGGCTGGGTGGAAATCCAGCATTTGTCACCTGTTCAGGCTGACTCTGGATGCTCCCGACAGGATGGCTGGTTGCCCTGGTTCTGGGCTGAGGACTTAGACATGGCCTTGCAGGGAGAAAAGGCTTATGCCCAGCCATGGAGACCACGGGCACCTGGGACAGCATTTGTCTGGGATTGTAGGTGGGTGACTTCCCTTCCCACTGACCCTGTGGATGTCCTGCCTCTGTCTCTTAAATAATAGACTAATGGGCAGGACTCTGGAGCTTGTGTGTGCTGAAGCACAGACCTGCCTGCATCACATACATCATTATTCTCTGTGTCTGGCTCTTCCGTGTCTTCTCATTCCTTCTCCCGCCCTTGTATCCTCGGAAGGTTGCGCCACATAGCCCATTTCTCCTCACAGTCTCTCCCTCCTGCTCTTGCCCTGTTTTACTGACAGTTTCCGAGGAGGCCTGGACGTGACCCACGGACAGACGGGGGTGGAATCCGTGTACACGGTATTCCGGGACAGGGAGATCATGTTTCACGTCTCCACAAAGCTGCCGTTCACCGAGGGAGACGCCCAGCAGGTAACCTGGCTCAGGAGGGCTTTGGGTGTGTGGGGCGTGTGAGGTGAAAGCCTGCTTCTGGTCTCAGATAGTTGAGGGGCTGCAGCCCCCTCCATCTTTTCATGATCCGGAGGCCAGTCTGTTCCATTGTTATCTCACCCAGGTGGCTCAGTGTGGTTAGAAGACTGTGTCCCGGTTGATTAGGGGCAGAGCTGGGAGCAGAGCCCAAGTGCCCTGCTGGAGCACACTCAAGCTCCAGCAGTGCTCATGTAGGGTGGTGGTGAGGGGGACATGATGGAATTTGCAGAGAGCAGCTTGACGCCAGCTCTGCTCTCAAGGATATGTGACCCCCGACAAGCTGGTTAACCCTGTGGCCTCATGTTCCTCATGAGTCAGAGGATTGTTGTAGGCATCACAGAAGGTTCTGACTGTAGGGCTCAGTACAGTGGCTGGTTGGTGGCAGGCTTCTCTCCTGCCTCAGCAATAGGCGGCAGGCCCCCCCCCCCCCCCCGACAGTGATCATTGCCCCAGACATAGCCCCGCCTCCTAGCCTTTCTAGTTTGCTTGGCCTCATCTCTCACCACACCTGCTCGTGGGCAGGAATTTGGTCTTTATCACAAGCAGGGAACCTGGGTGAGACCTCTGCATCCAGCATTTTCTGCCCTCCCTCATTTGCTGCTTCTGAGTGGCGTGTCCCCAGGGCGGCCTGGCTCTTCTCTCTGTGAGCCCTGAGACCAGCAGCGGAGGCCTGGCTGTTGCACCATCTGCCCCCTCCCACTCTTTGTGCTGTTTCAGTCTCTAGGAAACTCAGAAAGGAAGGTAGGCTCTCCACCAGACTCTGACCCATTCCTCTCTGAGCAGAGATCTGAGGAGGGAGCACAGATGTAATACTGTAAACATAGTGCCTGGCTTCTTAGGGAAAAAGGAAATTGGCAAATGAGACTGTGATTTGGCTCTAAAATAACCACTGAATGTTCCAGAAACAAATGGGAGCAGGATTCCTTTTGAATCTAAAGTAGGTTTTCTCCCCACATCTCACTTTCGTCTCTATCCCTCATAGCCTCCTTGCCCTATGCCCCAGCCTGGGGCTCTCTTTCAGTCTCCCTTGTATTCAGTGGGAAGTACACAGGGCTTGGCTCTCTGCAAAAGACTGAATAAATATTAATTTTCTCCTCCCAAGAAAGGGGAGGAAGAGGGGGATAACTTTTACAGTTTGTGTAAAAGCACCCAGCATGGGGCTCAATCTGTATAGCAGTGCTCTGGAAATAGGACTGATGTGAAACATAGGGCCTGCATGCCTTAGGTGCCTAATAAAGGAACAAATCTGAAGGTGAGCACCCAGCCAGAGCTCCATGTACAGGAGGGCCCCAGGATTGGAAGTCCTGTGTGTGAATACAGCACAGCATGGGTCCTGATGCACCATGGTAGTGCTTGGTGATCCAGATCACCTGTGAAAGCACCTGGCCCAGTTTGGGACACAGAATCAGGCTTGGGTTTCTCTCCTGTGACCTCTGCCAAGCCAAGTTGCCCTCCTTCTCTGAGTGTGGCTCTCCTTCCCTCTGGTGTAGAATCATCTGCCCGCTCATCTGGCTTATCCACATTTCCATCAAGCTCTGCCCACCCCCTACTCCCATCTCCTTTTCCAGGAAGCCTTCTCAGATTAGCACCAGGCCTCTGATTTTACTCTCCTCTCTGCCCCCAGAGGGCCAGACACTTCGTGTGGGGCAGCTGATTTAGCACATGCTGGCTGGTGCCTTTCTTTCTGTTCTCAGGTAGCTTCACCTGTGTTTGTGTCTCTTCTGGATCCATTACTGGCTTTACCAGGGCAAAACCTGTCCCTCACCTTTTAACTATTCTCCCTGAGTCCTGAGTCAGGGCTCTGCATGCTATAGAGCTTGGTAACGTGCTTGCTAGCCTCTACCTAACATATTAAGTGTCTTCCCCATGTTTTTCTTTTTGATGGTTTCTAAAGCCTGAGGAAAACTCCCTTGAAGGGCTAGGTCTCAGAGTTTCAGGATAGAATAAAGATAGAATTAGGAGAAATTTCCTGCATAGATCTATTCTGTTTTCAGGATGTTCCTAGCTGGCTTATAACAATGGCCCGCTTTCTGTTTAGCTCCAGAGAAAGAGACACATTGGGAATGACATTGTGGCCATCATCTTCCAAGAAGAAAACACACCATTCGTCCCTGATATGATTGCTTCCAACTTCTTACACGCCTACATCGTTGTGCAGGCCGAGAACTCAGGCACAGAGACCCCGTCCTACAAGGTGAGGAAAACGATTCGGTGGGGGAAGTGGTAGGCCCAGGCATCTCTCCACATATTCTGGATTTAGTAATGTCAGGGACCACTAGTGCTCGGTGGCTCCTCAGGTCATTCTCCGAGATGGTGCTCCTAGTGTTGGTGTGACCAATGTTCTGAAGGCCCAAGTTCTGGGATTTGGGAGCTGGACTCTTGTTGGAAGGTACCTTCTGAAGTCATCTCATCTTTCTGGCTGCCTCCAGGTTCAGCAGCATCTGATTCAAGGATTTAGAAACTCCTGGTGCCTCTGTTTGGAATCTGGTGATGCCATTGGCTGGACTTAGGCAGAGCCAGGGGAGAGCAATAAAAGAAGAGAAGGGGGTGGGTGGCGGGGGGACTGCTAGGACAGCGAGAGGAAGAAGGATGGTAACAAAGGGAAAAAATGTAAAAGAAATGTTGGTGGTGAGAACTGTGGAGGGCATGGGGCCCGGTAGGCCCTGGCCTGGAGTGCGTCCTGCTGGTTTAGCTGTTCTGGAAGAAATGATAGATCTTTATTTGAAGATTCCCACAGAGGTGGGGTTGCAAGCAGCTGAGTCCAAGCCTCCAGATCAGTAAGTGGTCTTCCAGAATGGCTCAGTGTCCTCCCTAATGCAGAAAAACCCCAGCAGCTCTCACCTGGCCCGTTCCTGATGGTGGTACCATCAGCCTTTTCTTTCTCTTCTCCGTAGGAAACAGTTCTGACCTCTTGCGCAACAGCTTCTCCCTATCTCAGTGGTGTTGGGGGGTGTGGGATCCAAGGGAGATAGACTGAGGCAGGGTCTTTGAGGTGGGTTAGTCTTTGAATCCCTTGTGGATATATGCAAAATGTTGATATGCAAACTTGTTTATGCGTAAAATGGTGAGTTTATGTGATACTTTGTGTTTTAGGGGGAGAGAAACCGAAGCTCAAATTCTCAGAGGGCCCCTCTGCTCCTCACAGTGTTAGGAACCACCAGTCTAACAAGGAAATGAGCCTGTCATTGCTAATGAGAAATTGGGAGACCTGAAAATGTCATAACTTGGGCCAGTGCTGGTTCTAAGGACTCCTGAAGTCCTAATGCTTCCTGAAGTATCAACTTTGCTTGAAGATTTAGGAAGAGAAAATGATGCATGTAATCATCATATCGGTAGAAATCCACACATTTTAAATGCCTAATTCACGTCAACTTTAAAATTAAATATGAGACTACAAACAAAACCCCGCACTCTGCTGTGAGACAAGCTGATTCTTTCATATTCGGACAGTCACATTCATGCTCCTCTGTCACTGAGCAATTTCAGCCAAGAAGTTGGAAGAGCCATGGCTTGGGCATTTCCTTGATGACCCACCTTCCTAGACCAAAATGGGCACTCACTTAAAACAGCTGCTTGAGTTGTCGATGGAAGCAAGTTTATTCATTCATTCAGTGCCTCCTGTATAACAGGCAATGTGCGAGGGGTGGGGTCTGTGGAGGTGACATAGGGAACCAGCCTCCGAGGAGGGAGAGAGGACCATTGAGTGGTTTAGCCGTTGGACCACTCAGACAGCCCACTGGCTGTTTTCACAGCTGGTCGAGGCTGAGAGCCACTGAGTGGGAGCTTTGAGGTAAAGCTGTGTGGTGGGAGGACCCTGGCAGGCAGTCTTGTGCGAACGTGCAGCTTGTCTGCTGGGCCTCTGAGGCAGAATGGGGCCTCCTGACGTGTAGTATTGGTTTTTCTATCCCAATAGGAAATGGACCTCAGCTAACTGGCTTCTCTACTCTCCCAAGAGCTTTGTAGAGTGAGAAATACAGAAGTCCCAAAAAAGCAGCACCTCACCTCAAGCTTTGATGCTAGAAGTCTTTACCAAGTCTTCCCAGCCCTAGCCCATGGTCCGGGGCAAAGCACTATTCTCAGAGAGGATGGCAATAGCAGAGAAGCAGGGCCCACAGGAAGAGCCAGACTGTCCCAAGGCTGTGGGACTGTGTGGCCCGCCTGCCAGGCAAACAGCCAGGCCAAAAAGGCAAGATCTGCGAGTAGGGGCCAGGGGTGCAGAGTGCAGGGAGGCTGGCCTTCCAAGGCACTTCCTTAAGCTCTGTCCTTTCATGTTCCCAGCAGCACCACAGGTGCTGAGAAGACAGAGGAGGACCTGATCCAGTTCCTCAGAGGATTCAGGGTGAAATGAGACCTTCACTGACCTCTACAGACTCCCAGAGGCTGTGGCAGAAGAGGCTGAGATATGCCCAGGAGCCCCCACTGGGGAGGAGAAACAGGAAAGAAGAAGAAAGGGGGGGACAGGGCAGGAATGTGCAGGAAAGGCCCCCAGACCAAGAGGCTCAGGAGCTGGGGGTTTTGGTCCTGGCCCTGCCTCTGACTGCTGTGTGGCCTTGGGCCAGTTTCTTCCTTCTCTGGACCACAGCTTCCACTTGTGTGAAATGAGGAAGTTGGACTTGACAGCCTCTGGGTTCTTCCAGCCCTGACGTACTGCAGGTGGGAAAGCGGAGCTAGGGCAGGGGTATTGAGGAAGGGGGAGCTATGTGTGTGAGGGAGAGATTAGGAAGTGATTTAGAGGAACTCTGAAATAGTTTAGGTGTCCTTTATCAGGCAGGTCAGCAGGGAAAGTAAAAAACCCAAAGCGCCAGGTAGTAGGTTACCCCTCTTCAGGCACTGGCTCCCTACCAGGCACTGTGCTGGGCCCTTAGAAGCATAGTCTTCTTGAGTCTTCCCTAGACCCTGGTCAGGCAGGGTCTCTCGTTAGCCCTATTTTACAGGGAGGAAATTGAGGCTCAGAGCTTAAGTTACTTAAGGCCCCAGGCCACAGAGCCCAGAAGGGATGGAGCCAGAATCTTTGTCCAGGTCCACCTGTGGTCGGCATCACTGAGCCGTCCCAGCAGGCGGGAACTTGGCTCTAAAATTCAGGTGTACATAAAATGTTACATCGGGTTATTTTTCAGACATGAATTTTGTCCCCTGCCAGATTGGAAGGGAACTCCAGCTGAACCATCACCCAGACCCCCTCCTCTTCCTGTCTGAGGCCACCCTGCCCCTGATTCCTGAAATTCTGCAGAGGTGTTGGGAACCCAGTGCGAAGCACACAGCAGAACCCCTCACCGCTGATCTGGTGCTTGAGCACCTGGCTCATTTCTCTAAGGCTTCTAGGCCATACTTGGCTGTGGCATCTCAGGTTTGGAGTGCTTGGAGGCTCCCCACCTCCCTGGCATATCCTTTTACTCTGTTGCCCCAAGCCCCAAGCCTGCTCCTGTGTTCAGGCCTCTTCCTCAGCCCTGCCCTGCCCCCTGCTGGGAGGCCTGCAGTGAACTTAGAAAACTGGGAGGTGGGGTTGTGTTCTGGCATCTTCTGCTGCTGGCCCGGCAACCCACTTGTCCTCGAGAGGAGGGAGCTGCGAAGAACTGGCACTGCGTTGGAAAGGGGTCAGGAGAGGGAACACTGTGGGAATAGAAGATACATGACTGTCACCAGGAAGGATCCTGTCCTCTGCTTTCCTGACATGGCCTCTGTGGTGGGCTCATCTAGTTGGGAGACTCAGTGGGTGGGAGGGCATGTCTGAAGCTCCTTACCTGGTTAGCACAGACCACTGTAGTGCAAGCTGGAGAAGGAGGGCCACTGGGCTGGCAAGAGGGCAGAGGCCTGAGCTCTGGCCTCCTCCCAGGTTCCTTCCTACCAGCCCTCCCCAGATTCCTGTGTGCAGTGGGTGGTGGTGGTGGGGCTGTTTGGCAGCTAGAACCAGCCAGAAATCTTGTCAGCTGAACACATACCATTTCCTAATTCTGGGCATGTAGACAGCCTTGAGCTTGGGGAGAGAAAGCCGCACTGACCAGCTCTCTCCCACTGTTTCCTCCCAGACCCTGGCAGGACCTTCCCTTGGCCTGGCTCCCGAGCTGCCCGCTTGCCCGGTCTGGCAGACTGTCTGCATCTGCCCTACTTCACAGGCCAGGGAGGCTGGCAGCAGGCCAGGGCCAGGCTTACGTCAGTGGCCGTCTAGGGAAGGGAGAGGGCACAGTCTCCAGAGAGGTCTGTGGTCTCGTGGGTTGAGAACAGGTGAAACCAGGGCACCTCCACACGGGGACAGCAGCCGGACTTGTGGGGTCTGTCCTGAGCCTGGGAGGCCCCCACACAGAGCACCTGGGTGCTCTCACTCTGTTAGCTTGTGCTTTCCCAGGCTGGCCAGCCGCATACACCCACCTGGAGCCTGGGTCGCCCTGTGCAAAGCAGCTTCATGTCCTCTCACCCACAGTTCTCAGCCTGGGCTCTGGTGCTCTGTTAGTTCAAGCCTCACCTGGACGGTCTGAGCCTATGCTTGGGGCCAGGGCTCCACCAACCACACAAAAGCTCTGAGGAGCATTTAACAGTTGCAGATTCCTGGGCTCCACCTCAGAGCTTATGATTCAGTAGGTTTGGGGTAGAGCCCATGCAGTCGGGATTTATTTTTGAAACCCTTGAAGTGATTCTGATGTGTGACCACATTTGGGAGTCAGTGTTGTGGGAAACAAACCCCAGGGCAGGGTCAGGAGGTCTGGATTCTCTGACCATCTCTGTGGCTAATCACCTGTGTGCTTGTGGGGAGATGGCTCTCAGTCTCTGGGCACGTGTTTCCTCACCAGTAAAACAGGGCTAACAATGCTCACTTGGCCTTTTTCTTTTTTTTTTTTTTAATATTTTTTAAAGATTTTATTTATTTATTCATAGAGACAGAGAGAGAGAATGAGAGGCAGAGACACAGGCAGAGGGAGAAGCAGGCTCCATGCAGAGAGCCTGACGTGGGACTTGATCCAGGGTCTCCAGGATCACGCCCCGGGCTGCAGGTGGCACTAAACCGCTGCGCCACCGGGGCTGCCCACTTGGCCTTTTTCATGGTCTGAATATCCAGTCACATGAGGCCCCCTGGGCACTTGCATAGCAGTAAGAAGTTGGGCCCTAGGTCCAGTCATCTTGCCACACTGATTTCTGGCCTCCAGGAATGCAGCAGAGACAGTAGATAGCTTTGTGCGCTGTAGCCCCACTTCCAGCAAGGTGGCCCTGCTGGTGGTAATGGCTCACGGGAGCCTCGTATTTGCATTCTGGGGAGGGGAAGAGATCTGCTGTGAGCGGTGGGCATCACTTGGGCCAGGGCTTGGGGTGCGTTATCCCCGGCTTGGACCCCTCCCCCTACCTTGGCCCACACCAAGACCCTGTTTCAGGTCTCAGTCACTGCACGGGAAGATGTACCCGCCTTTGGCCCACCTCTGCCCAGCCCTCCTGTTTTCCAGAAGGTAAGAAATTCTCCTTTCCATTTTTTTTTTTTTTCTCTCCTTTCCATTCTTACAGAAGACTCCAGGTTTCAGTGTCTGAGTGAAGTGGCTGGAGTGGGCGAGAGGCACCTTGGCAAGCTTGGGAGAATCTCCTTACCCGGGGTCTTCTCCACCTCCTCGTGTTGCCCGTCCAGCCCAGTACAGCACCCTCTGTCAGAGCGTTTGCCTCTGGGGTTGTCTTTCTGCTAGAAGAGAGTTTTGTACTTATGCCTCCATCTGAGGAGCCTCAGACAAGAATTCCCTCCTGTCACAGAAACCGTGTGTTGGGGGTTGACTTCCCAGCAACGGGACAGCTGGTTTCCACCAGGAGGCATCTTACCAGGTGGTCCTGGTCTGGGCTAGAAAGTGACCAAAAGTCAGAAGGGGACCTTGTAGGGGCCCTCCCCAGGCGCCCCGTTCTGCTTTCCTGTTACTGTGGCTGAAAGCCCATTTGGGGACAGCTGGGCTGGGAGCATCCCAGAGCTTCTCGTCTGTTCTAGGGCCCAGAGTTCAGGGAGTTCCTGCTTACCAAGCTCACCAACGCAGAGAACGCCTGCTGCAAGTCAGACAAGTTTGCGAAGCTGGAGGTGAGAGTTCTGTTTTTGGAAGTCTTCCTGCTACCTTCCCGGCTGCTTGTTATCCAGCCTCTCCTGGGGTCTGTTCCTGGGGGCTGCTTTAGGGGAGGAGCACTGTCTTTGCCCACCCCTCTGAGCTTTCTTCAGCCCTGTGTTGATAGAGGAACTCTTTCTTCTTGTGGAAACTCCAGCCAAACTTTAGGCCTGGCCGACCATTTGCCGGTCAGTTATTTATTTATTTATTTAGTTAGTTAGTTAGTCAGTCAGTCAGTCTTGTATGCTGGTCATTTATTGAGCACCTGCTGTGTGTGGAGACACAGTTTCTGTCTTCCAGAGGTTTTGGACTGCTGGGGAGAAGCCATTACTTAAGAGACAAACGTGGCACAGTGTGGGCACTTGGCCATGATGGAGGCCAGCATGGGGGCTATGACCACTTCTGCCCATGTAGAACAGGGGTGTGCTCAGAAAGGGCTTCTCTGAGGAGGTGGCCCTTGGGCTGCTGAATCTAGATATTTGATGAGCCTTTTGCCAGGAGGAAAGATTGGGGAGGGTTATTCCAGGCATGGAAAACAGCATAAGCATTGCCAGGCAGATCAGAGCATGACTTTTGAGGGAGCCCCAGAGGGTTTTGACATGGCCTGAGAGAAGGACTCATGTGGGGGGTGGGTGGAGACTCCGCTGGAGGTGTGGTTGGGGGCAGGTCAGGAAGGGCTTTGAACTCAAGAGGTGATGAGGTGCTAATTAAGTACTTAGAGTGTTGGTTTGCTTTGTATATTAGATTACTCTGGTGTTGATGAGAAGGACAGATCCCTATGGAGGAGGGCAGGAAAGGTGGCAGGCTGGAAGCTTTTACAAGAGTCTAGGGCAGATGATAACAGCTTGCTTGTAAGGGATGACTCTTCACTGTCGTGGGGGCCATTGGGAAAGGAAGTCTATTAGGATCTGCTGACCTGGAGGGGCCTGCAAGGGCTGCTGCAGGGCTAGTGCTGGAGTGTGTGAATGGTGCCCCCTGGACATTGTATGCATGGCCCTGGCCCACTGTCTGGATGGAGAAGAGGTGGGTGTAGGGCTGTGGAGCTTGAGGTGGAGATCTGAACTGGGAGTCAGGGTAGAGCCATGGGATGGCCCAAGGAGAAGGGGAGGGGAAGACAGCAGAGGCCACAGAGCTTTATTGCTAACCGCAGTATTTGTGAGCATGGAACCCAGTGAGGCCTCAGGTCCACACTGTCACAGGGATGCTATTGGTTAGGTGTTGGAAGCCCCCCGGGAGAGGGCACATCTCTGTCCTCTGTGCCAGCTCTGTAATCCCTACCCTCTTTTCTTTCAGGACCGGACGCGGGCCGCCCTGCTGGACAACCTCCATGATGAGCTTCACACCCACACGCAGGCTATGCTGGGACTGGGCCCCTGAAGAGGACAAGTTTGAGAATGGAGGCCATGGAGGATTCCTGGAGTCGTTTAAGGTATAGGCCCAGGAGTCGGCTGGCATGGCGCATGATGGGGGGAGGCAGGATGCAAGGCAAGAGCTACAAGGTGCATGTGGTCCTGCCCCCAGAGCCCAGGTGCCAGTATGGCAGGGTTGGCAGAGGATGGGGACCTCAGGAAGCATGAGTGGTCGGAGCAGCCAGCAGCATCTCTGGCATCCTCCACATCCTTCCTTGATTCAGATCATCTCCTCCTGGCCCAGGAGTCTGAGAAGCAGGGACGGGGAGAGGACTGGGAGCAGGAGGGGAGCCAGTATAGACCAACTGCTTCCTTCTGTGTCAGGATGAGGAGCTCAGGGCCGGAAAACAAGAGCGGGGACACAGCTTTTGGGGTCTTTAGCAGCCAGCATGTGATACTGCAGTGAGTTTTTCCAACTGACAGGGCATTGGAGGACCTGGCCCGGGCCAGTGGGCTAGTAACAGGCAAGTAACTCCCTGTAGACCTTGCAAAAGGAAAAACTTTCTAACCATAACAACTGCTAAAAGAAGTAGTGAGCTCTGTGTTCTTAGAAGTATTCAAGTAGAGTTTGGACAGCCACTGAGCCGGCTTGAGTTGCAAGAGGTTTATTCTCACGCACTTGCTGAGTGTTCTGTGGTCCACACAGTGCTGATGTCCAGCATCTAGCTTGATCTGTGCAGGTGCTGTTCTGTGCAGCTGTTCTGTGCTGTCAGCCGGGCGGCTCTTGTTATTCCCACTCACACACAAAGGGACAGGCCCAGGGAGGCCTCAGCACTGTTCAAAACCTTACACATACTTAGAGAAACAAACTTAGGTTTTCTGGTTCTTAGGTTAACATTCTGCCGGACTGCCCGCTGCAGAATGATTGGTAAACAGACTGTGTGGGGTCAGGGTTAGCCCTGTCCGTGCTGCACTCGCAGCTTGGTGCGATCCTGGGCACAGTAACGTTTCTGAGCTACGGTGTTTTCCTCAACAACACAGGGATGATAAATTGGACCTCTGGAGTTGCTGAAGGAGTTCACCAAAATAATACCTGATGCTTAGTAATGTGCACACTGCCTGGAATACAGTAAATGCTCAGTGAGAGCGGCAGCTGTTGGTGGTAGGTAGGGTGGAAGCCCCACACGCACTGTCCCATCTCAGGCCGCACCGCACCCTCTGTGCCCTGTGAAGGAGGCTGTTATGATGGGGATAATAATTCATTCTTGACTTTATGAATTATGGGTATCATTTTACATGTGAGGAAATTGAGGCTCAAAGAGACAAAGTAAATTGACTCCGAATCTGCTGGGCTGCGGAGCCTGTGTTCTATCCAATCCTGCCTCTGGTTCCTGCCTCAGTGAAGATTCCACCCGTGCTAGCCTGGCCTGGGCAAGCCTGGGGTCTGTCCCTGGCCACCGGGCTAGACCACAGCGGTCAGGGCCTGGCTCTGTTGGCCCCAGGCAGGGCAGCCACTGGGATTCCTCAAGGAGGCAGGGGAGGCGGGAGGAGCCGAGCCACTGGCCCAGGTGCTGGGAGACTCCAGGCGTCTGTTTCAGGTCCACAGGACAGCGACCGCCAGGGTGAAATGGGAGAAGGTGGGGAGGGAAGGGGCCGGAGGGAGAAGAAGGTCTGGGGGGACAGAGGGCACCAGGTCAGCTAGCCCCGGGAAGGGGACAAGCTGTGCGGCTCCCCCCTGTGCCATATGAAGCCTATCCCAGTGCTCCCGTATGCCGCGGGAAATGTTATCTAGCCACAGTGTCAGCTGTGGGGGACCAGCTCACATAACGTGAAAGTTTGCAGAGTTTAATGGAGTGTGTGTTGCTTCCACTTTTGCAAGTTTCTATATTTTGAAGTTCACCATTGGTTTTTTCCAAATTTCAGTAGTTTTTTGGAACCTGGGAAAGCCAGGAGGCTGTGGCTACTGCCTATAGTGCCCAGGGATAAAACAGCCCAGCAGCTTCATGCGGGCTGTGGGGCTTGCGGGTGGGTGGCCTGAGGCCTTTTGTCTGGCCCCCTGCCTCTGGAGGAAAAGCTCTCAATCTGCCTTTGACTCTGGTGGCTCTGACTGAAGGGGTTTCTAGAGAGGAGAGGCTTCAAGACTTCATTGCGACTCATCTTTGATCCAATAGTCCAGAGCCTTTTTCTTTTCAGCCCTTAATCCTTCTGTCTTTGTGGGCTGAAGACAGATCTGCTTGTGAGTTCTGTGACTCCTGTCCCTGAGGTAGCACTTCTGGGAGTGCGGGAGCGGCTGTCAGGGTGGTCACACAGTAAGCCTTGAGAGCTCTCATCGTCATGATGAGCTTCACCAAGTCGTCATGATGAGCTTCACCAAGTCGTCATGATGAGCTTCACCAAGTCGGGAGCATCAGCACTTTTACCTTGTCCCTCCCGCCATACCCTCTCGGGTCCCAGGCTGTGGAGGCGAAAGCTGGGGGCAGGCCAGGTGCAGCAGCATGGAGCCCGGTGGCCCCGGGGGTTTCTGATGTCTGGGCTGTGCCTGTGGCCAGGGCTATGGTCTGATCCAGCTCAGGAAACCACCTCTCATTTTGATGTTTCTTCATGCACCCCTAGGGTGGTGCTGTGGTGTCAGAATTACTAGTATTCCTCAGGGAGCTCCTCACCCAGATCTCTGTGGGATTCCTCTTGAAAGAAGAGGTGCATGAAATGATTCCAGAAAGAAATGTTGCATGTTTGATCCCCTTCTGGTCAAAGGTCTCATCTCACATGGAAACAGT
Source organism: Canis lupus familiaris (assembly GCF_011100685.1). Taxonomy (NCBI): domain Eukaryota; kingdom Metazoa; phylum Chordata; class Mammalia; order Carnivora; family Canidae; genus Canis; species Canis lupus. Next base: position 46,945,612 of record NC_049230.1, read on the forward strand.
TGAGAATTCCCAGGGCTAACCACAGTCTCCACCGCCCATCCCCTTGCCTCTTGGGACCGTCCTTTCCTCTCCCAGGAAGCAGACCCATCACTGCCCTAGAGTGAGCTGCTCAGAACCTCCCACCGCACAGGATAGTTCTCCCTTCTTACCTCGATTCCACGGGCTGTAATTTAAGCTTTCCTTCCGTGAGAAACAGAACAGTTGGTTTATGGATGTCCAGACCTGCTTCTCAAACCAAGTGCTCAGAGATAGTCTCAGAAATCTGCCAGTTCTACCAACACTTAAAAATTTTGCATTTTCACTTAGATGATAATCTAAAAATATACATATTTCCAATTATAGAGACTAAACTTTTGCAGTGAAACTCACAATGAAAAGCATTTCTGTGGAATAAGTAGGTATCTTGAAAATGCAGTCCCTACGCCTGCTGCTGTGGGGGTCTGTGGAGGTATTCTTGGTCTTGCAAGAATATCTTCCTTTATAAAAGAGCTATGCATTTTTCACCTTTGAAAAATATTGATCCCCAGACGATTGTTCTCAAATGCTGTTCTCAGCTGCTACCAGCTGTTGATGAAATTTGTATTGGTCTGTAATCAAATGAAAAGAAAAAGTAACACCATTTGATATAGCTCTGTGATATGTATGCAAAGCACACGGGAGCCACATTTTGAGAAACAGGGAGCTAGCCCAGCCCTCCGTGAAGCTCTTCATACAGAAGGGGGATTGGAGGACCAGGGGAAGAGGCCCAGTGGCAGAGTGGGGACCACAGCCCGCAGGGACAACTACAGGTGAATTTCTCCGGGAACTTTGAGGCGTGGTGACAGCTAATGCACCGATATACTGTGACCCCTAGTGGCAGGAGAGGAGCACCAGGCAAAGTACCTGCCAGTAGGGCCGCCTGGGTGGCTCATGGTTGGAGCCTGGTCTATGGAGATGTGGAGGGTATTTCCCTCTCCTGTCAACCTCCATCCTTTGTTTGCCCTGCTAAGGGGACAGAGGCCTGGTTCCAGTCCTCAGGGTACCTCAGGACACCTCCTGATGAGGAATGATCTCAGGAGGCAGGCAGTTAGCATCCCTCTCCCCAGGCAGCCCTCTCTCTACTGCCTGCCTGTGCAGATAGGCACGCCCCCCTTAGTATTCGTGCCTTGCTCTGTCTCCTTAAGTCTGTTGAACTGAAACAACTCACAGGGGCACGGGCGGGGGGGAGGTGGTTTCAGTCAGTTAAGCGTCTGCCTTGGGCTCAGGTTGTGATCCGGTGCTTCCTGCTCAGCTGGGAGTCTATTCTTCCTCTCCCTCGGTCCCTCCCCCCAGTTCATGGGTGAGCATGTACTCTCTCTCTCTCTCAAATAAATAAATAAAAATAAATTTTAAAAAATCAATTTTTTTTTAAATTTGGGGCACCTGGGTGGCTCAGTGGTTGAGTACCTGCCTTTGGCTCAGGGTGTGATCCCAGAGTCCTGGAATCAAGTCCTATTCAGGTTCCCCATAGGGAGCCTGCTTCTCCCTCTGCCTGTGTCTCTGCTTGAATGAATGAATAAAATCTTAAAAAAAAAACACACACACACACAAAATAATTCACAGAACCCATTTGGAAGCATAAGGGAGCACAAACTCATAAGGAAGCAAGGATTGTGGTTGGCCCAGGAGAGACCTGTCCCCTACATAATGCTAACTGATAGCTCAAATCTCTGCTGGAATGAAGTGATACCCCCTCTTTTTTCTTACCCCTCTCCCTCCAAAGGGGAGCCTGATCAGAGGTTAGCCATGAGCTGAGCTGAGGGCTGGGTGACCATCAGGGCCAAGGAAGGACACTGGAAGCAGAGGTGGTTAGCTGGGAGGAGCAGAGACTCAGGACAGTTGTGTCCTCAGACAGTACAAGGACAGCTGGGTGAAATACGGGAATAGACTGGCCTAAGACTGCAAGGCCTAGAGCTGGTAAGACTTCAGCTCAGTGCATGGGAGACCTCTCCAAAGGTCGGGCAGTTCACCCCTGAACAGGCAGTTTTGCAAGCAGTGAGCAGCCTGTCCCTGGGAAGATGCAAGCAGAGGGGACACTGTCCTTTCTCTGCCCTTCCCCCCTCCCCTGGACTCTTCTGCCCACTTTGAGGTTAGTGTTTTCAGTTCTTCATCAGATTAAAATGTAAAATCCTTTAGACCATATTGCTGGGTTATTTTGTCCAAGTCAAGCTTTAAGGTTTTGAGGCAACCATCGCGTCTCTCACCTGAGAGCAGGGGAGAAAGCTGGCCCGGAGTGAGCAGGTTTCCCACCAGGCATTCAGTGCGCGCGGCCTCCTGTTGTCCTCATGCAGGACCATCACCTACATTGCGCAGATGAGGAGGCTCTGTGTCAGAGAGGTTCATACGTTGCGTTGGGAAGACCAGGAATCAGACCTCTTCCTGTAAGTGTCAGGCAGCAGATGACCACCCTGCATATCCCTGGAATCCCCAACCAGCCCATTGTCTCCTCAGACTTTTCTTGCTGATTCAGACAGCGGCAAGGGCATTTGAGGACACAAGATCCTCCCTCACACCAACCTTGGAGCCTTTTGAGAAGAGGCTGGGGGCCTCTGCTTTCTAATCATCCTTTAATCTACCAACCAGTTCAATTATATGTTCAGTTGGGACCACTTTTTGGGATACTGGGGACCCTTTCATCTAGAGCGCAGGGGCCTGAGTTGGGGTCCACCTCCTACCCATGGTGTGACCTTGGGCAATCATTTGCCATTTGGGACCTTTTCTCTCAGTGCCTGTCCTGTCTGCATCTCAGGGTTGTTGGGAGTAAGTTCATATATATGAAGCTCATAGTAGATAGAGCCTATCATACCACACCTCATGTTTCTTGGAAAGAGACTATGAGGAATGCATCAGAACATGCACGATTAGCTGACACGTCATTGTTAATGACAGCAGTAGTGGCGGTGGCACCCACAAGGGCACCAGCACAATGTCATGATGTTGAGATTTATGGAGCACTTGACTCACTAGGGAACATTGCTGTTCATCCAGGGACACCTCAGTGCGGTGCCACACTCTCAGTTCAGTTCCTGCTCTCAGTTTTTGAAAGGGTGTATGACTTAATGTTGTCTCTGGGTGATGGAATGAATAGAATGTGCTGGCTGGAAACTGTTGCTAGGCGATGCCATTCTGTGGTTAGAGACGGAGAGAGATGATGTCCTTCAAGTGGTATCTTTGACTCACACAGGAGAGGCTCAATGACTTCAGGGACAGGAGGTTGGTGGGCTCTGTGCCTCCTTGCAAAAGTAGCAAGTCTCCAAGGCAGTCATCTTTGCAAATGACCCCCCTTCCTGAATTGGCTTCCTGCATCTATACGCTTGACCGGAGTCAGTTTTCTGAAGCTTGGTTTCTGAGAACCTTAGCCGGCTCCCACAGTAAGGAAAAGCCGCGAGCCCAGCTAACAAGGAGGCTCAGGGTGACTCATGGCTCAGGGTGGCTCTCAGCATCCAGATTCTCTCCCTTGTCCCCTCAGCAGTCCTGGCTGGTCACCTCTGTCCCGCAGGCTTGATCCCTCACAGCCCCAATGTGGCTCCTTACAGTTCAGGTACAGAATGTCACATCTTTTTTGGCAATCCTTGAGACCACCTTTCCTCCCAGCTCCCAGAAGACATCCTCTCCTGCCCCTGCCCCCCTGGCAGGGGAATAGGTTAGGTGACCTCCTTAAACTGATCATTGTCCTGTGGAGGAAGAGGGGAAATTGGACAAGACAGTGGTGCTGCCACCAAGGAATATGGTGGGGGTGGCATTTTATGTGAGCAACTCATGATATCTCCATTTGTGTATCTTTGCATGCATTAGGATTTATATCTGGATCCTCTGTTCTACCCCCTATTAGCTGTGTGCCCCTGGTCAGGTCACTTATCTTCTCTGAGCCTTAGCTGTGAAATGGGATGGAGGTATTCACACTGTGGGCTTATTGTGAGAATACATCTCAAGCTCTTGACAGAGAGCCTGGCACATCACAAGTCCTCAATAAATGTGGCTACTCTTCTTTTGGCATGCTTCCCGTGTGTCCCTCCCTGTGCTGGAACTGAGACAATGGCAGGAGAGGAGTCAGGGATGTGTCAGACCTGACCCCTATCTCTAAGAAGTATCCACGTCAGCTGGGGAAACCAGATGCGTTCCTAAAATTAGGACAATGCTAAAAGACCCAGGCCTGTGGGAGTACTCCCTCTGTGTTAACTAGCTGTCCTCACTATGGCCACTGTCCTTGGGTCTGGTTCCAGAACAGCAGAGACCTGCACAGTGGTCGGAGGGAGCAGTCGTCACCCCCCAGGCCCCTCTCTGCTTGGAGGCTCAGCAGTCTTGATTTTAGCTGTTCCTGTCCATGCACACTGTGACAAGCCCCCGATTGCCCTGGGTGTCCCCTCCTGGACACTTCACTGTTTGCTGGTGTGCCCTTTGCTCTCTGGTGGCCCCACATGGGCACAGGGCTCTGTGTGGCCTGCGTGTGCATGAGTGTGCACAAGCCGAGGGCAATGTCCACAGACCCTGCCAGGAGGATGGGGACATCCAGCGGACTGGGCTGCAGCTCTCAGGTCCCTGTCACTTCTCCCCTCAGAGGGCCATCCGTGTGCGCAGCCACTCCATGGAGACCATGGTGAGCAGCCAGAAGAAGCAGCACAGTGGAGGCATCCCTGGCAGCCTCAGCGGAGGCATCTCGCACAACAGCATGGAGGTCACCAAGACCACCTTCTCGGTGAGCGCCGCAGGCCCCGGGGGGTGCCCAGGTTCCCAGGGGGCCCCTCTAGGCCTGCCAAGGAGGGTAAATGCACCCAGGCGTGGGCCAGGGGACCAGAGCAGGACCCAGGGCCCTGCCTGTGAAATGGAGCCTCCATCCATCACAGGTACGGCTGGGGCTGGCCCAGAAGAGAAGCCCTCCCTGTCTCCTTCCTGTTTTCTGAGTTCCCTTGATGGCTGGGCTTCCTCCCTGCGGCTCACCCTGCAAAATGATTTCTGTGCCCAGGGGCTTGGGACCCCTGAGGTGAGGGGTATCCTTGCTTTGGTATTAATGATCACAGTAGCCACCCCCGGCTTGCTCTGCACCTGGGATGGAGCGAAGTAATTTCACAGTATCTCATCTGATTCCTGTAGCAGATGTGTTCTCCATTTCAAATTTGAGGAAAGGAGGTGCAGAGAGGTTTAGTAACCTGCCACAGGTCACTTAGCTCAGCTGAAGAGCTGGGATCTGGGTGCGTGTCTCCCTGACTGGGAGTCTTTGCCATGAATCACTGTGTATGCAGTTCCCAAGGAAAGAGCGTGGCATGTCTGTGGGTTTGGGCCTGGCCTGCTTGCACCAGGGATGGCCAGGTAAGGGAACCACATAATTGGTCCATTTAAAAAACAAAATGACTTTGGATTCCTATAATCTAGGATTTTTTTTTTTCTTTTTCAAATAGAATATACCCACATTGATACTAAGGATTAGTATTATAAGTGGTCTTACATAATTCATTGGACTTAACAAATATTTTCATAACTATTGTCTTGTTCTACACAGAAGGTCTGTGAAATGAGCAAGGCAGGACAGTTATCCCCATTCTGTAGATGAGACGGGGGCCCAGAGAGTTTGGGCTCCTTACTCAGGTTTCACAGCACACAAATGGCACAAATTGGAGCCTGCTTTAGAGGCAGTCTCTAAAGAATGACTGCAGTCTCCCTCAATCTCATGTTCATCCCCCTGTATGTGGCAGAAACAGAGCCACATTCTTGGCGGGTTGCCTCGGCCTGTGGATGCACGTGGTCTTGGCTCTGCTGCTCATTCTGTTTTGTTATTGAGAGACCCAGTGTGGACCCCAATTATTTGTGAGGAATGGATGGAGAGTCTGAACCCTGGGTTCTTGTCCTGCCAGTGATTCGCTGTATGACTGTAGCCCAATCCCCTCACCCTTTGGCTCCTCAGCTTCCTCATCAGAAAGGTGAGAGGTTGGACCAGGTCACCCTCAGGGCTGCCTTAGCTTTGTGGTTCTCAGGCTGTGATCCCCTGAACCATCCTGACTTTTTCAATATGCTGAGCTCTCTTTAGGGTGGCCCTGACCCCTTGTTCTTCTAAGAATTCTGGTGTTTGGTGACCATTACATGGGGCCACAAAGTTTGACTTAAGAACACAGGAAAACAGGCTGCAAATGGCTGAAATCTGGGGGTCTCAGCTCCTCCTTTTACATGGATCTAGCTTTCCCAGCTGCCTTGCTATTTTCTGGGATCTCTTCCAGACTAGTTGAGGGGTGCAGGAGCTATTTGTAGACCAGAAAGTGGGGGGGGGGGGGTGAAGAGAAGGAGACTGGGGTCTGGAATGGGCTGTGAGCACTCATTTTGTCATTGGCAGCCTCCAGTGGTGGTGGCGGCGGTGGCAAAGAACCAGTCACGGAGCCCCATCAAGCGGCGGTCGGGGCTCTTCCCCCGTCTGCACACAGGTTCTGAAGGCCAAGGCGACAGCCGGACTCGATGGTAACTATGCAGGGCGGGGTTTGTGGGTCCTTCCACCACTGCAGCCGCCAGATGCCCAACCTTGGGGAGTGCTTTGCACAGCCTCAGGAGATAGCTTCCTTCTAACCTTGATCCACACTTTAGGCACCCGCACATCCCAGCCCCTCACTCTGCTCTGTCCACTGAGGCAGATTTGATCAGTCTCTGTTCGGGACTTTCTAGAATTGTCCATGTCACATTTGGAAATGTTGGTTGGATTATTTTTTATCTCCTTTTCCAATGCTCACTCAAATATTTGCTCTTATGGAAGCCTTCCCTGATTCTGCCAGACAGTTCACTGAACTTTCCTTAGGGCTTCTAGAATGTTTTCTCTCTCTCTTTCTCTCTCTCTCTCTTAAGATTTTATTTATTTATTCATGAGAGACTCAGGGAGAGAGAGACAGAGACATAGGCAGAGGGAGAAGCAGGTTTCCTGAGGGGAGCCTGATACGAGACTCAAATCCTTTGACCCCGGGGATCACGTCCTGAATCAAAGGCAGGTGCTCAACCACTGAGCCACCCAGGTGTCCCCAGGTGGTGTTTAAGGCAGATCAACAAATACCACCACCCAAGGCAGTGTGGAAAATGCCTAGAGAACACCAGTATTTCAGGGCAAGGGGAGAAACAGAAGGAAGATGAGAGAGAAGAAAGCCAAGTGGGGAGGGATTCCAGAAGGGAAGGTCTACCGTGTCAGACGTGCAGTGAAGCCTTGCAGTATGGCCCATACCCCTGCATGGGTGGACAATTAGGAGGGCATTAGCAGCCTCATTAAAAGTGCACTTGATGGACTCACACTTCTGGGATGGTTGTCATCAAAAGACACAAAAAAACAAGTGTTGGCAAGAAAAATTCGAATCCTCAGGCATTGCTGGTGGGAGTGTAAATGAATGCACCTGCTTTGGAAAACAGCCTGGCAGTTCTTGAGAAAGTTAAACATGGAGTTACCATATGACCCAGCAGTTCCACTCCTGGTATATGCCCAAGAGAAGGAATACATATGTCGACATAAAAACTAGCACACAGATGTTCCTAGCAGCATTACTCATAATAGCCCAAAGTGGAAATGATCCAAATGTCCATCACTCCGTGAAGGGATAAATAAAATGTGGTATATCTGGAAAGTGGGGTATTTTTTTTTTTTTTTTGTAATGGAAAGGAGGAAAGTACTGATATATGCTACAACTTAGATGAACTTTGGAAAGACCGTGCTAAGTGAAAGAAGCCGGTCACAAAAGACCATGGCACGTTGTGTGACTCCATCTATGTGAACTGTCCAGACTGGACAAATCCAGACAGAAAGTCGACTCGTGATTGCCAGGTCCTGGGGGAGGGGAGCTCTGGGAATGGTTATGAGTGGGTCTGGAGTTTCTTTAAGAGGGTCTAAGATGTTCTAAAATTAGATAGTGCTCATGGTTGTGAACATACTAAATATACTAAAATAGACTGTGAATATACTAAAAACCATTGAATCATATACTTTAAGTGGAAGACTTGTATGTGGATTGTATCTCAGTAAAGCTGCTATAAAAGTTGCATTGAGGACAAGGCTATCTTGTCCCCAAGAGGGGACATAGGACAAATTGTGGGCATCAGTACATGGCCTTTGTTAAACCACAGGAGAAAGCCCTTGGGCCCTTGGCCAGGAAGAGCCTATTTACCAAGATGCCCTTCCCAACTGCCTCATCACATGGATCCAGGGAGCTCATACTGTGGTCTGTGTGAAGGGTGTCCCTGGAGTTATGCATGTTACCCTGCCAGCACCACCCAGGAGACCATACGCATTGGGTTATTTCCCTGCTGTGGGAGTGGATGTCATAGACCCCACTCCATTCCCTCTGTGGCCTGCTCTTGACTTAGAGCTCTGCCAGGCGGGATGGCCAGCGAAGGGGGGAAGTGGACTTGGGCTTGGGGGCATCAAGCCAGGGCTCTTGCTTGTTCACTCTTGACTCACCCAGGAATCTAGAGGAGCCCCTGATGGAGCAGAAAACCCTGTTGTGCGCTGTGGCATGAGTGAGGCTCAGGGGAATGGAGGTCCTGGTGGCTGTTCCCTGGCAGGAGTGCTGTGACCCCACAGGCCCTGTGGTACTGAGAGCTGGTTAGGCTTATCTCAGGCCTGAGGGTGGGATGGGGGCTGAGGGGCTGACTTCATGGCCTCACACCTCTTTATTCCTGTTCCCTTAGTGATAGCGCATCCAGCAACCCCAAGACCCCGGATGGTGTACACCCTTCTCAAGAGATAAAGTCTGAGGCCTCCTCCAATCCCAGCTCTCCAGAAATCTGTCCCAACAAGGAGAAGTAAGAAAATGAGGGTGGATGGAGGGCTGGCCTTAGCCACTTGGAGCCCTGGGGTACGCTCTCTGCCGAGAGCCAGCATTTGTGCTTTGAGAATTCTGTGGAGGTAGGGGCATGGGGAGTCGCTGGTGGGCAAGCTCAGCCTCTGCCAGGTGTGCCCTACATGGGGAGGAGGTCCAGGGTGTGACCAGGCCTGCCCCTCTCCTGTTCCCATAGGCCCTTCATCAAGTTGAAGGAGAATGGCCGAGCCAACATCTCCCGCTCCTCCTCTAGCACCAGCAGCTTCAGCAGCACAGCGGGGGAGGGCGAGGCCATGGAAGAATGTGACAGTGGGGTAGGTGTGGCTCCATCCGACCCTGGGGACCTGGGAGTGGGGAGGGCGACCTGGGCCCAGCCAGACAACCGCTGGATGCAGTAACTAGCTGCTGTGGGAAGAGCCCCATCCTGGCCCTTTGGCCCTATGGGGGAAAGGGGACGTATGGGAACAAAAGGTGGGCCAGCCATTTGTCTCCTCTCCCTGGGAGGGACATGGGAATGGCAGCAGGGGGCTGGAGACCAGACTGAGTGGGGTCTCTGCCGTAGCCTTCCTGGCCAGAGAGGAGAGGGTCAGGGGCACTTCTGGGGGCAGGATTGGAGGCGGCAGAAAGAGCAGGTCCAGGTGGGAAGTGGGGGCCGGTGACTACCCTGAGCTTGCAGGAGGCCTGGGTCAGGCCTGCCATGGCACAGGCGACCCTGTGGGACCGCTGAGGATGGAGCCAGCCTCACTCACCCGGCCTCTCTCCCCAGAGTAGCCAGCCGTCCACGACCTCGCCCTTCAAGCAGGAGGTGTTTGTGTACAGCCCGTCCCCGAGCAGCGAGAGCCCTGGCCTGGGGGCAGCTGCCACCCCCATCATCATGAGCCGGAGTCCTACAGGTCAGTGGGGTGTGGTGTGTGCCCTGTGGGTGGAGAGGGGTGCGGGGGCTGTATCCTGACCACTGCTCATGCCTCTGAGCCCCGTGTGCGCCCTGTGGCTGGACGGGGGCACGGGTGGAGAGGGGTGCGGGGGCTGTATCCTGACCACTGCTCATGCCTCTGAGCCCCGTGTGCGCCCTGTGGCTGGACGGGGGCACGGGGGCTGTATCCTGATCTCTGCTCATGGCCCATGAGCCCCCCCCCCCCCCCCCCCCCCCCAGAAATCACATAGCTTGCACTCCAGCCCTTGAGCCCTACTAGCTCTCTTCATCTGTTCACCGGCATTAAGATGCCTGTGTTCTTATGGTCTCCTTACTCCTGGGGACACCAAGGCTCTGGAAGTTCAGTGGTCTGTCTGGTAGAGGAGTTGGGATTTGAAAGCAGAGGCTCATTTGCTGCACCCCATCCTTGATGCTGGGTCCTCTGCTGCAGGGATGGCTGTGACAGTGCAAGGGTACAAAGTGGACGCATGTTGCAGGGGGAGGGAACCACACTGGTTTCTTGGGCTACAGTTTGTGGAGGGGCCAGGTGTGAGAGGGCCCTGGGCTGGGGCTGCCGTGGAGACTCCTGCAAGCTGGGTGCTACCCTGCTGGTGAGAGGAGCCATTGAAAGGTCTTAGGGAGAGAAGTGCTATCTGTACTAGAGAAAGACTGTTCTGGTTGCCGTGGCTGACCGGGTGCACGGGATTGGTGGGGAGTAGACACAGGGAGGGTGCCTGGAGCAATAGAGAAGGATGTGGATTCAAGAGATGTCACGGAAGTAAAATCTTCATGGCTCAATAGTGAAGGCTCAGGAGGGCAGAGTCTGGGCCTTTGGGGGTTCTGTGCCCACTGCAGTCAGGTGGAGCAGGTGGCGGCAGCTCTGGGGAGAGGTGAAGGCTTGGGGCATGAGGTGAGCACCATCTGAGTGGCTGCACACACCAGGCGCTGGCAGGGCACCACTGGCACCCAGAAATCAGAGCCTTGCGGTCCGGCCCCCAAGGAGTGCAGCCCAGTGTGGAACCAAGTGCAGGATTGTGGGGCTTGGGTTCATATCCTTGATCTGCCGCTGACTGGTGATGCGACATTGGGCAGAGCCTTTCTGTACCTCGATTTCCCTGAGCAAAGACTGGAGGGAGGGGAATAGTTCCTACCTCACGTGGTTGGTTGTGTGAAGGTTAGATGAACTTAGAGTTGTAAGAGACTTAGAACTGTTAACCTAAATGTTAAATAACAGGAATAGAACAATAGTGCAGTTAATGGTGCTCCATCAGGGGGCTCCAATAGGCTGAGGCTGAGAAACTGTAGTCGCGTGATAGAAACCCAGAGGGAGCAGTTCCCATGCTTCCTTTCATCAGCGCCCCATGCTGGGCTGCTGCAGCGAGGGCTCTAATCCTGGCTGTGGCATGGACAGGGCCTCCTCCCAGAGCCTCAGTCTCCTCAGCTGTGAAGTAGGGTAGGAATGGAAATTCCCTGATATTTAAAAAATAAGGTTTAATTCAGTATTGAAGGAATGAATGAAAGAATCTGTAACCAAGCCTGGCCTCTACTTGGTATTAAATACCAAAGTAAATAAGGTTTAAAAAATACAGATTTTTTAAAAGATTTTATTTATTCATGAGAGACACGGTGGGGGGGAGGGGGGTGCAGAAACATAGGCAGAGGGAGAAGCAGGCTCCCTGCAGGAAGCCTGATGCAGGACTCCATCCGGGACTCCGGGATCATGCCCTGAGCCAAAGGCAGATGCTCAACCGCTGAGCCACCCAGGCGTCCCAGTAAATAAGATTTTGAGTAGCAGGAGGTCTAGAGAGCATCTGCCACTTGCTGAAGATCACCCAGGGCATAAGGGGACCTTTAACGTGCCTGGTGACTCCCTTTGGTGCTTCTGGCACCACACCGTGTGCTTCTCTCTACCTGCTTTCCCTGCACACACGGCTTAGCCCTGGGGCCACCTCCTCTTCCCAGCCTCCTCTTCCTAGCCTCCTGTCTCATGGGAACTTCCCAGTTCCAACTACAATGCATTTTCAAATTTCATCGCCATATATATTTCTCCTTTTCTTTTTAAAGATTTTATTTATTTGGTAGATAGAGTGAGCAGGAGGGGCAGAAGCAGACTCTCCACTGAGCAGGGAGCCTAATGTAGGGCTTGATCCCAGGACCCTGAGATCATGACCTGTGCGGAAGGCAGATGCCTAACCAATTGAGCCACACAGGTGCCCCAAATTTCATCTGTATTTTTAATGTTTCCTTCATTAGTTTAAGCCTAGACAACAAAACTATAGGTCAGGCCCTGAGTTTGTAGCATCCACTGATTTCTGAAGTGTACATGCTCTACCATAGCTGAGCTCAGGCCAGCAGTGTGCTGTGGAGCCTGGAAGAGGCATCAGGCTCCACGGACATAAGTAACCCAAAGAGAGTAGATCATAGCAAAATGCAGTGAAATAATTGGGGAGCAAGGACTTTTGAGTATTTACGATCTTTGCTGAATATGATTTATTGAATTGTAAACTTCTATAATTTAATTTTTTAAAAAGTTCCTGGGTTCACCAACCAGCTTACATTTCTAAAAATTTCTAAGTTTAGGAGTTAGCTCTGACAAATTGCTGCAGGTCAGCTGGAAATGCCTAGTGGAGGAGGGGCCCCTTCCTCTGCCCTCCTGTAGCACCCATACCCCAAATTCATAGCCCTGGTGACCTCTGCATGGACACTTCTCTTTTTCCTAGATGCCAAAAGCAGAAACTCCCCGAGGTCAAATCTGAAATTCCGCTTTGATAAGCTCAGCCATGCCAGCTCTAGTGCGGTAAGGATCTAGGGGCAGGAGGGTGGTGGGGGGAGCCTCTTGCATCCCACATTCCAGCCTTCTCCAAGAGCCAGGTGTCCTTCTTGGGGGCCAAAGGAAGGGGGTACTTCCCACATCCTGCTGGGGGAAGGACCACTCTGGTCAGATTTGGGGGTGATGCTATAATCCCCATATGGTACAGGCATCAGCCTAGGGGATGCCAGCCAGCCACCTGTGCCATACCTGCTGTGTTGGAGTCACAGCTTTGGACATGTGCAGGTGTGCGCTGGGAACTCTTGGCTCCTGGGGCCTCGGGTCCCTTCCTTAGCTCACCAAGGAGTTGAGAGCTGAGTACACAGAGGCTGCAGCCAGTGGAGATTATGTTGTTCAGTTAGTTAACACTCTTCTATGGGTTTTTCTTGAAACAGGGTCACTAATGTGAAAGAGGAGTCCTTCGCTTGTCAAAGGTGGGTCAAGGGTTTGTCCTGTTGTGACCATGAGGGAAGGTGTGTCTGCTTAAGATCAGGGTGCTAGTGGCCTGATAACCTGGGAATGGCCAGTTGGGGAGGGCCACTCACCTCTTCCCTGAAGCCTCTGTGATGGGGCTTGGGTCTGGACAGAAGAAGACTGCTGACAGCCTGGGGCGCGGATGGGAAGGGTTGCCCAATAGGATTGGGCCAGGCTTACTGAGTTGGTCTCCATGCCCTAGGAGGAGCCTGGTTCAGCAGGCAGAGGGGCAGGAGCCCAGAGCCACACCCCCCACCCCACACAGAGGGTTCCTCAGTCTGTCCCCTTGCCAACCTGTCCTTGGTAGTCTTTCCCTCCTTGTGTGTTTGGCCAGGGCTCTGGGCTGAAATGTGTCCTCCCTGCACGTTCAGAGATGCCCCAGCCCCCTGGACACTGTGTGGGATGACCCGAGGGAGGACTTCTGGTCCTGGCCTCAGGTGAGGGAGTGTCCAGTTTTCATCAGAGTGGGGCATGGGTCCAGTTAGCCACCCCTGGGGCTGGACCTCCTGCTGTGGAGCCCTGTGGCACTGGGGGAACCACACAGGGCCAGAGTTCTGTCTACTTCATATAAACCTGATGTGTGAAAAAGCAGAAGAGACTGTGGGAATTCTGACGCTCACCTTCACCCCCATTGTGCACTTCAGATGCCTCTGCTCACCAAGTCAGTGTTTATGGCCAGCCTCTTATGCTGCCTCATGTCTGGCACGCTTGTACTTGGTGTCTCCTGTCCCAAGCACCTTCAGGAGGTATAGCCGCGGCCACCTGTTCTCCTTCCCTCCTCACCCAGCGTGTGCTCATCATCTCCCTCCTTCTCTCCTCCAGGGAAGTTCCGGTTCTGTCTGGGAGAAGGCTCCTATTCCAGCAGTTTGGGGGTGCCATCCACTACTCTGACCATCACAGGCCTGCTGCCCCGGCCACCTGCCCACCACTGTCCCAGTGTCCCAGTTTGGCCACACTCCTGCCTGTCCCCTTGCCAAGACACTCTGCGAGCACTTCTTCTCTGGCCAAGGCCTCGTTACACCGGCCTGCCCCTGCTCTGACCACCCTATGTTATGTGTGTCTGGGTCATTTGTCATCTCATTCTGTGTGCAAAGGAGAGTTGGGCAAGGGGAGGATCCAGGTCGTGGGGATTTGGTCAGGGCCTAGAGAGGCAGAGAAATTGGTGAGGTGGGGAGTGGAGGCCGTCGGCAGGATGCCACACCCGGGGAGGGGCAGCCCTCTGTCCTGGATGAGGCAGGTCCAGCAAATACAGTAGGTGGGGGCCGAGGGACCACTTTTCCAGGAACCAAGATTTGTAGCTGTCCTCCAAGATGTCATGGTAGAGATCAGGGTGTCGCCTCCACATTGTGCTTCTATTCTAGGAGCTTCCCTCTTGCCCATCCGCCCACCTCAGGCCCTGCTGCCTGTGTGTTGTGTGTGCCGCAGCTGACCAAGACAGCTGCGGTGTGTGGACGTGGCCCCGCACTCTTCCTCCATGGCAGCCTGGTGGTGTTGCTGTGGGAGGAGCCCTGGGCCCGGCTCTCCCCTCGGAGGGATGTTTGCCCCAAGAAGGGGTAGGCAGCCTCCAGCAAGAAGGAATCCAGAAAGAGCAAGCTGGTGAGCTGTGCTCTGGGGCCTTGGCTGAGGAAGACCTTTGGGCGGCGGGCTGGGGTGGGATGCAAGTCCCCACTGACATGAAGGCTCGTGGAAGAGTTACTTCAAAAAAAAAAAAAAAAAAAAAAAAAAAGAGTTACTTCAGCCTACCACTGAAGTCAGAGCTGGGGGGGCGGGGGGGGATGACCCGTCTGCCTGGGTCGATGTGTGGATGCTAAATGTAGGCATGAGGAAGGAGCAACGTCCCTCTGTGGCTTCTGCTCCTGGCATCTGTGGAGGGCCCAGTGCTTCCTTGGGGGCTCTTTCCAGCTGCTATGCCCTTTGGCCTTGTTGGCACTTGGTCCCCTAGTCCCCTTCGACTGTGAGTCTGTAGGCAGTGGTCAGTTGGTGGGATTTTTACAACCTGGGCCCTAGCTGGATGCTGCCTGCCCCCTTGGCCAGAGCCAGCTCACTCTCCAGAGCAACCCCCCTTTGCCTGCTTGTCATCCATCCTTGTCTGCAGTGCAGAAAGTTGTTTGTACGGACTAGCCCTGGTGGAGGTTATGGCGGGTGTCCCCCCCCACGTAAAACTGAGAGACTGCAGAGCAGAGTGTTGCAGCTTGGGGTGCACATGGGGCCTCTGTGACCCAGGATAGCCAGGGGGCCTCGGGCCGGGCTCCTGCCTCAGTGAGCAGATGGTAAGGATTTCTACCAAATGTTTTATTTGCACTGTCACCTGGGCCCATCCTGAAGTCAGAGTGGTCTCACGTCCATGTTATACTTGTTTTTGACTATTGTGATCATTTGCCCACCGCTTTTGCCGTCAGCACAAAACCTTGATCCTTCATCTCTCACTCATGTGGACCTCGTGGGACCCTACTGGCAGGCTGGGGGGACCTCTCCCCTCACACTATTTGAGAAATATGTTTACTAGAATACTAGTCTGGCAAAATTTCTTCCAGTGAGGTCAACAAAGGTCTGTTTAGCTTTTATTAAACACCGTAGCAGCACTCACTGCTGGAATGAGGTCTGCAGATTTTGGCAGCATTCTGTTGGCTGGGTTTCTGAAGGAACTTGAAAGGTCAAACTGCAGTAAAAAAAAACAAAACAAAACAAAACAAAAAAACAACACACAACTATTCCAGGTTCTGGCTTGCTGCTTGGGTAGCTAGTATTTACAGCTGCTTGGTGATTGTGCTATGTTGGGTTAGGGTCTGGGGTCCTCTGGAGTTTCCAGGTTGTCCCACCCTGTTCTTCTTGGGAACTCCAGTGCCCCGGCTATTCCTACTGCAGCACTCGCCTCCTGGGAGGGCTCTGCCCCTGCCTCTGAGCCAGTGGCCAGGGATGCTGGGTGTGCCCAGCTACGGGCATGTTCTCTACAAAACAGACCTGAGAAGTGGTCTCTGCCTTCTGTGTGCTACCAGGGGTACACTGGGCACGGTCTGAAATGTCCCTCCCCCCTGGGCCCTGTCTTTCTGTCTCTAGAAAGCCCAGCCCATCTATGGCTTCTAGAGTATACATGACCAAGTCCTAGGGCTGAGGGGGAGGAGGAGAACAGGGAGTGGGCAGTCTCCTCTCAGCCCTCTGGACCATGGAGCAGGCAGCTTGGAGCCCTGGAGGCTGCTTCCTCTACTTTCTCTTGCATCTGCTCTGTTCCAAAGTTTCCTTTTATTGCTGCGCCCAATCTTGGGGCTCAAAGATTTGCTCAAGTCTCCTTGGTCCCTGTGACCAGACTCATCCTGATGGTGCTCATGCTGGTATTTGAGACACTCTGCTTGTGACACTCTGGGAGGAGAAACTATACATGTCAGGCTCTGTAGGGCACTGTGTGCCTCTGCTCATTGGTGCTTAAGAGCAGATGAGATAGAAGATCTGAGCTAGAGTTTTTAGTGAACGGAAAATGATGAATGAATGAAAAGTGAGTGAAAAATATTCTGTGGTTCAGCCTTGTCGACATCATGTCAATGTCCAAGCTTTCTGGGACCCTTCGGACATCTAATCCATTCATATTCTCATCCAGCTGAGAAACCTCAGCCTCTGTGAGAG
The DNA here is from genome assembly GCF_011100685.1 of Canis lupus familiaris. NCBI lineage: Eukaryota > Metazoa > Chordata > Mammalia > Carnivora > Canidae > Canis > Canis lupus. Next base: position 46,962,218 of record NC_049230.1, read on the forward strand.
AAAAAAACTCGCGGGAGGTCTCACAGCCAACAAGTGGCAAAGCTGGGATTGGAACCCACAGCCCAGGGCCCTTCCTTTTACACCACTACACGGTTGGTTGAACGGGCGGCTGCATTTGCTGGGGCCCTGGGTTCCGGAGGAGCCAGGTTAGCTGGTGCCCGGGGAACCGGCTGGGAGCTGTGCGCAGCAAGGTAGGGCCTCAGTCTCTCTTCATCAGGAGGGGTATGGGTTCAGATTCCCAATGAGGGCCCTGGGGTTTTGGGTGCTGCTTGAGCAAAACAAATGAGGAGGGAAGGAGATTTCAGAGCCGCAGTTCCTCAGCTCTGATCTGCGATGGGGGTGGAGGCCAGGGCAGAGGAGTTAGCCAACCCGCAGTTTCTCCTTAAGTTCAGAAGAAAAGAGGTAACAGAAAACTGTCCTGTTCTCCCCGGTCCTTAAACAAATGTAGTTAGCAAAAAGTATAGGCTGCTGTGCCGAAGCGCGACGAGAGCCAGTGTCACTTTCTTACCCTGACTGGTCAAGGTGCCAATGCAAACACTACCTTCTTCATTTGATTCTGAGTCAACAGAGACAGGCTGTTTTTGGGGAACAGCCAGGGGCCAGGTGGGTGGCTGGGTCCTGCTTGGGATGCACAGCTTCTCAAGCCTCTTGCTCGCTTTCTCCAAGGTGAGAGTGGGTCAGTGGGGTTTGCCAAGGCTGCCAAGGAACATTCTGTAAGCCCACTGTGTGTTTTACCATGAGCCCCTTGCCCACCCCAACCCACCTCTTCCTCCTTTCAGCCGGGCCGCCTGGCCCTTTGGGAGGATGGAGACCCCCCACTAGGGCCAAAGCCGGCAGAGCCCTGGTTGGTGAGAGGCTGTGGGGCAACCGCTCTGCCCTGGGGAAAGGGTGTTCGGCTGGAAGACTGGAATTGAAATGCCATCATCTTTGATTTTGTACTATTTCTACTTGGAACCGTCAGTTCCTCCTCGCTCCTTAGCATGTGTGCCAGCTCTTCCCTGTCATGGGCCTCACCCTTCCACACCCCCTGGGGCCTGACGCTCCAGTGTGAAGACGTTCCTCTGTGTGATAGAACCTGCGAGTGTAGCTTGGAAATGGTGATCCGTGTGGTGACTTTTCTTTTTTTCCTCTTCTTGAGGAGGTGATTTGTAGAACCCCGACTGCCTAGGTAATGTAAATACTGTACATTTAATTTATTGCTATGGTAGCACATTGTATTTGTTAATGTATAAAACAAATTCTAAAAGGTCGACAAATGTATATTTTGTTGCTTAAATGTGTCTTTGCAAAAATTGACAATAAATAACATATTTTGTGTCCATCCTTGTTCAGACTTTTTTGCTCAGGGCTTGGGGCCCTTTCATCTGAGGTTGAATCCTGGCAGCCCCCGTATCTACTGCCCGTAGATGTGTTACTGTGGCCTGAAGAGTGTTTTAAAATACTTGAATTAGTTGCCAGTATTTAGAAAACAGTTGATATTTAGAGCACAATTAAAATGAAAAAACAAAAACCCGACAAGAAATGTTCTATAAAATCTGAATTTTCTGCTTCTCTTAAAAAATCAGATGGTGGATCCACTCTGTGGGAGGGGCACAGATTGGGCCACGGTGCCTAGAGGCTACCCCTCTGGGAGACCTGAGCCACTGCAGACCCCACCCTTCTCTGTCCTTTACACCTGGAGCACTTCCTTCATTCCTGTTTGCTGGCCCCTGTAGGTATCTGAGTTTGAGGCCCCTGCTCTCCACTGATCTGTCTCCATCCTGTCAACTTTCTGTCTTCCGGCCACTCTGTCCGCATTCCCAAGTCCTCTCAAGGACTCATCTATGATTAAATGCCCTCTCTCCTACCCACCTTTGACTCCCAAATGGCTGTGTTCTTATGTACATTTTGCTTTACAATGTTTGGACGTAGGTTTGCAAATAATCTCTGTATTTTTCCCCCTTAAGAAATTTGAACACAAATTCAAATTTGGGATTGAATTGTGGGGCTTGGTTGTGTGATCTTGAGCAAGGTACTTCTCTGGGTTTGCATTTTCTTTTATGTATAATCAGAAAAATAATCTACAAGCAAAGCATGAGGATAAAGTCAGTTCATAATTGGGAAAGAACTTTGAAAAAAATCAGGTGTTAGTCAAGCACCAGGGGTTCAATAATAATTGTTATTATAATAACAGCAGCTGAGGGTTTTACTTACCATGCACTCAGTTCCATAACATGATGTACTAGTGCCTAAAAACCACAACACCAAGCAAAATTGCAAGTGCGGGCCTCTTGGGAAGTAGGGCTGAGGATACAACACTCAAAAGTGTTGTCAGTGATACATACAAATGAAAAAGTTATGGAAAGGGCAGCCCGGGTGGCTCAGCGGTTTAGCGCCGCCTTCAGTCCAGGGTGTGATCCTGGAGACCCGGGATCAAGTCCCATGTCAGGCTTCCTGCATGGAGCCTGCTTCTCCCTCTGCCTCTCTCTCTCTGTCTCTCATGAATAAATAAATAAATAAAAGTTATGGAAAGTGATAGCACGGTTTTACATATGTTAAATGATTAAGAAATAAATACTACAATCAATACAGCTTTTTACTTTGTAACAGACCTGAGGTTTGTGGACTGCAGCTTGCAGGTTCTTGGGAAGAGGTGGAATGAGAGTTCTCTGCAGTCAGACGGACAGTGGGATCCCCAGATGTGGCTGTGTGAGGCTCACAGTGCAAGGTGTGCTGGTGATCTGTGTGCTCCCACGCAGCTCCATGCAGCTGGGTGTGGTCTCCCGAGGTCACCTAGTACCTCTGGTGGATGAATCGCATGATCAGACATGCAGTTTGTGAAATCCTCCAATGCCCCCCTACTCTATTGATTGCGTTGGGTCAGATTTCCATTTTCTTTTTTTTAATTTTTTTAGATTTCCATTTTCAAAACAAGTGTTAGAGCAGGAGGACTGTACTATCTCATCTAGGCACCCAAGGGCCCCGTTGAGGCAGGTGCTATTACTGTCTTTATTTCACGTAGAGTCCGAGATTGCAGTTTGGAACCTAAATGTGATGCAGATTTGCCTGGACGTGCTGCCTTCGAGAGGAAGGTAAGCTTCGGACTGTGGGGTCTAGATGCCGCAAGACGCGCCCAGGACACTGCTCCAGCCGTCTCCTCCCGTTGCCCTGCCGGCTTGGAGGTGCTGGTGTGCAGCCCGCACCTGCAGCTTCCTGGGCCGCGGTCGCCGCACCCTGGCTGTGCGCTGCCTCACCGGAGCCCCGTTTCTCAGAGTTTCTGGTTCCGGCTCTTGAATCTCCAGGACAGCCAGTGAAGATGCATCTTTCACACCGTCTGCCCCGCCGGATTTGGCTGTTTCCGGGGTTCCAGGCTTCTTCCTTGAAGCTGGGGGATCGCCCGCTCCCCAGAGCCCTCGCAGAGGTGGGACGCTTTCTACCTGTGGGGCGAAGAGCCAGAGGCCCGAGCGGTGTTCGGGTGGGCCCGTTACTGTCCCTCCAAACCTCCAGACCTGCCCAGGCTCCGCGAGCTCACCCTTGGGGTCCTGGGTTTATGTGTCCGCCCCCCCCCCCCGCCCCGGATGGGGCCCAGTCCAGGTGGAGGCTCGTTCCCAGGATGCCTGAAACCTGTCTCCCCCACCTCGGCGTCCAGCAGCCCGGGGCAGTCATTGAATGTACGGGGGGCACAGGACACGCTTTCCTAAGGAGCCCGCTCAGGACATGCTCGGGGGTTCTTTCAATCTCGTCTTTCCAGTGCCTGCTGCGTCCAGTGGTGCTACCAGCTGTGCTTTGACCAGGCAGTCTTTGCCCTTCGGGCTTCGTGAAGGATGGGCCCTGTGGCCCAGTAACAACCCACACAGTCCAATTCCAGAACTTTGCTGCAGCTATCAGCTACGAAAACCGTTTCATTTCAGTTCAGACTCAGTCCTGTCTGATTGATTGAAATAAATTTTTTTTTTAAGATTTTATTTATTCATGAGAGACAGAGGCAGAGACGTAGGCAGAGGGAGAAGCAGACTCCCTGTGGGGAGCCCGATGTGGGACTCCATCCCGGGACCCGGGATCATGCCTTGAGCCAAAGGCAAACGCTCAACCACTGAGCCACCCAGGTGCCCCTGCACTCAATTTTATTTATTTTTATTTATTTATTCATGAGAGAGAGGGAAGCAGAGGGAGAAGCAGGCTCTTCGAGGGGAGCCCGGTGTGGGACTCAATCCTGGCACTCTGGGATCACTCCCGGAGCCGAAGGCAGATGCTCAACCACTGAGCCATCCGCGCATCCCAGTCATGTCTGTTTTAAACTTCAAATCACATTCAATTCAAAGCCCCCTGCCCCGCAGACCCTCCAGAAGAAGCTGGCCAGTGGGCCTGGAGTTTGGCTCAGGGTGTGGCAAGGGTGCCCCACTTGACCAAACTTCAGTCAGGCTCCTCTGAGCCCTCTGGTCACCGAGATGGTAACCTCAGCCTGTGTTTGGCAGGCCCAGCTCAGTTTTAGCAAAGAATCCTGCTAAACTGGCTTCTTGAGAAGTTCTGCACTCTTGGTATCCAGTTATGCTGTCCTCCGACCCCCACCCCACCTTGCTACCCCACCAGGTTTTTCCTAGCAATTTTCCATCCAATTCCTCATCCTGCTCATTGGCTGCAAGTCCCCAGCTGTCTCTTTCGTGTTTGATGTGGAGTTCAATCTCTGCCCCGTTGCAATAGTCTTGCATAAAGTCATCCTCGCCTGTTGAACTCTGGTGCAAGTTTTCTTTGACAAGAGGCTCATCTGTCCCCCACCCATTCCCCTCCTCTGCTCTTCCACACCAGCACTGCGGTGGGGGAGAGACCTACTTTGAGACTGCCCCTGAAAGAGTAACTCATGGGTGTTAGCATGGGTGCTCGGCAGAGCGGACCTGAGACAGGAAGGAAAAATAGAGTCAGGAAAGGCCCATGAGAGAAAATGGGGAGCTCTGTGCAGACAGCCGGGAGAGCTGACCCCACTGCAAACACGGGTCTGACCCGAGTGGAGGAGATGGGAGGGAGGGAGGTCGGGTGGCAGTATCTTTGGCATCAGTCCAGTTCTAAGAAAAGTTCAGCAAGGCCACTGGGGAGTCCACTAGCCAAGGTCATCCACCAGGGGAGTCCCACATATCACAAGAAGGAGCCCCAAATTACTACCCTTGCTGCACCCAGCCAGGGGGCAGGAGTGGCCTGTGGGAAGTCTGGCTTTGATATGAGCCATAGAACAGTGATGGATTTCAGAGTGTTGCACCCAGGACCACCAGGCAAGTATGCCCCGGCCACTGGAGACCTGCCACATGAACTTGCCCTAGTTTGGGTTGGTTACAGTTTATCATCATTTGTGGGTAGGTCCACATTAGTGGAGGGGGAGTGTGAACCTTCTCTTGGTATTCTTTAATACCAACCTTCCATTGGCTATTTTGCTTGTCAGGCATTCAAATGCTGCTGGGTTTTTTGTTTTGTTCTTAAATATTTTATTTATGTATTTTAAGGGAGAGAGCGCAAGCCAGGGGAGGGGCAGAGGGAGAGAGAATCTCAAGCAGCCTCCATGCTGAGTGTGGAGCCTGACGTGGAGCTCCATTTCATGACTCCAAGATCATGACCTGAGCTGAAATCAAGAGTCTGATGCCCAACGGACTGAGCCACCCATGTGCCCCCAAATGCTGGTGTTATGTCACAAGTCCCCTGCCATGAGAGATGGGGTTCAGGCTGGGCCCATTCCTCCCCTTCCTCAGTTCCTGCTTGAAGACATCTACCTACAGCCTTCAGTTAATGGTCCAAGAGCTTCAAGCCCTGCTACCAAGTTGGTTTCCACTCAATTCTCAGGCTGTTTTCTTATCCTCCTAATGCCAGCAGCTACCAACGTCTGCTGCTCTATGCCACATCCTAGCACTGTTTATCTTCACTCTGCATCTACCTTCTCCCTTCTCCAGACCCCTGTGGTCTTAGCAATGTTAAGAAAATCACCTCACCATGACCCGCTGGAGCATGAGGTTGGAGGCCCCTCAGTGTTGGAGGAATAGAGATGGATAAGTCAAATGCTCTCCCTCCTTCATGGAGCCAGTCCTCCTCTTAGATTAGAAGGAATGAGGTGGGGTGTGGGTTTCATAGCTGGTTCTCATGAAATGGTGCTTTCTGCAAGGCTGGTGAGGCTTCTTGGCTGGCTCCAGTGACTCCAGTGGTTCTCTGAATTTGAAATGTGAATTTGGTGGGCCACTGCTATGGCCCATTCAAGCATGTGCCCTCAAACTTTTAATGTTGCACCTTGTGTTCCCATGGTGGAGTAGGGGCCAAGGGTAGGCTGCCCCAAGACAGACCATTTTGGCACAAAGATTATTGTAAGCTCAAGGCAATCAAGACCCTACGGCTTAAGAGAAACTTTTGCCCCTCCCTTAACTACATAGAATAAGGGTTAACTCCCAGAATAAGGGTTATTGGCTGAGGTAAATTTATCTGAATGACCTATCTGTGCAGCGGGCCAAAAATCTGTTTGTTTTCTCATTGTCCCATGCAGTGCATTCCTTTCCTCAGAAGTCCCAGGCCTTCTCCTTAGCTCAGGATGACATGTAGAACTCATTTTGCCTAACTGACTGTCTTTGGAATTTCCATGCCTGTGTGGATTCCCCTTACATACACTATTAAATTTGATTTTCTCCCATTAACGTGTCTCATGTCAATTCGATTCTTAGTCCGGCTAGAAGGACCTTTGAAGGGGACACGAATCCTTGCTCCAGAGCAGTAGGCACTGTTTCTGGGAACCACGGTTAAGTTCCAGAGCTGAACTCTGAAATAATGGCTATGACACCTAAGGGCAGAGATCCTTGGAAGGGAACTTTTGATCTTTATTTCTGCAGGCAGAGGTAATACCTGCTGGAAACATCAGGGTCTCGAGGAACATTGTGGAAGGTTGCCCCTAACTTCAGCCCCTTCCGCTCTGGGAACAGGATACTGCTCCCATCTGGGAAAGCTTTCTTCTCTAGCAGTTCAACTTTAGGATGCATAAAAATCACCTGGAGAGATTGTTAAAATGCAGATTGTTTGTTGGCAAATTGACTCCAATAAAAAATTTAAAAAAAATGCAGATTGTAGGTGCCACTCCCAAGATAAGAATCCAAGTGGGCTGAGTGGGGCCCAGCAACCTTGCATTTTTAATGAGTACCATGAGTCTGATGCAGTGTTTTGCTTCAGGAACCACTGACCCAGTCTGCAGAGTCTGTGGATGCCTGTCCCCTACTATGGTGGCCTCAGGCCCAGTGAGAAAGAGGTAGGAACAGCGAGGGTGGGGGAGTTGGCTGATGCCCGTTCCACAACTAAGGAGATTGTCATTTTCACAAATGTGGGAGAAACGTCTGTCACAAGACATGGGATCTTGCAGGACAACGAAAGGGGATCACCAGCCAGGACAGAACAGAGGGTGCACATACACCATGAAGCTTGTAAAGAGTACTTTCCAATGAACGTGGATTGTGACCGTGTAAACAAGGGTGTCCTACAATGAGAAACACCAGATCAGATGAGCTTTATGCGGGAGGCAGGAGGAATTTGGTTAAAGAAAAATCAGATGCTGAGAAAATTGAAAATTAAATTAAACTTAAAAATTAAAATACAGCTAGAGCATCTTCCTCCAAACCCAAACACATGAAAGATGTGACTTGAGAGCCTAGAAACCTTATGGCAACCCGGGAACAAAGCGGAGCTTCTGGAAGCTGCTGGAGGTATGCCCCATCATCACCACAGATGATGTTAAAGGCAAAGTAATCTAGTAACTACTGTTGTGACCAAGATTGCGAATCCGAGAAACCACCGAGGAGCCGACACCGATGCAAGCGCACGAGAGTTTATTACAAGCTCGAGCTTGGGTCCAAGTATACCCGGCGCAGCGGAGCAGAGACTTGGACCTCGGAAGTGGGTTACAGCTGGGGTTTTTATAGGCTGGTCTAGGGGATTTTCAGAAGGGGTGGAGGAATTTCTCAAGTTCTGTTTACATTCTGATATGGGGCTTTCAAGGGCATTGAGCTCTGTTCTCATTCTAATATGGGACTTTCTACCACGGGCGTGGGCTCTGTTGTCTTTCTGACGTGGGATTCCCTGCCAAGGACATTGAGGACATTCTGCAGTTTTTCCCGTAAAGTTCAGCTCTTATTCACAGGGGCCTAAGATGGCTGTACTTGTGCTAATGCTAAACTTTAGGTGGGATGGCCTGGATTTTTCTCGGCCTCCACACTACGGTAGGTGAAGAATGTGGCTGCTGACCTGACTCCAACAGGTGGAATAGTTACACCAAGCAGCCCGCATATAAGGACCAATAAAACACGCTGCGGCATAAGCAGCCCCCCATCAAAGTGTTGTACGAATGATGATTAGACAGGAGTGAGACTGCGTCACGGAAGTGAGTGGTGCTTTATGCGAAAGATGGTAGAAAACCTGCCCAAATTATTAGATCCGATGGCTTGTACTAATCCCCTGCACGACAGCACATAAAAAATAGTAAGTATAAGACTGGCAAGGAAGTCTTTATAGCCCTGCTCTAAAATATCAATTCGTTGGTTTTACAAGAACTCAACACCCCTATGGAATCTGAGGAAACGTCCAAGGAAAGTGAACAGCGGGGCCCAGATGACATCCAGCCGCACCGCCTGAGTGCAGGAGTGACTCCAAAGGAAAAGGATTTTAACTTGTTTATTTATTCGCCCCAAGGAAGAGTGCTTCCGGAAACCGGGCAGGGTAAGATCGCCACAGGTGCAAACAACTGTAACTGCTTTCAACGACCCGGCAATGATAAAAATTATTATTAACTCAAGATTTTAATTCGGGGACTTCTCATTGCTGGCCTGTATTGACTAGGATGACTCTGTTGCAGGGCCTGGAGCCAGCTCAAGCTACTTGCAGCTGACCAAGAAAGGAGGCATTTATTAAAGAGACAGAGGTGGGATCCCTGGGTGGCGCAGCGGTTTGACACCTGCCTTTGGCCCAGGGCGCGATCCTGGAGACCCGGGATCGAATCCCACGTCGGGCTCCCGGTGCATGGAGCCTGCTTCTCCCTCTGCCTATGTCTCTCTCTGCCTCTCTCTCTCTCTCTCTCTGTGACTATCATAAATAAATAAAAATAAAAAAATAAAAAATAAAAAGAGACAGAGGAGTCCCCCAGAATCAAATGACAGGGATGCAGCCGGGCCACGGGAAGGACAGCAAAGGTCATCAGGCCTCTCACCTGTCTCTCGCCGCCTTCTTTCCTCTGTGCAGCTCTGTGTTGTTGTTGTTGTTGTTTTCATCGTTCTAGGGTTGTAGGTCTTTTCCTGACGTATTTGTGATGGTTTTTTTGTTTAGCTTTATTCTTTCCTTGAAGACCAGCTGAGCTGGTCTCAGCACCGAGGTTTCCATTCACCGCTTAGACTGTGGAGTGGATTTAGGTCCTTTAAAGGTTTCCTCTGCCCGCTGGCGTGCTGTGACGCTTTATCAGTAGAGGGCGCAAGAGGCACAGCCGCAGGAAGGGTTTTGCTTCTGGTTCTGCAGCATGTGTTTGGCCAGCTCTAGAGGCTCCCTTGGCAGATCATTGCAGCACAGGCGCCTGCTTGGTTTCCAATGGGGGCCCTGCAGCCTGAGCAGCTCTCCCAGCACCGGGTCCCTGCCGTGCACACGGCTTCTCCAGAGCCCAGCTCCCGCAGTGCAGGACAGCCAGCAGCACCCGGTGGCCGGTGCCTTCTGGCAACAGCCTCTTCTTGCACCCTGTTGGTTCATAACCTTGGGAGTTTCCTGGGTGAAATCTGGGTATGAATACATTCCAACTCTGATCACAGTCAACTGTGGCTCAAATAGCATTTTTTAGGGCCCTTTTGGTCAGCAGTTTGGTGGGCTGCCTATGTAGTTTGATTCACAGAAAAAGAAGACCCATGTCCGGCGTTACTGATAGTGTGAGCCACAGGCTAGGCTTCTGGAGTCATATTGGGAATATTGATGAATTAAGAGCTCTAATCCTAGCTTGTTCTTTTTTCATGTACTGCTTTCAGACTTTTTAATTCACTCCCTAGAATGGTGATAATCCTGATGAGCTAGAAAGGGGCAGCTTGCTCATATACCTAATAGTTGGAGCAATTCTTTTGTTGGGCATATAAGTGGGTCCACTGTAGAAAGATATTAGGAGTCTGTCTCATGACTGGACACCATAGGTGTAGCAGAAGTCTAAGGCTGAAAAGACAATACGAAGTTGTGTGGGGAAAGTCTTCTGAATTACACTTGTGGCATTATCCTTAGATGTCAGTGTGGCTGTAGCTTTAGATATCTGACCTGGCTAGGGATGCCTGGGAGGCTTAGCGGTTTGGTGCCTGCCTTCGGCCGGGGGCGTGATCCTGGGGTCCCGGGATCTAGTCCCGCATCGGGCTCCCTGCATGGAGCCTGCTTCTCCCTCTGTGTCTCTGCCTCTCTCTCTGTCTCTCATGAATAAATAAATACAATCTTTAAAAATAAATAATAAATAAATAAATAAATAAATAAATAAATAAATAAATAAAAAGAAATTTGACTTGGCTGTGCAGCAGACAGGAATAAGGAGATGGACTGGGGGTAGGAGATACCAGACCAGGATCCTCACCTTCTCCCCTCTTTCAATGGTGCATGGTTTTTTTTTTTGCTGTTGTTGTTTTTTTGTATTTTTTTATTGGAGTTCGATTTGCCAACATATAGTATAACAACCAGTGCTCATCTCATCATGTGCCCCCCTCAGTGACCGTCACCCAGTCACCCCATCCCCCCACCCACCTCCCCGCCACTACTCCCCGTTTGCTTCCCAGAGTTAGGAGTCTCTCATGTTCCATCACCTCTCCGATTTTCCCACTCATTTTCTCTCCTTTCCCCTTGAATCCCTTTCACTATTTCTTATATTCCCTGAATGAATGAACCCATATGTTTGTCCTTCTCCGATTGACTTACTTCTCTCAGCATCATACCCTCCAGTTCCATCCACATTGAAGCAAATGGTGGGTATTTGTCGTTTCTAATGGCTGAGTAATATTCCATTGTATATACAGACAGTGGTGCATGTTCTATATAGGTACAGTGCACTTCAACAGGTCTGGCTTGCAGTAGGACAACAGGATTCCATTGGAGATTGGGTCATTCCCTTTCACTCAGTGGGGGGAAGTAATTCATCTATGCTGGTGGAATGTCTTATTGAGAATTCCAGTACATAATGCCTTTCCCAGTCATGATGGGGCTTGATGTTCTCAGTGGCATGACATGGTGAGACTCCGGGAAATGGCTGTCTTCCTCAACTTTTATTTATTTATTTATTTTTTTCTCACTTGAAAATTTTATTGGTCAGGGAGAAAGGAAGTCAGGCAGCCCCCCAGCTTCCCGTCCAGGGTTCCACAAGCTCTCACTGCTTCCCATTGCCATTGATGGGGCGGTTCACGTGCTCGGGGGACGACAGGAATGCCTTGAGCTTGGGTCTGGTGCTGAGGCGCGCCACATAGGCCGAGAGCAGGGGGAAGGAGTCCAGGCAGCTGGGGGCCAGGACCTGGTGAATCAGCAGCAAGTCCAGCAGGTTGTAGTCCGCGAAGGAGATCTGGTTTTCCACGATGAAGGCCTGGCCCCCCTCATTCTGGGACAACAGCGTTTCAAAAGGCTTCAGGTAACCTGGTAGTGCCTTCACATACTCCTCCTTTCCTGCCTCATAGTTAGTGTAGATGAGGAGGGCGTATTTGCAGCGGAGATCCTCCACACCATCGTTCACTACATCCAGCAAGGCCGCTTCCTGCTGGTCCTTCCCGTAGAGCCCAAGGGAGCGGCCCAGCTGTCTCAGGATGGCATTGGACTGGTTACAGGGTGAGGTCTCCGTCCTGGAACTTGGGGAGCTGCCCGTACAGACAGGAGGCCTTGAGTGAGCCCTTCATCCAGGTCTCCATGGTCACCACCTCCTCCTTCCAGCTCTGGCCCTGGTCAGCCAGCAGCATGTGCATGGCCTCACAGCGCCCTCGAACAGGGAAGTAGATGATGGTGTAGGGTGGCATGGTTGCAGCGCGGGTGGCGGTGGCGGTGGCAGTGGCGGTGGTGGTGGCGGTGGCAGCGGCGGCGGCAGCAGAGCTCCTCAACTTTTATTTTTTAATTAAAAAAAGTTTTATTTATTTATTTGAGAGAGAGAGAGAGTGTGAGAGAGAACATGAATGGGGGCGTGGGGAGTGCAGAGGGAGCAGGAGAAGCAGGCTCCTCGCTGAGCAGGACCCAAAGATCATGACCTGAGCCAAAGGTAGACACTTAACCGACTGAGCCACCCAGGCACCCCTCCCTTGACTTTTTAAAAAAATAATATTGGTGTTCAATTTGCCAACATATTGGTGTTCAATTTGCCAACATCCCTTGACTTTTATACGTTACACAAGGTATTGGTGCCCTGGCAGAAGGGTTCCTAGTTTGGCATACTGGGTAATAGGCCTTACTGGCTGATCATGGAAATGCCTGGGATAGTCCTTTAATCGACTTGGTCAGGTGGTTTTACTTGTTAGTAAATTAATCTGCTGCTTTAATATTTTTTTCTTCCTATCCTGCCACTTGCAGGTTATAGGGAAGCTGGGACTTCTATTTAATATCATGGTCTTTTGTCCACTCTCATATATCATGGCCTTTGAAGTGTGATCCCTGATCACCATCAATTTGATGAGAGTAGCTTACATGGTGCTCAGCTTCTATAAGCCCCTGTTGGTGGAAGCCTGGTTTTCATAGCCATAGAGAAAAACTCAGATGAGGCCAGATATAGTATCCATGTGAACCAAGGCATATTTGGAATCCTCACTTGGAGGGAGGAGGCAAATGTAATCAATTTGCCAATCCTTCACCATTTGGGAACTCCAGCGGATGGTCACAGGCTCCTTTGGCAGTTGCCTTGAGGATTGTATAAAACACACAGGCTTTATTACTGCATTAACCAAACCACCGTATTTTAAGGGCAATCTGGCATCCTTGGTAATATGCCATTTAATCTGGATATTATGGTGGCCTCTCTATGTGTCCAATCTTTTGTATCTACTGCAGAGTTCGTTGCTAGGGCATTTTACCCAAGCTAGAACATCAGTTTCCTGATGGCCAGGAGAAGTTCAGCCCAGTGTCTGCTGGGGTTCATTTCTGTTTCCTCCAGATGGTGTCAGTGTTGGGCTGAAGAGCCTCCACACTCTCTGTGGGAGAGCTGCCCAACTAGATCCATGTGTACATCAGGCATCAGCAGTTTTCCTCATTCCCTCTTCATAGACTGCAGAGGCTGCCACAGGAATAGGGGTGAAGGCATTTGGAAGGTCTCTGTATTCCATAGGGTCTAGTAACACCCACATTTCTGGAGACAGTGGGTTGGTGGGCAGGGTACTCCTTTGTTGTGCATAGGCATGACACTTAAAGCAGGAATTTGACAGTGGAAGGAGCCTCGGTGTCCATCGAAAGATGAACGGATAAAGAAGATGTGGTCTATGTATACAATGAAATATTCCTCAGCCATCAGAAACGACAAATACCCACCATTTGCTTCGATGTGGATGGAACTGGAGGGTATTATGCTGAATGAAGTAAGTCAATCAGAGAAGGACAAACATTATATGGTCTCATTCATCTGGGGAATATAAAAATTAGTGAAAGGGAATAAAGGGAAAGGAGAGAAAATGAGTGAAAATATCAGTGAGGGAGACAGAACATGAGAGACACCTAACTCTGGGAAACGAACAAGGGGTAGTGGAAAGGGAGGTGGGTGGGGGGTTGGGGTGACTGGGTGATGGGCACTGAGGGGGGCACTTGGCGGGATGAGCACTGGGTGTTGTGCTATATGTTGGCAAATTGAACTCCAATAAAAAAAATTTAAAAAAAAAGAGCAGGAGTTTGAGCCATGGCAGAAGTCGGTCCATGGAACATGTTCTCAACCCACCCCTTGATGGAAAGGGAAACTCTTCCCATGATACACTTTTTCTCCTTGAGACAGTCTACCTGAAGGAGCACTGTGCACATTGCTAGGAGCTGTTGCTCTGTGGAGGTATGTCAAGTTTTTGCCCCTTTTCAGAGCTAAGACCAAAATCCTAGAGGTATTTTCTCCTTCTGTTGTCTCCTGAATAGTGCCCAACCCATACATTCTAGAGTCACAGATACATCTAATTCAAATGGTAGTCCTGCTTCGGAGATGTCCAGAGCTTTAATCTATTTCACTGGAATTTTTGCCTTCTCAAAGGTGGCTTGCTGCTCTGATCACCTGTTTGTTTGCTTGTTTTTTCTGTCAAAAGGATAGAGGCACTGTGCCAGGTGGGAATAAAAGTCCTCCAAAACCCCCAATTCCCTACAAAGATTTGCATTTCTTCTATGTTCTCAGGGGTTGGATTGCCTTGTATCTTATCGATCACAGCTTCTGGGACAATATGCATCTTCCCTAACCAAACAAGTCCCGAAAACTTTATGGTGTATCTGGGCCTTGAATTTTTTGTGAATTCATCTTTTCCCTTGCAGATGTTCCAGCAAAATCTTCAGGGTGTCCCACAGCAGAGATGAGTCTCCGCATATTAACATTACATGATTGACTAATGGGCCCACTTCAGTGTTGTGGGGAAGGGGGACAGGGTTGGGTCTCATGTTACCACCAGAGGACATACTGGAGGGCTGTGAGATAGCCCTGGAGAAGCACTTGGAAGGTCCATTGCTGCCCTTCCCATGTGAAGGCAAATTGATCTTGTGACTCAGTAGTGAGCAATATACTGAAAAAAGCATTTGCTAAATCCACTGGACTCTAGGACCATGGCCAAAGTATCTAAGGTGGTAGCAGTGTTGGGTGGCATTATCTTGTTCATCCATCGTCATCGGCCATGAACCATCTGGCTTTTTTATTGGTCACACCAAGCTGTTGGAAGTATGATGGAAAGCAAGTAATACCCATTTGGTGCATGCAGTTCTTGGAGTTTTCCTATTTCCTTATGCTCCCAGGCAATTTGTACTATTTGACAATTACCATTTTTCTCACAGGTGGTAGACTTACTATTCCCAGTTGGCATTTTCCTTCAGTATGGGTTTGATTACTCTAACCCAGAGGTGGAATTCACTAGTGGAGGTTTGCAGAGCTTGACCTTGTAGAATATGCCCAATATATTCTATGGTACCAAAGAGATACTAATTCTCATGGTGGAGAACTCCTCATTTGCAGCGTCAAAGGGACTTTCTTGAGCATAATTATTTGACCTAACATTGATGGCTCTGAGGGGGGCTGAAAACTTCTGAGGGTTGCCATGAGTGAGAGTATACTCAGCTCCAATGTCATCCAGAGCCATCATCTTTTGTTTATTTCTGAGGGACTAGTAATAGTGAGCCCAGCATGAGACCTCTGATTGCCTCTAATGACTCTCACCTGGAGGTAGTCTTGGCTTGTATTTATACGTGGCGCAGTGGAGCATGGGAGGCACCCGCTCCGAATAGGATTGTATCTCTGAGGTCTCTGCTGGAGCAGGTAGGGGGATCAGGGATGAGAGGGGCAGGAAGGGCAGGCCTGAACTGTTGTTCAGGTTTTAAAGTTTTCTATAGATCAACCAACACAGCACTGGGCTGCTGGTCTATCTCTTTAGGCAGGGTCCTGGCAGCAAGGAGGTCAAACCATATTTTTTCTGTTTTTTTTCCCACACTTTTCACGGCTGACTGGGATATCCTTTTGGCATTCTGAGCTCCCTCTCTCAGCTTTCCCAGAACCCAGACCAGTTTCTGAGATTTGCCAGTTTTCCCCAGATCAGCAAAGGGTTGCCCGGACATTATAAAGGTCTTGACCCTTGACTGGGTTCAGCACGGATATTAGCAGGTGTTGGGGACAGATGGAGTATCTTGGTTTTCATTTCTGCAGTGAATGTGCCCCAATCAGTCTAGCCTGGTAGCAGGCAGGTTTGATAAGCAAGGCAGCTGGGAGACCTCCACTAGCCAGACTCTTAAAAGGTTATATGGATGCCTTCCCTGGGTCCAGGCCCATACTCTGTCCAGGTGGCCTCAACAACACGCTGCTCTCAAGAGCTCCCGAAGCTCCCTGTGGAGAAGGCGGGTGGAATGCACATTTCAGGGACATGGAGTGTGAGAGGAGCCTCTGCGCAGGCCCAGCTGGAGGATCAGAGGGCAGTCATGTCCTCTTGATGACCTTCTCTGACACCCTCTCCCCTACCCAGGCTCCAGCTGGTCTTACAACGTGCCTCCACTGAGACACTTCCATAAGAACACAGATGGATTTCCAGCAAGTTCCACTGACATGGAAACACAGTCACTTCTTTTCTTTTCCATCCATTGATCCCAGGCCAACAAGGCTGGATCTCAGGCCTATGGTTAGCCTCTTCCTTGGGCAGCATGTCTCAGCCCTAGTGGCAGAGGCTGCTCCTGATTCCTGCTATTCCTGTGTTCTTTAGAGGCTCTTAGTAGCTTCTTAGTAGCCAACCCTTCATTATGCCAATCTTCTGTTAGAGTTAATGATTCTTTTGATTAAATCTTCCCTATTCAAGTTACAGTGCAGTTTGTCTCTTCTTAATTGGACCCAGATGCAGGCCACCTTTCTCTGCTTCTTTGATAAAAACCCTTTCCATAATATGCAAGTCCAATCTCTCTGATTTAAGAGTTAGTCCAGGGCCAGTGTTTACTTCTAGCCAGAGTCTCACAAGGGAGAGTCTGATTGGCCTAACGAGGTCTCCTAGTCTGATCAGCTACAGCCAGGGAGTATGTGGCTGCCACAGATAACCCTGTGGGCAGGTTACCAGTAGGTGTCTACCATAGAACCCTCTCATTAGACAGAAGGGCTGTGTGGAAACACGGGATATGCTGATAACCTTAAAATACCTGACCACTTAATGAACATGGAAAGATTAACAATGATGCTGGAGTAATATTAATATTGCAAATGTTCTTACTGACCTTTTTCCTACTAGGTGCTTCCCCCCCCAAAAAAAAGGTTTATTACAGTATATTGGACAAATAAAAATTGTATATGTTTAAGATGTACAACTTGATGTTTTAATATATGTTGTGAAATGATCACCACAATCAAGCTAATTAATATACCCATCACATTGTTAGCATTTCCTCTTCCTCCCCTACTTCTCTGTCTTCTTCCTTTCGGTGTATAGGGGCGAAACATTTTCCCCTTCTTCCCTTCTAGGTTCTTTGGGTGGTCTAATAACTAAATTCACATAAGATGGATTAACAGGAGAAAAACAAATATCATTTCACATGTATGGGGCCCCAAATTGTAAGACTCAAGGACAAGTCAGGCAGTTGAGGCTTATATGCCATCCTGAGCTAAAGAGTATGATGGGCCTAGAGCTTCAAAGGGAAGGAGGATCATTCACAGGTTGATAAGAAGAGCAAATGTGTGATAGTTTGGTGTTTGTACTGACATAATGATAGGCCTTTCAGATAAAACATTATCTCTGGTAACAGCTCTCTGTCTGAGCCAAGCCCCCAATCTAAATTCTTTTAGGTAGTTAAGGGAGAGGTAAAAGTTTTTCTTGAGGCTGCTTGGTTTATATTACCTCTAGTTCAAAATAATCCACAGGACAAGTGGTATATTTGGAGTCTTGTACTCTGCTCCCCCTCAGGTGAGAAAACTTAAGATCCACTCTCTTGGCAAATTTCAAATATACAATACAATATTGTTTACTATATGACTATGCTATACATAAGATCTCCAGAATTTATTCATCCTGCATAAATGAAACTTTGTACCCTTTGACCAATATTACCCCATTAACCCTCTCTGCCACTGTCTGGCAGCCACCATCCTATCTCTGCTTCTATGAGTTTGACTACTTTAGATTCCACATATAAGTGAGATCATGTAGTATTTATTTTCTGTGTCTGGCTTATTACCCTTAGAATATTTTCTAGGTTCATCCATGTTGTTGCAAATGACAGGATTTCCTTCGTTTTAAGGCTTAATAATATTCCATTGTATATACGCCATATTCTCTTTAACCAATCATCTGTTGGTGAACATTTAGGTTGTTTCCACATGTTGGCTTCAGTGAACCTGGAAGTACAGATACAATGCCAAGCTGTTCTTCACACAGGCTATATGAATTTACCCCTCTACAAGAATATATGTCAAGAGCTTATTTCCCTCACCCTCAGTAAACTTGACATTCTTGCCTATTTGATAGGTGAAATAGAGTATTCATTGTAGTTTTATTTTACATTTTAAAAAATATTTTATTTATTTATTCATGAGAGACACACAGAGAGAGGTAGAGACATAGGCAGAGGGAGAAGCAGGCTCCACGCAGGGAGCCCGATGCGGGACTTGATCCCGGGACTCCAGGATCATGTCCTGAGCCCAAGGCAGACGCTCAACCACTGAGCCACCCAAGCGTCCCTTATTTTACCTTTTAAAAAAATGTATGAGGGTAACTGAAATCTTCCCTATGTTTAAATTCACATTTTATTTTCTGTGAGTTGTTAATGCCTTCTGCCATTTTCTATTGGGTTGTTAGTCTTTTTCTTACTGGTTTGGTTTTTAGATATTAAGGAAATTAGTCCTTTGTCATTCATATTGGAAACATTTCTTCAGTTTGTTGTCTTTTGGTTCTCTTTATACTATTTTATGCTGTGTAAAGTTTTAAAATTTTCTTTTTTTAAGAAAAGATTTATTTATTTGTTTTAAAGAGAGAGAGCAAGCAGGGGGAAGGGCATGGGGGGAGGGAAAGGGAGAGAATCTCAAGCAGTCTCCCTGCTGAGCACTGAGCCTGATTTGGGGCATCTCACCATCCTTAGACTATGACCTGAGCTGAGCCATGCAGGCACCCTTTAAATTTTTATGTGTAGTCAAATGTATCTGTTGTATCAACCAGGACTGTATTTAGCTATAGGAAATAAAAAGCTAACTAACAATGGCTTGAACAGATGTGGGAATATTTGTTTCATGCAACATGCAGGGAAAATTGCATTGTCTACATCTTTCAGCATTATCTGATTCTAAGTTTTAGATAATTGATAGCAAAGAAAAATAATTATAGTCTATAGACATGCAAATGAATGATGTGCACTAGAAGAACAACTCTCTCCTGTCCTAACGCTATGGAAAAACTGGTTTGCCTCTGTTTGTACATTTATTTCAGTATTCCTGATCTAAAAATATGTTCTTTGGATTCCTCTTTGCTCCTATTTAATGCATTAAATAAAATCTTTAACACATGTTCATTTTTATACTATATGAGAGCCATGATTTAACTATATTTTAAAAATTATCTTTTAAGAAATATGAAGCTTGGAGGTCGCAGTTCAGAGGCTCAGTGAAGCTTTCTCCATTTTTCTGCTTCATTATCCTTCACAAGTCTTTTTTTTTTTAAGATTTTGTTTATTTATTTATTTATTTTAACTTTAAATCAGTTTATTGACACAGTAACACAACACACTTGCCTCCCTGACACCCCCACCCCCTCTAGCCCAATCTAGAGCTCTCCCCTTCTTCCCACCTCAGAACAAGCTGTTCAGTGAAAACAGAAAAGGGCAGGCCACTTGTACACCCCCAGTCCCACCCCTCAGCCCTATGGGGCAGGGGCTCAGGCACTATTCAGAACCTGTTGGGAGGAGAGGAGGGGCAGTCAGCACTATACTCAGCCAGGCAGAGGCATCCAGTCCCTAAGATCAGATCCCACACAACCCCCAGGCCCTGAGTTGCTATTCCTCTTCCTCTCTGCTCTTTGTGACCCTAGGAAAGAGACCCCTTGGGGCCTGGCCTGCAGCCAGGAGCAAGAACTACTGGCTGTGATTTGAGAGTTGGGAGTTTGGCTAGTGTCTTAAGGCCCAGGCACCCCAAAGAAAGCCCTGGTGGTGGGAGTGAACTTCAATGCCCCTATTTAAAATGCACTGGTAACATTAAACATTAAGTCCATAGCCAATGTTTATAACTTTTTCCATACTTCCTCTACGGTTTATCACTTCAGCTACATGGTTTCTTTCTTTCTTTTTATTTTTTTTAAGATTTTATTTATTTATTCATGAGAGACACAAAGAGAGAGGCAGAGACACAGGCAGAGGGAGAAGCAGGCTCCATGCAGGGAGCCTGACGTGGGACTCGATCCCTGGACTCCAGGATCACACCCTGGCCTGAAGGCAGGTGCTAAACCACTGAGCCACCCAGGGATCCCCACACACAGTCTTTATCACCCTGTTGGTCACCACATGGTTGCTGGATGGTGTACCTCCAGTGCTCCCAACTCCATTCCAGAGTGAAAGGGGGGGGAAAAAAAGGATATTGGGAGACATTGGGCTTGTACCAGGGAAGAAAAACTTTCCCAGAAACTGCTGTTTCTGCTTATATCTCATTGGTGAGAAGTGTGTCACATGGCTACCCCTGAGGACAAGGGAATCTGGAAAGAAGAATATGATTTCTGGGCACCTTGTTCATTCCCTCCCACTAACAAAATCAAGGCTTGTTAGTGAAGAAAAAGAGGACTGTGGATATGAGAGAGATAAGTAACATCTGCCAAATCACTCCTTTTTTCAATAGTTTCATGATTTAATAGCTAACCTACAGAGGCTTCTTCAATCTAAGATTATAAAATGTTCTTTTTTTCATGTGTTTTTAAACTTCTATGATTTTGTCTTTTTAAAAGAAATGAAACCTTTGTTTCTTTTTTTTCTTTAAGATTTTATTTATTCATGAGAGACACAGAGAGGCAGAGACATAGGCAGAGGGAGAAGCAGGTTCTCTGCGGGGAGCCTGATGCAGGACTCATCCCAGGACCCTGGGAACATGACATGACCCAAAGGCAGAAGCTCAACCACTAAGTTCCCTAAACTTTTGGTTCATTTGGGATTTGATATAAAGAGTAATGTGTTTTTCTCTAGATGGCTAACCAGCTTCCTCAGCACAATTTATTGAATATCCCAATGTTTCCTCATTGATTAGAAATGTTATCTTTGTTGTTTATTTAATTTCCAGAGATAGGTCCATCTCTGTACTCTCTTGCATTATGCTATGCTATTCTTAATATTTAACTTACTGTAACTCGCTGCTATTTAAAAATATCTGGTAGATCTAAATTCTCCATTTCTCCGATTTTCCAGATTTTTTCATTGTTATATAATTATTTAAATTAAAATACATTAATCATAAAGAATTTAGATACTACAAGTAGGTTTTATTTTATTTTTTAAAAGAGTTTATTTATTTATTCATGACAGACACAGAGAGAGGCAGAGACATAGGCAGAGGGAGAAGCAATCTCCTGGCGGGGAGCCTGATGTGGACTCAATCCCAGGACCTGGGGTCACACCCCAAGCTGAAGGCGGATGCCCACCCATTGAACTACCCGGGTGTTCTACAAGTAGGTTTTATTTTTTTTTCAAGCCTTTTTTAAATTTAAATTCAAGTTAGTTAATATATAGTGTATTATTAGTTTCAGAGGTAGAATGTAGTGATTCATCAGCTGCATATAACACCCATTGCTTCATTCCATTTATTGCCTTCCTTAATGTCCATCACCCTATTAACCCATCCCCCACCCCTCCTCCCCTCCAGCAACCCTCAGTTTGTTTTCTTTTTTTTTTTTTATTGGAGTTCAATTTGCCAACATATAGCATAACACCCAGTGCTCATCCCATCAAGTGCCTCCCTCAGTGCCCGTCACCCAGTCACCCCCACTCCCCACCCACCTCCCCTTCCACCACCCCTTGTTCGTTTCCCAGAGTTAGGAGTCTCTCATGTTCTGTCTCCCTCTCTGATATTTCCCACTCATTTTCTCTCCTTTCCCCTTTAATCCCTTTCACTATTTTTTATGTTCCCCGAATGAATGAGACCATATAATGTTTGTTCTTCTCTGATTGACTTATTTCACTCAGCATATTACCCTCCAGTTCCATCCACGTTGAAGCAAATGGTGGGTATTTGTCATTTCTAATGGCTGAGTAATATTCCATTGCATACATAAACCACAGCTTCTTTATCCATTCCTCTTTCGATGGACACCGAGGCTCCTTCCACAGTCTGGCTCTTGTGGACATTGCTGCTAGAAACATCGGGGTGCAGGTGTCCCAGTGTTTCACTGCATCTGTATCTTTGGGGTAAATCCCCAGCAGTGCAATTGCTGGGTCGTAGGGCAGATCTATTTTTAACTCTCTGAGGAACCTCCACACAGTTTTCCAGAGTGGCTGCACCAGTTCACATTCCCACCAACAGTGCAAGAGGGTTCTCCTTTCTCCACATCCTCTCCAACATTTGTTGTTTCCTGCCTACAAGTAGGTTTTATTTTTTTTTCTCTCTCTTTTTTTTAAAGATTTATTTATTTATGATAGACACAGAGAGAGACAGAGGCGGAGGCAGAGACACAGGCAGAGGGAGAAGCAGGCTCCATGCAGGGAACCCCATGCGGGACTCGATCCCGGGACTCCAGGATCGTGCCCTGGGCCAAAGGCAGGTGCCAAACCGCTGAGCCACCCAGGGATCCCTACAAGTAGGTTTTAAATGAAAAAATAGTCACCTCACCTGATTTCACCCTTCCCCACTCCCAGTCTTGTTTACCAGACAGAGTCACTTTTAACCCCATAAACTTTTCCTCCTCCACTCCCATTGTTAACTGCCATATTTGTTTGGTATATGCTTATACTGCTACTTATTGGCTAATCAATTTTAGTCATATTTATTATCTTCCTCTTGGAACAGATATAGAATTAGTTCTTTTGACCCTCTTTCATCTTCACCAAATAAGACAGTATTTTTATCTATTTGTATTTTTTGTAAAGAATTTATCCTTTTTTTTAAAAAAAGATTTTATTTATTTGTTTGACAGAGAGAGAGAGAGAGAGCGCACAGGAGGACAGGAGGGGCAGCAAAGGGAGATGGAGAAGCAGGCTCCCCACTGAGCAGGGAGCTCGATGCAGGGCTTGATCCCAGGACCCTGGGATTATGACCTGAGCTGAAGGCAGATGCTTAACCGGCTGAGCCACCCAGGCGCCCCTAAAACAGTATTTTTAGTTATGTGAGCAAAGTATACTAGTCATTATAATGATACAGATTTTGCTCACTATAAAGTTAATGTTTTTTAAAAAGATTTATTTATTTATTTATTTATTTATTTATTTATTTATTTACGAGAGCATGAGCAAGCATGGGGAGGGGCAGAGGCAGAAGATGAGAGAAACTTTAGCAGACTCCTTTCTGAGCTCAGACAGATCCTGAAACAGGGCTCAATCCCAGGACCATGAGATCATGACCTGAGCCAAAGGCAGATGCTTAATCAACTGAGCCACCCAGGTGCCTCGACAGCATCTATTCTTGATAAAATACCCCAACAAAGTAGGGGTAGATGGAACATATTTCAACATCATAAGGCCATATATGAAAGACCCACAGCTAATATCATCCTCAATGGCAAAAAACTGAGAGCTTTTCTTCTATGGTCAAGAACAAGACAGGGATATCCACTCTGACCATTACTATTTAATGTATTACTGGAAGCCTTAGCCTCAGCATCAGATAACAAAAAGAAAGAAAAGGCATCTTCACTGACAGGGAAGAAGTCTAACTTTCACTATTTGCAGCCAACATGGTACTCTATGTAGGAAACACAAAAGACTCCATCAAAAAATTGCTAGAACTGATTCATGAATTCAGCAAAGTCACAGGATATAAAATCAACATACAGAAATCTATTGCATTTCTATACACCAATAATGAAAAAGCAGAAAGAGAAATTAAGGAATTGATCCCATTTACAATTGCACCAAAACTCATAAGGTACCTAGGAATAAGACTAGCCAAAGAGGTAAAAGATCTGTACCCTAGGGATCCCTGGGTGGCGGAGCGGTTTGGCGCCTGCCTTTGGCCCAGGGCGCGATCCTGGAGACCCGGGATCGAATCCCACGTCGGGCTCCCGGAGCATGGAGCCTGCTTCTCCCTCTGCCTATGTCTCTGCCTCTCTCTCTCTCTCTCTGTGACTATCATAAATAAATAAAAATTAAAAAAAAAAGATCTGTACCCTGAAAATTATAGGACACTTATGAAAAAAAACTGAGGGGGTTGGGGGATGGGGAAACTGGGTGATAGACATTAAGGAGGGCACATGATGTAATGAGCACTGGGTATTATATAAGACTGATAAATCACTCACCTCTACCTCTGAAACTAATAATACATTATATATTAATTAATTGAATTTAAATTTAAAAAAGAAATTGAAGACAACACAAAGAAATGCAAAAACATTCCATGCTCATGGATTAGAAGAACAAACAAAAAATGTACTATCCAAAGCAATCTGCACATTCAAAGCAATCAGTATAGAAATAACACCAGCATTTTTTTACAGAGCTAGAAAAAACAATCCTAAAATCTGTATGGAACCATAAAAGACCCCAAATAGCCGAAGTGATGTTGAAAAAGGGAAGCAAAATGGGAGGCACCATAATACCAGACTTCAAGCTGTATTACAAAGCTGTAATCATACAGACAGTATGGTACTGGCATTAAAACAGACATAGATCAATGGAACAGAATAGAGAACCCAGAAATGGACCTTCAACTTTATGGTCAACTAGTCTTCAACAGAGCAGGAAATAATATCCAATGGAAAAGGACAGTCTCTTCAACAAATAGTGTTGGGAAAATTGGACAGTGACATGCAGAAGAATGAAACTGGACCACTTTCTTACAAAATACACAAAATAAATTCAAATGGATGAAAAACCTAAATGTGAGACAGGAATCCATCAAAATCCTAGAGGTGAACACAGGCAGCAACTTCTTTGACATTGTCCATAGCAACTTCTTACTCAACATGTGGCTGGAGGCAAGGGAAACAAAAGCAAAAGTGAATTATTGGGACTTCATCAGCATAAAAAGCTTTTGCACAGCAAAGGAAACAGCCGACAAAACTAAAGGTCACCTACAGAATGGGAGAAGATATCTGCAAATGACATATCTGATAAAGGTTAGTACCCAAGATCTATAAAGATCTTATCAAACTGAACACCCAAAAAACAATCCAGTTAAGGAATGGGCAGAAGACATGAATAGGCATTTTTCCAAAGAAGGCCTCCAGATGGTTAACAGACACATGATAAGATGCTCAACATCACTCATCATCAAGGAAATGCAAATAGAAGCTACAGTGAGATACCACCTCACAGCAATCAGAATGGCTAAGATGAACAATACAAGAAACAACAGAGGTTGGTGAGGATGTAGAGGAAGGTGAAGCCTCTTGCACTGCTGATGAGAATGCAAACTGGCACAGCCACTCTGAAAACCAGTATGAAGTTTCCTCAAGAAGTTAAAAATGGAACTACCTACAATCCAGTAACTTCTCTACTAGGTATTTACCCAAAGGATACAAAAATATGTTTTGAAAGGGAACATGCACCCCAATGTTTATAGGAGCATTATCAACAAGAGACGGAATATGGAGAGAGCCCAAATGTCCATTGACTGATGAATAGATAAAGAAGATGTGATACACACACACACAATGGAATATTACTCAGTGATACAAAAAACAAAATCTTGCCATTTGCAACAATGTGGATGGATGTGAATGCATTATGCTAAGTGAAATAAGTCAGAGGAAAACAAATACCATATGATTTCAGCCATATGGGGAATTTAAGAAACAAAAGAGAAAAAAGAGAGGGAAACAAACCATAAGAGACTCTTAAAAATAGAGAAGAAACTGAGGGTTAATGGAAGGAGGTGGGTGGGAGATGGGCTAGATGGGTGATGGGTATTAAGGACTGCACTCATTATGATGAGCAATGTAAGCGCTAAATCACTGAATTGTACTCCTTTTTTTAAATAAAAAAAGATTTGAAAATATTTGAGAGAGCACATGTGTGGGAGGAGGGGCAGAGGGAGAGGAAGAGAATCCTCAAGCAGACTTCCCGATGAGTACGGGGCCCAATGCTGGGCTCGATCCCGGGACCCTGAGATCATGACCTGAGCTAAAACCAAGAATTGGATGTTTAACTGAGTGAGCCATCCAGGTGCTCCTGTATTCTACTCATGAAACCAATATTGCTCTATATGTTAACTAACTAGAATTTAAATAAAAATTTAAAAGAAGAAAAATAAACTTTTCTAGTTCTCAAATACCTTTGGAATTTCTATTAGAATTACATTAAATTTATAATTTAAATTAAGGAGATTTTTCATTTTTATTATATTGAGCCTTCCTATCCACAAACAGGGATTTACTTTAAGTTTTCTTTTATGTACCCCAGTGGCCTGTAGAAGAAAGTAAACATTTCTTGTTAAGTTTCTTCTTATTGTTCCTTTTTGCTGCTATTATGTATGGGATATTTTTATTTCTTTTATATTTTCTACCTGGTTCTTTGTATGTGGAAACACTTAGTTTTTATGTACTGATTTTGTACCCAGGCAAATTATGCCATTCTCTTATTGTTACTAATAGTTTTTAATTGGGTCTCTTTATATTTCCAAGTATACAATCCTATAATCTCTGTACACCAAATTTTTGCCCCCCGTCTTTCAATGAATGGGATCTTCTTTTCTTCCACAGAGCATAAGTCTTTGATATTAGTACACAGAAAAGCTATAGTCTTCTTTTCTTTTACGGCTTTCCTTCTTTCTTTCTGTATACCCACACACAACACATTGTACACACAAATATATCTTTCTTCCAGACACCTTTCTGAATTCCTCAGTTTTTAGTGGATTTTCTGGATTTTCAGGTGTAAATAATTTCACTTGAAATGATATTTCTTCTTTTCCTCCTTTCTAATTTTAACTTCTCCACTCCCTCAGTCAGCCTCTCCAAAACATTTAATGAAGTTGGTGAGAATTGGACTGCAATAGTCCCCTTACCTGGGGTTTCCGCTTTTCTGTAGTTTCAGTTTCTGGAGGTGAGCCTTGATCTGGAAGTAGATGTTTCTCCTTCTGATTTATGGTCAGCAGATCAGTGGAAATTTAATGCTGTGCCATAACCCTTGCATCGTTCACCTCCCTTCATTTCATCACCTATGTGTTTTATCATCTATCACCACAAGAAGAAGGGTGAGTACAGTAAGGTATTTTGGGAGACAGAGATCACATTCACATAACTTTTACTACACTATATTCTTATAATTATTTATTAGTTACTGTTCATCTGTTACTGTGCCTAATTCCTAAATTAAACTTTATCATAGGAAGGTATAGGAAGAAAGGTAGTATATACAGGGTTCCATATTATCCTTGGTTTTAGACATCCACTGAGCTTCTTGAAAGGTATCCTCTAGATAAAAGGGGAGGACTGTATTTGTATTCAGCTTGACTTTCATAGGAATGCTTCTGGTATTTCACACAGTTTGAGATTCTCTCAAGGGTCCCTTGAATCCCAGTTTACTGAGAATTTCATTAAAAAAAAAGATTTATTTATTTATTCATGAGAGAGAGAGAGAGAGAGAGAGAGAGAGGCAGAGACAGGCAGAGGGAGAAGCAGGCCCCATGCAGGGGGCCCGATGCGGGACTTGATCTCAGGACCCCGGGATCACGCCCTAAGCCAAAGGCAGACACTCAACCACGGAGTCACCCAGGCGTCCCTCATTTTTGTTTTTAAACTTAGTAATTGATGTTAAATTTTATCCAACGCCATTGCTCTTCTGAAGATCTGATTAATCACTGTAATTGGGCATTCTTCTTTTAATGCAATCTGGACTTAATTCTCTTGTATTAGAATCTAGCATCAAATGCTTTCCTTTAAGGGTGCCTGCCCAGTGGGAGCCAGCGCCCGGTGGTCGCGGCTGAGTATTACTTAGTTTTCAGGAGGGTCTTCTGCTTCCAGGTGGGAGGCGGGGGTCGGCGGGATTATCTTTCTTAAACCTTGGGGAACGCCGGGAAGGCTTGTTTCTCCTAGAGACGCCCGCCACCTCCGCCAGGCCGCCAGGGAAGGGCGCGCGCATGCCGCGGAGGACGACGCGGGGGACGACGCTCTGCGGAGGTCCGGGAAGGGTTATCCGAGCACCAGCTTCCCGATGCCTTTCAGTAGCCGAAGTCCCGCCTTTCCCGACTCTCCATTGGCTGCGCCAGCTTGGGTGCGCAGTTTGGGCCAGGCCCTCCACTCCCATTGGTTAATCCAACGGGAGGTCCGCCCCCAGGACTTCCCATTGGCTGCTGGCCCTGCGCGTGCTCCTTAGCTCTCGCGCTGGCGTCCGTGGCGGAGCCGGCTCGCTGAGGGATGGTCTTAGCGTCCCGTACGGGTGTCCGGGTTAGATCCGCGGCAGCGGGGCCGGAGGAGCGTCAGGAGACGGCTGGGCCTGGAGTGGAGTTGGGGGCACCCAGTAGAAAATGGGGGTGGGGAGCGGGGTCGTGTTGGACCTGAGATCCGGTGCTCTGCCTGGGCGAGGGGAGTCTGGGGTGCAGTCCTGATGGGGGGGGGGCGGCGGGGGGGCGGGGGGACCCTGCGGGGGAGACGCTGCGGGCCGGGGTCGCCGGGTCCCGGACGCCTCCCCGCACGTAAACCAAACATGTTAAAATGCACCACGCTCCACAGGAAACCTAGCTGGTGCGTGGCTGTGCAAGGCTTGAGTTGCTGTCCACAGGCTCACGTGTTAGGTTTTGTGGACATTGAGATAAATATTGAGTCATTTTGCAGGTTTTGTTCTTTGATGCAGGTGATAGGTTTTTCCCCAGCACTCGGTATTTTATCAGTCCTCGGAAAGGGCGTAGGCCCAGCGCCGCAGCAGTAGCGCTCCCCGGCCCCCCTTAAACACACTGCAGGTTTGGCTGGGTCCTGGGGCTCACCTGCGTGCCGGGAGCAGCCGGCCCAGCCTGTCTGCTGACCCCAGAGCTGGGTGCTGTACTGCAGAGACGAAAGGGTGAGGGAGCCCACCCTGGAACGGAAACTGGTGATCCTTGCTGAACAGTGAAACGGAGGGTACAGGGGATCCCTAGGTGGCCCAGCGGCTCAGCGCCGCCTGCAGCCCGGGGCGTGATCCTGGGGTCCTGGGATCGAGTCCCGCGTCGGGCTCCCTGCATTGAGCCTGCTTCTCCCTCTACCTGTGCCTCTGCCTCGCTCTCTGTGTTTCTCATGAACAAATAAATAAACTCTTAAAAAAACCAAAAAACAAAACTGAGTGTAGAAAATGCTCTATAAATCAGCCAGGGCTGGGCACAGAGGCGGTGGGCTAGACACATGGCTTGTGCGGAGAGGTAAGAGGTTAGTTGCGGCGGGCACTGCCACATTGGCAACCTGGCAAAAACTGCTCTGGCTGGATCACAGGCTATCTGGTTGGGTCACTGTTCCGTCACCCATTTCTTTTCTTTTCTTTTAAAGATATTCATTCATTCATTCATTCATTCATTCATGAGAGTCAGAGAGAAAGAGGCAGAGGCCCTGGCAGAGGGAGAAGCAGGCTCCATGCAGGGAGCCCGATGGTGGGACTCGATCCCTGGATCCCAGGATCATGCCCTGGGCTGAAGGCAGACGCTCAACCACTGAGCCGCCCAGGCGTCCCTGTCACCCATTTCTGGATGACAAAGAACATACAGCCTTAGGACAGTGACCAGGTAATTTTAAGTAGAGTCTTATTCCATAATATGTAGATAGACACACCGTTGGGCCAGAGAATCTGTGGAAGAAAGGAGGAGTATCTGCAAGGATACACATCAAAACTGTTGGCAGTGGGTTACTTTGAGGACATCAGAGCAGATACAGGGGGTGGAAGGGTGAAGACATTTTTTTATTTTGACAATTTTTTAAAAAGTAATACATATACTGGAAAAAATATAAGCTGCATAAGGAAGTAATCAGTGAAAAGTCTGTCTCTCTCCTACTCTGGTGTCCCTGTTCTTGAGTATCCTTCACAAGTTTATGTAAATAGGTATTTATGAATACAAACTCCTTTTAACTTTTGCACATTTGCATTGTTTGTTTTTGCAAGCAAGCCAATTAAGTCGATGGGGACTTCATAACATGGATTAATCAGAATGGGGTTATACTTCTTAATTTCTAATAAAATGGCATCTTAGATATTTGGCTCAGGGTGCTCAGAATATGCACTTCTAGTCATTCTCAGAGCTGAAATCTGAAATGTGTGAAAGAGGGAGAGAGAGATTCTTCTGTTGAAAAGATAATTTTGGCTCAGAGGTAAGTGTGTAGCATGACTGATGGTGAAGATTATTGATTCTACTGGATCTGCTTCGTGAGAGGGTTCATGTCTGTTCAATTTTCAGTTGCTGATAATCCAAAGCTAGGTTGTGCTACTGTGTCAGCCCTCTCATCCTGAATTCCACCTTGGATGGTTGTGTGAATGCATAGACTCCAATTTGATAAGATTTCTGAAGACTCACGTGATCAGGAAGTAGCAGCCATGTCTTGTGTCAGTTGACATAGGGTCTTGGTCCTCACACATCTATGCATTCATTCAGTAAATATTTATGAAGCATCTACTCTGTAGGAGGCAGTGCTTTACCTACTGGGGAAGCTGGTAAAAAAAAGTAGATGGATGCCCTTCATCAGCTGAAGGCCAACTGGTAAGGAACAAAGGTAGATGTCAAGAGGTTCTGCTTTCGAATATTTGATACTCTGATTTACCTCCCGAAAGTACGCCGACTTGGCAAGTTTTAACTTTTACATTCTCTAGTCCATCTACTCCTTATACTTCTTTTAGTGCCCTGTGCAGATCCTTTCCTTCACCTGGGACAATTTGATAGCTTCCTAACTGGTCTCTTTTAACTCTTCACCTCTGTTATTTAGAATGTCACTTAGCACAAAGCTGAGCATAGTCATTCCCATGCTGACACTGCATGGGCTCTTCATTGCCCATGGAATAAAATCTGAGCTCTCTAAGTGGCCCTAGGGTACGCTGGATGACATTGCCTCTACAAGTCTATGAAAAAATGGGGATGCACTGCCCAGATCCCATTCAAGAACAGACTTGCTGTTCAGCTGTGGGGAGTGCAGCAGTTAGCAGAGAGCCTCCAGCTATCAGCTCCTAGAGGCTTTGCCTCAGTTACACAGAGTCTCCTGGCCTGAGAACACATCTTTCCTAGGGTAATCCACACCTGGTGACCAGGACAGGTGGGAATATAAAGAGTGTCTATTTTGGGGATATGGGACAACCCTGATGGTGGGTATTCACTTCAGGTTTCTCTGTTGGTTGACTAATGCTTTGCTGGGCTTGCTTGCAGATTTGACTTCATCTACTCAATCAAGTTTCCTCCCTTGTCCTTTCTCAGGTGTTGATCCCTAATAAGCACCTTCCATGCCAAACTCCATCTTGGTACTTGGAGAACCCAACTTGTGACATCGCCTTAATAGCTTTATCACCCAATGCTCTAATTATTCCAAACTGCTTATGACTCTATATGTACCCTTCTATTTAAAGGTCCTGTATTTTTGTTTCTGCCATACCCTTTTCCTCATTTCTCTTTTTACTTTATTTTTATGGCCATAACTCCTTTCTTCCTGTCCTCCCAGACCCACCTCAGGGCTCCTGCCTCCTTGGCTTGGTTTGCTTTTCTGCTCTCTCACTTCTCTGTGTTTCAGAATACTGCTGTACTTTGTGGGTACATTGCAAAGTATATTTTTCACTTAGAAGTGATGGACTCTATGATACCTGTGTGGCTCAGTCGGTTAAGTGTCTGCCCTCCTTCAGACATGAAGCTCAGGTCATGATCCCAGTATTCTGGGATGGAGTCCTGTGTCTGGCTCCCTGCTTGGTGGGGAGTCTGCTTTTCCCTCTTCCTCTGCCCCTCCCCTAGCTTGTGCTCTCTTTCTCTCACTATCTCTCTCAAATAAATAAATAAAATCTTTAAAAAATAAGTTAAAAAATTAAATGTTTTTTGCCTTTTTTTTTTTTTTTTTTTAAAGAAGTGATGGACTCTAGAGCATGAAGCCTACCCAGGACTACCTGACACAATGATCAGTTGTGGTACTGTACTGGGAGCAGCAATAGTATAACCCCCTTGGGTCAGGTAACAGTGATGGGTTATTTGACTACAGGTGGGAGAGAGAAAGTATAGAGGTTGGGTTGGAGATAGAGAAGTGCTCTGAGTAGCTGGTGAAATCTGGGGAAAATGAAACACCAATGCCCAGAAGACCAGCTGCTGAGGTCGCTTATCTCAGCTAAATTCTTATTTAGATCCAGCTCTTAGTGAAAACATTGCAGAATGCAAGCTTCCATTGTAACTTCCACCCCTACCCAAGCAGGGGATACACAAAGGGGCAAAGGACAGTTAAATAGGGAGTCTCAGCTAAAAACACAAGTATATACATAAGAATCACCAGCCATTTCAAAAGCACACACATCATGAAAATATAATGATAAACAATAGACAAAAACAAAAGGAAGAACTTAAACCCAAGGAAATAGACCTAATTGAGCACAAGTACAGGACTTTTAAATAAGTATAATATCTTCAGAGAAATACAGCTGGGTAGGACATCCCTTGTGTACTATTTTTGCTGTAGACAACTGCCACAAGCACTTTTGTTGCAAACATTTTTGACATATAACTAATTGGCTATAGGGCAATTTTGCTATAAAAGATAAATAACTGGTTGACAGTTGGGCTTCATTTTTCCATTGAGTTAGTTCTTCCATTTTTATATTGTATAAGTTTTAGTTCTCATAATGGTCTATACGGTGGTGAAGGGTTTTGAACTCACATATTCCACAGAACTTTGCAATGTCTATCAATGAATGTGTGACAATATACCAAGAACAAACAACAGTGTAGTAAGCTTTCAAAATGCAATACAAATATGTATCTTAGTATTTGGAAACTGATCTCTCTCTTAATGAAGGAAGAAACTTTAGTGAAAAAAGAAAGTGTGCAATGCCAAATGAGATGAATGAACAACAAAAACGTATGACATTATGAGCAAGAGACTTTGGAGACAAGATACAATCCCCCAAATAAAATCAATTATATGTTCAATATTGCCATGAATCTACCCTGTACATTTTAAATGTATTCAAATATTTTGTATTTTATTTTAAAATCTCTTTAATTCTGTAATTAATTTTTCATGTTTTATATCTTTTAAAATGGATATTCCTCACTTCTTGTGATTTTATCTCTTATGGCAAAATTGTCTTATGGCCAATTAATCATGCAGTGAAAATGTTTGTGATGAAAATGCTTGGAACAAAGATCCTCATGGCAATACTACCTAGAACCAGCATATCCATGAAACAAGGACAGCGGTCATGTAAAAACTGATTAGAGGGATCCCTGGGTGGTGCAGCGGTTTAGCGCCTGCCTTTGGCCCAGGGCGCGATCCTGGAGACCCGGGATCGAATCCCACATCGGGCTCCTGGTGCGTGGAGCCTGCTTCTCCCTCTGCCTGTGTCTCTGCCTCTCTCTCTCTCTCTCTCTCTCTCTGTGACTATCATAAATAAATAAAAATTTTTAAAAAATGTAAAAAAAACTGATTAGAGATCTTGCAAATGAAAAATGTAATTGTTAAAATAAAAAAATTTAATAATTGTCCAGGTAGAGAGCAGATGTAACTGAAGACTAAAGTAGTGAGGTGAAAAGATCGAAGTGATGATTTTTCCTAAGGCATGACACAGGGATAGAGAGATATGAAATATGAAATGTTTGAGTGTGGGTGACTCGCTTTCAGCTATGACCCTGGGTCAGAGTGGAAACTTTATAGGCTCTATTCGTGAATGGGACAGAGCTTTCTCAGCTCTTTTATTTTTCATATACAGGAAGTCCACGTTGAAATTCCACCAACATGAATCCTCTGACTTCAACTGCTGGCACTATGAGAGTTAAAATCCTGTCCCCTAAAGTTCTTGGTAGTCTCAGAGGCCACTAATTCAACTCTTTACTGCTTTTCACTTCTGCCATTTGGTGATTTTTCCTTCGAGGCTTTCAAGTTTGGCTATTTTAAAAATTCAAAGTGTATTATCGAGATTTTCCACATAGAGGGAAAGAAGTGTGTTTCCCACATCTGATCAAACACAATGGCAAATTCAAACTTTTGGATTATTTACAAATTAAAATTATGAAAAATCTCAAAATACAATAAATATAGGAAATAATTTTAGAGATGCAGTCCTTAAA
Source organism: Canis lupus familiaris (assembly GCF_011100685.1). NCBI lineage: Eukaryota > Metazoa > Chordata > Mammalia > Carnivora > Canidae > Canis > Canis lupus. The sequence continues at coordinate 46,996,176 of NC_049230.1, forward strand.
AAGGTTAAATATTAATTTATCTTATTGTATCACTTCTTTCTCAAAGAATGTTTAAAATGTTATAAATGGCACTGAAACATTATCCCAATTCCTTTTCCCCATTCTGTCCTCTTTTTCAAAGAACTATTTTCCTGAATTTGAAAATATTAATTCATTTAAAAAACAGTATGCCCATGACACAGTATCATAAGTAGGATTTTAAATGAAAAGTAATATATTTTTCTTTTATTTGTCTTTTCTTTTTAAAAAAGATTTTATTTATTCATGAGAGACACACAGAGAGAGAGATGCAGAGACACAGGCTGAGGGAGAAACAGGCTCCATGCAGGGAGCCCGATGTGGGACTCGATCCCAGGTCTCTAGGATCAGGCCCCGGGCTGAAGGCGGCACTAAATTGCTGAGCCACCTGGGTTGCCCAGGAAAGTAATATATTTTTCAAAACAAAAAATCAGTGAGAAGAATGGCATTGTTTTACATTTTTTTTTTCAGTTTTTCATATCTGGCTTAGTAGAAGATAGCTCATATTTGCTTCTGCATTTATGTTATCTTGTTTGAAGTATATGAAGAATACCCAGAAGCCTTATACAAACATTTAACTGGAAAGGGAGGAGTATTTTAATAGTCTTTTCAGTTAATTGTGGATATTATTCTTTGGTACTATATAAAACTTGATAAATGATAGTTTCTTAAAAATCAGTGGCAATGTGGAATCTGATACCATATTAGTGAACTTTTTGTCCTCTATGACGTTAAAACCCATTGAGTTTTTAAAAATTATATATGCATTATTGGTTTCAGAGATAGAGGTCAGTGATTCATCAGTCTTTTTTCATATTTATTTATTTACTGGGTTTTTCTTTCCACAATTTTTATTTTTTATTTATTTTATTCTTATAAATTTATTTTTTATTGTTCAATTTGCCAATATATAGAATAACACCCAGTGCTCATCCCATCAAGTGCCCCCCTCAGTGCCCGTCACCCAGTCACCCCCACCCCCCACTCACCTCCCCTAGTTCATTTCCCAGAGTTAGGAGTTTCTCATGTTCTGTCTCCCTCCCTGATATTTCCCACTCATTTTTTCTCCTTTCCCCTTTATTCCCTTTCACTATTTTTTATATTCCCCAAATGAACGAGACCATATAATGTTTGTCCTTCTCCGATTGACTTATTTCACTCAGTATTATACCCTCCAGTTCCATCCACGTCGAAGCAAATGATGGGTATTTGTCATCAGTCTTATATAACACCCAGTGCTCATCACATCATGTGATGAACATCATGTTCATCACCCAGTTAGTTACTCCAATGCATGACCCCCCATAACCCATTGAATTTATCTTGCGTTTTGAATTGATCTTTTACCCCAGTGTGACTTTGTCACATAATGCGTTGGTTATCTGAAAAATATTAACTCCCTAAGGTATATGAGTTATGTATATCTAACAAACATTCAGGTACTTCATTATATGTTGTTGACACATTCTTATTCCGTCTGTCTATCTGTATCTATCTATCATCTATCTATCTATCAATCATCTATCTATCTCATCATTGGTCTCATCATAAAAGTCTTAACATATTGGGAAGCTGCGGAGCTTACTATGACAGATAAAATTTTCCAAAATTCATATATTTGCTTGAAATCTCAAATATTATTATTGATAGTGTACACCATCAATTATTTTTCTTTTTTAAAAAAGATTTTATTTATTTATTTTTATTTTTTTATTTTTAGTTTTTTTAATTTATTTTTTATTGGTGTTCAATTTACTAACATACAGAATAACCCCCAGTGCCCGTCACCCATTCACTCCTACCCCCTGCCCTCCTCCCCTTCTACCACCCCTAGTTCATTTCCCAGAGTTAGCAGTCTTTACGTTCTGTCTCCCTTTCTGATATTTCCCACACATTTCTTCTCCCTTCCCTTATATTCCCTTTCACTATTATTTATATTCCCCAAATGAATGAGAACATATAATGTTTGCCCTTCTCCGACTGACTTGCTTCACTCAGCATAATACCCTCCAGTTCCATCCACGTTGAAGCAAATGGTGGGTATTTGTCATTTCTAATAGCTGAGTAATATTCCATTGTATACATAAACCACATCTACTCTTAACCATTCTAATCTCAGTTTTATCTTTAGTTTTATCCCTCTTTTTTCAATGTAGTGTTTATTTGTGTTTTATCTTTTTCCCTCAACTAATCTCCTACAAGTTTGTCCATTTTATTCTTTTAAAAGAACCAAACTTAAAAAAAATATTTATTTGTTCATGAGAGACACAGAGTCAAAGGGGCAGCGACACAGCAGAGGGAGAAGCAGGCTCCATGCAGGAAGCCCAATGTGAGACTTGATCCTGGAACTCCAGGATCATACTCTGAGCCAAAGGCAGAAGCTCAACGACTAAGCCACCCAGCCATCCCAAGAACCAAACTTTTTTGATCATCTATTGTATTTTGTTTTATTGATTTCTACTCTCCGTTTGTATCCTTTTTATGTTCCCTGTATTCATTCTGTTGTTCATTTATTTCAGAATCCTAAGAGGACACTTAGCTCAATAAACATGAAACTCTCTTTTTCCAATATAATCACTTAAAACAGTATTTTTCCCCTCATAACTTCATGTTTGCCATGTCCTAAAAGTTTTGACATGCATGTCTCTATACAGTGCTAAATATTTTCAAATTTTCATTTTGATTTCATTTCTAATCTTAAATTAGCTAGCATTTTGCCTCCCAATGTCCACAATTTGAGATTCTCTATTTGCCTTTTTGTCATTAACATCCAAATTAACTAAATTACGATCAGATTCTATTCCTTGATATTTGTTGAGGCTTTGTGTGTGTGTGTATGTCCTAGTACCTAATAATTGCCACAAATGTTCCATATATGCCTAAGAAAAATATTCTATTTCTAATCCCTGCATGTAAATGCCATATTAGTCCAGATCAAGCACATCAACCATGCTGTTCAGGTCTTCCATATTTTCACCATTCTTCTGTCCACTTGAGCCACCAATTGTCAAGAAAGACCTGCCAAGATTTCCTTTCATGATGATGAGCCTATAATTTTTTTCCTGTATTTATATCATATTTAAATAATATATTTAGAGATTTTTTTGAGGAACACACTTAAAATTGCTTTACCTTACTGACTTAAGTGGAGATGAGGCAAATGCAAGATTTTGGGGTGTGAAGTTATACAGTCTCCACTTCAATTCCCCGAATTACCTCATGCCAACCTCTGGAAAGCTTTCCCTAGGAACAGTCTTCCCAGAGCCCCATGCATGTCCTTGTTCCTCAGGCTGTAGATGAAAGGGTTCATCATGAGGGTCACCACAGCATGCATCACTGTAGCTACTGAGTCCTTCATGGAGTAGGTTTGGAGAGGCTGCAGATATACCATACAAAGTGTCCCATAGAAGAGGGAGACTACAGCCAAATGGGAGGCACAGGTGGAGAAAGCTTTGTACTTGCTAGAGGCTGAGAGTATTTGGAGGATGGCTCTGACAATCCAGACATAGGACATTATCATGAACCCTAGTGGGGTGAAGAAGATGAAGCAGCCTGTGGTAATCTGCACTGTGTGAATGATCTGGGTGTTGGAACATGCAAGCCTCAGCAGGATATACATCTCACAGAAGATGTAGTGGATCTTCCGGGATCCACAGAATGTCACCTTGGTCATGAAGAGCGTGAGGAAAAGGCCACAGAGGGCAGAAAGTGCCCAGCACAAGGCGAGGAGCAAAATACAGAGTCCAGGGCTCATGGCTGTGGTGTAGTGGAGGGGGCGGCAGATGGCTACATAGCGGTCATATGCCATTGTGGCCAAGATGAAGTTGTCCAGGGTCACCAAGGAGACCAGGAAGTAGAGCTGTGTCAGACATCTCCTGCATAGGAGATGGCTTTGTTCTGAGACTGGAGGCTCACTAATGTCTTGGGTTTTATATTGGTGACAAAGAAGAGGTCTGTGAAGGAGAGGTTGGCTAAGAATAAATACATGGGAGTGTGTAGGTGAGAGTTAGAGCCAATGGCCAGAATGATGAGCACATTTCCCACCACTGTGACCAGGTACATGGACAAGAGCATCCAGAACAAGATCTGCTGCTCTTTAGGACTCTCTGAGATCCCCAGGAGTGGGAACTCCGTGGCCTCACTCTGGTTGCTTCCATGCATTTCCCCAATTGCCTGCAAGATTAGTACCAACATTTACTAATTGAGTATTGAGTAAGGACATTCAGATAAGTAAAATCAACTATTTTCTTAGCATTAAAAATATCTTAAACTAAATTTTATAATTTTAAAAATGTGAACAAATTGGGATGCCTGGGTGGCTCAGTGGCTGAGCCTCTGCCTTTGGCCCAGGGCATGATCCTGGGGTCCTGGGATCAAGTCCCACATTGGGCTCCTCGCATGGAGCCTGTTTCTCCCTCTGCCTGTGTCTCTGCCTTTCTCTGTGTGTGTCTTTCATGAATAAATTTTAAAAATCTATAAAAATTAAAATGTGAACAATGAAGTAATAACAAAGAAAAGCATAACATGAAAAATCTTTATGCAACGTAGTCTTCCCAGGAAATTTTAATCTGACATACTCAATATTATAGAAGTAATGTCTATGTCTTACTTTAAATCCTATCAGTTTACAATATTCTTGAAATATTTAAAGATTAGCTTGTCATGGTTTTGATATTGCATAGATTTAAATGATATTTAAAATAGGCATAAGCATTATAGGAAATAGATATTATACAATTGGACAGAGGAGGGAGATAAGGACAAATATTGTAAGTGAAAAGAAAAAATATCATTAGTTGTTAATAGAATGGTCTATCTGGGAAACCTAAGACAATCGATTAAAATGCCATTAGAAGTAAAAAGAGATTTAAGTAGAGTGGCTAATCACACAATGAATAGACACAAAGCTAGTGGTACTCTCATAAGTATACACTGCAGTGATTAAGATTATGTAGTCAGACACTAGAATCCAGTGTGGGTGCTGCCACTTACTAGCTGTGAAACCTCAGGCCATTTAGCTGAGCTCTTTAAGATTCCATTTCTTTATTTGAAAAATGGTTCAGGAGTGGAGAAAATTAAATAGTAAACCACTTAACACAGAGTTTGCATGCAGTGAGCACTCAACAAATATTGCTTATTATTAATGTATACAGTAATCAGAAATAATAAGGCTAAAATCTAATGTGAAACAATCCCATCTACATTATCAATAAATTGATCTATGTATTAATATGTTAATAAAAATCAGGCATGAAAATATCATTTTCAATGGTGAAACACTGGGAGCCTTTCCCCTAAGATCAGGAACACGACAAGGATGTCCACTCTCACCACTGCTATTGAACAATGTACTAGAAGTCCTAGCCTCAACAATCAGGCAACAAAAAAGAAATAATAGGCATCCAAATTGGCAAAGAAGAAGTCAAACTCTCCCTCTTTGCAGATGACATGATACTGTACATAGAAAACCCAAAAGACTCCACCCCAAAACTGCTAGAACTCATACAGCAATTCGGCACTGTGGCAGGATACAAAATCAATGCCCAGAAATCAGTGGCATTTCTATACACTAACAATGAAACTGAAGAAAGAGAAATTAAGGAGTCAATCCCATTTACAATTGCACCCAAAAGCATAAGATACCTGGGAATAAACCTAACCAAAGAGGTAAAGAATCTATACCCTAAAAACTACAGAACACTTTGAAAGAAATTGGGGAAGACACAGATGGAAAAATATTCCATGCTCATGGATTGGAAGAATTAATATTGTGAAATATCAATGCTACCCACGGCAATTTACACATTCAATGCAGTCCCTATCAAAATACCATGGACTTTCTTCAGAGAGTTGGAACAAATAATCTTAAGATTTGTGTGGAATCAGAAAAAGACCCTGAATAGCCAGAGGAATATTGAAAAAGAAAACCATATCCGGGGGCATCACAATGCTAGATTTCAAGTTGTACTACAAAGCTGTGGTCATCAAGACAGTGTGGTACTGGCACAAAAACAGGCACATAGATCAATGGAACAGAATAGAGAACCCAGAAATGGGCCCTCAACTCTATGTTCAACTAATATACGACAAAGCAGGAAAGACTATATCCACTGGAAAAAGGGCAGTCTCTTCAATAAATGGTGTTGGGAAAATTGGACAGCCACATGCAGAAGAATGAAACTAGACCATTCTCTTACACCATACACAAAAATAAACTCAAAATGGATGAAATATCTAAATGTGAGACAAGAATCCATCAAAATCCTAGAGGAGAACACAGGCAACACCCTTTTTGAACTTGGCCACAGCAACTTCTTGCAAGATACATCTATGAAGGCAAGGGAAACAAAAGCAAAAATGAACTATTATTATCTCATCAAGATAAGAAGCTTTTGCACAGCAAAAGAAACAGTCAACAAAACTAAAAGACAGCAAAGAAACAAACAATCCAATCATAAAAGGGCAATACATGAACAGAAATCTCACAGAGGAAAACATAGACATGGCCAACAAGCACATGAGAAAATGCTCTGCATCACTTGCCATCAGGGAAATACAAATCAAAACCACAATGAGATACCACCTCACTCCAGTGAGAATGGGGAAAATTAACAAAACAGGAAACAACAAATGTTGGAGAGGATGTGGAGAAAGGGGAACCCTCTTGCACTGTTGGTGGGAATGTGAACTGGTGCAGGCACTCTAGAAAACTGTGTGGAGGTTCCTCAGAGAGTTAAAAATAGAACTGCCCTACAATTCAGTAATTGCACTGCTGGGTATTTACCCCAAAGATACAGATGCAGTGAAACGCCAGGACACCTGCACCCCAATGTGTATAGCAGCAATGTCCACAATAGCCAAACAGTGGGAGGAACCTTGGTGTCCATCGAAAGATGAATGGATAAAGAAGATGTGTTACATGTTTACAATGGAATATTACTCAGCCATTAGAAACAACAAATACCCATCATTTGCTTCGATGTGGATGGAACTGGAGGGTATTATGCTGAGTGAAATAAGTCAAACGGAGAAGGACAAACATTATATGGTCTCATTCATTTGGGGAATATAAAAAATAGTGAAAGAGCAAGAGAGAAAATGAGTGAAAATATCAGTGAGGGTGACAGAGCATGAGAGACTCCTAACTTTGGGAAGGGAACAAGGGATAGTGGAATGGAGGTGGGTAGGTGGGGGATGACTGGGTGACAGGTACTGAGGGGGGCATTTGGCGGGATGAGCACTGGGTATTATGCTACATATTGGCAAATAGAACTCCAATAAAAAAAAATCAGGCATGATCTTCAAATTCTCCAGAGAGGCATATTTAAAAATTTGATATATCAATAGATAAGCCAGATTCCAAATGGAAAACTGAAATATTACAAAGGTAAAAATTCTATTATCAACCTATTCAAAGTTTTTAAGAAACAAAAGCTAAATTAAAATCATGCTTATTTTTAGATGAAATTTATTTATTTTTATTTTTTTATATTACCCAGGAATTTTATTTATTTTTTATTAGAGATCAATTTGCCAACATATAGCATAACACCCAGTGCTCATCCTGCCTAGTGAAATTTAGATTAGCTTTTGTAAGACAACATGTTGAGTACTTTATATATAGATCTTATATTTATTTCACAAATAGCACTATTAGTTTCTATTTCTCCATTTTATAGATGAGATGACCAAGATTAAAAGGTTAATGAGTTTCCCAATGTTGCTCAACCAGTAACTTGTGGAGGTGGGATTTGATTACCCCTTTCTACTCCATGCCTTAACTGCTCCCCCAGACATTATATAAGGGTAAATGATGTCTACTTCTCTTCTCTATGGGTTTAGAGAAGAGCTCAAATGCTGGAGGAGGAAGCACTTTTCCAAACTTAAATCCATATGTCAATGGATGAGCTGTTATGGGCATTACAAAGGGAGTCTTATTCTTTAACATTTTCCCAAGCTTATGATTATCTCTTAATCCCCCTAAAGTAGGAAACCCTACTATCAGGAGAAAGAGACGTCAGGGGCCTAGTTGCTCCTCCATTCTGCCTACCACACAGACAGGAGGAGTCTCAGGCCACCTGTGTCTGCAGGGAATGATCCAGGATGCCCTAGGGAAGACTCATCTGTGGCTGGCCCTTTGGTGCTGTCTATGTGGTTGACAGAGAGAGAGAGGAGAGAGGAGAAAGGAGAGAAGAGAGAGAGAGAGAGAGAGAGAGAGAGAGAGAAGGAGGAAGAATGTATTATGGGCTTCCCATACAAGGGATATGGATTGGTCAGGTCAGGAGCTAGAAAATAAAAGAGAGACATGGATATCCAGGCTGTCTCCCAAAAGACTTGAGTGTTGTGTCAATGAAGAGAGGTGGCAGGGGAGGTGATTCCCCAACACAGAAGGCATTTGAATGGGCTTCATGATGTAGTGGACTAAGTGGTCATTTCAGAGCTGATGCAAGCAATTAGTGGAGTAGGTGAAGTTATGATCCCTTTGAACTCTAGGATTCCAAAAAATAGAGTAATTAGGTGGTAGTTCTTTGGCACTTGAGTGAAAATGGCAGTAATTCTTAGTAGAAGCTCTGGAGACTTTTTGTATATATAGCTTCCCACATTTGCTATTTTGTTACTGTATTATTCACCTATGGTTCAAAACCATGAATGAGATAATTTATTCTCCTGGTACTTAAGGAAAGGTTTTAACTGAAGAGATCCGTCCAAGGTCATGGAGTGATTTTGTGGCAAGGATGAGGCTTTGACCAGGAGTTCCAAGCCAGGTGTTTGCTTTGGTAGCCTAGATCTGGGAGGAGGTAGAAAACCTGGAAACAAGAAGTTAGCAAGGGGGGCGGGTGATGCTGCTTGCTTCTTAGGAAAGCAGAGTTTCAGAGAATGAGAACTGATGGACTCGTTCCAGAGACCACGCCAAGACCTCTCCCATCTCTAAATGGCCTAAGAATGAAAAGAACACCACTGTGACTGAGTGGCCCCAACCCTGAGCACACCAGCTACCACCTCAGTTTCTACAGAGGTCTTCCACCTCCTTGGATCTCATCAGAAACTATTTCCTTCCACAACTTGTTGCCTGGATTCAGGGCCCCTGAGGGAACTGATAAGGGGAACGAAGGAGGCATGGAAGAGGGCTGCAGAAAGTCAGAGGACATGAAGAGGGAATGACATCTTTGTTTTGTAGTCCTCAAGGCAAGTCTATCAGAATCACCTGTGATACTTTAAAACAAAAGCTGATTTTCTCGCTCCCTTCTCGGAAATGCTGATTCTGTTTTGAGAACCAAGTCCTTCTTAGCAGTCACCTGGTGATTCCCATTGTGCAGAAAATGCTACTCCGAGCTCTAAGACTCAATGGGTTCTGAACACTTGTGTAGTCAGACAGCCTTAGAGACACAAACCCCTCTGCAGTGAGGAGAGGAGTGGAGGGGTGGTATGGAAAAGTATTCCATCCCTGATGCTGGAAAACTGTCCTTTGGTACCTCCTGTGTTGCTCCCTAGCTGCAGGACCTGGAGGAGGATGTGCAACCTCCCTGAGCTTCCTCATCCCATTCATGCAGGGTTTCATGAAACCTTTCATGCAGGGTTGAGAATCACGTATGACAGAACATATGAAAGCACTTTGAAAACTGTAGAGTGCTAAAAAATCACAGATATTTCTAATTACCTTCAGCTGTTAAGGAACTAGATTATATGAAGACTATCAAAATTTGTATGTTTGAGAGAGAAAAGGTAAAGGAAAGGAAAAGGAGAGGAAAAGGAGAGAGATGTGAGCCTGTGATGTGCAGACCTTACCCATTGTACTACTGTGCTGCTCTCAGTTTCTTCCTAGATAAGATCCAACCAAAATATAAAAGATCCTAGGACATTGCTTTCTGAATAGAACTTGATGATTTGTATTTTTGGCTAAAGGTGAGAGGCACAGGAATTGGCTTCTGGATAAGCAGTCCATGCAAAAGAGGGGACAGAATGGCAGCTATGGATGCCCTGATGACGATGGAGGATCTGAGAACTGAGAATTCGTCCTAAGCTCAAAAAAGAAGGGACTGAACTGGAGCCACATCAGAGCTACTTATCAGTTTTGGAGAGACACTGGGGAGGCAATCCCAAGACAGCTTGTTGAGATGAACCTGGATAATTGCTCCAATGTTAATATCTATATGCAAAGGTCTTGGGAAATAAGTCTTGTTTACAAAGAATAAACAAATACCACCTTGGGCAGCAATCCTAAAACATGCCCTTAGAGTTAGATTCGGGCAGAAAGAAAGAACTACACACATGCTACAGCCTGGCTTTGAGTCATCAGAGGTCCAGAGAATCTCAAGCACTGAATTTGGATAATCCCAGATTGCTAGTGACTCCAAGTACTAAGTAAAAGAAAAAAAAATTTTTTTAAAGATTTTATTTATTTATTTATGAGAGATAGAGAGAGAGGCAGAGACACAGGCAGAAGGAGAAGTAGGCTCCCCTCAAGGAGCTTGATGTGAGACTTGTTCCTGGACACTGGGATCACACCCTGAACAGAAGTCAGATGTTCAAATGTTGAGCCACTCAGGCATCCCAGGAAAAGAAAAATTTAAAAATCTTATCTGTAGGAAAATAATATCAACTTCAAATTATTTTTCTTAATCATATTTTCAAGCACAGTTTTGAGCACAGACACAAAGACAGGCAGACACACAAGGAAATAAGAGACTGAAAGCAAGAGCCAACAGCTGAAAGGCATGTAATAGAACAGTCAGACACAGAATGAAAAATAATGATGTTTGTGACGTTTTGGATATAGAAGTGATCTGAAATGTTGGCAGGACTTTTTAGAAACTGAACAAACATGAATAATCGGCAGTCAGATTTAAAAAAAAAAACAACACATCACTAGACCTGCAGAAATGCTGTCTTGTTTTCTATTAGTCACTCACTGCTCCTGTGAGGGCAACAGACCCTGACTCCTAATAGCACGAATTAGTTCACCCATCTTTGTGCTTTACTGAAGTGGAAGTACCCCTCGGGTACTCCTATGTGTCTGCTTCTTTCACTCAACAGTCTATATGTGAGGTTCACCCACATTGTTATGTATGGTTGTGGGTTGTTAATTTTCATTGCTGTGTAGAGTTCTATTGTGTGACTGTGCCGTTAAAATCCATTCTACCATTGATGGGCACTTGTGGCTTCCAGTTTTTGGCTGTTAGGCATAATGCAGCTGCACATTCCTCTAAGGCATCTATCTGTAATACAGGGGCAATGTCTGGATGATACGGCAGGTGTTAATTTAGTTTAGAAGACAGTGCTCCACAGCTCCCCCTACTATTGGTAATACAGTAATTGTATGCTCCTTTAGCAGCCAGTGAGAGTTCCAGTTGCTCCACATTCTTAACATAAGTTGATGTTTTCCATCCTTTACATTGGAGCTTTTTGGTGGGTGTATGGTGGTATCTCATTGTGGCTTTAAGTTGCATGTCCCTGCTGACTAAGAAAGTTAAGCACTTTTTCATGTGGTTATTCTTCACAGGTAAATTTTCTTGTTCTTGTTCTTGTTCGAGTCCTGTGCCCACTTTTCTATTGGGCTGCCTATCCCTTTTATGTTGATTTGTGGGAGTTCTTTATGTGTTTATCTTAGGAGTCCTTTGTCAGATGTATGTAGTAATATCTTCCATTTAGTGGTTGTATTTCATTCAGCTATGGTGGGTCTGAGAAACAGGAGGTTTTAATTTTAAAATACTCCAACTTGTCATTTTGTATTTTATAGTTAGTGTTGTGTCTTGTTTAAGAATCTTTGCAAAATCTTTGCTAATATTCTCCTATGTTTGCCTCTAAAGGTTATATGGTTTTATCTTTCACATTTATTTAGATCTGCTGTCAACCTAGACTTGATTTTTATATCAGATGAGGGAGAGATCAAGATATTTTTTTTTTCTTCTAGGGGTGCCTGGGTGGCTCAGTCACTTGAATGCCTGACTCTTGGTTTTGGCTCAGATCATGGTCTTAGGGTCATGAGATCAAGCCCCCATCAGACTATGGGCTTAGTGAAGAGTCTGCTTGAGATCTCTCTTTCCTTCTCTCTTGACCATACCCTTGCTTACACTCTCTCTCTAAAAAAATATAAATAAATCATTTTTGAAAAAGATTTTTTTTTACCCCAAAGTGGATTTCCGATTTGTCCAGTTGTCCATTTATTGAAATGCTTATCCGGTCCTTGCTGCATTCAGTGTAAATATCCAGGATATTTACACACACCCCTCCACCTCTGGAGAGGGGCAATGGGTTGGAGATCAAATCACCAGTGGCCAATGATTTAATCAATCATGCCTATGTAATGAGGCTTCAATAGAAACCCAATAGGACAGAGTTCGAAGAGCTTCTGTGTTGGTGGCACATGGAGATTTGGGGAGAGGTGTATGCAGAGAGGGCATATAAGCTCCCTGCCCCTTCCCATATGTCTTGCCCTATACATCTCTTTCATCTGGTTGTTCATGAATAAGCAGTGATCTAGTAAGTAAAATGTTTCTCTGAGTTCTATAAGCTATTCTGAGAAAATTAATCCATCCCAAGAAGGGGATTGTTGGAACTCCAAACTATAGCTGGTCAGTCAGAAGCACAGGTAATGCCTTGGACTTGTAATTAGTGTCTAAATGGGGAGGAAGGCAGTCTTATAGGACTGAGCCCTTAAGCTGTGAGATTTGGTACTATCTCTAAGTAGATAGTGTTGAAATTGAGTTGAATTGAAGGACACCCAGCTGGTATCAGAGCACTGCCTGGTGGTGTTGAAAACACACACACATCAAAATTGCTGTCAGAATTGTATAACCTAAGTAGAATTTGGGTCTCACAATTACCTTCTTCCTTTTGCTGCTTCTGCTACCACCCCTATCATGAACATGTGTTGATATGCTTGAGAGTTTTGTTTTGAGGGAATGAAGAAGAGATGAGAGATAAGGAACTATAGAAATAAAGGACCAGATGGACTTTTCCAATGACAATCTGAGTTTTCTCAGAGAGAAGGAATGCAGGAAAAAGGCAACGAAGTAGTATTGTTTTGAGGCCCAAAGGACAAAAATTGCTCCAGACCAAAAGAGAGGGATTTCTTGCCATTTCCACCTGAACATCAGTGGTTGTGTCCAGAAGGACAATGGGTCAGAACTAAGCAGTGGGGACTGTGCCCAGCAGAGCATCAGGTAAGGGGTGGCCTCACCCAGGACATCGGCAGTGGATTGGTACAAGTTGTCTTCTTGCAGACAACCAGATCTTTAGAGAATTTCAGAGGTCAGAGACTATGAGTGGATGTGTGCTAGAGAACATAACAGATCCCACTAGGCCATAACTGGGAATATCTGGGTAATATTGGGGCTGTGGTCTTGTGTCAGACAAGTTGAAGAATTTGATTTTGTAGACTTTCAGTATTAGTGTTGGTGGCCTTATTTATTGCCAAGGCTGCTGTTGCTTGGTGGACATTGGGTTACATTCACATTTCTTTTTTTTTTAAGATGTTATTTATTTATTCATGACAGACACACAGAGAGGGGGAAAGAGAGGCAGAGACACAGGCAGAGGGAGAAGCAGGCTCCATGAAGGGAGCCTGATGTGGGACCCGATCCCGGGTCTCCAGGATCATGCCCTGGGCTGAAGGTGGTGCTAAACCGCTGAGCCACCTGGGCTGCCCATATTCACATTTCTTTTTTTCATCACAGCTGTATGAGCTCATTCTGAGTTGGTGCTATGTACTATGTACTCTATTCCCCATAGGATAATGCCTTGCACATGGTGAAGGAAATTTCCAGTCTCCACTTAAATGGCCTTTCCAAAATTACTTCATGTCAACCTCTGGAAGGCTTTCCCTAGGAACAGTCTTCCCAGAGCCCCATGCATGTCCTTGTTTCTCAGGCTGTAGATGAAAGGGTTCATCATGGGGGTCACCACAGCATACATCACTGTGGCTACTGAGTCCTTCATGGAGTAGGTGTGGAGAGGCTGCAGATATACCATACAAAGTGTCCCATAGAAGAGGGAGACTACAGCCAAATGGGAGGCACAGGTGGAGAAGGCTTTGTACTTGCTAGAGGCTGAGGGTATTCGGAGGATGGCTCTGACAATCCAGACATAGGACATTATCATGAACCCTAGTGGGGCGAGGAAGATGAAAGATCCTGTAGCAATCAGCACTGTATGATTTACTTGGGTGTTGGAGCATGCAAGCCTCAGCAGGACATACATCTCACAGAAGATGTAGTGGATCTTCCGGGATCCACAGAATGTCACTCTGGTCATTAGGAGGGTGTGGGTGAGGCCATAGAGGGCAGAAAGTGCCCAACACAAGGCGAGGAGCAAAATACAGAGTCCAGGGCTCATGGCTGTGGTGTAGTGGAGGGGGCGGCAGATGGCCACATAGCGGTCATATGCCATTGTGGCCAGGATGAGGTTGTCCAGGGCCACCAAGGAGACCAGGAAGTAAAGCTGTGTCAGACACCCTGCATAGGAGATGGCTTTGTTCTGAGACTGGAGGCTCACCAGCATCTTGGGTATTGTATTGGTGAATGGGTGACGGGCACTGGGTGTTATTCTGTATGTTAGTAAATTGAACACCAATATGTATTGGTGACGAAGAAGAGGTCAGTGAAGGAGAGGTTGGCCAGGAAGAAGTACATGGGAGTGTGCAGGCGGGGATCAAAGCTGATGGCCAGGATGATGAGCACATTTCCTACCACTGTGACCAGGTACATGGACAGGAACATCCAGAACTGGACCCGCTGCTGCTCAGGACTCTCAGAGAGCCCCAGGAGCAGGAACTCAGAGACTATAGTTTGGTTGCTTTCATCCATTTTTCCTACTGTCTGCAACATTAACACCAACAAATGTTTATTAAATGCTCTCAATTGAATAAGGACTTCAAATAAGCAAAATCAACTATTTTTTAGCATTAAAAATATCTTAGGCTAAATTTTATAATTTTTTGATATTAAACAATGCAATAGCATATAAAAGCAAAACATGGGAAATTTTTATACAACTCAATTATTCCAGCAACTTCTAATCTGGCCAAT
The DNA here is from genome assembly GCF_011100685.1 of Canis lupus familiaris. Lineage (NCBI taxonomy): Eukaryota > Metazoa > Chordata > Mammalia > Carnivora > Canidae > Canis > Canis lupus. Next base: position 47,011,220 of record NC_049230.1, read on the forward strand.
ACTCAATACTGTATGAATAATACACATATCTTATTTTAAATCATATCATCTTACAAATTTCTTGAAGTGCTTAAAGATTAGATGGTATATTATGATATTGTGTAGATATAAGTGATGTTTAAAACAGGTGTATGTGCTATAAGAAATTGGTATTATACAATTGGATGAAAGATATTGTAAAGGAAATGGAAAAATGATGATTTGCTGAGAGGATGACCTATTTGGGAAACCTAAAACAATTCACTGAAATGCCATTAGAAATAAAAATGGATTTGAAAACACTTCAAATCTGAGTTCTGACACTTTCTGTTAAACCCCCAGCTAGTTACCTGAGCTTTTATATATATATATATATTTTTTGTATAGCACATCTTCTTCTTTTTTAATTTATTTATAAATTTATTTTTTATTGGTGTTCAATTTGCCAACATATAGAATAACACCCAGTGCTCATCACGTCAAGTGCCCACCTCAGTGCCCCTCACCCAGTCACCCCCATCCCCCGTCCAACTCCTCTTCCACCACCCCTAGTTCGTTTCCCAGAGTTAGGAGTCTTTCATGTTCTGTCTCCCTTTCTGATATTTCCCACTCATTTTTTCTCCTTTTCCCCTTTATTCCCTTTCACTATTTTTTATATTTCCCAAATGCATAAGACCATATAATGTTTGTCCTTCTCCGATTGACTTATTTCACTCAGCATAATACCCTTCAGTTCCATCCACATCGAAGCAAATGGTGGGTATTTGTTGTTTCTAATGGCTGAGTAATATTCCATTGTATACATAGACCACATCTTCTTTATCCGTTCATCTTTCGATGGACACTGAGGCTCCTTCCACAGTTTGGCTATTGTGGACATTGCTGCTATAAACATCGGGGTGCACATCTTTTTTTATATATAAATTTATTTTTTATTGGTGTTCAATTTGCCAACATATAGAATAACACCCAGTGCTCATCCCGTCAAGTGCCCACCTCAGTGCCTGTCACCCATTCACCCCCACCCTCCGCCTGAGCTTTTTTAAGACTTTCTGTGAAAAGTGGATCATGGTGAGAATAAAATGAAGTAATAAAAAGCTGGCCTACTTTAAGTATTTAAGAAATGAATGAAGTAATAAAAAACTGGTCTGTAGTAAGTACTCAAGAAATATTTATTATTATTATTATTTTGTTATTATTTTTATTTTTATTATATGTAAGCAATAGTCAAGAATAATAAGTTTAAAAAATAATGTGAAAGGATACGTGGCTGGCTCTGTAGAATGCACATGTGACTCTTGATTTCGGGTTCATGAGTTGAAAAACTTCACTGGGTGTAGAGATTACTTAAAAAAAATTACATATACATATTATATATTATAGATTATGCTATATGTTATAATTATATATGTTATATTTATATTATAATTATATATTATGATATTATAATGTGAAACAATGCCGTCTACATCATCAACAAACAAATCTATGCATTAAAATGTTGATATTCAGTCGGGGTCTCCTAATTCTTCAGAGAAGCATATAGTGGAAACTTAGTAAGTGGAAAAGCATACCAAGATTCCCAAGGTTTTTATTCTACTGCATGAATCTAAAATTTGAACTATTTGAAGTAAAACTTTGAATAGGGTTTTTAAGAAAACATCTATGTTTAACTTCAAAATAAGCACTTCCCTGCCAAATATAAAGGGTTATAAAACTATGTGGTACTGGTGCTGGAATGAACAGATCAACCAAACAGGTTCAAGTACAGACCAAAGAACATGTAGGATTCAGTGTATTATTACTGTAGCACTTTGGGAAAAAACTGTTGTATTATTCAATAAATGGCATTGAGACAATTGTCTCATTATTTTAGAGGAATATGAGATCCATATTTTGTTTTTTACCAAACACATTTCAAGCATACCAAAGATTAAAATAACATGTCTTTTTTCCTTTCAAAAATCTAAAATATAAGAAATAAAAATCTTAAAAACAGCAAAAAGAATAAAAAGGAGGACATATAAATAAGTTATATTGAATTTCACTGTGTGGAGATAAATAACAATGTATTATTTAACATTTGTATTATTTGAGATGCAAAGGGTGAAAAAGACCAGGCTAAGAAGTCTGGATCAAAGAGCATTACAGAGAATTACATGTGCAAAGCATGTGAGCTGAACCTTCATTGTATATAAGGAGTTAAATATGGGTCAGTATGGTTGGGGTGAAGGGGAAAGTGGTGAGATGTAGGATGGTGCAGGTAAGCAGGGGTCAGGTCATGCAGAACCTTGCTAGGAATTAAAATTTTTATTTTAAGTACAGTAAAAAGCCTTAAAAAGCTTAAGCAGAAGAAGGTATATTTATTAACTGTTCTTTTTTTATTAACTGTTCTTCTATTTGTATTTTACCAATAGTGTTTTGATAATTAACTATGGATTTTCATTATTAATCAAATGCTTTTTCAGTGCTATTACACTGATAGCTTTGGTAATAATTGAACCATACTTGGATTTAAATTAAATTAAATTAAATTTAAATAGAAGGAAAGCAAACACCATCCCAAATTCTGCCTTGCAACCAACTGTAACATTTTGGTGAACATACTTTCTCAGTTTTTTTGTTTCAGTTACCTTATGCACTCGACAATGTGATGGGTAAATTCTCCAAGTCAATATTGTGACTTATCATATAATTTTCTTCCTGAATAACTTTATATTGCTGCCTGCATGATTTTTTGTTTAGTCTAAAAATTAAAATTTACTAAGTTCTGTTCAGTAATTACACTGAATTCTACTGTGTGGAGATAGATAGCTTCACATTTTGATATTTTTATTATTTGAGATATGAAGGATGTTTCTCCACTGATTTATCTGACCTACAATGTCCTTATCAACCTTAAAATTTTTTTAAAATTTTTTATTGGTGTTCAATTTACTAACATACAGAATAACCCCCAGTGCCCGTCACCCATTCACTCCCACCCCCCACCCTCCTCCCCTTCTACCACCCCTAGTTCGTTTCCCAGAGTTAGCAGTCTTTACGTTCTGTCTCCCTTTCTGATATTGCCCACACATTTCTTCTCCCTTCCCTTATATTCCCTTTCACTATTATTTATATTCCCCAAATGAATGAGAACATATAATGTTTGTCCTTCTCTGACTGACTTACTTCACTCAGCATAATACCCTCCAGTTCCATCCACGTTGAAGCAAATGGTGGGTATTTGTTATTTCTAATAGCTGAGTAATATTCCATTTCAACCTTAAAATTATGTCTCCTTTCATTTTATGAAAATCTTCTTTCGTTTTTTCCTTATTTTTTCTGTTACATTTGTGGGAATTTATACTATAAATATACAGTAACTATAAATTAACATTTTATTTTGGTAACACTACTCCATCTCATCTAAAGAACCTGTAGTAAACCCCAACCTGCATTTCTGAAAATGAATAGACCAATTAAAGTAGTGTTTTGAATAGACTCAATAGTCTAATAGAAGAGTATCATTCCAAGTATTCAGATGAATGATCCTTTTATACAGAAGACTTTATATAAAAAACAAAACTTTAAAAAATTAATTAATGATACCAATAGCAGGTAGATATTGCATCTGTCAAAAGAGAATGCCCCTCTATTAACAAAATTTCCTTTTGGGTGAAAAATAAGATCATGGAATTTAAAAATATAATGGTAGGCAATTGACTTTTGGCATGACAATATGAGAAGTTCCACTGACCCACTCCCCAATGACACTTGTGAAAATATCAAAATAGAAGGTTTTAAAACTGATGGAAATGGTCCTAAGGGCAAATAGCAAACGAAGAAGTGTTCAAGAACATCTTTGAAAATTCAGTAAGAAATATGGAAAATAAAAATATGAGTAAACAGCAATCCCTGAATAACTAGAGTGGCTATACATTAGCCTTTAAATATAAAAGTAGATTTTAGAGATTAAAAATAGGCTTTAAAAAATAAAAAATAAAAATAGGCTTTAATTTAAAAAGATTGTTAGAAATAAAGGGAGACATTTAAAAGGGTAAATTGATCAGTAAGATATAACGATTGTAAATACATATACACTAAAATATATAATGCAAACACAAACACATAAAAAGAGAAATACATAATTTAAAATGAGTAGGTGGAGATTTCAACATCATACTTTCAGTAGTGGATTGAACAACTAAGCAGAAAATCAACAAGGAAGAAGAGGACTTGAGAATACTATATATATTATATATATATATTTTAAGATTTATTTATTATTTATTTGAGAGATAGAGAGAGCAGGGATGAGAGCAGAGGGAGAGGGAGAGAATCTGAAGCAGAGTCTGACATAGGGCTCAATCTCATGACCCTGAGATCATGACCTGAGCTGAAACCAAGAGTAGGACACTCAACTGACTGAGCCACTCAGGCATCCCTTGAGCAATACTATAAATCAACTATACCTGACAGATATCTATAGAACACTCTGTCCAACAACAACAGAACAAGATTATTTTCAAGGGACATTAGACCATTCTCCAGGATAGTAGTACCTGGATGGCTCAGTCAGTTAAGTGTCTGCCTTCAGCTCAGGACATGATCCCAGAGTCCTGGAATTGAGCCCTGCATTGAGCTCTGCTCAGTGGGGAGTCTGCCTCTCCCTCTGACTGCTTGTGCTCTCTCTTTTTGTGTCAAATAAATAAATAAGTTCTTTTAAAAAAGAACATTCTCCAGGATAGACCATATGCTAGGCCATAAAACAAACCTCAATAAATTTAAAAGGGTAAAAATAGCACCAAATATGTTCTTTAAGTGCAATGGAATGAAATTAGAAATTAATAGCTGGAAAATCTTGAGAACATTCACATATTTGTGGAAATTAAATTAAAGACACACTCCAAAATAGCCAATGGGTCAAAGAAAAAATAAAAAACAAAATCAAAAATACTTTGAAATGAATGAAAATGAAGATAAAACGTACCAAATTTATGGAATGTAGCTAAAGCAGCTTTTAGAAGGAATAGTTTTATTATAAATACCTATATTAGGAAAGAAAGAAGATCTCAAATCAATAACCTAGCCTTATGTGGTTAACATGGTAATAGTCCCCAAATAGATCTACAGATTCAGTGTGATCATATTAGAATCCTACCTGTCTTATTTCAGAAATTGTAAAATTCATATGGAATTTAAAGGGACTCAGAATAGCCAAAATAATCCTGAAAAACAATAGCAAATTTGGAGAATTCACTTCCCCAATTTCATAACTTACTACAAAGCAACAGTAATGAAGATAATGTGGTATTGGCACAAGGATAGACATACAGATCAATAGAATAGAATTGAGAGTCCAGAAATAAGCCCATGTATCTATGGTCAACTGATTTTTGACAAGGGTATGCAGATTACACAGCAGGGAAAAGATATTTTCAACAAATAGTGCTGGCATTGATAGCCACATGGCAAAGTTGGATCTTATCACACACCATATATAAAAATTAATTTCACAAAGCATAAGAGACTCTTAACTATAGGAAAAAACTGAGGGTAGCTGGAGGGGAGGTGTGTAGAAGGATGAGATAACTGGGTGATGGGCATTAGGGAGGGCACTTGATGTAATGAGCACTGGGTATTACATGCACCTGATGAATCACTAAACTCTACTTCTGAAACCAATAATTATTGTATGTTAATTAATTAAATTTAAATAAAAAAATAAGTTGAAATGGACTAATTTGAAATTGAATGTAAGAGCTAAAGTTATAAAACTCTTAGAAGAAAACCTAGGGAAATTTTGAGATCTTGGATTTAGTGAAGGGTTCTAAGATATGACACCAAAAAGACATACAACAAGAGAAATGCCACATTCACAAGAATGTCATTGATAAGGGAAAACAATGAAAAATTATGAAAATTATGACATTAAATTTATGAAAAATTATGCCATATTTCATTTTCATAAAAGTAAAATACCTCTCACATCAAAACATCATAAATAAAAAGCAAAAAATACAGATAAATTAAAAATGGCAAGAAGGAAAAATACTTGCCATGTATGTGATAGACGAAGGCTTCGTATGCTTAATAGAGAACTACTTTAAGCTGATAATAAAACTGTCATTGGAAAATAGCAATAGACTTGAATGTGTAATTCACAAAAGAAGGAGGTCAAAGTCAATAAATATATGTAACTTTACTACTCATAAAGAGATGGGATGAACAGGCAATTTTATATTGATGAAATAAATAATTATACTTTTCTAGAGGGAAACTTGACATTTCATGTTATAAGCTCTTAAGGTCCCTCTGAGCAATCTCAGTTTAGGAGCAGATGTAGATGTGGGAACTGTGAGTACCTTGGAGATGTGAGTACTTTGGAGCTCCAGTATGTGGTTGAGGAGGGCGCTGGAGGCCTGGAGTTTAGCCTGTGTGTAGATTTGTTATCTCACTGAAAGCATTTAACTCCCAGATGTTTGGTGTCCATAGTATAGTGGGAGGAAAGTTTGAGTCATATATTTAGGTCCAAACCTGAATTTAACACATACAAGTGTTTTCTGAACAAACCACTACCCTTTACTGAGTATTTGGCCAGACAACATATTAACTGACATCTCTCTCTCCTGCTGCCCCTCCTGTAGTGCACAATAGCACTACTTTTTTCTATTATCCCGTTTTATAGATGAGGTGATTGAGAGTTAGGAGGCTGACGAATTTCCCAATTCCCTCAAAACTAGTAACTGATGGAGTTGGGATTTGACTTTCCTTTTGTCTCTTAGTCCACACCCTAACTGCTATACCACACATTAAACAAGAGTAAAGATGCCTAATCACTGGGGGTTTAGAGAAGCATTCAAGTGCTGAATGTGGAAGCACTTCTTCAACTTAAAGCTCTGTGTAAATTGGAGGTGCTGGTATGAGGATCTCAAAAGGAGTCCTCTTCTTACTCGTTTCCCTATGTTTCTGACTGCCTGACATCTCTGCCACAGTAGGAAATCCTGCTCTTAGAACCAAGAGGGATAGATAGCCCCATTTTTGTCTCTATCCTGGACATGGTTCTTCTTCCCAACTCACACAGGAGCAGCTTCAGCCTTCCTGTGTGTACAGGCAGTGACCCAGGATGTTGAGGAGACACTTATTTGTGGCTGGCCCCTTGGTGCTCTCTACCGGAAGAGAGAAGCGTGAGAGAATGTATTATGAGGTGGATTAGTCAAGTCAGGAGATAGCAAATAAAAGAGACACAGAAAGACAAGTTAGGCTATCTTCCAGATGACTTAAGTGTCATGCCTGCAAAGGGAACTGGCTGGGGGAAGTGATTCCCCATCATGGGAGACTTTCAGACAGGCTCATGATATAGTGATATAGGCTGAGTGATCGTTTCAGAGTTGATTCAAGCATTTAGTGGAGGTGAATGTGGTTAATTTCTCTTTTACCCCAAGATTCCAAATTACAGAATAATCATGTGCTGGTCCTTTGGTATTTGAGTTAAAATGGGGGTGATCCTTAGGACATGCTTTTTTGTGGGCTCACATCTATTTGTTACTCATATAGCTCTGCTAAGTTTCTATACTAAGACTGAGCGCTTTTGTTTCTCAGAGTGTTTTAAGCTTCAAGTTGAAGAGACTGTTTGCCTCTCAGGAAAGCAAAGAGTTTCAGTGAAAATAGGACCAGATGGGCTCATCCCAGAGGCCACTCCAAGACCTCCAGAGTGACCTGAGGATGAAAAAGAACACCATGGCAATGGCCTGACGGTCCCAGCTCTGAGCACTGGCCACCATTTCTGCTTCTGCCATGAACACAAAGATCTTCCACCTCCTTAGATCTCATCAGACTATTTCTTTCTGCAGCCTATTGCCTGAATTCAGCGTTCTCTGGGACATCCCTCTGACAGGAGGGAGGAAGAAAGGAGGGAAGAAAGCTGGAGAAAGTCAAAAGACACCTGGAAGGAATGATAGCCTCCTCTCTAGCCCTCAGGGCAAATGTCTTTTGTGTGCATCAGAATCGCCTGTAATACTTTAAAACAAAAAGCCGATTTTCTGGCTCCCTTCCTTGAAATATTATTTCTGTTTTGAGGACCAAGTCCTTTTTAGCAATCACTGATTTTTCTGATGGTGCACTTTAGGAAATCCTGTTTGAGTCTGTAAGAGTCAGTGGTTTCTGAACACTAGTGTGGTCAGTTGGCCTTAGGACACAAGGCTTTCTGTGGTGTGGCTGGATGGAGAGGGGAGAGAATAGGGAGTGGGGGACTGTATGGGCAAGGGCTCCAAAGTCAGCATAGAAAACTGTCCTTTTATCCCTATCTGCATGAGCTGTGAGCCTCCGCATCTCACCCATGAAGCCCTTTTTGCAGGCTTGAGAATTACATGTGTTGGCATGTGACAGAGCTTTGAAAACCATGGAGTTCTAAGAGGTGGGAGGGATTGTTGTATTCCCTTTAAATACTAAGGAGTTAGATTATATGAAAAATTTTAAAGTATGTGGGTATGTTCATGAGAGAGCTAATGGAGAAAACTGGTTGTGTGTGTGTGTATGTGTGTGAGTGAGTGAGTGAGAGAGAGAAAGAGACTGAGAGAGACATGCACACAGAGAAACAGAGAGACAGAGAATATCTGAGATGTCAAGACCTTACCCACTGCTCTGTGCTGCTCTCAGAGTTGGGTAGTACACTGCCTCCAGATTCCTTTTCAGGATGAAAATTCCATCAGGACACAAAGTACCTTAGGGCATTATTTCTGAATAGAATGGGAATTGATGCCTGGATTTTCAGTGCTTGCACAAAAAGAGAAGAATTTAAGTCTGTGGATACTCCAATGAGCTTGGTGAATCTGAGAACTGAACCCTGGATATAAGGTTTATGAAAAAAGGAACTGAACTGGAGCCATATCAGAGCTTATTTATCAGTTTTGGAGAGACACTGGGGAGGCAATCCCAAGACAGCTTGTTGAGATGAACCTGAATAATTGCTCCAATGTTAATATCTATATGCAAAGGTCTTGGGAAATAAGTCTTGTTTACAAGGAATAAACAAATACCACCTTGGGCAGCAATCCTAAAATATGCCCTAGGAGTTAGATTCAGCCGGAAAGAAAGAACTACACACATGCTATACCCTGGCTTTGAGTCATCAGAGGTCCAGAGAATCTCAAGCACTGAATTTGGATAATCCCAGATTGCTAGTGACTCCAAGTACTAAGTAAAAGAAAAAAAAATGTTTTAAAGATTTTATTTATTTATTCATGAGAGATAGAGAGAGAGGCAGAGACACAGGCAGAAGGAGAAGTAGGCTCCCCTCAAGGAGCTTGATGTGGGACTCGATTCCAGACATTGGGATCACTCCCTTAGCAGAAGTCAGATGTTCAACCGCTGAGCCACTCAGCATCTCAGTAAAAAAAAAAATTTAGAAAATCTTATCTGTAGGAAAATAATATCAACTTCAAATTATTTTTCTCTATTGTATTTTCAAGCAGTTTTGAGCACAGACACAAAGACAGGCAGACACACAAGGAAATAAGAGACTGAAAGCAAGAGCCAACAGCTGAAAGGCATATAGTAGAACAGTCAGACACAGAACGAAAAATAATGATGTTTGTGACTTTTTTTTGTTTCTTTTTTTACTTTTTTATTGTTTTGATTTTTTTTTTGTTTTGTTTTGTTTTGTTTTTTTGGTATATTTTTTTATTGGAGTTCGTTTAAAAATTTTCTTTGTAGACACCTTAGTGACACATTCTTGCAGGTTTGTTTGTCAGAGAATGCCATTCAGTTTTGAAGAATGTTTTTGCTGTATACAGTCTCTAATTATTTCAACAATTAAAAGATGACATGGTAATGTCTTCTCCTCATCATTTCTATTATGAAGTTAGTTGTTGTTCTAATTGTTACTCCTGTGAAGACAATGTGCCCCTACTCTCATCCCTAGTTGTTTTAAGAGTTTTCTTTCTATTTGGTTTTACATGTGTAGATTTAGTTTTGTTTGAATTTATACAACAGGGTTAGCTGAACAACCTAAACATGTAGTTTTATGTCTTTTATTTGTTTGGAAAATATTTGGTCATTATTTTCTCAAATATTGCTCCCTCTTTTTCATTTTCTTTCTCCTGTCTTTTTTGGATTCCAGTGATACATATGTTAGATTTACAGTGCATGTCCCACATATCTCTTATGGTCTCATCTGTTTTTTTTCTTTAAATTTTAAATTCAGTTTTGGTATTTTATAATGACATATCTTCTAGTTTATTAATTCTATACCCTGCTATTTCCAGTCTGCTGTTAAACGTACCCACTAAATTCTTAATTCCAGATACTCTATTTTTCACTTCTAGAATATTCACTGATTTCTTTTTATATATATGTCACTTCCTGGTGAAAATTATGCATCCTTTCATTATTTTCAGATATTAATTATTGTGTTTTAAATTCCTTATCTGCCACCTCTAAAATCAGCTTATGTTTGCTGCTTCTTTTCTTTTCTCTTCCTCCTTCTCCTTTATTTTGTTTTTCTCTTCATTATTGGCAACAATATTTTGCCTCTTCCATATTTCTGGTCTTTTTTATTGTATGCTGAACATTATTACCATTAGGATTGCTGTGGCTCCAGATGATGTCATCTTCTAATAGAGATGATTCTCCCTTTCCTGCTATGCAGATATGGTGAATGGGTTGATCACTTTATTACAACCAGGGATTAGTTTTGGCTTATGGCTGGGTTGCAGACTTAGGAAGACTAAATTTATTACTTCCTAGGGTGTGTTTCTCCCAGGCTTTTGATTGAAAACCTGATGAGTTCCTCAGCTCTAAAAGATAATGGGAGATTCTCTTTAGAGTTGTTTTTTTTCCTTTAGCTCTTTAGCCTCTTGCTCCATGAAACCTCAAAATTTGGCAAATAATATTGAGAAAAAGGCCAGATATGTGTTTGAAGAAGGCCTCTTCTTTTGATGAATCTTGGATTTCAGTCCTGAAAGACTGTAGGACATTTTTTGCTGACTTTTTAAAAACGTGTCCTCATTTTTTAGAATTGCACCAGATTCATCAAATGTCCCCTGAGGAAAAGCAGCTATGTGTTTATGTCCCCTCAAATTTCCAGCAAGCATCCACTGCCATAAGCTCGGATGCTTCCTATTTCCTTAGCAGAAATCCTCTGTCTCAGTCTGTGCCCAGGAAATAGCCTCCACATAAAATTAGTCAGTTGTACTTACCTCATCTCAGAGCATTCTCTCTCTCTCTGAAACTTTAATTTGTGTAGTTTTTGTTGCTTTTGCAACTCTTTGATGCCTTTTATTATTTAAAAAGTTATTTGTTGTTGTTGTTTTTTAAATGATTGCTGTGCAGAACATTGCTTGATGCAATCCACTATATTCTATATGAATGGAGAGATTTGTTTACTTTATTTCCTTTTTTAAATTTTAAAAAAATTTTTAATTTTTTAATAATAAATTTATTTTTTATTGGTGTTCAATTTGCCAACATACAGAATAACACCCAGTGTTCATCCCGTTAAGTGCCCCCCTCACAGCCCATCATAATTTCTATTATGAAATTCCATTCACCTCCACCACCCGCCCTCCACCCCTTCCACCACCCCTTGTTCGTTTCCTAGAGGTAGGAGTCTTTATGTTCTGTCTCCCTTTCTGATATTTCCTACCCATTTCTTCTCCCTTTCCTTCTATTCCCGTTCACTATTATTTATATTCCCCAAATGAATGAGAACATATAATGTTTGTCCTTCTCCGATTGACTTACTTCACTCAGCATAATACCCTCCAGTTCCATCCACGTTGAAGCAAATGGTGGGTATTTGTCGTTTCTAATGGCTGAGGAATATTCCATTGTATACATAAACCACAGCTTCTTTATCCATTCCTCTTTCGATGGACACCGAGGCTCCTTCCACAGTTTGGCTATTGTGGACATTGCTGCTAGAAACATCGGGGTGCAGGTGTCCCGGCGTTTCATTGCATCTGTATCTTTGGGGTAAATACCCAGCAGTGCAATTGCTGGGTCGTAGGGCAGGTCTATTTTTAATTCTTTGAGGAACCTCCACACAGTTTTCCAGAGTGGCTGCACCAGTTCACATTCCCACCAACAGTGCAAGAGGGTTCCCCTTTCTCCACATCCTCTCCAACATTTGTGGTTTCCTGTCTTGTTAATTTTCACCATGCTCACTGGTGTGAGGTGGTATCTCATTGTGGTTTTGATTTGTATTTCCCTGATGGCAAGTGATGCAGAGCATTTTCTCATGTGCATGTTGGCCATGTCTATGTCTTCCTCTGTGGGATTTCTGTTCATGTCTTTTGCCCATTTCATGATTCGATTGTTTGTTTCTTTGCTGTTGAGTTTAATAAGTTCTTTATAGATTTGGAAACTAGCCCTTTATCTGATACGTCATTTGCAAATATCTTCTCCCATTCTGTAGGTTGTCTTTTGGTTTTGTTGACTGTATCCTTTGCTGTGCAAAAGCTTCTTATCTTGATTAAGTCCCAATAGTTCGTTTTTGCTTTTGTTTCCCTTGCTTTCATACATGTATCTTGCAAGAAGTTACTGTGGCTGAGTTCAAAAAGGGTGTTGCCTGTGTTCTCCTCTAGGATGTTGATGGAATCTTGTCTCACATTTAGATCTTTCATCTATTTTGAGTTTATCTTTGTGTATGGTGCAAGAGAGTGGTCTAGTTTCATTCTTCTGCATGTGGATGTCCAATTTTCCCAGCACCATTTATTGAAGAGACTGTCTTTCTTCCACTGGATAGTCTTTCCTCCTTTATCGAATATTAGTTGACCATAAAGTTCAGAGTCCACTTCTGGGTTCTCTATTCTGTTCCATTGATCTATGTGTCTGTTTTTGTGCCAGTACCACACTGTCTTGATGACCACAGCTTTGTAGTACAACCTGAAATCTGGCATTGTGATGCCCCCAGATATGGTTTTCTTTTTTAAAATTCCCCTGCTATTCGGGGTCTTTTCTGATTCCACACAAATCTTAAAATAATTTGTTCTAACTCTCTGAAGAAAGTCCATGGTATTTTGATAGGGATTGCATTAAACGTGTATATTGCCCTGGGTAACATTGACATTTTCACAATATTAATTCTGCCAATCCATGAGAATGGAATATTTTTCTATCTCTTTGTGTCTTCCTCAATTACTTTCAGAAGTGTTCTGTAGTTTTTCGGGTATAGATCCTTTACCTCTTTGGTTAGGTTTATTCCTAGGTATCTTATGCTTTTGGGTGCAATTGTAAATGGGATTGACCCCTTAATTTCTCTTTCTTCAGTCTCATTGTTAGTGTATAGAAATGCCATTGATTTCTGGGCATTGATTTTGTATCCTGCCACACTACCAAATTGCTGTATGAGTTCTAGCAATCTTGGGGTGGAGGCTTTTGGGTTTTCTATGTAGGGTATCATGTCATTCGGCGAAGAGGGAGAGTTTGACTTCTTCTTTGCCAATTTGAATGCCTTTAATGTCTTTTTGTTGTCTGATTGCTGAGGCTAGGACTTCCAGTACTATGTTGAATAGCAGTGATGAGAGTGGACATCCCTGTCTTGTTCCTGATCTTAGGGGAAAGGCTCTCAGTGCTTCCCCATTGAGAATGATATTTGCTGTGGGCTTTTCGTAGATGGCTTTTAAGATGTCGAGGAATGTTCATTGTATCCCTACACCCTGAAGAGTTTTGATCAGGAATGGATGCTGTATTTTGTCAAATGCTTTCTCTGCATCTAATGAGAGGATCATATGGTTCTTGGTTTTTCTCTTCCTGATATGATGAATCACATTGATTGTTTTACGACTGTTGAACCAGCCTTGTGTCCCGGGGATAAATCCTACCTTGGTCATGGTGAATAATTTTCTTACAGTACTGTTAGATCCTATTGGCTAGTATCTTGTTGAGAATTTTTGCATCCATGTTCATCAGGGATATTGGTCTATAATTCTTTTTGGTGGGGTCTTTGTCTCGTTTTGGAATTAAGGTGATGCTGGCCTCATAGAACGAATTTGGAAGTACTCCATCCTCTTTCTATCTTTCCAAACAGCTTTAGGAGAATAGGTATGGTTTCTTCTTTAAACGTTTGATAGAATTCCCCTGGGAAGCCATCTGGCCCTGGACTTTTGTGTCTTGGGAGGTTTTTGATGACTGCTTCATATTCCTCCCTGGTTATTGGCCTGTTCAGGTTTTCTATTTCTTCCTGTACCAGTTTTGGTAGTTTGTGGCTTTCCAGGAATGCGTCCACTTCCTCTAGGTTGCCTAATTTATTGGCGTATAGCTGTTCATAATATGTTTTTAAAATCGTTTGTATTTCCTTGGTGTTGGTAGTGATCTCTCCTTTCTCATTCATGATTTTATTAATTTGGGTCTTCTCTCTCTTCTATTTAATAAGGCTGGCTAATGGTTTATCTATCTTATTAATTCTTTCAAAGAACCAACTCCTGGTTTTGTTGATCTGTTCCACAGTTCTTCTGGTCTCGATTTCGTTGAGTTCTGCTCGAATCTTAATTAACTCTCTTCTGCTGCTGGGTGTAGGATCTATCTGCTGTTTTTTTCTCTAGCTCCTTTATGTGTAAGGTTAGCTTTTGTATTTGAGTTCTTTCCAGTTTTTGAATGGATGCTTGTATTGCGATGTATTTCCCCCTCAAGACTGCTTTTGCTGCATCCCAAAGATTTTGAACGGTTGTATCTTCATTCTCATTAGTTTCCATGAATCTTTTTAATTCTTCCTTAATCTCCTGGTTGACCCTTGCATCTTTTAGCAGGATGGTCCTTAACCTCCACGTGTTTGAGGTCCTTCCAAACTTCTTGTTGTGATTTAGTTCTAATTTCAAGGCATTATGGTCTGAGAATACGCAGGGGACGATCCCAATCTTTTGGTATCGGTTCAGACCCGATTTGTGACCCAGTATGTGGTCTATTCTGGAGAAAGTTCCGTGTGCACTTGAGAAGAATGTGTATTCAGTTGAGTTTGGATGTAAAGTTCTGTAGGTATCTGTGAAATCCATCTGGTCCAGTGTATCATTTAAAGCTCTCGTTTCTTTGGAGATGTTGTGCTTAGAAGCCCTATCGAGTATAGAAAGAGGTAGATTGAAGTCACCAAGTATAAGTGTATTATTATCTAAGTATTTCTTCCCTTTGGTTATTAATTGATTTAAATATTTGGCAGCTCCCACATGCGGGGCATATATATTAATGATTGTTAAGTCCTCTTGTTGGATAGATCCTTTAAGTATGAGATAGTGTCCCTCTTCATCTCTCACTACAGTCTTCGGGGTAAATTTTAGTTTATCTGATATAAGGATGGCTACCCCTGCTTTCTTTTGAGGACCATTCAAATGGTAAATGGTTCTCCAATCTTTTATTTTCAGGCTGTAGGTGTCCTTCTGTCTAAAATGAGTCTCTTGTAGACAGCAAATAGATGGGTCCTGCTTTTTTATCCAGTCTGAAACCCTGCGCCTTTTGATGGGGTCATTAAGCCCGTTCAGGTTCAGAGTTACTATTGAAAGGTATGAGTTTAGTGTCATCATGATATCTATTCAGTCCTTGTTTTTGTGGATTGTTCCCCTGGACTTCTTCTTAAAGGGGAATTTTAAGAGTCCCCCTTAAAATTTCTTGCAGAGCTGGTTTGGAGGTCACATATTCTTTCAGTTCCTGCCTGTCTTGGAAGCTCTTTATCTCTCCTATTCTGAATGAGAGCCTTGCTGGATAAAGTATTCTTGGTTGCATGTTCTTCTCATTTAGGACCCTGAATATATCCTGCCAGCCCTTTCTGGCCTGCCAGGTCCCTGTGGAGAGGTCTGCTGTTACCCTAAGACTCCTCCCCATAAAGGTCAGGGATTTCTTGTCTCTTGCTGCTTTAAGGATCTTCTCTTTATCTTTGGAATTTGCAAGCTTCACTATTAGATGTAGAGGTGTTGAACGTTTTTTATTGATTTTAGGGGGGGATCTCTCTACTTCCTGGATCTGAATGCCTGTTTCCCTTCCCAGATTAGGAAAGTTTTCAGCTAGGATTTGTTCAAATACATATTCTGGCCCTCTGGCCCTTTCAGCACCCTTGGGAACCCCAATTAAACATAAGTTTTTCTTCCTCAGGCTGTCGTTTATTTCCCTTAATCTATCCTCATGGTATTTTAATTGTTTGTCTCTTTTTTCCTCAGTTTCCCTCTTTGCCATCAACTTGTCTTCCATGTCCCTCACTTGTTCTTCCACCTTGTTAACCCTCGTCGTTAGGACTTCTAGTTTGGATTACATCTCATTCAATTGATTTTTAATTTCTGCCTGATTAGATCTAAATTCTGCAGTCATGAAGTCTCTTGAGTCCTTTATGCTTTTTTCTAGAGCCACCAGTAGCTGTATAGTAGTGCTTCTGAATTGGCTTTCTGACATTGAATTGTAATCTAGATTTTGTAACTCTGTGGGAGAGAGGACTGTTTCTGATTCTTTCTTTTGAGGTGAGGTTTTCCTTCTAGTCATTTTGCTCAGTGCAGAGTGGTCAAAAACAAGTTGTATTGGGAGAAGGAGAAAAAGAGAGGAGAGAAAGAAGGAAAGAAAAGAGAAAAAGAAAGAAGAAAAAGGAAGAAAAAAAGAGAAGAAAAAGAGAAAACGTAAAAAACGGGTGGGGGAAGCAAACAGAAATCAAAAAGCAAAAAAGCAAAAAAGCAAAAAAGCAAAAAAAAAGAAAAAGAAAAACACGGGGGAGTATCTTCTGATTCTGTATACTTTAAGTCCCTTGACTCCCCCTGGAACTTGTCCGTCCAGCTGGTCTTCCGGGGGAGGGGCCTGTTGTGCTGATTTTCAGGTGTTAGCACTTGGGGGAGCTGCTCTGTCCCCTGCCTGGTGCAGGGCTCAGTGGGGGTTGTTTACCCCGTGAGGCCCCAGGAGGAACAACCGCAGTGGCGGGGCCAGCTCTGCAGCCCTGGAGTCAGCTCCCCCAGTAGCTCCGGAGCTCTCGGTCTGCAGGGCCTGGAGGCTCCAGGGCGGGGCCGCTGATCTGCTCAGCTCCGGGCAGGAGCATCCTTGCTGTCCTGGGACCTCCCGGCCTCTGCCTGTCCCGGGGGGAGGCCGGATCCTGGGCTGTGTCCCCGCGCCCTGGGCTCCCGGTCTGTGCTGTTGGATTCGCGCTCCCGGCCGCGCAGCCCCCTCCGGGGAGCCGCCGCCCGAGCCCCCCTACCCCCGCCCTGAGCTGCTCCGGGTCCCACCGTGCGCGCTGCAGCCCTTAGGGAGCTCGGCGCACTCTCCCGGGGTGCAGGTGTCTGTTAGTGTCCCAGGGAGCCCGAGGGCATCCCCGCCCTCCCGGGGTCCTGCTCCAACTCCCTGCGAGCGCCTTTCCGCCCGGGAAGATTTGTGAAGCTCCTGCTTCTCCGGGACGGAGGTTTCCTGTCCTGGGGACACTCGCCCCGGCCTCAGCCCGGCTCCTCGCGGGGCCCCTCCCCCTTGGATGCCTTTTGTTTCTTTATTTCTCCGCCCCCCCCCCGTCTTCCTACCTTGATAGAAGCGCGAACTCTTCTCACTGTAGCATTCCAGCTGTTCTCTCTTTATTTTTTTTTTTTATTTATGATAGTCACACAGAGAGAGAGAGAGAGGGGCATAGACACAGGCAGAGGGACAAGCAGGCTCCATGCACCGGGAGCCCGACGTGGGATTCGATCCCTGGTCTCCAGGATCGCGCCCTGGGCCAAAGGCAGGCGCCTAAACCGCTGCACCACCCAGGGATCCCCTGTTTTCTCTTTAAATGTCAGGCCGAATTCGTAGATTTTCAGGATGATTTGAAGGTTATCTAGGTAATTTGGTGGGGACAGGTGACTTGGGGACCCTACTCTTCTGCCATCTTGCCCCTCCCCCAGCTCATTTCTCATATAGGTCCTGCTACCCACCCCAAAGCCACCATTCAGATCATTCAGATGGTTTTCTCACCAAACCGTCACAACCAATCCGGTCTCTCCACACTTACTTTTGCTCCCTCCCATCCCATTGACATCCAGAATTTTTCTTTTTATAACTCAAACCTTCTTGTGCTATTATTCTAATTGAAGAGTTTCCTACTTTCCAGTAACATTAAGTTCAAAATGGTTAACATGACCTTGTGGTCATGATCCTTTTATTTCATCAGATCCATTAGCTCATGTCCGATTCTCTATCCACTACAGGCATACCAAGTATTTCTCATTTTCTCAAAGGCATCCTGCTGTCACCCACCATATCACATCCTGTCTTGCATTACCTAACACATGCTGTCTGCATCTCATTCCGTTCTGTCTCCTAGGAATTCACCCAGATCATTAAACAGGGATTATTTGCTCTTTGTTAGACTTTAAGGATAGGGAAAGGTTCTATCTTGTTCATTGCTGAACCTCAACATTTAGAACAATGTGTGGAGGAAGGAAGGAAGGAAGGAAGGAAGGAAGGAAGGAAGGAAGGAAGGAAGTTAATTTATGCCTCCTGAGGGATTTCTTTTTTTTTTTTTTTTTATTTATGATAGTCACAGAGAGAGAGAGAGAGAGGCAGAGACACAGGCAGAGGGAGAAGCAGGCTCCATGCACCGGGAGCCTGATGTGGGATTCGATCCTGGGTCTCCAGGATCGTGCCCTGGGCCAAAGGCAGGCGCCAAACCGCTGCGCCACCCAGGGATCCCGGGATTTCTTATTTGTTTCAACAGACACCAAAAATATTGAAGGTTGAAACATACACTGACACTGAGGCTTTACAAATTTGAGCTCTCTTATCTAAATCTGTTGCATTGATTTCCAGATAATGCACTGCAGACTGTCTAGAATTTCTCTCTGGGTCAGAATACTACCCCCTCTCAAGATATCCTGCTATATATATGGCTTACACTAATCTTTTTTATTTTGGGGGGGGGCTTTTTTGTGGTTTACACTAATCTACCCAGACAACAGTGCTATCATTTTTTCCTTAAGATTTACCCCACACAATATCAATATTAATGTAGGAAGAAATGAGATGGATGTGGAAGTTGAGAGATCATGAAAAAGCAAAAAGACGAGCATAATTTCCAATCTCTTGGATCTAGTTTCTGGTCTCCTCCAACATCCTTCCCATAGTGTGAGTCAGGACTGACAAAAAAAAAAAAAAGAGCATTTCAGGATGAGAAAAAGATCTCCTAACCCTGAAGGAGAGAAAAGAGTGTGCTTACTGCAGGACATTCACCAAGACTTTAGGGCTTAAATCAGGCATATGCATATGTTTTCACACTTGGACAGAGGAAAGAAAGATCTGTTACTATGTATTACTGGGGGAAGGATCTATCTCCGACTCCTCAGGAATTCCCTTTTCTGAGAAACAAGTGGGATCCATCTATTGTATAAAATACCTGATTAAGAGCCCAAACCATATATCACTTACAAATGCTGCCATTAATAAGCCCTATGAACTTCACTTACTCCTTTCATTTCCCTACATCTTACTTGCTTCAGCTTGAAAATGACAGTACTGATTTGTCCCTGCCTATCTTACAAAGCTACTGTAAATTGAAGTCTCTTTTGAGAAACCTCCTTACAAAACATAAAGGACTCTGTTGTGAAATGCTTGCGAATACTATTTTAAATACCTATTGAATCTGGTGACACAAATCAAGCTATTTCTAGTATGTTGAGCGTTTTTAAAAATTTTAGACTGCCTCAAGAACAATCCCATAGAGTCATATCATAAAACCCCAGTAACCTGAATGCTAAGGTTGAGAGAAGCTTAAGTCATATACCCTCCAGCCTAACTTACCAAGTATATCTCAAGGTGACTTCTGGGCTTTTGCCCAGGATCTCTCAACTCTTATTCATATATGAATATATTCATTCTATTTTATTTTATTCATATATTCATTTATAAGATCAGGGAGATTCAGACTCTGTAGTCATCACCTAAGTCTACACCATCCCTTCTCACTTCTCTCGTTCTGTCTTCCTGAGCCTGGGGAACATTGGGTCTCAGTGGAACCTATATCTTGGGGGGAAGGGACATTAATAACAAAGTAAATTCTAAACCTCCCTGGGACAAATTCCCTAGGATGTCTAAAGCAGGGACTTCTTAATTACTAGCCATCTTTAGGTAGGGGAGATAGGCAACAGAAAAAATAGCTCATGCCCTAGTCCTCACCAGAAATGCTGCCCTAGTTACCACAGCCCAGAAGATTTCTTCCTTCTTTGACTTAATTATTTTCACTCCTGAAGTATTTGCCTTCTGAAGTGCTTAAAAGCGATAACCAGGGCACCTGGGTGGCCCAGTGGTTGAGCATCTGCCTTTAGCTCAGGGTATGATCCCTGGAGTCATGGGTTTGAGTTCCATATTGGGTTCCTTGCAGGAAGCCTGCTTCTCCCTCTGCCTATGTCTCTGCCTTTCCCTTTGTCACTCACTAATAAACAAATAAAATCTTTTTTTTAAGTGATAACCTATTTTTCTGGATAGTCCAATTATTGTTTCAGAATTATCATCCTGAAAACAGGAAAAGAAATCCTCATGTTGATCAACTTATTCAATAATTGAGTTCCATAATTTATCCCTGCTACATTTAGGAAAAGTAACTGTGACTTATTTCCACATATCATTCATCATTTAATGATGAAATCTAATCACAGTTTGTAAACACAGCACAGACACTACCTCCTTACTTACCTTGCCACTCCCAGCCACATTTGAAAACTGTGTCTTACATCTTAGATCTCTATGAGGCAACTGGATGAAAGGATAGATGGAAAGAAAATGGTGATCTCAGCAAACTGAATAATGTGCAAAGATTTAAGAAGTAAAGAGAACATGGCATACTCAGAAAATTCAAGAAAGTTCAGCATGACTATCACATATTGTTGAGGGAGAGAACACAAAGGCTTGGATGAGAGAATCAAGCAGATGCCTGGTTGGGGAAGATCTTGTAATATGTGTTACCAAGGCCAATTTCATCCTCATCAAAACATCTCTAAATGGTTTTAAGGGGAATTGCATGTTCAAATCTCAATCTTAGAACAGTAATTCAGATTAAAGGAAAACACACTAGCATTAAAAATAAGGAAGACAGAGAAATCATTAAAAGGCTATTTCAGTACCCCAGGTCAGAGAAAAGAGTTTCTTGAATCCAGGTAGCAGCAACAGGGTTTCAAAGCATATATATTAGAAGAAGATCAATGGAACAGAATAGAGAATCCAGAAATGGGCCCTCAACTCTATTGTCAATTAATATTCAACAAAACAGGAAAGACTATCCACTGGAAGAAAGACAGTCTCTTCAATAAATTGTGCTGGGAAAATTGGACATCCACATGCAGAAGAATGAAACTAGACCATTCTCTTACACCATACACAATTAGCAATAATCGCGCCTCGGATAAACCTCATTGGCTACGATACTGCCACTGCGCAAAGCTCTTACACCATACACAAAGATAAACTTAAAATGGTTGAAAGATCTAAATGTGAGACAAGAATCCATCAAAATCCTAGAGAACACAGGCAACACTCTTTTTGAACTTGGCCACAGCAACTTCTTACAAGATACATCTATGAAGGCAAGGGAAACAAAAGCAAAAATGAACTATTGGGACTTAATCAAGATGAAAAGCTTCTGCACAGCAAAGGAAACAGTCAACAAAACTAAAAGACAACCTACAGAATGGGAGAAGATATTTGCAAATGACATATCAGATAAAGGGCTAGTATCCAAGATCTACAAGGAACTTATTAAACTCAACAGCAAAGAAACAAACCATCCAATCATGAAATGGGCAAAAAACATGAACAGAAACTTCACACAGACATAGACATGGCCAACAAGTACATGAGAAAATGCTCCGCATCACTTGCCATCAGGGAAATACAAATCAAAAGCACAATGAGATACCACCTCACACCAGTGAGAATGAGGAAAATTAACAAGACAGGAAACAACAAATGTTGGAGAGGATGTGGAGAAAGGGGAACCCTCTTGCACTGTTGGTGGGAATGTGAACTGGTGCAGCCACTCTGGAAAACTGTGTGGAGGTTCCTCAGAGAGTTAAAAATAGAAGCTGCCCTACGACCCAGAAATTGCACTGCTGGGGATTTATCCCAAACATACTGATGCAGTGAAATGCCGGGACACCTGCACCGCAATGTGTATAGCAGCAATGTCCACAATAGCCAAAGAGTGGGAGGAGCCTCGGTGTCCATCGAATGATGAATGGATAAAGAAGCTGTGGTTTATGTATACAATGGAATATTCCTCAGCCATTAGAAACGACAAATACCCACCATTTGCTTCAACGTGGATGGAACTGGAGGGTAATATGCTGAGTGAAATAAGTCAATCGGAGATGGACAAAAATTATGTGGTCTCATTGATTTGGGGAATATAAAAAAATAGTGAAGGGGAGAAAGGGGAAAGGAGAGAAAATGAGTGAAAATATCAGTGAGAGTGACAGAACATGAGATACTCCTAACTCTGGGAAACAAACAAGGGGTAGTGGAAAAGGAGGTGGGCAGGGGGTTGGGGTGACTGGGTGACGGGCATTGAGAGGGGGCACTTCATGGGATGAGTACTGGGTGATATGCTATATGTTGGCAAATTGAACTCCAATTTAATAAAAAGAAGAATGCGTCACCTATAAATATTCAATAAATATTTTAACCAAACTAACATTTCTTGACACAAGTCTTTTTGGAAATAAAGTAAACACCAACAGGAGGAGGGGCAAGATGGCGGAAGAGTAGGGTCCCCAAGTCAACTGTCCCCACCAATTTACCTAGATAACCTTCAAATCATCCTGATTCTGCGAATTAGGCCTGAGATTTAAAGAGAGAACAGCTGAAACGCTACAGTGAGAAGAGTTCGCGCTTCTATCAAGGTAGGAAGACGGGGGGGGGGGGGGGGGGGCGGAGAAATAAAGAAACAAAAGGCATCCAAGGGGGAGGGGCCCCGCGAGGAGCCGGGCTGAGGCCGGGGCGAGTGTCCCCAGGACAGGAAACCTCCGTCCCGGAGAAGCAGGAGCTTCACAAATCTTCCCAGGCGGAAAGGCGCTCGCAGGGAGTTGGAGCAGGACCCCAGGAGGGCGGGGATGCCCTCGGGCTCCCTGGGACACTAACAGACACCTGCGCCCCGGGAGAGTGCGCCGAGCTCCCTAAGGGCTGCAGCGCGCACGGCGGGACCCGGAGCAGCTCGGGGGGGTGGGGGGCTCGGGCGGCAGCTCCCCGGAGGGGGCTGCGCGGCCGGGAGCGCGAATCCAACAGCACAGACCGGGAGCCCAGGGCGCGGGGACACAGCCCAGGATCCGGCCTCCCCCCGGGACAGGCAGAGGCCGGGAGGTCCCAGGACAGCAAGGATGCTCCTGCCCGGAGCTGAGCAGATCAGCGGCCCCGCCCCAGAGCCTCCAGGCCCTGCAGACAGAGAGCTCCGGAGCTACTGGGGGAGCTGACTCCAGGGCTGCAGAGCTGGCCCCGCCACTGCGGTTGTTCCTCCTGGGGCCTCACGGGGTAAACAACCCCCACTGAGCCCTGCACCAGGCAGGGGGCAGAGCAGCTCCCCCAAGTGCTAACACCTGAAAATCAGCACAACAGGCCCCTCCCCCGGAAGACCAGCTGGACGGACAAGTTCCAGGGAAGTCAAGGGACTTAAAGTATACAGAATCAGAAGATGCTCCCCCGTTTTTGTTTTTTTGTTTTTTTTTTTTTTTTTTTTTTTTTTTGCTTTTTTGCTTTTTTGCTTTTTGATTTCTGTTTGCTTCCCCCACCCTTTTTTACGTTCTTTTTCTCTTTTTCTTCTCTTTTTTTCTTCCTTTTTCTTCTTTCTTTTTCTCTTTTCTTTCCTTCTTTCTCTCCTCTCTTTTTCTCCTTCTCCCAATACAACTTGTTTTTGACCACTCTGCACTGAGCAAAATGACTAGAAGGAAAACCTCATCTCAAAAGAAAGAATCAGAAACAGTCCTCTCTCCCACAGAGTTACAAAATCTAGATTACAATTCAATGTCAGAAAGCCAATTCAGAAGCACTACTATACAGCTACTGGTGGCTCTAGAAAAAAGCATAAAGGACTCAAGAGACTTCATGACTGCAGAATTTAGATCTAATCAGGCAGAAATTAAAAATCAATTGAATGAGATGTAATCCAAACTAGAAGTCCTAACGACGAGGGTTAACAAGGTGGAAGAACAAGTGAGGGACATGGAAGACAAGTTGATGGCAAAGAGGGAAACTGAGGAAAAAAGAGACAAACAATTAAAAGACCATGAGGATAGATTAAGGGAAATAAACGACAGCCTGAGGAAGAAAAACTTATGTTTAATTGGGGTTCCCAAGGGTGCTGAAAGGGCCAGAGGGCCAGAATATGTATTTGAACAAATCCTAGCTGAAAACTTTCCTAATCTGGGAAGGGAAACAGGCATTCAGATCCAGGAAGTAGAGAGATCCCCCCCTAAAATCAATAAAAAACGTTCAACACCTCTACATCTAATAGTGAAGCTTGCAAATTCCAAAGATAAAGAGAAGATCCTTAAAGCAGCAAGAGACAAGAAATCCCTGACCTTTATGGGGAGGAGTCTTAGGGTAACAGCAGACCTCTCCACAGGGACCTGGCAGGCCAGAAAGGGCTGGCAGGATATATTCAGGGTCCTAAATGAGAAGAACATGCAACCAAGAATACTTTATCCAGCAAGGCTCTCATTCAGAATAGGAGAGAGAAAGAGCTTCCAAGACAGGCAGGAACTGAAAGAATATGTGACCTCCAAACCAGCTCTGCAAGAAATTTTAAGGGGGACTCTTAAAATTCCCCTTTAAGAAGAAGTCCAGGGGAACAATCCACAAAAACAAGGACTGAATAGATATCATGATGACACTAAACTCATACCTTTCAATAGTAACTCTGAACCTGAACGGGCTTAATGACCCCATCAAAAGGCGCAGGGTTTCAGACTGGATAAAAAAGCAGGACCCATCTATTTGCTGTCTACAAGAGACTCATTTTAGACAGAAGGACACCTACAGCCTGAAAATAAAAGATTGGAGAACCATTTACCATTCGAATGGTCCTCAAAAGAAAGCAGGGGTAGCCATCCTTATATCAGATAAACTAAAATTTACCCCGAAGACTGTAGTGAGAGATGAAGAGGGACACTATCTCATACTTAAAGGACCTATCCAACAAGAGGACTTAACAATCATTGATATATATGCCCCGCATGTGGGAGCTGCCAAATATTTAAATCAATTAATAACCAAAGGGAAGAAATACTTAGATAATAATACACTTATACTTGGTGACTTCAATCTACCTCTTTCTATACTCGATAGGGCTTCTAAGCACAACATCTCCAAAGAAACGAGAGCTTTAAATGATACACTGGACCAGATGGATTTCACAGATACCTACAGAACTTTACATCCAAACTCAACTGAATACACATTCTTCTCAAGTGCACACGGAACTTTCTCCAGAATAGACCACATACTGGGTCACAAATCGGGTCTGAACCGATACCAAAAGATTGGGATCGTCCCCTGCGTATTCTCAGACCATAATGCCTTGAAATTAGAACTAAATCACAACAAGAAGTTTGGAAGGACCTCAAACACGTGGAGGTTAAGGACCATCCTGCTAAAAGATGCAAGGGTCAACCAGGAGATTAAGGAAGAATTAAAAAGATTCATGGAAACTAATGAGAATGAAGATACAACTGTTCAAAATCTTTGGGATGCAGCAAAAGCAGTCCTGAGGGGGAAATACATCGCAATACATGCATCCATTCAAAAACTGGAAAGAACTCAAATACAAAAGCTAACCTTACACATAAAGGAGCTAGAGAAAAAAACAGCAGATAGATCCTACACCCAGCAGCAGAAGAGAGTTAATTAAGATTCGAGCAGAACTCAACGAAATCGAGACCAGAAGAACTGTGGAACAGATCAACAAAACCAGGAGTTGGTTCTTTGAAAGAATTAATAAGATAGATAAACCATTAGCCAGCCTTATTAAATAGAAGAGAGAGAAGACTCAAATTAATAAAATCATGAATGAGAAAGGAGAGATCACTACCAACACCAAGGAAATACAAACGATTTTAAAAACATATTGTGAACAGCTATACGCCAATAAATTAGGCAACCTAGAAGAAGTGGACGCATTCCTGGAAAGCCACAAACTACCAAAACTTGAACAGGAAGAAATAGAAAAGTTGAAGCACATAATTTTTGACAAATCCCAAAGACTATCATTTACTACCCCAAATCTTTAAAAAGTGTGAAGGCTAGTCAATTATTTCATTTAACACATCATTGCACAATGTAATTATTCATTTTATAATCATATTGAAAAATAAACCAAAAATTTCTATCTTATTTTTGCTTAAATTTTTCATATCATAATTTTTTTCTACACTAATTGTTGTGAGATTCATTTAATGTAAAATAGGTTTGACACAGGTGCTCTTTGCTTGTTTACTAAATGTGTTGGAATTCCACATATTCCAGAAACATTCTCACTTTTTCCTGAAAAACATAATTATTTATTTTTTCCATTTTTGGTATCTCTATGAACCCAGTAAATGTTACCTTCTTCTGAGAAAAGCAATACCAAGAAGGCAATGATTAATGTTGATGAACTGGGGAGCTTATGCCCTGTCGAAAAGGTCAAAGTGCTACTGAGACACAGAAGGTTGCTTCTGTGTAGGAATATAGCCCCCATATCACAATATCTGCCAGGTATTTCACTCCATGTCTGACATCTGTTTGTACAGATGCCCAATATTTCGTGCATCCAGTTTATTAGCAAAGCACTGGATGACTAGTCCAATTCCTGGGAGCACATTCCTTTAAACTATATATTTGGATTAAACTATAATTATTAAACTATACATTTGGTTTCTTATTTCAATCTTTCAACTTCTAATATTGACCACAATTAATATGAAAATTAATATTCTTTAGGTCAAATAAACAGATGCAGCCTTTGACAGAACTGCCCTTATTCTTGGGCAAAAGGGGCCCTTCCACTGGGCCACATTTGCCCCACTTGGCACTCCTGACATTTTGGGCTGTACAATTTCTTGTTGTGGGTGCTGTCTTGTGCACCATAAGATGTTCAGCCACATCCCTGGCTTCCACCCACTTGTTGCCAGTGGCGTTACTCCTCATCCAAGCTGTGAGAACCAGAAGTGTCTCCAGACATTGCCAAATGGCCTCACGTGTGGTGTGGGGTGAATAATTGCCCCAGCTGAGATGCACTGCTTCGGAGTGCTCTTACAAATCACAAATACACATCGGTGCCTCCTCCACTGGGGATCTGGAGCTCAGTAATGGCACAGCAGGATCCAGAACCAGAAAGATCACTCTTGCAATATATAGCATTCAAGCCCCAGGGAAAGAGTCCATCACTTCACTTGCCCAAGGTCTTTGAGACAAAAGCAAATACATTTTAATGTTGTTAAGTCTTGTGTGCTGTGCTTCTGCTGATGGTGGTGGTGGACACTGCTTCAGAGTGTTGGGAGGGTTAGACCAGTGGAGCTCTAAGGTTAGAGAAAAGACTAACTTGTCAAGCCCTCCCTTTCATATAGCATGTGTGCAATGGACTCTTGAATGAATGAGTGTTGTTTCTTTTTCTTTTTAAAAAGATTTTATTTATTTGAGAGAGAAAGACAGCAAGCGAGCATAAGCAGGGGAAGTGGCAGAGGGAGAAGGAGAATCAGGCTCCCCACTGAGCAGGGAGCCTGATGTGGGGTTTGATCCCAGGACCCCTTGATCATGACCTGAGCTGAATACATGTGCTTAAATGATTGAGCTGACTGAGTTGTTAACAATCCTAGATTAATTATTTCCTATTTGTCTCCTGGAATGGCTAGTAAATACTAAAAAAGCCTTGCAGTCCCTGAAAAGACTATGAAGCACTAGGAGAAATTCAAAAGTTCCTGAAATTGAAGTCACTATGGAAGGCTCTAATAATAACAACTTCAAACCTCAGCAGTTCGAACCCCTACTCAGACTAATTGTTCTAATGTTCCCATTAAGCTTCAAGGGAGAGAGTTTTCCTTTGAGGCCTGGAATTGCCAAAATCATAGACCTAAAACAAAAAGTTGAAAATCTTTTGAAAAGAAAAATGCTGTGAAGCGCTTGGCCTTAAGCAAACTGTGAAAGTACCATTTGCATTATTTGAAGGCTTGCCTGAGGGTGTGCCATTCTGTCTGCAGTCTACTTTTGGCCTTCCGAGGCTGGAGAAGATAGAAACAAAGCTAAAATTAAGTTCGTCACTAAAAAGCCTGAAATGTTTGAGGCTGCAATTAAGGAGAGCACCTCCTTCTTGGAGAGCCCTACAAGAAGAATATTCATCACCCAGTGTTAATACTACTGCATCAGGGGTTGAAGATCTTAACATTATTCAGGTGACAATTCCAGATGATGATAACAAAATAATATCAAAAGTTGAAAAAGCTAGACATCTCAGAGAAAAAGTTAATGACCCCTTCAGTTGAAAATTTGCTGAAGCTATTGTTATGGGTTTCCCAGTGAAAGTGCCCTGTAAGAAAATCACAATTAACCCTGGCTATGTGGTGGTTGATGGCATTCCTCTTGGAGTGTCATTCAAAGCCTCCAGTTACCTGGAAATCAACTCCATGGGAAGGACCTTAGATTCTGCTGAGTTCATTAAATTCAGTCATTAAACCATTTCTAGGACTTGTGATTATTAATCAGTTAGTTCATCAGAGTGTGTCAAAAGGCCCAGTGATGCAAGAATCAGCTGAGCCAAACCAGTTGGAGCTTCCTGCAACAGAAAAAATAAAGGAAACTGATGGAAACCCTTAGATTAAGCAAGAACCAGACCCTACACTGTAGATTCTTCCCTCCTAGTCTTGAAGTATCAGTGGGTCAGAAGAGCTATACAGACCTGTTACTTCCCCAAGCTGTGTAATATGCTTGTTGTAACAGAAATATCTTCCATAAAAACTTCTTCCTTCTTTTAGATAGAAATGTCTACTTTTCAGCAATTCTGTCAATTGAATTAAAGAGCAGAGTGACTGTAGATTTGGAATGGCTGGTTTACTGTGGAATGTATTATAAGGATTTTACAACAACGCTGGAAAAATGACAGGGATGAACCTCATCAGATATTTAATGTGTCAACAGGGCCTTCAACTATGGTGTTTATTTCCCAATCAAGTGACGATCTTACCTACTGGAACATCTCAGCTTCTGCAGCGAAGAAAGCACCTGTGATAGTCCAGTCCTTTAGTTTTTCTATTTGAAAAATCATTTAAATGATCCTTTTGTTCACAGCTCTCCTTGATGACTGAGTGAATAGTTAATATCTACATATTTGACTAAATCTTTTCCTAAGCTACCTATCATGGTTCATATGTTTTATTTTATCATAATTTAAAAACCGCCATCTGGATCAACTAACAGCCAGTAAGAGGTTAATATGTCAGCAGGTGGCTTACAGACAGAATACAGAGAATCTCTTCCACATTTATTTTTCATCCAAGTAAATGGCATGGTGTACCAGAAGTTTATTTATTTATTTATTTTATTTATTTATTTATTTGTTTGTTTTTAAGTTTTTTTAATTTTAATTTTATTTTTTAAAAAGATTTATTTATTCATGAGAGACACAGACACAGGCAGAGACACAGGCAGAGGGAGAAGCAGGCTTCATGCAGGGAGCCCGACGTGGGACTCGATCCTGGGACTCCAAGATCACACCCTGGGCTGAAGGCAGCGCTAAGCCACTGAGCCACCTGGGCTGCCCTGTACCAGATGTTTAAGATCAGTATGAATGTTTGGGCAAACTCAATGACATTAAACCCTCACTATAATGTAACCTAAACTGTGGTGTGGATTTCTTTGGAATCACTGTCCCCGCTTGGCTCAGACTCAGGGGTTTTCATAGCCTTCATTATTTTATAACTCTACTTGTAACATTGAGGCTCTAGTGTGGGGAGTGAGGGGTCGATAAGCTAATTATGTACCCTCTGATATTCTGGACCATTTGTGGGAGAATCTTAAGTGTGTTGTGATTTCACTGACAATGAGAGCTGGAAAATACCAGCTATAAGAGAAGGTGGAGTATGTGATGGCCTAGAGTTTTCATTAGCTTTATCAGAATATTCACAATGGAGAATTACATTACATAGTAGCAGAAATGGGCATTTTATGTGTTGCTTATATGTTACTCCAAATTAAACTATAGGTATTAGGGTAATAAGTAAAATGCATCTTTTCACAACACCCTCTCCCCTAAAAAAAAGAATAAAAAAGACTTGTGTTATGGCTTATCATGTAATCTACCCTGTAGAATGCTTTGTGGCACTGTAGAAGAATGCTTATTTGCTGCTGTTTTATGGAATGTTCTATATGTGTCTGTTAGGTCCATTTGGTCTGTAGTATTTCCAAGTCTGCTGTTCCCATTTTCTGCATGATTTATCTGCATGAATTATCTATCCATTGTTGAAAGTGGGGTGTTGAAGTTTCTTACTCTTATTGTTGCTGTCCGTTTTCCTCTTCAGGTCTGTTAATACTGCTTTATGTACTTAGATGCTCTTAACTTGGGCACATATACATTTATAATTGTTATATCTTCATGTTAAATTGACTTAAAAAAATCATTTTATAATATCCTCATCTCTTGTGACATTTTGACCTAAAGTCCTGTTTGTCTGCTATAAACATAGCTACTTGTCCTCTTTAGGTTGCATATAATGTGGAATGTCTTTTTCCTATCCGTTCACTTCCAGCCATTGCATTCTTAAATCTTAAGTGATAATGTCTTGTAGTCAACATATAGTTGTGTATATTTATTTTATCCATTCAGATATTGTATATCTTTTAGTTGGTGAGTTTAATCCATTTACATGAATTATGGATTCCAGAGCATGGTGGCAATGTGGTACTGTGGTCACATAAGATGAAGGATCTTATCCTACAAAATTCTGGTATTGGTGCTAGTGTGATCTAATTTATTTCCAAGGCCTTTGTGACAGGAGGACTTTGGGTTATGTATACATGTTTTTCCTTCACCACAGATATATACATTCATTTTGAACCAGAGCTATGTCCTAATCACTCCTGTATCCCCCATAGGATAATGCTTTGCACATGATAGAAAATTCCCAGCCTCCACTTCAGCATCCATAATTACCTCATGTCAACCTCTGGAAGGCTTTCCCTAGGAACAGTCTTCCCAGAGCCCCATGCATGTCCTTGTTCTTCAGGCTGTAGATGAAAGGGTTCATCATGGGGGTCACCACAGCATACATCATTGTGGCTACTGAGTCCTTCATGGAGTAGGTGTGGAGGGGCTGCAGATATACCATACCAAGTGTCCCATAGAAGAGGGAGACTACAGCCAAATTGGGGGGGGGGCACAAGTGGAGAAGGCTTAGTACTTGCTAGAGGCTGAGGGCATTCAGAGGATGGCTTTGACAGTGTGGACATAGGACATGATCACAAACCCTAAGGGGGTCAGGAAGATAAAGATGCCTGTGGTAATCAGCAGTATGTGAATGCTCTGGGTGTTGGAATAGGCCAACCTTAGCATGACACACATCTCACAGAAGATGTAGCGGATCTTCCAGGAACCAAAGAAGGTCACTCTGGTCATAAGGAGGGTGTGGGTAAGGCCACAGATGACAGAAAGTGCCCAACACAAGGTGAGGAACAAAATAGAGAGTCCAGGGCTCATGGCTGTGACATAGTGGAGGGGGCGGCAGATGGCCACATAGTGGTCATATGCCATTGTGGCCAGAATGAGGTTGTCCAGTGTCACCAGGGAGACCAAGAAGTAGAGCTGTGTTAGGCACCCTGCATAGGAGATGGCTTTGTTCTGAGACTGAAGGTTTGCCAGCATCTTGGGTATTGTATTGGTGACAAAGAAGAGGTCTGTGAAGGAGAAGTTGGCCAGGAAGGGAGTACATAGGAGTGTGCAGGCAGGGATCAGAGCCAATGGCCAGGATGATGAACACATTTCCCACCCCTGTAACCAGGGACCTGGACAGGAACATCCAGAACTGGACCTGTTGTTGCTCAGAACTGAGATCCCCAAGAGTAGGAATTCAGAGACTTCAATGTGGTTGCCTCCATCCATTTATCCAACTGTCTGCAACATCAGTACCATCAAATGTCTGCTAAATGTCCTTTGTTGAATAAGGACATTCAGATAAGCAAAATCAATGGCTTTTTTAGCATTAAAAAATATCTTAATTTCATAAAAACATCATTAAAATAGACTAAATTTTATAATTTCTTTTTAAATAAGAAGGAATAAGAGACACACAAAAAAAAAGAACATAGAAAGTCTTTATGCACCTAATCATTCCAACAACTTCTAATTTGGCATACTCAATATTCTAGGGATTATGTCAATGTCATATGTGAAACGGTATCATATTGTACTCTTGCAGTGCTTAAAGACTCAAATGTTGTGTTGTGATAGTGTATATTGCATACGTTTTCAAAGACATTTTTTAATAGTAAATTTATTTTTTATTGGTGTTCAATTTGCCAACATACAGAATAACACCCAGTGCTCATCCCATCAAGTGCCCCCCTCAGTTCCCGCCATCCAGTCACCCCCATCCCCCGCTCTCCTCCCCTTCCACCACCTCTAGTTCGTTTCCCAGAGTTAGGAGTCTTTATGTTCTGTCTCCCTTTCTGATATTTCCTACCCATTTCTTCTCCCTTCCCTTCTATTCCCTTTCACTATTATTTATATTCCCCAAATGAATGAGAACATATAATGTTTGTCCTTCTCCGATGGACTTATTTCACTCAGCATATACCCTCCAGTTCCATCCACGTCAAAGCAAATGGTGGGTATTTGTCGTTTCTAATGGCTGAGGAATATTCCATTGTATACATAGACCACATCTTCTTTATCCATTCATCTTCCGATGGACACCGAGGCTCCTTCCACAGTTTGGCTATTGTGGACATTGCTGCTAGAAACATCGGGGTGCAGGTGTCCCGGCGTTTCATTGCATCTGTATCTTTGGGGTAAATCCCCAACAGTGCAATTGCTGGGTCATAGGGCAGGTCTATTTCTAACTCTTTGAGGAACCTCCACACAGTTTTCCAGAGTGGCTGCACCAGTTCACATTCCCACCAACAGTGCAAGAGGGTTCCCTTTTCTCCGCATCCTCTCCAACATTTGTGGTTTCCTGCCTTGTTAATTTTCCCCATTCTCACTGGTGTGAGGTGGTATCTCATTGTGGTTTTGATTTGTATTTCCCTGATGGCAAGTGATGCAGAGCATTTTCTCATGTGCATGTTGGCCATGTCTATGTCTTCCTCTGTGAGATTTCTGTTCATGTCTTTTGCCCATTTCATGATTGGATTGTTTGTTTCTTTGGTGTTGAGTTTAATAAGTTCTTTATAGATCTTGGAAACTAGCCCTTTATCAAAGACATTTAAAGCAAGATATATACATTATAAATATGGGTATTACACAAAGAATACAAAGAACAAAGAATGGTAAGTAAAACTATTCGAAAGGAAAAGGAAAAATTATTTGCTGAAATGAGAACTTATCTGGGAAATCTAAGATAATCAACAGATTTGCCATTAGGAATAAAAAGGGTTTACATTAAACTGGACAATTACACAGTACATGGACCCCAATCTAATGGCATTCTCATAGTCCTATCATGCAATTATTAAGATTATATGGTCAGAACGCTTGAATTCCAGACTGAGTCTTGCCACATGTGAGTTGTCTGGTAAATTACTTGAGCTCTTTAATAGCCCATTTCTTCATGTGAAAATGATCCTGGTAAAATTAAGGTAAAATTAAGGTAAAATTAAGTAGTAATGTTCTTAACATTGGGATCTTGTCTGCAATGAACAGTCAAAAACATTGGCTATTGCTTTTATATGTAAACAATAATTAGAAATAGTATAGAACATAATGTGAAGCAATCACATCCACATAATCAGCAAACAGGTCCACAGATTAAAATGTTAGCAGGATGAAAAAAATGTTAGCAGGAATCAGGAACTTCAAAATCTCCAGTGAGGTATGATGTAGAAATTTAATAATAGATACATGATGATACCAAACAGAAAGATAAATTTGTTGTAATGGTACATTTTTCTTTGAATTAATCTAAAATCTAATATATTGACTGGGTGACGGGCACTGAGGTGGGCACTTGACGGGATGAGCACTGGGTGTTATTCTATATGCTGACAAATTGAACACCAATAAAAAATAAATTTATTAAAAAAATAAAAATAAAAAAATAAAATCTAATATATTGAAACAAAATTGTAACATGGCTTTAAAGAAATAAAAGATAATCTGTCATCTACAAATAAGCACGAAAACAAGCTAAGAAAATGTGGAGAAACAGAAAGAACGAGGTATTGCTTTGTCACATATCCAGGACTCTAAAACAGTGTGTACTAATGTTAGAATGAAAGATGAATAGAACTGGATAGATACTTTAGAAACAGAGCCAAGTGTATGTGGGATCAAGTGGATTATTATGATAAAACTTGAAATTAGTAGAAAAAAGTTGCACCATGCAATGAATGTCATTGGGACAACTGTCTATTATTTGGGAGAAAATCTAAATCAATGTCTTTATCTTACCAAATTGCAGCGATAGTAAAGACTAAACTACCTATTGCATCTTTTATCCTCTTGAAAATGTAATGTTTAAGAAGTAAAGATTTTACAAATAAAAATAAATAAATATAAATAAATTATATCAAATCCTACCAGAGTGATAGGTAGTGGAGTGATAGATAACTACTATTAAGATTTTGGTGTCTTTGGGACACCTGAGTGGCTTCAGCAATTGAGCATCTGCCTTTGGCTAAGGGTGTGATCCTGGAGTCCTGGGATCGAGTCCCACATTAGGCTTCCTGCAGGGAGCCTGCTTCTCCCTCTGCCTAAGTTTCTGCCTCTCCCTCTGTCTTTCATGAATGAATAAATAAAATCTTTCAAAAAAAAAAAAGGTTTTGGTGTCTTTTTCATTGAGGCACAAAAGGCAGAATAAGCCAGTTTTGTCAAGCATTGGGTAAAGAGCCTTGCAGAAAGAGAGCTGTATGTACAAAGGCCCTGAGGTGGGAAAGGTCTCGTTCCGTTTAAGGTACTAAATAAAAGTCAGTACAGCTGGAGGCTTAGAGATTTTTCTTATTCTTCTTGCATAACCTGTATAATTTTTTCTTTACTCTTTAAAATTTTAATTTTCCAATCTTTTTCATTGGTGTTTCTCCATCTGATAGAGGGTCTTTTCCAATCTAAAATTTATTTCTCCCTTCATTTTATTGCATTCTCTCATTATTTTATTTTCCTACATTTCTTGAAATTAATACTATAATGGATATATATTAATGTTTCATATTGGGAAACTCTAACCCCCTCCAAATCAGTAGCAAATCCAAACTTACCTCGCTGAAAATGAACAGACATATTAGAATCACAGTCATTTGAATGAATTAAAGAGTCTAAAAGTAAGTTATCATTCTAAGTAATCAGATGAATGGTCCCTTTATGCAGAAGACTTTTTTAATGAAAAGAAAGAAACTTTAAAAATTTGATTCATTATATCAAAGTAGGAGAATATTGCATCTATCTAAAGAGACTGCTTCACTTTTAGGAAGTCTTGCTTTTGTGTGAAAAATAAGAAGATTTAACACAGAGTAAGCAATTAACTTCTGGCATGACAGTGTGAGATGCTCCAGTGTCCAGTCCACAGGAAAACTGGTAGAAATATAGAAATATGGTAATTTAAAGTCACTGGAAATGATCCTAAGACTGAACAGCAAATGAAGAAACATCTATTCAAGAAACTCTTAGAAAATTCAGTGGAAAACACCAGAAGCTGTGGCATTTAAACTAAGATGCTCCCTCTCCCTCCTCCTAGCTCATTGATATGGGGACTTCACTCTAGACTTCTACATCCCAAAGCCACAGATCTCTTTATACCCAGAAGAAAAGCTTTCTTCCCAGGAGAGCAGATCTTTGGTGCTCCTAGTCATGCCCCCAGCTACCTGTTGCTGAGGTTAAGTCCTAGACAAGTGTAGTTAAGAGGTGGGTCCTTTTTCTGCTTAGCTTCCACTTCTTGAACAGAGGCTCTACCTTGGTGTGGAGTGCTGAGTTTATAGAAACTCCAATGGTCCTTGCTTATCCTGGCTTATGGAGTTGTTGATTCTACACCAGGAGAGGTAAGCTCCCTCTCCCTGGAACTCAGGCTGCTGCCTCTCTGACAAAGTGCTCAGCTTCTAGGGGCTGTGGGGTGACTTAGAAGATTGCTAATTTCCTCACCCCCAGTTCCAGAAACATGGTTTAGAAATTTGCTTGAGTGTAGAAGCAGTCCTAAAAAGTAGCTCTTAATTTATTCTCCCAAGAATTGAGTTCATTTGCAACAAAGCACAAATTCAAGCCTAAATGTGCTCTCAAGAACAGCAGAAAGGCAATTGGTATATATAGCCTAGGCTGTAGGCCAGTTACTGCACCATAGAAAATGGAGAAATAAGACAGCTGGAAAGAACCTTCATAGGGGCAGAAGAAATATTAAGCACTGAGTTAAAACACTATTCCTTCCAAGGAGTCACAATTTGATAGGATTCATTGTATGGCAATTTAAGTCACCAGAGAATTGCTGAAAATCATAGAACAACCAGCTGTCAAGTAGTGGAGTTTAATAGCTGAATGCTGTGAAGGAAAGAGAGGAAGAACCCTCCCAATTCTATGGTTAGCTCACAGTGACTGTAGGCATACTCACAGCTGTGCTGTCCCCAGGAGCAACACCAGAGGTTTAACACTGTGGGGATAAAATTGACTGCAATAAAATAATTCAGCCAACACTAAAAAAAAAATAAGTAACATAACAAGATTCAGAAGGGAGGCTCAGTACCTAGAGTTGCTGCAATGTAGTATCTAAAATGTTCAGTTTTCAACAAATTCTTATACCTTAAAAAACAAAACAGGGAAATATGACCTATACAGCTGGATAAAAAAGCAGGTAAGAGAAACCATCTGTGAGAATGATGAAATGACAGCCCTAACAGAAAAAGACTTCAAAGAAGCCATTAAAAGTATGTTCATAGAACTTAAAAAACTCAACACTCGCAAACAATCCAATTTAAAAATAGCAGAAGACATTTCTCTAAAGACGATGTCCAGTTGGCCAACAGACAGATGAAAAAATGCTCAACATCACTCATCATCAAGGAAATGCAAATCAAAACTACAATGAGCTATCACCTCACACCTGTCAGAATGGCTAGCATATTTTTTTTTTAAAGCACAAGAAACAACAGGTGTTATTGAGGATGTGGAGAAAAGAGATTTCTTGCACTGTTGGTGGGAAGAGAAACTGGTGTAGCCTCTGTGGAAAACAGTATGGAGGTTCCTCAAGAAATTAAAAATAGAGCTACCATATGATTCAGCAATTGCACTACTGGGTATTACCCAAATAATATAAGAATACTAATTCAAAGAGATACTTGTAGCCCTATGCTTATCACAGCATTATTTACAATAGCCAAAGTATGGAAGCAGCCTAAGTATCCATTGATTGATGAATGGATAAAGAAGAGTGGTGTATATATATAGATAGATATATATAGATATATATAGATATATATAGATATATAGATATATATAGATATATATACTGTTCATTCATAAAAAAATGAAATCTTGCCATGAATGGAGCTAGAAAGTAAGTATAATGCTAAGTGAAATAAGTTAGTCAGAGAAAGACAAATGCCATATGATTTCATTTATATATGGAATTTAGAAAAACAAAAACAAGTTAGGAAAGAGAAAGAGAGAGAAAAAGACAAATCAGGAAATAGACGCTTAACTCCAGAGAATAAACTGATGGTTACCAGAGGGGAGATGGGTGGGAGATGGGTGAGATAGGTGATGGGGATTAAGGAATGCAATTGTGATGAGCACTGGCTGGTGTATATAGAATTACTGAATCACTGTATTGTATACTTGAAACTAATTTAACACCATATATTTATTAACTGGAATTAAAATAAGTACTTAAAAATTAAAAATAAAAAAGATTTAAAATAGAAAATAAGGTTTATAAATTTAAAAACAGAGTATATTCATAGAAAAAAAGGAAAACATTCAAGGAAGTAAAAGAAAGGACAAACATTATATGTTCTCATTCATTTGGGGAATATAAATAATAGTGAAAGGGAATATAAGGGAAGGGAGAAGAAATGTGTGGGAAATATCAGAAAGGGAGACAGAACATAAAGACTCCTAACTCTGGGAAACGAACTAGGGGTGGTGGAAGGGGAGGCGGGTGGGGGGTGGGGGTGAATGGGTGATGGGCACTGGGGGGGGCACTTGATGGGATGAGCACTGGGTGTTATTCTGTATGTTGGTAAATTGAACACCAATAAAAAATAAATTTATTAAAAAAATAAAAAATAAATAAAATTCTGTAGAAAGATTGATATAGATTATGCAAGTTGAAAAAAGAGAGAAAATTAAGAGAGCCTCAGAGAAATGTGGGACATCATTAAGCACACCAACATATGTAGTAGGAGTACTGGAAAGAGGAGAGATAAAGAGAAAGAGAGAGAGAGAGTAAGACAGAGAGAAAGATATACAGAAAAATATTTGAAGAAATAATTACTGAAAACTTCCCAAATTGGTTGAAAAATACACATCTAGAAGCTCAATAAACTCCAAGTAGAATAAAAAGAGGATTCTGCAGATGTATCATCATAAAAAAGCTGAAAGGTGAATACTAAGAGAAATCCTGAAAGTAGCAAGAAACCAATAACTACTTACACAGGAACCATAACATTAACAGCTCACTTAGCAAAAACAGTGGGGTCCAGAAGGCAGTGGGATAACATATTTGAAGTATTAAACAAAAGTTAAAAAAAAAAGCCTATCAAACAAGAATCACATGTCCAGTGAAGCTACTTTCCAAAAAAGGAAATATAAAATATTTCTCAGGTCAACAGAACTGAAAGAATTTGTTCCTGCTTCACAGAAAATACTGAAGGAGTTATTTTGAACTGAAAGTATAAGTGACCCCAGGTGTAATTCACATGCACACAAAAAACAAAGAACAGTGGTAAAGGCAATTAAGCAAATATAAAACACAGTATAAATGCTTATTTTCTCCTTTTTGCCTGAATCAATTTACAAACCAAGTTTACAGAATAATATGTATGTGATATATTGTTGAGTCTATAGCCTATAGATGTATATAATATGTGTGTAATATATTGTCAATAGCAGCACAAAGAATGTCAATGGGATCAAAGCTGTACTGATGAAGGAAATGACTACAGAGGGTAAAGTAATAATTATAACAATATATGGTTCAGCTTGTAAACTAATAGATGTTATACTATAACCATAATAGTAGAAAAAAGAGGGAAAAGAGAATAGATCTACATAAGAATAATGTTCCTATACATCACTGGAATTAAGCTAGTATAGGCCTGAAGTGCTTCTCACATTTTAAGATGTATATAGAAGAACCTAGAGCAACCACTGAAACGAACAATCCAAACCTTAAAGAATATAGTTTCAAAATCATTAAAGAAATTAAAATGCTATATTAGAAACTATTCACTTAATGGAAAAG
Source organism: Canis lupus familiaris (assembly GCF_011100685.1). Taxonomy (NCBI): domain Eukaryota; kingdom Metazoa; phylum Chordata; class Mammalia; order Carnivora; family Canidae; genus Canis; species Canis lupus. The sequence goes on from NC_049230.1 coordinate 47,050,702, forward strand.
AAATCAGTTAAAGGAGGAATAGAGGCAAAAAGACATGAGACGTGTAGGAAATGTTGTTATTTCTTGGTCTTTGTGTTCTTTGACACTTGCCCTATCCTACATTTTGCTTGAATGTCTGTTCTCCACAATACTGTGAGTGCTTCAAGAGCAGAGATGGTAGCATTACTTGTACCCCAGGACCTTGCATGGCATCAGACACAGCATAGGATCAACATATGAAGGTGGAACTGAACTGTACAGGGTATTAGGCATTGTGTGCATTCGAGATAAATGAATGAAGTACAGTGATCAGCTCAATAACTTAAATGAATCAGCAATACTACAGATAAAATGCAGTAATTAGAAAAATCAGCCAGGGTGACAGAGGAAGTAGGCCTGTTCTGGAATTTCAATCTGGAATATGATGAATTTGAAGTAGCAGTAGGACAAACAAATGCAGATGTATGGAAGATGAGTAACCCAAGAGATTAAAATTACTTGGGGCTCCAGTTTGGGGGAAGAGCAGAAGGCCCAGCAGTTAACAAATGAATAGATTTGTTATCTTCACAAAGTTGAATCCCCATGTACCCAGTGTGGGTGGTACAGTGGGGGGCGGGGGGGGAGGACATTTTGAATCTGAAGTTTGGGTTCAAGTCCTAGTGTAACACATACAACTGTTTTTCTGAACAACTACCCCTTTGGAGCACTGATTAGAAAATGTGTTGCGTTTTATATATGTTAAAATATTGTATTTAGTTCACACAATATCACAAGTTGACTCTAATATTCCAACTTCTTGAATATGAGTTAATGAGCTTACCAAGTTGCTCAACCAGGAACTGATAGAGTCAGAATGAGAGTGCCCCTCTTATTCCTCCAAAGTCCATGCCCTCATCACTTTGCCATACAATAAATAAGACAATGCCTAGCCTAATGGAGGTTTGGAGAAGAGCTGAAATACTGTACACAGATGTACTTCTCCAACCTAAATGGGAATGACTGTAAAGGAAGTCCTATTCTTAATTTTTTCTCCAATTTCTGACTATTTTCCACTTCCTCCAGTAGGAAACCCTGCTCTCAGGACAAAGAGACATCAGGGGCCCTAGTCACCTCTTCATCCCCAGCCTGGCTCTGCCCACCTGTGTCTGCAGAGAGTGACCTAGATGCAGATCCATTTGTGGCTGGCTCCTGGGTCCTGTTTACCTGGGGAGAGATGAGTGACAGAAAGTAGCATCATGGACTTCCCATACATGGAGTATGATTTGTCCAAGTCAGCAGCTAGGGAGTAAAATAGAGACAAAGAGAAGAGCTAGTGCTCTGCCAATGAAGGGGGCTGGTGGGGAAGTGGATTCTCTATCACAAAAGGCATTCAAACATTATCCCAGAGGCTGAGTGGTCATTTCAGAGCTGATGCAAGCATTTAGTGGAGGTAGGTGTAGTTAAGATCTCTTTGAACTCTGAGATTCCAAACTGTAAGAGTAATCATGTGATAGACCTCTGGCATTTGAGTGAAAGTGGGAGTAATTATTAGCACAGGCTCTAGAGACTTTTTGTATATACAGCTTCCCACATTTGTTATTTGTTACTGTAAAATTCACCTATGGTTCAACACCATGAATGAGATCATTTATTCTCCCAGTACTTAAGAGAGGGTTTTAACTGAAGAGATCTGTCCAAGGTGGTGGAATGATTTAGTGGCAGGGATGAGGCTTTGACCAGGAGTTCCAAACCACATGTTTGCTTTGTTAGTCCAGAACTGGGAGGAGTAACCCTGAAAACTTGAGACTAGCAAAAGAAGGACTGCTTGCCTCTTAGAAAAATAGTTGACTGATAATGGGGACTGATGGGCTAATTCCAGAGACCACTCCAAGACCCCTGCCCCCCAAATGGCCTAAGGATGAAAACAAGCATGATGGTAATTCCCAGAGTGACCCCAACCCTGAGCACACCGGCCACCACCTCAGTTTCTGTCCTGGAGACAAAGGTCTTTCACCTTCTTAGACCTTATCAAAAAGAAGCATACATACAAAGAAATAAGATACCAAAGGCGAGAACCAACAGATGAAATGCATACAGGGACTCCAGACAATATAATAATCAGACACAGAAAAAAACCCCAAAGATTTTCGTTTATGAGCTAAAACCAAGCCTGAAAATTTGGATAGGAATTTTGACAAATTGACAAAATGTGAATAACCAGAACTCACATAAAAAACACATTGTTAGCATTTCACACTTATGTCCTCTTGCAGCCACTGTTCCTGCAAGACTAACCACTCCTAATAGCATAATTTACTTTTACCCATATTTTACTTTATATAAATGAAGTTACATCATTTGCGCCTATTTCACTTAACGTTATATATGTGAAGTTTATCCATATTGCTGCATGTGGTTATAAATAATTCATTACTGTATAATGTTCTGTTATGTGACTATACCACTAAAAGAAATCCATTCTATCTTGATAAGTACTAACAGTTTCCATTTTTGGCTGTTATGAATAGTGCAGCTATGCATACTCTTGGGCATCTATACTTTGTGCTAAGTGATTTATTGTTTTAACTTTAACATTTAGATGTGTTATTAATCTAGAACTGATTATGATATTTGGTGAGGTAGAGGTCAAAATACATTTTTCCCCCACAAGTGTGGATATCCAGCTAAATATTAAATATGGTGTATTTTTCTGTTTTTTTTATTTTAAAAATTATTATATTTTTTTTCCAAATTTTTATTGAAATTCCAGTCGGTTAATATATAGTGTAATATTAGTTTCAGGTGTAGAATTTAGTGATTCATCATGTGTATAGAACACCCAGTGCTTATCACCACAAGTGCCCTCCTTAATATCCATCACCCTCTTAACCCATCCCCCTGCCCACCTCCCCTCCAGTACCTTCAGTTTGTTCTCTATAGTTAAGAGTCTGCTTCTTGGTTTGCCTTTCTTTTTTCCCCCCTATGCTCATAAGACCTAAATGTGAATAGGAAACCATCAAAATCCTAGAGGAGAACACAGGCAGTAGCCTCTTTGACAATGGCTGTAGTGACTTCTTACTAGATATATATCCAGAGGAATGTTGAGGAAGCAGAGCAAAACTAAACTATTTCATCAAAATAAAAAAAAAAACAAAAACAAAATAAAAGCTTCTGCACAGCAAAGGAAACAATCAACAAAACTAAAAGGCAATCTACAGAATGGGGGAAGATATTTGCAGACGACATATATGATAAAGGGTTAGTATCCAAAATAATAAAGAACTTACAAAACTGCATACCAAAAAAGCAAGTAATCTAGTTAAAAACTGGGCAGAAGACATGAATAGCCACTTTTCTGAAGAAGACATACAGATGGCTAGCAGATACTTGCTTACTTTAAACAAATAATAATGTGGTATACTCTTCAGAGTAGAGATCTTCTACATCTTTTGCTAGATTTATTCTTGTTTGTGCCTTTTATTAAATATTTCCCAGATTTCAATACCTACAGAAAAGTAATTTTCCATACCAATAATTATATTATGTTATCATATATTTACTAAGCTAGTAAAATGAGTACAACAGTGAAACATTATTGGTGAGACTGTGAGTAAAGAGTATATTTTGATGACAAATTGACAGTATAGAACATGAACTTTAAAATTATTCATATGTATGTGTGGATGTATTTACTTTTAAGAATGTATGTGAGGGGAGTAAATCACATGAAAAATAGTGCATGTTGAAATGATTTTTTTTAATATTCAAAAATTTGAATTAATCCTCAAACAGTACAGTAGGGTAATCTTTGACAAAACTATGGTGTGAGGGTGTGTTGACACTTCTTAAAATGTATAGTTATGACACGTGTTAACTGTGTTGTTACAAACATATTCACATACAAAATATAAATATGAAAGAGTAACATAATTTAAGTTAAAAGGTAGAACAAAAAATATTGGTGAATATTTACTTAAGCAGTGAAAGATGCATGTTTATCAATGAATTACGAGAGAGTATAGGACAGTACAAATCTGTGTGTTTTAAGTTAATTGGGTAAATTTTTACTTTAAATCTATCTATCTAGCTAGCTAGATAGCTATTTCATTGGAGTTAGATTTGCCAACATATAGTATAACACCCGGTGCTCATCCTGTCAACTGCCCCCCTCAGTGCCCATCACCCAGTCACCCCATTAGGGCCAACATTAGGCCCAGAGCCCACCAAAGGTCAAATCTCAATTAGAGTCTGTCCAAATTTTCTGTTGTATTGAATATTTTTGAAATATTTGGATCATCAGCCAGGGTTTAAAATTTTTATCACACAGGGATGTGTTTTAACAGGATTTGATATACATATTGTTAAAGTGTTTGCAGTGTTTGTTCAGTCCTGCCAGGTATTCAAGGTGCACTGAAAGGGAAATTCTGTCTTCCTGATGCTGGTATCTGAAGAGTTCTGATGCAATCTGGATCCCTTTCCTTTCGAAGAGAAGTTTACAAAAAGCTTGCCCCAGAGCTTCAAGTCCCAGAACAGTCTAGGTCAGGAATTACCTTCACATAAAATCACCTTTCAAAGCATGGAGTAATGCAAGGGTAATGTTCATTTATCTGATAACTCTGGTTATAAGAAACATTCGGACAGGCCTTCACTTGTACTGGTATTGCCAGTGACATCCCAATACCAGTCTGCAAATATCCTCAGCAGACAAAGGATATTTTGGGGACTTGTTACTTGTGTTGTACAGCAGAGAGATTTGTCGTCTATAGGACTTCCAAATCCTGTAAACGAAGCATTTCAGTGTTGTCATTTTCAGCTATAGACCATCCCACGATTATTGCTTTTACTTTTTCTATTAAGAGATGGCTCTGTATGTCAATTATTTTTCAATAAAATTGGGGGAAAAGGAAAAAATATGCACACGCCCGAGGCCCTGAACACTGGCTTGGAAGCCAGCAGGCCGGGTCTGCAGTGTGTCCAGTGTGTCGGGCGAGGTGTGTGTGGTAGATCCGATCTGCGGGCAGCCGGGCCCCTCCGCTACAGGATGGCGGTGCTGCAGGGAGGTGTGGTGCGTCTGATGGGGGCAGTGGGGCTGCTGGAAGTGAGGCTGGGAGGCCGACTGCAGCTCACTCAGCCCGCCGGCCCGGACCCTGCCTGTGCTGTTTGTTGGCCTCCTTGACATCGTTATCATGTGCGATCAATAGCGGTTCAATGCACTGCACTAAAAAGTCCCAGGAGTAAGCAGGAAGAGGATGCAGTCTTGTGAGCCACGTTGGAGAAGGACGAAGTATAATCCTTGAAGAAGCCACACATGCAGCAGCTTGCAAAGATACTTCCAGGAAATAATCTGCATCCTTGGCCATGTAGAGTTTCTTTTTTTCCCCAAGCAAATCATCGGCCAGCCATCATGAAGCTCTGTTTGGTGTACTGCTCCGGAGAGATAATACTCCATGAAATGGGCAGCTGCTGGAAGGCAGAAGTTCCACTGAAAGGTTTCTAATAATAGCAGTTCCATATGTAGCAAATTTTGCTCTGTTAATAACAGATTCCTATTAGTTAGTCATACAACCCAGGCTGTTGAGCTGTTCCAGCTTGGGCACGCTATCTTCTTTTTCTTCAGGTTTACTTGCTAACAGTGGACAGGAAAGTGCAACTAAATGCTGCTGCTGGATAGAGAGGACATATCGATCCATAAATGTCCGGCAAATAGCAAGATGTTGGGCAGAAGGGCAGAGGGTGAAGCGATTGCTCACCAATGGCAATCAGGTCAGCAAACTACCTTCTGAGACGCAGTGGAGGGGACGGACTGGCCTTTGTAGGAAGGCAACTTCACGCTTGACGTCCCCGCCACCACTTTCCCTCCAGCTCCATGGGACCGGGCTGCGGCCTGGCCAGACGCAACTTCGGGGGGAACCTTGGCGCTCACAGCCCCAGCCCCGTGGGCGGGGGAAGCCGGCCCGAAGCGCCCGCCTCAGCTGGGGCCCAGCACCAGCTCAGCCGCCCGTTCTCCATCTCTGTTGTGATCTTCTTTTATGTTTCCTTCCCTTCCCCTATGTTCATCTGTTTTGTTTCTTCCACATATAAGCAAAATCATATATTTGTCTTTCTCAGACTGACTTATTTTTGTTCAGCATAATATACTCTTAGTTCCATTCATATTCTTGCAAATGGCAAGATTTTATTATTTTTGATGGCTAATATTCATATATGTTCATATGAATTCATATATAAATAGAGTCATATATATACCACTTCTTCTTTATTCATTCATCAGTCATGGACATTTGGGCTCTTTCCATAATTGGCTATTGTTGATAGTGCTGCTACAAAGGGTGGGATGCATGTGCCTCTTTGAGATGCTATTTTTATAACCTTTAGATAAATACCAGTAGTGCAGTTGCTGAGTCATAGGGTAGTTCTATTTGTAACTTTTTGAGGAACCTCCACACAGTTTTCCAGAGTGGCCGCACCAGTTTGCATTCCCACCAACAGTGCAAGAGGATTCCCCTTTCTCTGCATCCTCTCCAACATCTTTTGCTTCCTGAATTGTTCATTTTAGCCATTCTCTGTGGTGTGAGGTGGTATTTCTTTGTGGTTTTGATTTATATTTCCCTGATGATGAGTGATGTTGAGCATTTTTCCATGTGTCTGTTGGCCATGTGTATGTCCTCCTTGGAGAAATGTCTATTCATGTCTCCTGCCCATTTCTTAACTGGATTATTTATATTCTGGGTGTTGATCTTGATGAATTCTTTATAGATTCTGGATACTAGCCCTTTATCCGATAAGTACATTTGGAAATACCTTCTTCACTTATCTTCTCCATTCAGGACACTCATTTATTCGATCTGTTGTATTTCAGTTTTGTTGATTGTTCCCTTCACTATGCAGAAGCTTTTTATCTTGATGAAGTCCCAATAGTTCATTTTTACTTTTGTGTCTCTTGTTTTTGGAGATATGTCTAGGTAGAAGTTCTCTCCTCTAAGATTTTGATGGATTCCTGTCTCACATTTAGGTCTTTCATCCATTTTGAATTTATTTTTGTGAATGGTGTAAGAAAGTGGTCCAGTTTTATTCTTCTGTATGTTGCTGTCAGTTTTCCCAACACCATCTGTTGAAGAGACTGTCTTTTTCCCATTGTATATTCTTTCCTGCTTTGTCGGATATTAGTTGGCCATAGAGTTGAGTGCCCATGTCTGGGTTCTCTATTAGTGTCCATTGATCTATGTGTCTGTTTATGTGCTAGTACCATACTGTCTTGATCACAGCTTTGTAATACAGCTTGAAGTCTGGAGTTGTGATGCCTCCTGCTTCAGTTTTCTTTTTCAACATTCCTTCAGCTATTTGGGGTCTTTTCTGGATCCATACGGATTTTAGGATTGTTTGTTCTAGCTCTTCAAAAAACGCTGGTATTATTTTGCTTAGGATTGCATTGAATGTGTAGACTGCTTTGGGTAGTAGAAATGTATAGACATTTGTTCTTCCAATTCACGAGTATGAAATGTTTTCCCATTTCTTTGTGTCTTCTTCAATTTCCTTCATAAGAGTTCTTCAGTTTTCAGCCTATGAATCTCTTACATTTTTGGTTAGGTTTATTCCTAGGTATCTTATGGTTTTATTTTTTTATTTTTTTTTTAAATATATTTTTTTTAATTTTTATTTATGATAGTCACAGAGAGAGAGAGAGAGAGAGAGAGAGAGAGAGAGAGGCAGAGAGAGAAGCAGGCTCCATGCACCGGGAGCCCGACGTGGGATTCGATCCCGGGTCTCCAGGATCGCGCCCTGGGCCAAAGGCAGGCGCCAAACCGCTGCGCCACCCAGGGATCCCTCTTATGGTTTTAGATGCAATTATAAATGAGATCAATTCCTTGATTTCTCTTTCTGCTGCTTCATTATTGGTGTATAGAAATGCAACATTTCTGTAAATTGATTTTTTATTCTATGACTTTGTTGAATTCATGAATCAGTTCTAACAACTTTTTTGGTGGAGTCTTTCAGGTTTTCTATATAGTGTATTATGTCATCTGTGAAGAGTGAAAGTTTGAGTTCTTCCTTGCCAAATTGGATACCTTTTATTTCTTTTTGTTGTCTGATTGCTGAGGCTAGGACTTTCAGTACTGTGTTGAGCAATAATGGTGAGAGTGGACATCCCTGTCGTGTTCCTGACCTTCGGGGAAAACTTTTTCCCCATTGAGTATGATATTAGCAGGGTAGCTGGCTATCAACAATTGACTTCTACTGGAGGAGATATTATCTACAGTAATCACAACCTATGTCATTAAGCATGTAACCAGATACTTGAAGGGAAATAAACAAAAATAAAAATAGCATTGCATAGTAGATTTTTATTTTCTTATGGAATCTAATTACCTTATTGTACATGTATTTGCCAAAACTTTTACCAGCCTAGCTTTCCAAGTTTCCACAATAATCAATGTCTTATGAAAATATTGGCCTGAGCTGATTTTGGGAGCAATACAGAACAGTGTGAGCTGAGAGCCACATATATTATGAACTGGTGACAGTGTTCCTGAATGCTACAATAAATAAATTTGAACTTTATTCTGCAGGCATTGTAAGGCTGTTGGACATTTCTAATAGGGTGGTAGTTACATTCAATGGAGATTAATCTGATTGTGATGTGCAGAATGGATAGAATGGGGGAGATTGGAGACTGAGGAATGTTTAGGAGGGGGTTTCAATCATTTATCTAAGAGACTATGAACTATCCATAAAATCACTCTTTCCTGGTCCCTAATTGTATGAATGCTACCATGCCACTAGAGTTCAGCACATATTAATGATGCCAGGCATTATGCCAAATGGTAAACATTGGTGTTGCAAAGATGAAATTGACCTGGTGAGAAACCTGGGTGTCATTATATACCCATTTTTCTTCTTCTTCATCTGCATCCAAATACTACCAAACCCTGGTGATTTTTGCTTTGTTAGTATAGTGAAAACTTACCCATTTCTTTTTGTTTGTCCACTGTCCTTGATTCCACTGCCACTACCTTCATTCAGGACACTCATTTATCACTTAGATTTGGGCATTCTTCTTGCCTATAGACATACCCACCTGCCATCTGGTCTCCTCACCACAGAAAGAATGGGATTTTTACAAATTATATCTGATTTTGTCACTCCTTCAGGGTTTCTCATTACTCTCAGGATAAACTCTAAACTTCTTCATATGGCCCGAAGACCCTTGATCATACTGGTGTTTATTATCGATGTCTCCATTGATTCAAGAACCTCCTTCTCCATTCTACACCCTATCTGCACAATTATATTTTCAATTACTTAGAAGATCTAGATACTTTTTCAGCCTTGGGGTTTTTCCTATCTTACTCTCTTGTGCTAGAATAGAATAGTCTTCTCTTAGGTCTCAGCTTAGTTGTCATTTCTTCAAGGAAATCTTCCCTGACCTATCATCTTACTAACAAACTCAGTTTTACATACCCCTTCTGATTCTGTGTATTCCCCATCACAGCATGTGTCACTCTGGTTTGTGACAGTCTATTTACTTGTCTGTGTCCTCCATTCTACTGTATCTTTAAGAGTAGCTTAAGAAAATGTCTATTTTGTTCATCTTTGAAATCTAGCATTAGCTCTGAGTCTGACACAATATAGGTGCTCAGTAAGTTTATGTTAATAAATAAACCTCAAGGAGGGACACCTGGGTGGCTCAGTGGTTGGGCATCTGCCTTCGGCTCAGGACGTGATCCTGGAGTTCCGGGATCAAGTCCCACGTTGGGCTCCCTACATGGGCCTGCTTCTCCCTCTGCCTGTGTCTCTCCCTCCCTCCATCTCTCTCTGTGTCTCTCATGAATAAATAAATAAAATCTTTAAAAAATCTCCTACATATTTAAAAAAAATAAACCTCAAGTAATAGAAAGAATTGAAAGGGGGAATTGGATAGATGTAATATCAGACAGAGGGAATTGGCTGGATCTTTTGATTAGTAGTTTCACACATAGCTTTTAGTTAATAAAGTCCTGGTCATAGGAATATGTAAGAAACATTATGGTTACAGAGACACAAAGATGTCAAACAAAACAAATATACTTTTTCTAGGTAAAATTCTGGGAATGGAACACTGTTTCATCTGAGGAATTAACTCACAGAATCCGTTTTCTACCTTGCTCCTTTTTCCCTCCAAAGTTCAACATGTCCTATGAATTTGTCAGCCCTAGCTGCACCCACTGGAATTACTGTTCACCAGGTAATAGTGGTATCTTCTTTTCTTCCTGACCATGAATATTTCTTACCAAACTATCTTTCTCTTGTATGTAGATACTGAAGGGCATGTTGCATGCTGTTGGCATTAAAAAAATCCATTAATCATTAAAATCCATTAAAAATTAAAAAATCCATCAGAGGAAAAAAATTGAAAGCCCAGAAACAGCACAGTAAATAACAGATTTTGTTCTGCTAACGATGGTAGTGTCAACTGGTAGGAAAAGAAAGGGATATTGAACAGATGGTACTGGGACAAGCTGGTTGACTCTATAGGGAAAATGAATTTAGATTCACACCTCACAGTGTTTACTGCATAAATTTCAGGTGGTTAAAGCATTATATATAGATACAACTATAAGGCAACCAAAAGAAAATACAGCATAATAGTTTCTGATCTTGGGACAAGGGTGGCCTAAAAAACCCCAAAACAATGGAACCAACAATAAAAGAAAAGAAAATGTAATCAAATTAATTTAAAAATTATCCTTTTAAAGAAAAAGATTACACAGAAAGTGAAAAGACAAGCAAAAATGTGGGGAGCTATTTTCAACATATATTATGGAACCAATATTCTTTTTTTTTTTTTTTTTTTAACCAATATTCTTTTAAAAATATATTGGTGACAGGAGATTTACAGTTTATTTATTTATTTATATTTATTTATTTATTTATTTATTTATTTATTTGAGAGAGAGTGAGAGAGCACACAAGCAGGGGGAGGGGCAGAGGGAGAAGCAGACTCCCTGCTATGCAGGTAGCCCGATGAGGTGCTCAATCTCAGGACCCTGGGATCATGACCCAAACTGAAGGCAGGCGCTTAACTGACTGAGCCACCCAGGTACTCCAAGAATTAATATTCTTAAAAGATAACCAATAATTTTTAATCAATTGGTAAAAGATAACCCCCAATAGAAAAATGAATAAATAACCACTAACTCTTAGGTCACATCCAGCAAGGGCAGAGCCTGGATCTAGCCTCAGTGTTTAATTCTAAGACCTGTGCTCCTTCTACTCCACTCGTGGTCTCCTTAAGTCACCACAATTTGTCTACTAGCAGGTAACATCTGCAAGGTCATCTACTGTGTGCCATTGACCAAAATGTGATCATGATAGGTGGTGTTGCCCCCACTCTCTCTTAAGAGTCCTCGCACTACTCTGGACCTATGTTTACTAGATTCTGTATTCTCCACAACCCTTAGATAGAGTTGTCTGTGTAGTGGAGGAGTAATGGGGCTCACTGCATATTTGCACACAGCTGCATCCCTTCTAGGTACAGTTACTTCTGTGGTTCCCTGGCCTCCACAGCCGCTGGTTTTCCATTGCCTGAAGCTGACCCTCACCTCTTCCTCAGTCAGGACAGGGGTGGTTTATTGGCTTAAGGCAGATCAAAAGGGTCTCAGAATCCCCACCCTTGTCAGAGGGAGTCTCTTGACTGTTTCTGACTCAGCAGGCAGAAACCCTAACTTCCCCACTAACTTTCTTTTTAACTCCCCAAGTCACAGACCAGAGACCATGCTTTCTCTTTTCTTTCCATGTTTGCTATAGTTTGCTCTCAACTTTGAGGCCATCTCTTCTGTAAAAGTACTCAGCACTTCATCCAAACATAAAACTCATTCAGAGCTTTGTCTTTTCTTTTAAGATGGGGTCAGTGGGCATTTCCCCAGGCTTGTTATAAAATATAACTCCTGAGACTCAAATTCATTCTCATATTTTATATGGCTGTGTGTTTTTTTAACATACACATTTTCTGTATGTATAATCGCTCTGTTGAGCGATTATAATTTTTGGTGAATGTAACTTGGAAGTCCTCTGAAGTCAGGTTCACATTTGAAAACAGAAACAAAATTTAGAGAACCCCTGTTCCCCACAAGTACATATAGCGAGGAAAAAAGTAAAAGTTACAAGGTTAGAAACAGGGAATGAGGTGGTAGTTGGGGACTGAATGATCAGGAACATTTCCAACTCTTATTCCTATATTGATCCTGAATGTAACACTTTATTCCACTTCCCAAAATAATATATATATTTTTGGCTGGTGCATTTATTAAAAATCCTGGAAGAATAAATGGGAAACCAATAATCTAATAATATTACAAGTGGTTACTTGTTAGAGGTATGAGAATTGGGTGGTTGAGACACAGGAGAGGGAGAGACGTTTTCAGATATATCTTTTAGCTCATTTTGAAGTTTGAACCATGTGTTTGTACTACGTAGGCTCACAAAATGTATAAAGTGAAAAACAGTGCAGTATAATGCAGCCTTTCTTTGCTGGAGGCTCTGTAAATAGTAGAGAAACTTCTTTGGTTGGAGCCATATCCTTTTAATGCTTTAATGTGGTGTGTGGGCATGAGTATGTATGTTCATGTATTTGTGTATGTGTGTGGGTGTGTGAGTGCATTTGTGTCTCTTTCAGAGGCTAGAGGTTGAGTGTTCTTCTATAGCATAATGACTCTTACTGTCTATAAGAGTTTAAGGACCTGGCTCTCTGCCTCTAAAGTAGTGCACTATCATCATTGTTGCTACAGGACTGTTTGTGAGAGATGGGCAGCCAGCTGACCACATTGTGGGATGGACACAGGAGAAAGGGGAAGAAAATAAGCAGAATGGAGTCATGTATCTTCCTCTCTAGCTCTTACCTGGTTGCTTTTGCCAATCACTAAGGATGTTACTGGCAGGCTTTAGTTATTTACTTTTTCTAAACCTGCATGGCATGTTTTGAATTTCTTTTTCTTTTGTAGCACATAAGAATGTGCTTCTGTTGAGAATTGTTTCACTTTTTTTCCAGCTAAGTGCCTGCTCAAAATTACTGTGACAATACCTGCTATGTGTTTTAGCTGTTACAAAAAGGAGACATATATGTAGCCTGGTATCAATTCTAGATTGTACAAATGTCTTACTTCCTCCACTAGAATCCTCATTTTGTATCATGGCTCCCTTTCTTGAAATTTAGTTGCTCTACAAGACTCTTAGGCTTGAATCTTATACTCTTATACTCTCTATTTCCGTAACTTATCACTCCACTGTGGTCCATGTGCTCTTATTTTACTTCAAAATCTCCTAACTAACTTTAACTATTTAATTGAATACCTCCACAAAAATGTCCCACAAAAAACTCTTGAAAACATGGAACTAATTTGTCTTAAATGACTTTTTTGTTCACAATTTTCATTAAATGCACCATTGACTTTTTATTGAAGCCTTAATTCCTTGAAGCTATCTCCTTGCTTATTCTTTTCATACTATTTACCACATTCTATTGTTTCTATTTCCATTACCTTTGAGGTTAATACTTATAGCAATGGGACCAGCTGCTCTATGGAACAGATGCTCCAGGACATATTCAGTAGGGCTGATTATTAAATCTTAGTTTCAGGTGCAGTTGTGCTTGGGAAGGAATGAAGGGGTGTCATCCTGTTTGGAGTTTGCATCACCTCCTGAATTGCTGTTTACAGATGACTGGGGGATAGGAGTATCAATCCCATACACAGTAAAAAAAATCTGCAGGTAGCTTTTGATTCCTCCAGAGCTTAGCTACTAATAGCCTACTGTTGACTGGAAACCTTATGAATAATGCAAATAGTTTATTCACACATATTATGTATGTTATATGTACTATACTGTATTCTTATAATAAAGTAAGCTAGAGAAAAATAAAATTTTTATTAAGGGAATCATAAGGAAGCAAAAATACATTCATAGTGCTGTACTATAAAAACTTTGTGTGTAAGTGAAGTTCAAACCCATGTTTGTTCAAGGGTCAACTGTAGATCCTCTTTCTATAGCTTCACTGTTTCTTTAGTTTCTTCTGAGCTGTATAATTTAACTCCTGGTCTCATCAATCTTCTCTGCTCCCTTACTGCTGTCTATCCAATCTTAGCTCAACACAAACTCTCATTATTACTTCATGCAGAGCTTTTATCTATCTATCTATCTATCTATCTATCTATCTATCTATCTATCTATCTATCTAATACCATAAATTCCCCTAGACCCACCATGCAGCCTGAAGTTAGGTCTTTAGTAATAGATCATATCTAACTACATGGTATCCCCAGTTTCATTCTCCTCACTCTCCCCTTTTGAAATTCCCTCTCATACTAAATTCTATCCTCATCTTTGCCTTGCTTTTGTTTATAACACACTGTTATTGAATATATATCTTTTCCCAGAAAGTTTATTTTTTGTTGGTTTAGCTATTTATACCCTTATAAAAGGGTATTAGTAACAATCTTTGGGGATTTACATTTTTAGATATTACTATTATGTAGCTCAGATTCAGTAAAATTTTGGTATGTCTTTGCAGGCCATTCAGAAGAAGGAATTTCTCTACTGGCTGGAGAGACTAACCCAAGTATCAAGGACATTTTCTTGCCTTCATACAATGGGAGGCAAAGAGGGCTATGTCTAGAACTATGTCTTGGGTGACTTTTGTATTTCCATGCCTAATAATAGAGCTTAACAGGAACCACAGCAATATAATAATAATAATAATAATAATAATAATAATAATAATAATAATAGTAACAGTACTATTGTGGACTGAGACCCCTCAGGACTGAAGTTTTGGTTCATCTATGCAGGCGAAGACCAAGTGGCAGCTGTTTGACAGCTCCCCTCAGAGATGTGAGTATCAGACATGTGATCATCCCCCTTCTGAGCTTCCAGTTTCTGGTAACACCACTTTTCCCTTTGTACTTAGGGGAAGTGATTTCTTCCTGCAGTTAATAATCTCTGGACTTTCATATCCATTTCTTTCTCCTTAGTCTTTTTCAGGACAAACCTATGTATCTACTTCCCTCTATTTAAAAAAATGTGTTATTATTATTTTTCTCTTCCAAGTTTTAATTTAAAATCAAGTTAGTCATTATATGGTCTCATTCATTTGGGGAATATAAAAATTAGTGAAAGGGAATAAAGGGAGAGAAAATGAGTGAAAATATCAGTGAGGGTGACAAAACATGAGAGACACCTAACTCTGGGAAATGAACATGGGGTAGTGGAAAGGGAGGTGGGCGAGGAGTTGGGGTGACTGGGTGATGGGCACTGAGCGGGGCATTTGGCGGGATGAGCACTGCGTGTTATGCTAAATGTTGGTAAAGTGAACTCCAATAAAATTTTTTTTAAATAAATAGAATCAAGTTAGTTAACTTATAGCGTAGTGTTGGTTTCAGGAGTAGAATTTAGTGATTCATCACTCACATATAACATCCAGTGCTTATCACAACAAGTGCCTTCCTTAATGCTCATCTCCCATTTAGCCTATCCTTTCAACCACCCTCCTTGCAGCAACCCTTGGTTTGTTCTCTATAGTCTTTTATGGTTTGCCTCCTTCTCTGTTTTTATCTTATTTTATTTTTCCTTCCCTTCTCCATGTTCATTTGTTTTATTTCTTAAATTCCCCATGTAAGTGAAATCCTAAGGTATTTGTCTTTCTTTGACTGACTTATTTCACTTAATATAGTACCCTCTACTATTTCTGTCCATGTCATTGTGAATAGCAAGATTTCATTCTTTTTGATGGCTAGGTAATATTGCAGTGTATATATACACCACATCTTCTTTATTCATTCATCAGTAAGCAGACACTTTGCACTCTTTCCATAGTTTGGCCATGGGTAATAGTGCTGCTATAAACATTGAGGTGCATGTACCCCTTCAATTCTGAACTTTGGTATCCTTTGGATAAATATTTAGTAGAGCAATTGCTGGAGTATGAGGTAGTTGTCTTTTTAAGTTTTTGAGGAAACTCCATACTGATTTCCAGAGTTTGTATTCCCACCAAAAGTGCAAGGGGGTTCCTTTTTCTCTGCATCCTTGCCAGCATCTGTTTCCTGTGTTTCTACTTCCCTGTATTAAATCTTCTTGGTTTAACAATGCCAAATGTGATTCGTGTTTCCTGAATGGGCCTAAGCTGACCAACCCAAACTGACATACCAGCTATATACTGTACTAAAATACTAAGTCTTTTCTAGACTTAGTCCATCTCTGGACATTAGTGTGTGAAGCAATTTAAATTGTAGTATTAAAATGATTTCAGGACAGCATGTTTGACAGAGTCAAAGAGAAATGACGTGACATACTGGTACAGTGATTTTTATTTGCATTATATCCACACACATAGATTCTTATGATCACTGCAGGATACAGTAGAGGAAGTTAACTTCTCTTGTCCAAATTAAACAGAGGAATAGTGAAACATTGATATAGAGCAGCTAAGTGGTATGGAGTTCTCCTAAGAACCTACATTCTCAGGCCTTCTTTTATATTCTTCTCTTTGGCACTTAATATTTCACTATGGGATATATTTGAAACATCTCATATCATTTGGCCTTCTTCTTACCCACCAAAATTAATCTTATTGCATTCATTATTTAAACATAATATTGCAGGATTCATATATTCATTTCATACAAATTTATTAAATAATGACTATATGTCCGCACTGCCTAAGTGCTAAATATACAACAGTGAACAAAACAGATCCCAAATCTTCATATTCTCATGAGGAGAGACAGGCAATAAATTTATATAACATTTTCATTGGCCAACCTTGAAAATTCTCTACATAAAATACTTCCATTCCCTCTGTTTTGGTCAATCATTCACACAGATTCATATGCATTAGTAATCAAATCTTTTTTGGTTGAAAAGAAAATTGGGATAGTTCTCATTCTTGGTGTTTTAGAGACCCAGAATGCATTAAATGGTGAATAACATCATTTTTTGACTTCCAGATTCTTCCAACATGGACAACTAGCTGACAATGTGAATTATCTATAGAAAATAATAATTTCATATTTTTACAGGCAGTTAAAAATAGTAGATAATAAAACAGCTTGCACACTTTCTAAGATACACTCAATTCACCTCTTGAAAGTGTCATGCTGTTTGGAAATATGATATTTAGGGGCAATCGCTTATATATTATTAATATTTTGAGGAAGTCTTATAATTTTCTCACAAACTGAATCAGATCATAGGTTGTGGGGTTCCTTGGTAGGTATTTAGTGACCTGCTAGATTATCTGTTTCTGTAGGAAATATCACCTACATGTCAGGGCTGATCATCCAGAATCAAAGTCTCATCTTCCCTGTGACATACTGGAGAAACAAGGTCATATCATTTTCAATACTGTTCTTTTTTCTGCATCTACTTGGCACCCCAATTTTTTTGTCACTGTAATTTTATTTCATGATGTAATTAATTAAGTCAGCTATTTTTTATTTTAAAATGCAATAACTCAATTAATGAGTATCATTTTGTTAAGATTATAGGTAGAATGTTATGCTCTTTAGAAATAGTCTAGTTTAGGGATGCCTGGGTGGCTCAGTGGTTGAGCGTCTGCCTTCAACTCAGGACAATTCTGGGTCTGGGGATCGAGTCCCACATCGGGCTCCCTGTGGGGAGCCTGCTTCTCCCTCTGTCTATGTCTCTGCCTCTCTCTCATGAATAAATAAATAAAATATTAAAAAAAAGAAATAGTCTAGTTTCAACAACAATACAATAAGAACAAAAGTCTTTGCCAAGGTCATTTCCTTTAAAGATTTTCCTGGATAGATAAATAAAGCTTTTAGTCTGAATATATCTATAATTATGAAATTATAGTTCAGAGAGTGATATTTTCATTTGTTCATCCCATGTTTACACCAAGAATCATGGGTATACTTTACATGACCAAGACTGCGAAAGATACAGTGATTAAGAACTCTTAAGACAATTCTTGCCTTCTGAGGCTTGTAAGCATAGTAGGGATAACTAGCACAATAGTAAAAAAATTGACATTTGAACAGTGACTTATAGTCTTTAAGTCATTGTCTACTGTGATCCTCAAACTTGTGACCATGGTGGGACAGATACTATTATTCCAAATATTTGTTGTAGACGTGGAGCTTCAGAACTTTTCTTTTTTTTTATTTAAAAATTTTTATTTATTTATTTATGATAGACACACAGTGAGAGAGAGAGGCATAGACACAGGCAGAGGGAGAAGCAGGCTCCACACACCAGGAGCCCGACGTGGGATTCGATCCCGGGTCTCCAGGATCGCACCCTGGGCCAAAGGCAGGCGCTAAACCGCTGCGCCACCCAGGGATCCTGCTTCAGAACTTTTCAACTTTACTCTGATTAGAGTAGCTTATCTGGGACATGAACCCAATATTTCTGTGCTGCTAAAAGGACAGTAATCTGTACAAAGAGACAAATTAATGAGATGTGTAATAAATTGTATCTAGATTTCAGAGAAGAGGACTTTGTAGCTGGAAAGATCAAAGGCAGCTTCTTGGAGGGGATGAACTTTAGGGCTGGATTCCCAAGTGCATCATAACTGGTAACTGTATTTTCTAATATGGCCTCATATTTTTTATAAGGAGATTCTCTTGCATAATAGTATCCCCAGGGCAGCCTTCATGTCTCGGTTTCTCAAACTATAAATGAAAGGATTTAACATTGGGGTCACTGCCATGTACATAACAGTTATGATTGCATCCTTTAGGCTGTAACTAGACAGAGGGCGGAAATACATGCCCATGACTGTCCCATAATACAGAAAAACAACTGTGAGGTGGGAACCACAGGTAGAGAAGGCCTTGAGCACACCTTTGGTAGATGGGACCCGTAAGACTGTGGAAAAGACCTGGACATAGGAGATAATGATGCATAGTAATGGCACAGAGAAGACACCAACCCCTAGGTACATCATCCTCACATTAAAGAGGATGTCAGAACAGGACAGCTTAAGCAAAGGGGTAATATCACAGTAGAAGTTGGCTACTTCCTTGTTGCCACAGAAGGACAGCCTGGCTGTGAGCAGAGTGTGGGGGAGGGCATTGGCATTACCAACCACCCAAGACCCAACAACTAGGAGGACACAAGTCCATGGGCTCATGATGGTTGTGTAATGAAGTGGGCGACTGATGGCCACCTGCACGATCATATGCCATTGCAGCCAAGATATAGCTATCTGTGTTGCCCAAGGCAATCATAAAATACAACTGTGTTAGGCATCCACCAAAGGAGATGGCTTTGCTGTGCAAGAGATGATTTGCCAGCATTTTAGGGATGGTTACAGAAGAGAAGAGGATGTCAACAAAGGAGAGGTTGGCAAGGAAAAAGTACATGGGATTGTGAAGGCGAACATCAGAGCGAATGGCCAAGATGATGAGCAAGTTTCCAATCAACGTGATGGGGTAAATGAACAGGAAGAGGGTAAAGAAAAAGTCTTCCTGGTCCTGCTGACCAGTAACTCCCAGGAGGATGAATTCCAGGGTAGAGGATTGGTTGTCTTCCCTCATGGCTCCTTGTTAAGAAAGGGGGAGAAGAATCCAGAATTATTAGTGGAGTTACTGGAATGATCTTCCTTATCCATTAGTTTTG
Source organism: Canis lupus familiaris (assembly GCF_011100685.1). Taxonomy (NCBI): domain Eukaryota; kingdom Metazoa; phylum Chordata; class Mammalia; order Carnivora; family Canidae; genus Canis; species Canis lupus. The sequence continues at coordinate 47,070,271 of NC_049230.1, forward strand.
GTTCAAGTGACCAGCAATCTCTATGATGTATTTACTGACTCCAGAGATAGCCGATATTTTGGAGGAATTATCCTTGTTGGTCAGTGGGACTGATTAACAAATAACCCTTGACACTCATGTCTAAGAAGTGAGCGATCTATGAATCAAAGATGCCCATCCTCCTCCATCCCAGAACCACCTCTCAAACACCTAGGATTTAACCAATCAACAATTACTTTATATATTGTATGTGCTAGATACTTTGCTAGGCTTATGGAAAAAGCACAAACGTGCAAAATACATTTTTAATTCACTTATTCAACATGTAAGACATAGTCTTTGTTCTCAGGGACTTTACAATGCAATGGAAAAGCCAAAAGTCACATGCTAATTGTATTACACTTGACAAGGAAGGGGCAGCAAAATGCTGCCAGTGCTGACAAAATACACTGGTGCAAGGGACATGTTATTAGAAGGACAAGCCATGAAATTGGGACTTGTCCAATGCCCAAACTAATAGTGATCCCAGAGTCCCAGAAGTAGCAGGTGTCTATGCTGACATTGGATGATTGTAAGTCACTCAGATCACTGGATTTAGGTCCTAGCAAAAGCAAGCCTAGTGAATTTCCTCCCCAATGTCTCCTTTTCTAGGAATAATTTCACTACCTCCTTTGATAGGTTGTGAAACTCTCTAATATTGATAATCACAAAGATTTTCCCTTCTCTCTTTTTATTATTTCTTTTGTGGAGTCATCCAACTCCCTGGTCATTTTAACTAGTGCTAAGTAAATTCTCAGGCCTATCTCTGTAGGCTTGATCTCTCTTTCCCATATTTCTACATGCAGCTATCTTGCCAACATGTCTATCCAAACACTGTACTGTGCACATCCAACCTCAGTAGTTTGCCAGCTTATTTGAAAAGGAAAACTATACTTTGTTTATTTCAATAACCCCAGAGAGACTGTTGTGGAAAATTGTGTGAACTTGATATTTCTTGGGTTAAATCAAGGCTTATTAAAAAAAAAAAAAAGCTTATTTTTTGGCCTCCCCACATGTGGGAGGTTCAGAAGGACACTCATCCAGTGTATACCTCACTTTTACATCTGATCTTGTTGATTGTTCCTTTAAAATAATTCTTATTTTAAAGGGATGCCTGTGTAGCTCATTGGTTGAGCATCTGCCTTTGGCTCAGGGCATGATCCTGGGGTCCAGGAATCAAGTCTGGCATCAGCCTCCCATCGAGGAGCCTGCTTCTCTTTCTGCCTGTGTCTCTGCCTCTTCTGTGTGTCTCTCATGAATAAATAAATTAAAAATCTTTAAAAAAATAAAAATTAAAAAAAATTTAAAAGCACATAGCTAAACCTAATACCTAAGAAATGGGAATATCTAGGTATGAGAAACAAGAAGAAAACTCAGAGCAAGCCACAGTTGATGCTGATCTTGAGAGAACTTGGGTTCTAGAGCCAAGGTCTGAGTCTTAATACTGCTACTACATCTCTGTGTAACTTTAAGCAATTAAATTCACCATTTTCGTCTGATAAAATGGCAAAAATAATTCTACTTACCCTTGGAGGTTTTGTGAGATTCAAAGGAAATAATGAAGGCAGTGCAGTTGCTGGTTCTCTAGCCTTGATCTGTCACTTAGAAAGACTCACTTCTCCAACAGTCACAGCTCCTACTGGAGTCAGCTCAGATGCTGTCAAAATGGTTTTGATAATGCAGCCTTCATTCCTTTTCCACGAATGGGAAGTTCATAGCCAGCTGCTGTAGCACTTGTTAACATTCCTCCTGGGGGGCACATGTGCTGCAGAAAGGGCCAGTAGTAGGCATGGAGGGTGGGTTTCTGATCCTCTGTACCTTAGATGATAGAGCTAAGACAGGGGTGGTTTGGAAAGAACCCTGAGTTGCCTAATCATGGAGCAGAAGGAGTGACTGTTCTAGATGGGGCATGAAGATGAGGAGGACTCCAGCTTCCTCCTCAGGAAGCAAGGTGGTCACAGAATAGAGAAAATTGGGAGTTATTTACCAGGTTATAATATCTCTTGAAACATGACTCCCTCGGGTCTTCATTCTGGCCATAGAGTAATTGTTGAGACTCATTACACACTCCTACCCCGAGGAGTGCCCTGAGGAGACACTGGTTCTCAAGAGTAATCTTTCCCAGGGTTCTTTTCTGGAAGGAAGGATGGGCAAAAGAGTTTCCCAGAGAATGTGTCTCCAGGGTCCAAGCTCTAAACTGACCTCTTCTAGCCATTTTGTTGGAATATTGGCCCCCATCCTCTGCTTCAGCACAAATTGGAATGTCCCCTTAGGTGCTGCAAAGACCATGGTACAATTGAGAAAAACAAAATAATCAATGAAATGAAACAATAATGAATTGAAAAGAAGATATTTGCAAATCATATATTTGGCAAGGGGTTAATATCTGAAATATTTAAGGAACTCATAAAACACACAGACAAAATGCAATGAAAAAAATAGGCAGCAGAGTTGAATAGACATTTTCCAAAGAAGACATCCAAATGGCCAACAGGTATAGGAAATGATGAACAACATCACTAATCATAAGAGAAATGCAAATCAAAACCACCATGAGATGTCACCTCCCACCTGTTAAAATGGTATCATCAAGGAGATGTTGAGGTAACAAAGTTGGCAAGTATGTAGAGAAATGGAAACTTCTGTGCATGTTGGTGAGGATATAAATTGGTGTAGTCACTATGGAAAATAGTATGGAGATTCCTCAAAAAAAGTTAAAAATAGAACTACCCTATGATTCAGCAATCTCTTCTGGGTATATATCCAGAGGAAATGAAAACAGGATATTGAAAGGATATCTTCAGTCCCATTTTTACTGCAGCAATAGCTGAGATATGGGAACAACCTAAGTGTCCATCAACAGATGAAGGGATAAAGAAGATATTGTGTGTCTCTCTCTCTGTCTCTCTTTTTCTTATATATATTATATATATTTGATGGAATATTATTCAGCCATGAGAAAGAAGCAAATTCTGCCATTTGTAGTAACATAGGTGGACTTGGTGGGATCTAAGTGAAATAAGCCAGACACAGAAAGACAAATAATGAATGATTTCACTGTAGGAAAGTCACAGTCATAGTAACAAAGAGTAGGGGATAGTTTCTCAGGGCCTGGGGGTTGGGGAAAAAGGGAGATCAATTTTTATATGTTGAGCCATCTTTGCATTTTAGGAGTAAGTCTCACTTGGTCATGATGTCTAAACCTTTTAATATGCTGCAGAACTCTGTTTGCTAGTGTTTTGTTGAGGATTTTTACATCAATGTTCATAAGGGATATTGGTATGCACTTTTATTTTCTTGTAGTGTCTTTGTCTATCTTTGGTATCCTCACAAAATGAGTTATTAGGAAGTGTGCACTCCTCTTCAATTTTTTGGAAAAATTTGAGAAGTATTGGTATTAGTTCTTCTTTAAATGTGTGTTAAAATTCACCAGTGAAGTTCTTGGGCCCAGGGATTTTCTTTATTGGGTGATTTTAAATTTCTTGTGTAATCTCCTTACTAGTTACTGGTCTATTCAGGAATAGATTGCTTCTTCATGATTTAGTTTTGGAAGGCTGTGTGTTTCTAGGAATTGTGCATATAATTGTTTATAATTCTCTTTTATTATCCTTTTTTTCCTGTGGAATTGGTAGTAATGTCTCCACTTTCATTTCTGATTTTAATAATTTGAATCTTCTTTCTTTTTTCCTTAGTCCATCTAGCTAATTATTTGGAATTTGGTTGATCTTTTTGAAGAACTAACTTTGGTTTTATTGATTTTTTCTATTGTTTTTCTATTCTTTATTTCATTTTTCTCTGCTCTAATCTTTATATTTCCTTTCTTCTGCTAGTTTTGGGTTTTAGTGTCTCCTCCTCCTCCTCCTCCTCCTCCTCCTTCTTCTTCTTCTTCTTTTTAATAGTTCCTAAAGTTGTAAAGTTAAGTTATTGATGTGAGCTCATTCTTATTTTTTAATGTAAACAGTTTTAGCTATTAATTTCCCCTTTAGCACAGCTTTTGCTGAATTGCATTATTATATACTCCAATACAATTTAAAATAGGAATTTTTAATGTTAATCAAAATAAGACAGTTTGGAAAGACAAATACTATTTGATTCCCCTCATATGTGGATTTTAAGTAAGAAAAATACAGCATCCATTCCTGATCAAAACTCTTCAGAGTGTAGGGATAGAAGGAACTTTCCTCGACATCTTAAAAGCCATCTACGAAAAGCCCACAGCAAATATCATTCTCAATGGGGAAGCACTGGGAGCCTTTCCCCTAAGATCAGGAACAAGACAGGGATGTCCACTCTCACCACTGCTAGTCAACATAGTATTGGAAGTCCTAGCCTCAGCAATCAGACAACAAAAAGACATTAAAGGCATTCAAATTGGCAAAGAAGTCAAACTCTCCCTCTTCGCTGATGACATGATACTCTACATAGAAAACCCAAAAACCTCCACCCCAAGATTGCTAGAACTCATACAGCAATTTGGTAGTGTGGCAGGATACAAAATCAATGCCCAGAAGTCAGTGGCATTTCTATACACTAACAATGAGACTGAAGAAAGAGAAATTAAGGAGTCAATCCCATTTACAATTGCACCCAAAAGCATAAGACACCTAGGAATAAACCTAACCAAAGACGTAAAGGATCTATACCCGAAAAACTATAGAACACTTCTGAAAGAAATTGAGGAAGACACAAAGAGATGGAAAAATATTCCATGCTCATGGATTGGCAGAATTAATATTGTGAAAATGTCAATGTTACCCAGGGCAATTTACACGTTTAATGCAATCCCTATCAAAATACCATGGACTTTCTTCAGAGAGTTAGAACAAATTATTTTAAGATTTGTGTGGAATCAGAAAAGACCCCGAATAGCAGGGGAATTTTAAAAAAGAAAACCATATCTGGGGGCATCACAATGCCAGATTTCAGGTTGTACTACAAAGCTGTGGTCATCAAGACAGTGTGGTACTGGCACAAAAACAGACACATAGATCAATGGAACAGAATAGAGAACCCAGAAGTGGACCCTGAACTTTATGGTCAACTAATATTCGATAAAGGAGGAAAGACTATCCATTGGAAGAAAGACAGTCTCTTCAATAAATGGTGCTGGGAAAATTGGACATTCACATGCAGAAGAATGAAACTAGACCACTCTTTTGCACCATACACAAAGATAAACTCAAAATTGATGAAAGATCTAAATGTGAGACAAGATTCCATCAAAATCCTAGAGGAGAACACAGGCAACACCCTTTTTGAACTTGGCCACAGTAACTTCTTGCAAAAATAGCAAAAATGAACTATTGGGACTTCATCAAGATAAGAAGCTTTTGCACAGCAAAAGATACAGTCAACAAAACTAAAAGACAACCTACAGAATGGGAGAAGATATTTGCAAATGACGTATCAGATAAAGGGCTAGTTTCCAAGATCTATAAAGAACTTATTAAACTCAACACCAAAGAAACAAACAATCCAATCATGAAATGGGCAAAAGACATGAAGAGAAATCTCACAGAGGAAGACAAAGACATGGCCAACACGCACATGAGAAAATGCTCTGCATCACTTGCCATCAGGGAAATACAAATCAAAACCACAATGAGATACCACCTCACACCAGTGAGAATGGGGAAAATTAACAAGGCAGGAAACCACAAATGTTGGAGAGGATGTGGAGAAAAGGGAACCCTCTTACACTGTTGGTGGGAATGTGAACTGGTGCAGCCACTCTGGAAAACTGTGTGGAGGTTCCTCAAAGAGTTAAAAATAGACCTGCCCTATGACCCAGCAATTGCACTGTTGGGGATTTACCCCAAAGATTCAGATGCAATGAAACGCCGGGACACCTGCACCCCGATGTTTATAGCAGTAATGTCCACAATAGCCAAACTGTGGAAGGAGCCGCGGTGTCCATCGAAAGGTGAATGGATAAAGAAGATGTGGTTTATGTATACAATGGAATATTCCTCAGCCATTAGAAACGACAAATACCCACCATTTGCTTCAACGTGGATGGAACTGAAGGGTATTATGCTGAGTGAAGTAAGTCAGTCGGAGAAGGACAAACAGTGTATGTTCTCATTCTTTTGGGGAATATAAATAATAGTGAAAGGGAATATAAGGGAAGGGAGAAGAAACGTGTGGGAAATATCAGAAAGGGAGACAGAACATAAAGACTTCCCTAACTCTGGGAAACGAACTTGGGGTGGTGGAAGGGGAGGAGGGCGGGGGGGGGGGGTGGGGGTGACTGGGTGATGGGCACTGAGGGGGACACTTGACGGGATGAGCACTGGGTGTTATTCTGTATGTTGGTAAATTGGTAATTGAACACCACTAAAAAATTATTTTATTAAAAAAAATGAGCTTAGGACCAAAGAAGATAGAAAGGAGCAAACCACAAACTAACTGTATGAAATCATACTGGTTATTAGAGGGGAGGTTGATAGGAGCATGGATTAAATAGGTGTTGGGAATTAAGGACTTCACTTGTAATAAGCATTGGTTTTTTTATGGAAGTATTGGATCACTAAATTGTACACCTGAAACTAATATCACATGGTATATTACCTAAATGTAATTTAAATGAAAACTTAAAAAAATTGGAAGTTCAACTCTAAAAAATAGGAATTTTATTAATGAATATCCTTATCTATACCTCATCCTCATTTATACTGAAGTTATGATAAGTTCAGTATAAATGCCTCCCTGCCCTATTATGAAATAAGCTTTTTATTAGAGATACATATTATATCATGTTACTGAAACATCAATTGATTTCCCAATTAATGATCATTTTTAATGAGAAATAGGTTTTGAATGAAGCATTCTTATGGATGATATCAGTATTTTTCCTAATATGTAATATCCTAATTAACTTTTCCAAGTATGTATTATTCCTTGCATTACCTGGAATAAACTCCATGTGGTAAACATATTGTGTTCTCTTGATGTTTTATTGAACGGTTCTCATATTTTTTCAGAATTTTTGCATCAATATTTCCAAGTCAGATTGATCTGTGGTTTTAGTTTTGTGCAATATTTGTCACATTTTTAAATCAATATTCCACTTACTTTAAAAAAGACTCAAAAGGTTTTCTTTCCCTTCTATCCCCTGACTGAATAACTGTCCTTAGAAGACACCCATCCTGCTATCTCTTTCTTCAGGAGAGAGAAAGCATGATTTTAGAGTAGAAATGTTTCCTTTGTTTTGCTTTTTACCCAAGTGCATGGCCCAGTGAGACACCATTTAACAATGTCTATGACCTCTTGGGAAACCAGAGGCATGAATGGCATGTGATAGCTATGATTTATGTTACTGTCGTTTCTCCTTGTGAATTCCTTGGCATTTTTTGTAGTGACATTGGATACATTTGGATGGATTGAATAACAGTGATGAGAATGGGAACTGAGACTAGAAGGATCACTTCTCTTTCTTCCTTTAAAGTCATGACGGTGGGGGGGGGCAGTCTGGGTGGCTCAGCGGCTTAGCACCGCCTTCAGCCCAGAGCATGGGGACCCAGGATAGAGTCCCACATAGGACTCCCTGCATGGAGCCTGCTTCTCCCTCTGCCCATGTCTCTGCCTCTCTCTCTCTCTCCTCTCTGGGTATTCCTCATGAATAAATAAATAAAATCTTAAAAAAATAAATTCATGATGGTTAAAAGAGGTACTTCATGTGTAGAGCCTCACATATGTCCAGGCACATAAAATTACTCCATAAGTGGCAGATAACAATTCATTATCTTTATAATTAAAGAAAAGTAATAATAAATATTGTTTTTAAATGACAGAGATGCCTGGGTGACTCAGAAGTTGTGTCTGCCTTCAGCTCAGGGTGTGCTCTTGGGGTCCTGTGATTGAGTCCTGCATCCAGCTTCCTACAAGGAGCCTGCTTATCCCTCTATGTCTCTGCCTCTGTCTCTGTGTCTCTCATGAATAAATAAATAAAATCTTTAAAAAAATAAATAACAAAAAATAATAAAGTTTGATAACTTTTATTTGAGTCCATGTTTCCCACCTCTGCCCTATAACCTATAACTATTATTATGGCTGGACTGTCCTCTCTGCTTGTCAAAATCCTAGTTATGACTCCTTCACATATCCTGACTTCTTTAGATATCTCTCATTATTTTATGTCTTCTCTGTAGGCTAGCTGTTGAGTCAGGAAAACACATTGGACATCAAGAAAAGTGAGCTCAGGGAACCATGGGTGGCGCAGCGGTTTAGCGCCTGCCTTTGGCCCAAGGTGCGATCCTGGAGACCCGGGATCGAGTCCCACATTGGGCTCCCAGTGCATGGAGCCTGCTTCTCCCTCTGCCTGTGTCTCTGCCTCTCTCTCTCTCTCTCTCTCTGTGACTATCATGAATAAATAAAAATTTTTTAAAAATCAAAAAAAAAGAAAAAAAGAAAAAAAAAAGAAAAGTGAGCTCAAATCCTCACTTGCTTCTTTCTAACTAAAGACATCTGGTAAGTCACATTACCTTTCAGAGATTTGATTTTTTCCTCTATAAAAAAAGGGTATTATTGTCTATGCTGCAGGACTGATTTGAAAATAGAGACAATCATATATGTGAATAAAGTACATATGCATATACATTTAAACAAAAACTAAATGAACTGCTTGCTTTTTCTGAAACTACATGGTATGCGGAACTTCCTTTGTAGTGCTCATCACTTTGTCCTTGTGATGGCTATCGTTTCATTTTCTCCAAAACAAATATTTGTTTGTCCGCTCAGTTGTATAATGACAATGCACTGAAAATACACTGTACTATGGGCTATTTTAAAAATCCTTTTATTTTTTTATTTTGTCAAATTTTATTTAAAATCAATTAATTAACTAATAATGTATTATTAGTTTCAGAGGTAGAGCTTAGTGATTCATCAGTTGCATATAACACCCAGTGCTCATTACGTTAAGAGCCCTCCTTTTTTTTTTATTTATTTTTTTTTATTGGTGTTCAATTTACTAACATACAGAATAACCCCCAGTGCCCGTCACCCATTCACTCCCACCCCCCGCCCTCCTCCCCTTCCAACACCCCTAGTTCATTTCCCAGAGTTAGCAGTCTTTACGTTCTGTCTCCCTTTCTGATATTTCCCACACATTTCTTCCCCCTTCCCTTATATTCCCTTTCACTATTATTTATATTCCCCAAAAGAATGAGAGCATATAATGTTTGTCTTTCTCTGACTGGCTTACTTCACTCAGCATAATACCCTCCAGTTCCATCCACGTTGAAGCAAATGGTGGATATTTGTCATTTCTAACAGCTGAGTAATATTCCATTGTATACATAAACCACATCTTCTTTATCCATTCATCTTTCGTTGGACACCGAGGCTCCTTCCACAGTTTGGCTATCGTGGCCATTGCTGCTAGAAACATCGGGGTGCAGGTGTCTCGGCGTTTCACTGCATCTGTATCTTTGGGGTAAATCCCCAGCAGTGCAATTGCTGGGTCGTAGGGTAGGTCTATTTTTAACTGTTTGAGGAACCTCCACACAGTTTTCCAGAGTGGCTGCACCAGTTCACATTCCCACCAACAGTGTAAGAGGGTTCCCTTTTCTCCACATCCTCTCCAACATTTGTGGTTTCCTGCCTTGTTAATTTTCCCCATTCTCACTGGTGTGAGGTGGTATCTCATTGTGGTTTTGATTTGTATTTCCCTGATGGCAAGTGATGCAGAGCATTTTCTCATGTGCATGTTGGCCATGTCTATGTCTTCCTCTGTGAGATTTCTGTTCATGTCTTTTGCCCATTTCATGATTGGATTGTTTGTTTCTTTGGTGTTGAGTTTAAGAAGTTCTTTATAGATCTTGGAAACTAGCCCTTTATCTGATATGTCATTTGCAAATATCTTCTCCCATTCTGTAGGTTGTCTTTGAGTTTTGTTGACTGTATCCTTTGCTGTGCAAAAGCTTCTGATCTTGATGAAGTCCCAATAGTTCATTTTTGCTTTTGTTTCTTTTGCCTTCGTGGATGTATCTTGCAAGAAGTTACTATGGCCGAGTTCAAAAAGGGTGTTGCCTGTGTTCTTCTCTAGGATTTTGATGGAATCTTGTACAGCATCCATTCCTGATCAAAACTCTTCAGAGTGTAGGGATAGAGGGAACATTCCTCGACATCTTAAAAGCCATCTACGAAAAGCCCACAGCAAATATCATTCTCAATGGGGAAGCACTGGGAGTCTTTCCCCTAAGATCAGGAACAAGACAGGGATGTCCACTCTCACCACTGCTGTTCAACATAGTACTGGAAGTCCTAGCCTTAGCAATCAGACAACAAAAAGACATTAAAGGCATTCAAATTGGCAAAGAAGAAGTCAAACTCTCCCTCTTCGCCGATGACATGATACTCTACATAGAAAACCCAAGAGACTCCATCCCAAGATTGCTAGAACTCATACAGCAATTCGGTAGCGTGGCAGGATACAAAATCAATGCCCAGAAGTCAGTGGCATTTCTATACACTAACAATGAGACTGAAGAAAGAGAAATTCAGGAGTCAATCCCATTTACAATTGCACCCAAAAGCATAAGATACCTAGGAATAAACCTAACCAAAGAGGTAAAGGATCTATACCCGAAAAACTATAGAACACTTCTGAAAGAAATTGAGGAAGACACAAAGAGATGGAAAAATATTCCATGCTCATGGATTGGCAGAATTAATATTGTGAAAATGTCAATGTTACCCAGGGCAATATACACGTTTAATGCAATCCCTATCAAAATACCATGGACTTTCTTCAGAGAGTTAGAACAAATTATTTTAAGATTTGTGTGGAATCAGAAAAGACCCCAAATAGCCAGGGGAATTTTAAAAAAGAAAACCATATCTGGGGGCATCACAATGCCAGATTTCAGGTTGTACTACAAAGCTGTGGTCATCAAGACAGTGTGGTACTGGCACAAAAACAGACACATAGATCAGTGGAACAGAATAGAGAATCCAGAAGTGGACCCTGAACTTTATGGTCAACTAATATTCGATAAAGGAGGAAAGACTATCCATTGGAAGAAAGACAGTCTCTTCAATAAATGGTGCTGGGAAAATTGGACATCCACATGCAGAAGAATGAAACTAGACCACTCTCTTTCACCATACACAAAGATAAACTCAAAATGGATGAAAGATCTAAATGTGAGACAAGATTCCATCAAAATCCTAGAGAAGAGCCCTCCTTAATGCCCATCACCCTGTTACCCCATCCCCCCACTCACCTTCCTTCCAGCAACTCTGTTTGTTTCCTGTAGTTAAGAGTCTGTTATGGTTTGCCTCTCCTCTGATTTCATCTTATTTTCCCCCCTCCCTTTCCCTATGTTCATCTGTTCTGTTTCTTAAATTGCACATATAAGTGAAATCATATGATTATTGTCTTTGACCAATTGACTTATTTCACTTAGTATAATACCTCCAGTTCCAGCTAAGTCATTGTAAATGGTAAGATTTCTTTTCTTTTCTTTTCTTTTCTTTTCTTTTCTTTTCTTTTCTTTTCTTTTCTTTTTTCTTTTCTTTTTTCTTTTTCTTTTTTTTTTGATGGCAGAGGAATATTGAATTGTATGTATATACCAGATCTTCTTTATCCATTCACCTGTCAGTGGATGTTGGGCTCTTTCCATATTTTGGCTATTGTGAACATTACTGCTATAAGCATTGGGGCGCATGTGCCCCTTCAAATCCCTGTTTGTATCCTTTGAATACAACATACTGAGAAAGACACATAGCCTGACTTGCAGCGCTGACATCAGTCAAGATTGTACAAGTTTCTTCCTTCTTCCACTAGAATCCTTATTCTCCATTATGGAGCCCTTTCTTAAAACTTAGACATTCTACAAGAGTCTCCTTAGATGACTTCATCTATTTCCAAACTTTCCTTATATCAACTCCACTCTGATTCATGCTTTGTTAATTTTGCTGTGATACTTCATATCTTCACTGTACAATTTATTGAATACTTCCACAAGACTGCGCCACAGGAACTCTTTAAAATCTGCCCTAAGTGGGAATAATTACAAAAAAAAATACTCTCTTCTTGACTATTTTCATTGCAGGCATTCTTTATTGTCATAAAAGTTGCTCTATTCTGTTTTTTCTATTTCTTCATTACTTTTGCATCTAGATTATTTTTTATTTTGTTTTATTTTATTTTTGCATCTAGATTCTTTGTCTATATTTTCACTGTCTCTTCCTAGACTTCTCTGAGGTTCTCAATTAAACTCGTGGTCTTCCCACTCCCTGTGACTCCCTTACTATTCTCTCTCTCTAATCTTTGATTAGAGAGAAGCTCCCCTCATTGCTTCATGCAGCTCTTTTCTCCTCCTCCTCCTCCTCCTCCTCCTCCTCCTCCTTCTTCTTCTTCTTCTTCTTCTTCTTCTTCTTCTTCTTTCTTCTTCTTCTTCCTTTTAATATATCTACATCTATCTGTCTATCCATCATCTATCTATTTATTAATTTGTTACAGGAAATATTGTAAACATGTATCAATCCATCACCCAACATGAAAGTTGCACTTTGGTAATAATGTCTATCGGTTGCTACCCCATTCCATTCCCTTGAGTCTTTCCTCTTAAATATCCTCCATTCTGAATCCTATACTCCTTGTTCTCATGCTTGTGTTTTTAATGCATTTTTAAAATATTTTATTTATTTATTTGAGAAAGAGAGAATGCACCAACAAGGGGGGGATGCAGAGGCAGAGGGAGAAGCAGAGTCCCCACTGACCTGGGAGCCAAATGCAGGACTCAATCCCAGGACCTTGGGATCATGACCTGAGGGGAAAGGAGATGCTTAACTCACTGAGCCACCCAGGCACCCTCTAATGCATTTTTTATTACATCTATGTCTATTGTCACAAAGTGGGTTTTTGGCTCTTCAGTTGTTCACAACTTTATGAAAAGGTGATTAATAATTATCTTTCAGGATTTACATATTTTAGTTTATATTATTATGAAAAGATTAACCAAATTGTAGCAACACTTTATGGGCCTTTCATAAAATAAAGGATTTCTCTACTAGCTGAAGTGATTGATTCCAATTAGAAGGACAGCGTGTTGATACTACATAATGAGGTGCCAGAAGGACCATGCCTATAGCTATGTCTGGGATGCATTAGCATTTCCATGAACAGAAAGAGAATAGAAACTACATAAACAGCCCTCTTGCTCCCCCAAGAGAGGAAGTACAAATGAGGACTCAGATGTTTCAGGAACAAAGTGGGGTCACTTCAGCAGGTGCAGATCAAGGGGCAACAGTTTTGCAGCTCTTTTCAAAGATCTGAGCATCAGATATGAAGTCATCCCTCTCTGAACTCCCAGTTCTGATAGCAACACTGTTTCCATTTAGATCCTTCAGTTTTAGTGGAAGTAACTTCTTCCTGCAGGGTAATAACTTTGGGGTTATACCAGCATCCCTCTTTTTCCCCTGTACTCACTTTCAGAATACACTCATGCATTAGATTCTTTGTTTTAAGTCATTTGTATTGAAAAAAAAAAGAGTATATTTGTTTATTCACTTGATTTTTTTTTCTGTTGATGTTTGAGGGTTTTTTTTTTTGGGGGGGGGCGGTTATTGAAGTTCAATTTGCCAACATATAGCATAACACCCAGTGCTCATCCTGTCAACTGCCCCCCTCAGTGCCTGTCACCCAGTCACTCCAACCCCCCGCCCACCTCCCCTTCCACTACCCCTTGTTCATTTCCCAGAGTTAGGTGTCTCTCATGTTTTGTCACCCTCATTGATATTTTCACTCATTTTTCTCTCCTTTCCCTTTATTTCTCTTCACTAATTTTTATATTCCCCATAATGAATGAGACCCTATAATGTTTGTCCTTTTCTGATTGACTTATTTCAGTCACTCACCTCCAGGTCCATCCACATCGAAGCAAATGGTGGGTATTTGTCATTTCTAGTGGCTGAGTAATATCACTTGATTTTTTTAGATTCTACAAATGAGTAAAATCATATGGTTTTTGTCTTTTTCAGTTTGACTTATTTCATTTACCATAATGCATTTCTAGGTCCATCGTGTTGCTGCAAATGGTGTGATCTCATTCTTTTTAATGGCTGTCTAATATTCCAGGTGTGTGTGTGTGTGTGCGTGTGCGTGCGTGTATGTGTGTGTGTTGAGTGTATTACATGTTCCATATCCATTTGTATATCAATGGGGGGGGCATAATGGATTGAAGAGGAGTAGGAAATACAAGCTTCCAGTTATGGAATAAATAAGTCATAGGAATAAAATGTATAGCATAAGGAATATGGTCAGTGGTATTGTAATAATAGCATTCTCTGGCAACAGATGATAGCTACACTTACACTTATGCATAGTGTAATGTATTAACTTGTCAAATCACTGTGTTGCACACTTGAAACTATGTAACGTATCAACTATACTCAAATAAAAACATTTAAAAATAATGGATATGATTTCTCTTTCTTAAATGATTGGAAAGTAACTTTCTGAGGGACATTTGGGTGGCTCAGTAGATTAAGTGTCCAACTCATGATTGTATTTTATTTATTTATTTTTAAAAATTTTATTTATTTATTCATGAGAGACACAGAGAGAGGACAGAGACACAGAGGGAGAAGCAGGTTGTACCTTAATGACCAACTTTGGGAGAAATAGAATGATGTGTTAAGACAGGTCTCACCCTCAAAGTTTGCAAGCAAAGTGGAAATGATGAAATGTAGTAGTCCAAGAAAATTGACATTTGAATAGGGCCTTACAGCTTTCAAAGTATGATTCACACCTTATGACAGACAAGGAAGACGTTCTTATTTTTATTCTATAGTTATGGAAGTTAAGTGCTAGTCAGTAGCACAGTTGGGACATGATCCCAATATTCCTTTGCTGTAAAAGGAATAATAACATTTACATATTGACAATCCTAATAGGATGTCTTATGAAACTGTTACAAGGTTTCTGAGAAGGGGAATTCAGTGGCTGGAAAGAACAAAGGTTGCTCCTTGAAGGGGGAGGACATTGGGGTGGATTTTCAAGTGCATCCTAATTGATGAATCCAGTTGATTCTCCAATATGACCTCACCTTGGTTAAAAGCTGCAGAATTTCCCCAGGGCAGACTTCATGTCTTGGTTTCTCAGACTATAAATGAAAGGATTTAACATTGGGGGCACTGTGATGCACATCACAGTTATCACTTCATCTTTTAGGCCATAACTAGTCAGAAGGTAGAAATACATGCTCATAACTGTCCCATAATACAGGGAAACAATTGTGAGGTGGGAACCACAGGAGAAGGCCTTGAGCACTCCCTCCTGGATGGAACCTGCAAGTCTGTGGAAAAGACTCAGACTTAGGAGATGATGATACATAGTAATGGCACAGAAAAAACACCAACCCCTAGGTATATCATCCTCACATTTAAGTGGGTGTCAGAACAGGATAGCTTGAGTCAAGAGACAATGTCACAGTAGAAGTTGGCTACTTTCTGGTTGTCACAGAAGGGCAGACTAGCTGTGAGCAGAGTGTGGAGGAGGGCATTGGCATTTTCAACTACCTAAGACCCAACAACTAGGAGGACACAAGTCCATAGGCTCATAATTATTATATAATGAAGAGGATGACTGATGGCCACCGCATGATCATAAGCCATTGAAGCCAGGATATAACTATCTGTGAAACCCAAGGCTAACATGAAACACATTTGTGTTAGGCATCCCCCAAAGCAGATGGCTTTGCTCCCTAAGACATGGTTGGCTAACATTTTAGGGATGGTTACAGAAGAGAAGAGGATGTCAACAAAGGAGAGATTGGCAAGGAAAAAATACATATGGTTGTGAAGGCGAATGTCAGAACGAATGGCCAAGATGATGAGCAGTGTGATGGGGTAAATGAAGAGGAAGAGGATGAAGAAGAAGTCTTACTATTTTTACTGTCTACTAACTCCCAGGAGGATGAAACCAAGGGTAAAGGACTCATTGTCTCCTCCCATGGATCCTTCAGCAAAAAGGAGAGAGCAATCCAGAATTATTAGTAAAGTTACTCTGTATAATTATCTTTCTAAACCACCACATCTGACTGTTGTGGTTGTGGTGTCTATGCGTGGGACTTATTCAGTTCCTAGATAGCCAATAAGTAGCAGGGGTAAATCCCTGTTGGACAGGGATTAGCCCTGGACACTCATGTATACAAAGTGAGTAATCTTGAATCAGAGGTTCTCATCTACTCAAGCCCAGCATCATCAACCATACACCTAAGGTTTAATAATTTAACAGATAAAGTTAACGTTCTATGTGCTAGAAATTGTGTTAGGCTTTTTGGAAATCACAAATATGTGAAAACACGGTTTATGCATCCGTTTAGTCACACATGACATAGTCCTTGCTTTGAAAAAACTTAGAACAAAATTGGAAGCCAAAACTATGCACTGATTTTATTACACATAAAAAAAAAAGAATGGTAGTTTGATAGCTTTAAAAAAAAAAAAACTCTCCAGTGCAAAGGATGGTCAGTACAAGGAATATCTGAGAAAGCTAGAAATTTTTCCACTGACCTTTGAGAGAATGAGCCCAGACCCAGGAGATAACAAGTGCCTGCTCTGGCATGAGAAGATTATAACTCACAAGACGACTGGAGTTAGGTCATAGTAAAATACATGAATTTACTTCCCTCATATCCATTTTTATCTTTTTAAAAAATATTTTATTTATTTATTCATGAGAGGCACAGAGAGAGAGAGAGAGAGAGAGAGAGAGGCAGAGACACAGGCAGAGTGAGACCCTCATATCCATTTTTTAAAAAATTTATTTATATATATATTTTTTTACATATTTTTTAATTGGAGCTCAATTTGCCAACATATAGCTCATATCCATTTTTAAAGTAGACATTCACCTTTGATAGGTTTCCTTTCTATTCCAAACCCTTTAACATATGTAATCACAGTGTTTTTTTCTCTTCAACTTTCTCTTACTTTTTTCTTCCCCTTTGGTGACTCATCCAACTCCATCGTGGCTTCAGCTACTGCTTAGGGGAATCTTAGTTCTGTATTTGTAGGCTTGATTTTACATAATTCCACATTCACTCATCTTGTTAACCTGTCTGAGCCCAGTCTGTATATTTAATCTAAGTAGATTGCAAGCTCTTTTAACAGAAGAATCTCTCTTGTCTACTTTATCCCTTGTAAGATAATTGTGGAATATTATTCATTTTATGTACCAATAAGTTTGCAGCTTATAGTTCTTGAATTATGTGAAAATTTATTTCATGGGTTTCCCACATAAGGGATGCTACTTGGCACTATGACTTTTACCAAGTTATCCCTCATCTCTGCATTTGATCCTATTGATTCTTCATTTAAAATATTTTGTACAATGCTTTTCTACTTACTGTCTCAGTGCTTTAGTTTGACCGCCATTATTTTCTGCATGAAATCTTATAATGATTTATAATCTTATAATCTTATAATTGATTCCCTCTTCTTTGATCCATCTTAAGGCATATCAATGGTGGTAGAGACTACTAAGCTGCTCACCCAAATCTAAGTTATTCTCTTCTTCCTGGACACTTAGTTTGACTACATTTCCCAAATTCTACATTGATATGTGGGCATATGATGGAGATCTAGGCAATCTACTCATGTGCTCCAATTCTGGTCTTCCTCCACGCTCTTTTTACATTATTGACAGCTGGATGCAAATGAACAGGAAGCTAAATGAGATGGTGGAGTCACATAATGGAATGAGTCTGTGTCCCAAGTTTTCAACATGTAGGAGAGCCCCCATCCACCAAGAAGACATGCTAATACCGGGCATGTAGGAGAGTAACAAACTTTTATTCTTTTTAAACCATTACACATAGCTTTTGCAGTATTTGCCACTGTTGTCCAAGAAATTCTAAGTAATTCACTAATATTTCTAATTAATTTAACCTATAATTAATTCATTTACCATTTCTCAGTGTCTCCTATAGTGTACATGGGAACTGTATGTTAGGCACAGAGGATGCAAGTAAAATTATCATTCCCCCCAGTATTATGTGCTTTTTCCAGCTCTGCACCTGGATATGGTTTTGTCTCTTGAAATGGTTTTCCATGTGTTCACATGAAATCATAATATCTCATTGTTAAGAAGATTCTATCAACTCTGGAGGGCTCAGAGACTATGGTTACCTTATATGGTAAGGAAGTATCATATTTTGAGTTGGAGCTCTTGGCATAATGGCAGGTTTAGTGATGTCAGCAGGTCTCATTCCAATTTAAACACCTAGAAATCTAGATAAATTATAAAAGTTTTTAAAATTTCTTGTATAAACCTAAGAGAAAGAAATGATAGTATGTAGGCATGAGAAACAAAAGAAAGAGCAGGGGTTATAAGTCTGAGATGGTGGCTCCTTGGGGATTCAGCCAGCAATGAGGCTCAAAGTCTGGGGTCTGGAGAATCATTGCCCCTTATACAAGAGAAGTGCCACAGAGCCATATAGGGAAAATTCAGTTTGAGCCTTCTGCACAATATGCTGGAAGCCTTGTCCTATTTTGAATTGAGCAGTAGAACACATTTTGCTACAAAGAAAATGGAGCACATTTCAAAGACAAAGTACTTATACATTTGAGGAATACTTCAGGGCAAAGGAATTATATATCTTTATTAGGAGCATCAGATTAAAGCAGGAAAATCAGTCTGGAAAAGATGCTTGGGTTCATATGTGGAGGATTTTGAACCAATGCAAACACTTCATTCTATATTCACTGGGAGGTAGGATCAGTATAGTGGGGGTAGGTTGCACTAACTCTTTGTGATAATAGGCATATGCATCTTTTGTTTAATGTAAATATAGATATCTGGACATATAAATAAAGCGATCAATAGGGCAACATTTTGGAGTGACAATCTGGTACAGAGACAACCACAAGGAGATAAAGGAAGTGAAGGAATGTAAGAAAAACTGCACCAGAAAAGAATGAGAAGGTATAATCATGGCAGGAACTAAAGAAACAGAGAACCCAAATAGGGGGCGCTGAGCAGTCATGAACTGAAGATGTAGAAGCACAGAGCAAGATGTTGGAGGTGATAATGGGGAGAGATGATTCTAGCAAAGCTCAGGAGGAAGAGGTGGCAGACAGAATCTTATCCTCCCCAGAGGAGGAGTAGGACATGTACCAACGTGAATGTGAGGCAGTGACAGCCTCAAGTTCCCTGGAAAGACATCCAGTTCCCGGGCAATACTGGCCACTAATTGCTCTTCTTGGGAAGTGTTTGTGCCCTGAGAACTCCAGCATTTGAGGGTGCTGAGAACAGTCAGGATACAGGAGACAAAGTGCTTCCCCCTTGGCATCAGTAGCAGCAGACAAGGCCAACAAAAGTCCTCTGAATGCTTTCAGTGTCCCTGATAGTTCATATCATGAGTGTTTTGATGACGAAGTAACATAATTTTCATAATTTTAATAACAGGTCTGATTAATGATAATTATCTAATGACTTAGCACTAAGGGGCCTCTTAGCCAACACCCTTGAATGTGGGAGTACACGTTTTTCCCCTATGAAACATGGGCTCCTGCAGGTCCACGCACGTGCGTACACACACACACACACACACACACACAGTCCTTCAGGAGTCAGAAAAGGCTCAGACCTGAGAAAACCAATAGAAACACTTCTTCTTGTTCTTGTTTTTATGGACAAGAACCCATAGGTAGCCACAATTAGAAGGGGAGGGATTCTCACCACTGCCCCCCAACTTTCTCCCATTTGGCCACCAAATCTTAAGAGTCTAATTCTGGAGCCAAGGTGCGAGCTCTTGTTTTGCTCCTACCTCTGTGTAACTTTAGGTAATTCAATTCACCATTTCTTCATCTGATAAAATGACAAAATAATTCTCCTTACCTCTGGGGGTTTTGTGAGAGTTGAAGGAGATAACACAGGTAGTGTTCTGTATCCTTTGATATCACTGTTATAAAAACTTCAACATCCACAGGAGTTGGGCTCTCCACTGGGGAGACAGCTCAAATACTGTTAAAAAGGATCCTGAGCTTGGGGACTTCACTCCTCTTCCACAAATGGGGAGTTTAGAGCCAGCATCTAATGTTTGTTAGCACTCATTTTGGGGGGCAGGTATGCTGGGTAGTGAATCTTCTGTTCCTGGGGTGGAGAGGGGCTGGGATGTCTTGTAAAGAGGAGCCACTAGCTTCCCATGTGTAGACAGAGGGGTAGCAGGAGCTGTCCTGGATGAAGCATGAAGGTGAAGACTCCAGTTTCCTCTTCAAGGAGGAAGGGTATGTTATAGCATCAAGAAAATTATGAATATTGGGACACCTAGGTGGCTCAGCGGTTGAGTGCTTGCCTTTGGCTCAGGGTATGATCCTGGGATCCCCAGACTGGGCTCCCTGCATGGAGCCTACTTCTCCCTCTGCCTATGTCTCTGCCTCTCTCTGTGTCTCTCATGAATAAATAAATAAAATATTTAAAAAAGGAAGTTGTGAATATTCACCAGGTTATAATGTTTTGAAAAATGACTCCTCAAGTTGTTCATTCAAGTCCAAATCCAAATTATTGTTGAAACCTGTTGACATACTCCTATACTTATCTTCTGAGAGGACACAGTGGCCCTTAAGTGTAATCCTACCCACAGTTCTCTTCTAGAGGAAGGATAGGTAAGATGGTATCAGGCAGTGTGTCTCTATGGCCCAAGCCCTGGATTGACTTATTCTAGCCTCTTTGTTGAAATGTGGGCCATTCTGCAGTTCAACACAAACTTGGAACCACCCTCAAGATACAAGATACAAGATACAAGATACAAGATACAAGATACAAGATACAAGATACAAGCTATGCTATAGCTAGTCATTCTTCCAGGGTACTCTGAAAGCTTTGTGGTGTTAAGTGTGCAAAGAAAAAGAGTTTACTTCATTTCTCCTCTAGGATTTGACTTGGGGAGAGTTTTTGTAGGTGCTGTATTTTCTGTATCTAGCATGCTGATGGCATTCACAGAGATGGATGGGACTTAGATGTTTATCTAGTCTGCTTCATGGGTGTGTCACCGCTATAACATGTCTGATTAATGATAATTATCTTATGACTTAGCACCCTCTGTGGCAAAGAGGTCCTTTCCTTTCTTAGAGGGCTGTGGTGAAGACTGAGCTCTGGCTAGGTATCCATCCAGCATCTGTCTCTTACTGGCTGTAACTGACCTCAGATAGTTATTTAACATACCTTCTCACATTTAAAATAGGAGCACTACTACTGCTAATACTTCCCTACAATACTACTAATACACTCATAAAGTTTTTATGAGTTTCAAATGAATTAATAAGTGTCCTTAGGAGAGCCTAGTGGATAGTACTTAATTAAATAAGAGGCCCAGTCAGAGTTAACTGTGTATTTTATTTGTTATTATTATTAACTCCTGATCTACTCCCGTAGTTGTTGGACACCTCTCAAAAATCTTCCGTGAGACTGGGCACATCTACCACAGATGTTAATACAACATTGTTCCACCACACTTTGCTCTAGCCATGTTTCAAGTCACATCATTCAATGATAATGTTACTGCCCTGTGCTCAAATCATGTTCCAATGTCCAGGACTTGGGATCCCCAGACTTGAATACTGTGACATGTCATGATAACATTTCTTCCTAGTAATCACATTTTGATGTTGACTTCCTTTACAGATTCTCTTGCTGCTTCCATATTTTGATTACTAGGAGCCCATTAGAGACAAGGAATTGTGCAATGTTATTGGAGAGGACTATGAAGAAAATTATATTTAATACTTAAATATATGCAAATATTATCTGTGGACAGTGACTACAGCTTTCATTAACTTACAAAAGAATCTTTGACCATCTCTTCTCCACAAAGAGAAAAACTTCTGGATGGTGAGAGTTGCTAAATTGAGTTGTCTGTTGGCAGATCCTTGGCTTGAGTAAATCCCTTATCATTTGAACATTTTTTTAAAGGAATAATTTATGAAATGTATTTGCAGAATAAGAGAAAGAGCAACAACTTACATACTGTAAGAAAAACTTATACCTGCAAACAGTATAAGAAAGGAAACAAAGATTTTTATATTATTTTTTAAATGTTAAGACATGAAAAAATATAGCATAAATCAGAAGCAAATGTAGATGAAAATGAAACTCATAGGGAAACAGCAGACAGAAATGATTAAGAATGAAAATGAGATTTTAATTGACTTTTTAGGCAGAGATGACATCAGAAAAAAAATAAGTAATGTGAAGGACAGACTTCAGAAGTCCTTCCAATGAAGATTAAAATAAATTTAAAACAACAGTATAAATTAGCTGGAATTAAAATAAATACTTAAAATTTAAAAAGAAGGAGTTTAAAGCAATAAATGAGAAGAGAAATCTTCGGTGTTGGAAAGAATGTAGAATTCTGATTTAATAATTAATAGTTGCTCCAGAGGGGGAAAACCCAGAACAAATAGGACAAAAGTAACACTTAAAGTTGCAGCAAAATGTAATATTGTAGAGAACCCAAAGTGAAATTCTAACCACAATCTGGAGAATATTAATGACAATATCCCTAGATGTATCCTGGTAATATTTTTTGATAGGAATAACATTTTTTAAATAAAAATTTCAGAGCCAGGAAATAACACATTTCTTAAAAAGAGATAGAAGTTCAAACTTGCAGGTTCCTGGGTGGCTCAGTTGCTGCCACTGAGGTGGGTGCATCTGCCTTTGGCTCAGAGTGTGATCCTGGGGTCTTGGATTGAGTCTAGCATCAGGCTCCCTGCAGGGACCTTGCTTCTCCCTCTGCCTATGTCTCTGCCTATCTCTCTCCCTGTGTCTCTCATGAATAAATAAATAAAATCTCAAAAAAAAAAGAAGTTCAAACTTGCTTCAGACTTCTCCCTACAGCACACTGATGGCATAAAATATGAAGTATTATCAGTTTTAAGACAAATATCTCATAACTCAAAATTCTAATTCTATACCCAGTTAGGTTATTCCTGTCATAAATATGTTATAAAACTAAATGAATATATTGAAAATACTTTTTTAAAAAATAACATTTTGTTAGCACAAATTTAATTATTGTGAATAACCAGCATTTTAAATCTCTGCATAATTTAGCAAAGGCCATGTATTTGAAGACTGGGAAGGAATGCAGGGAATAAAGCATATTCTGATTCTTGTGTTAAGTCATTCTTTTGTTTTTGACTTTATAAATGAAAAAAATGAAGGTGTAAATAAATATCTACTTTTTTTTGTATACTTTTTTTTTTTAATTGAAGTTCAATTTGCCAACATATAGTATACACCCAGTGCTCATCCCGTCAAGTGCCCTCCTCAGTGCCGGTCACTCAGTCACCCCATCCCCCCTCCCACCTCCCCTTCCACTATCTCTTGTTCTTTTCCCAGAGTTAAGAGTCTCTCATGCTTTGTCACCCTCTCTAATTTTTCCCACTCGTTTTCTCTCCTTTCCACTATGATCCTTTTTTTTTTTTATTTACTTATGATAGTCACAGAGAGAGAGAGAGGCAGAGACACAGGCAGAGGGAGAAGCAGGCTCCATGCATCGGGAGCCTGATATGGGATTCGATCCCGGGTCTCCAGGATCGCGCCCTGGGCCAAAGGCAGGCGCCAAACCGCTGCGCCACCCAGGGATCCCCACTATGATTCTTTTCATTATTTTTTACATTCCCCATATGAGTGAAACCATATAATGATTGTCCTCGGATTGACTTACTTCACTCAGCATCATACCCTCCAGTTCCATCCAGATTGAAGCAAATGGTGGGTATTCGTCATTTCTATTGCATATAGAGACCACATCTTCTTTAGCCATTCATCTGTCAAAGGACATCGAGGCTCCTCCCACAGTGTGGCTATTGTGAACATTGCTGCTATAAACATTGGGATGCAGGTGTCCCAGATTTTCACTGCATCTGTATCTTTGGATACTAAATACCCAGTAGTGCAATTGCTGGGTCACAGGGTAGCTCTATTTTTAACTCTTTGAGGAAACTCCACACAGTTTTCCAGAGTGGCTGTACCAGTTCACATTCCCACCAATAGTGCAAGAAGGTTCCCCTTTCTCCACATCCTCTCCAACATTTGTCACTTCCTGTCTTGTTAAATAGACATCTCCTAGCAGAACCAAAAAAAAAAAAAAACAAAAAAAGTAGAAGTAACTGTATCAACTCAAATCAGCTGTGGTCTATATGAAATTATAGAAAGAGATTTGTATTTTTATATTTTCAGTTTAAAAGAAAAAAATCTCCCAGAGTCAAATACCTATTTTAACTTTAAATGGAAAGGGAAAATGAGTTTTATACCAAGGTTCTTAGAACTGTCGAAGGAAGCAGGTACTAAATACAGTTCCAGATAACAGAGGCACAAATTTGAAAACATAATTTAGATAATTCAGTAATTAATAATTGAAGCCATTGGTTTAACATGCATGACAGACCCTTATGAGTTGAAGATTTCATTCCACAGGATATAAAAATCATCCTTGAAATCAAGTATCTTTGAAAAGATTTCTTTTCAAGAACATTTCCATATTTAAATGACAACAGAATAAGATACATCTTAAAAATTTCACACAAGCTTTTATACCAGAAAAGAGAATAAGATAGGCTGTGCATGTTCTTAGCTTAACATCTTATCACAGTACATCAAGTGGACCACACCTTTACACATAGAGCTCAGAATTTCATCTCCATTCTATAGCTACAAAGAGCAACTATCCTTTATTTTTATTTCCTCTATGACTTTTTAAAAAAAGATTTTATTTATTTTATTCATGAGAGGCACAGAGAGAGAGAGGCAGAGACACAGGCCGAGGGAGAAGCAGGCTCCTCTCAAGGAACCCGATGTGGGACTCCAACCCCAGACCCCAGGATTACTCCCTGAGTCAAAGACAAACTCTCAACCATTTAGCCACCCAGGCATCCTTCCTCTATTGCTTTTGTTAACAAGGAGGACCTACATCTTTAATGCTAAACTCAGGGGCCATTAGATGACATTGAATTGTATACTGGATGGACAGCTTCCATTTGCTCCTCCAGATTATTCTTCTTTCTCCACCCTGCTCTGTGCTCTGGGAATTGACCAGTATGAATTTACCAATGGGCTATCTTATCCTGTGCCTTCTGGTTGGGCTTAGCTGATGGAGAGCTGCAGCAGAGATTAGAGGCAGGGAAAAGAGTGAGGTTGGAGAATTTATTCCTAAAAATACCAAGTTGTGGTTGCTGCATCCTTACATAAAAGTCACAGCTCCAGCCAAGCAGCTGCCTTTGTATGTCTTTGCACATCTCTCTGTCTCCCTATCTATCTGTGCTTTGATAGCTGCTTCCTCCTCTTTAGACCTGGGGTATAAAGTCCTTCTTAATATTTCAGAACTGATTTCTGAATGAAAAGTGTGCTTGTTGCCATTGAGATGTCATTGCTTCTAGGTCTGCTCAGTAGACAGAGCTAAGAAATACATGTAGGTGTATATATACACATAACACATACACATACTTTTCTCTCTACATATCTAAAGTATATCCATCTATATCTATCATCTATCTATCTTACCTATCATCTCATCTGTCATCTATCATCTGTCTAATATACCTATCATCTGTCAATCTGCCTATGTACCCATCTTAGAACCATAAATTTATGTGCATACCTCCAATCTCAGTCCTGTACACAGGGTTCATTCTAGTTCTTCCTCTTTCCATATTTGAAATTCTCTCCTGCAAGAGTAAAAAACTTGGCTCTTATTATCCACAATTGTAGAATATTCATAAAGTAGTTTCAGAATTGCTAACTCACTCCACTGTGGAAAACAAATCATTAACAAGAATAAAATATAATATTTGTGGTTAAATATGGCATTAACCTGAGGGCACAAAGTCAAAATACTATATTTAAGAGCTACTTGGCTTAGTTTTTCTCCTATTTTTTATGTGGTTCTATTATTCATTTGAAATAGGTTTATTTGTTTCTGTTCACATTCTGTTTGGGTTGGTTTTATCCTATTTTTTATTTCATATCTATACCTATGACAATACTATATATGTATCTATATCTATTTATATCTACTTCTATGGGGTGTTTTATAATCTGGTAAAATTATTCCACTCTACTCTTGCTGTATTTGAAATGAATCATAACTACACTGAAAGGGGTCAGGAAAAGTAGCCTCAGTAATTCTTGGACACAGTATTTTGACTATATATCCTCATATTAAATTTAAAAAGAGACTGTAAATACATATACTCTAGTTATTTAGTTGTTTTCCTTAGTGGCATGGGTTAGCAGTTCTGAGACAACCTTGTGCATGTTCTAAGATTGAGCTTTCCTTTTCAGTTCTTTCCTGGAGGAAGGGCAAGGAAAGCCCTGGCTACAGGGATGCTGGTGGGGTGGAGCTGGTGGGGTGCTACTCTAGGCTCTGATCACGTGTGCAGCAGCCATAATCAGATACCAGTGCTGGACCTTCTGGGGGAGGGCAACTGCTGGTAATCCAGGAGCCAGTGGTCAGTGGGGATCTGCGGTGGAGCAGCATGGATGTCCAGAGTCGAATTTTCTGGAACCCATTACTCTTGGTGCTCCTTAGTCCTCAGAGTCTTCCATTATGTTCCAATATTTGTTCCTCTCTCATCCCTCCACCAAACTTATAGTGACCTTCTCATAAAAACCGAGAAAAAAAAATCTGATAATGACCATGGCTTCATACATTTTCTCCTGCCCCAAGGGACTATTCCCTCCATACAACATATCCTAATTTTAGCAGAGGCCTTTTGTGAATTAATTAAAGAGTGTCATTTCAGATGTCAGGAGATTTTTTGGATAGATGGGGTTGCTCTCTAGTTCAGCCCAAGAGACAGGCAGTTAATATCTTTTCTTAGAGGAAATCCCAATACTGCTGGACCACATCCTTCCCCCTTCCCAGAAACTGGTCCTGAGGAGATGTAAAGGTCTGGAACTATTACTGAGCTTCAAACTCCCTCAAGATCCCTAAAGCACTCATACTGAGGCTACCTGGGAAACAAATAAATAGCACAAGTTCCCTTATGGTCCAGAGCTGAGAACCCTAGGATTATACCAGTGATCCTGATGTTAATGACCAAACACCCTCCTGCCTGCAACCCTGCTGCACAGTGACAGTGTCAGAGTTTTCATGTTAATTTCCAATGATGTAGAAGATGGAAGAAGAGGCAGTGAGTCATTGCTGATGGAGGCTGAGACAGACACAGGCAGGAAGGTAAGCTTTACAGCTGCAATGGGACAAGCCACAGTATAGCCCCCATTGAGCAACGACAAACAGACAAAGCATGTCCTAAGTGCAGTAAGAACTATGAGGATAAATAAGGCATGCTTGCCATCTCTATAAAGGGTCAAAGTCAGGTAGGGAAGAAAAGACCTGAGTGATAATGGAAGTATAACAAAATCTCGACATTTGCACTCTTTGGGAGGAAGGATGATGGTAAGACTTTTCCACCAGAAGACAAGAGATACGCAAGGAAGTTTATGAAAATCACCAAATAAGGGGCACAAAAAATAGATGATGGGGGAGAGCAGACCACAGAGGATCCCTGCAGGCTGGTGCTTCCAGGAATTCTTCACAAACAAGGACAGCAGGTGGGGTTAGAGCCAGTCCCCTGGGCAGGGTATAGGGACTGGTAGGTGAAGTGTTTCCTTTCATGCACAGAAAACCACAGGGTGAATATTTTAGGATAGCTGTGGTTTTCAAACTCTAGCCCCCATGGGAAGACTCAGAAAGTTGGGCACCATCAAAAAGGGTGTCTGTGTCTGACTGAGAATTAGGTGGTCTCAGGTTTGGGTGGGAATAGAGAATTTCTACTCCTCTCTTCCTCTACATCAAAGCAAGCCTATAGTTGGTCATTGCTCCTAGTTGCAGACAATACAAGGTTCTGGACTTCTTTACTGTAAGTCAGTGGATAGAACCCCTCCCCCCACCTACACGTGAATTCAGGGAAACTACCTTTTTGTTTCTCCTCACCACCGTGGGCCTCAGTTTTCTGGAGGTAAAATGGAGGAACTTAATTATACATGTTCCAGTGTTTGTGCCTGCATTCACCCAGGCATTGTGTATTTATGAACATCTCTTTGGTGCCAGGCATTATCTTAAGCACAGATGAGAAGACACAGTGGCCCTGACTTCTTGATACTTTCATTTTGGTGGTGAGACTGGATTTAATGAAGTAAGTGTTATAAGTTATAGTGGTGTTATAAGTTATATGAGCAGTGGAGGTTAATATTGGAACACCCAGCAAGCTGAAGAAAGCTCAGGGGGGTTTATGCAGAGTCCTTGTGGATGCACGGGACTTAAATGAAGGAACAGGGGTGGGAGGTGGTGGTGGTGGAGACAGTGTTCCAGGCAGAAGGAAGAGCCAAAGAGGATATCCAGAGATGAGGACTAGGGGCTGGGGTTGAGGGGAACCTGTGTATCCAAGAAGCTGATAAGTACCATATTTGATGCTGATAGAGCAGGGACAGTACCAGATTGATGATGGTGGTGTTGAATGGACAAGTCACAGGTAGACCACTGGGGACAGGCAGGCACTGATGGAAGGATCAGGAAGCCCAGGGTGGCATCTGTCTGATCACAGGGGGAGCCCTGCATCAGAATGGGCCAGTTGGCCAGTAGGAAGGTATTTGAGACCAAGTGTCAGCTCTGTCCAGCCCCAGCCTCTCTCCTCCACAGCACAGGACCAGAGCCTGACATGCAGAGTCACAAGATAAAGAGCAATCCAGATTCTGCTACTTAGTGTGTGACCTTGGGGCACCTCGCTCAGCTGTTAGCAAAGTCTGTGGCCTGTGTCTGCAGGGGATTCAGGAGGTTCCCTGGGCAGGGCTGCTAAAAGGACTCACTGAATGGAAGTTCCTTGCCTTCAATGGTCTCTCCACCACCGTTGTCCCCTCGTCAGCAGGGAGGCTGTGGCAGGAACTTGCTTTGCTCAGGTTGCCTGTATAGGAAATGCTCTTGACTCAGGGTGAGGCTCTGGCCGACCAGCCACGTAACTCACTGCGCTGGGTCCTGCCCTCCTCAGGTAAGGGAACATGGCCCTCAGAGATGGCTGCATCCTGGTGTCCCTGCCCTGCCGGAGATCCAGGCCCTTCTCTCTTTGGCTTCTCAGGGTGACCATCTCCTCTCTGCTCCTGTCTACTGCTTGCTCGGACCTGTGGCAGCGTGGACAGCACAGCCCCTTCTACACAGCTCCTCTCCCCTGCTCTGTCTCTGTACACTCTCCTGCCCTGAGCCTCTGAGCTTTCCAGGATCCTCCCCAGTGACAGGATCTGTCCTTCATGACAATGACCTGTAACTCCTCAAAGGTAACTTTGCTTTCTTCCTCTCTTCCTTTTGTTAATGGGAGGAGCATCAGAATTAGAGGTGCTGTGAAGGGTGCCAGGTTCATCCTTCCTTTATTTTTTTTTTAAAGATTTTTATTTATTTATTCATGAGATACACACAGAGAGTGGGGGAGAGGCAGAGACACAGGCAGAGGGAGAAGCAGGCTCCATGCAGGGAACCTGACACGGGACTCAATCCTGGGGCTCCAGGATCACGCCCTGGGCTGAAGGCAGGCACTAAACCGCTAACCACCCAGGGATCCCCTTCATCCTTCCTTTAATTCAGGGATCCTATCACTGGTGTCTGGGGGATGCTGTTCAGGGACTGATGATGGGGAGCTCCACCATGACAGAGCAACACACCCCACTTTGCATCAGGTTCCTATTTTACCTTGTGAAGTTGCAAGTCTGTGCACTTAGTACAGTCCAGACATGTTTTTAAAACAGCTTTAATATTAATAATGCATTTCCCTATATTATGACCATGAACATTTAAACCATGTTCTTCAAAACATGATTTATTTTTTTAAAAGATTTTATTCATTTATTCATGAGAGACACAGAGAGGGAGGCAGAGACACAGGCAGAGGGAGGAGCAGGCTCCATGCAGGGAGCCCGATGCGGGACTGGATTCCTGAACTCCAGGATCACGCCCTGAGCCAAAAGCAGATGCTCAACCGTTGAGCCACCCAGGGATCCCAAAACATGATTTAATGAAGGATAGTTTTCTCCTTCTTCTATGGTGCAGATGCCACCCTCCACTTGCCCCCACACTGCCACTTCCCATACCCTGAGGATACTGTGCTTCCTCTTACCGCAACTCAGATGTCTTCCACCTGGAAGCCCCCCTTACCAATAATGGTGAACCAAATATCCCTTCACTGTGCTGTGTGGCATACCACAAGACCCTCTATCACAACAGTTTGCAAGTGCATATTGAGTTTCCAGCCTGCGTCCACCCCTCTTTGAGGCAAGGAAGACATAGCCATGAACAAGCCAGACAAGGAATTTCGTGAGGGGGGAAAAAGACGATGAAAAAGTAAACATATAAACAACATGACCTTATCATGTAAAGAGTACTATGAAGTTAATGAGCATAGCAACATGGTGGAGAGCACACAATGGGGTGTGAGAGTGGTTTTTAAAATAAAGATGTCAAGAAAGGATCCTCTGAGGTAAAGAATTTGAGTTGAGATGTAAAAGTTGAGACTGGGTAATTAAATTGGAATTGTGTTATATTTATATTTCAATTTGGGGAGGATTAGAATTTTTATGTTATTAAATTCTTCCCAGCTAAGAACATGGTATGTCTTTCCATTTTTTTATATCTTGATTGATTTTCTTTGATCAAATTTTATAGTTTTTTTCCAATAGGTCTTATGCTTTATTTGTTGCACTTAGGTCTAAGTATCTCAGGGATTTTGTTGTTGTTCCTGTGAATTTTTCCTTATTTCTGTTTCTAGCTTGTCTTTGCTAGAATGGAGAAAATCTATCATCTATATCTTCTCCTACCCAGCCTCCTTTACATCATCTTTCTGAATCCTCAGATGCTGACATTATCCTCGCAGTTACTTCACACTCTCTATTATTTGCTGGCTGACTGGATGCCTTTAGCAGAGCTCCTTTTTAAAAAAATTTTTAAATTTTTATTTTTTTGTATATTTTTATTGGAGTTTGATTTGCCAACATATAATATAACACCCAGTGCTCATCCCATCTAGTGCCCCCCTCAGTGCCCATCACCCAGTCACCCCAACCCCCCTGCCTGCCTCCCCTTCCACTACCCCTTGTTTGTTTCCCAGAGTTAGAAGTCTCTCATGCTTTGTCACCCTCTCTAATTTTTCCCACTCATTTTCTCTCCTTTCCCCTATAATCCCTTTCACTATTTTTTTATATTTCCCGTATGAATGAAACCATATGATTGTCCTTCTCTGATTGACTTACTTCACTCAGCATTATACCCTCCAATTCCATCCACATTGAAGCAACTGGTGGGTATTAGTCTTCTCTGATGGCTGAGTAATATTCCATTGTATATAGAGACCACATCTTTTTTATCCATTCATCGGTTGATGGACACCAAGGCTCCTTCCACAGTTTGGCTATTGTGGACATTGCTGCTAGAAACATTGGGGTGCAGGTGTCTCAGTCTTACTGCATCTGTATCTTAGTGCAATTGCTGGGTCATAGGGTAGCTCTATTTTTAACTCTTTGAGGAACCTCCACACTGTTTTCCAGAGTGGCTGCACCAGTTCACATTGCCACAAGCAGTGCAAGAGGGTTCCCCTTTCTCCACATCCTCTCCAACATTTGTGGTTTCCGGTCTTGTTAATTTTCACCATGCTCACTGGTGTGAGGTGGTATCTCATTGTGGTTTTAATTTGTATTTCCCTGATGGCAAGTGATGCAGAGCATTTTCTCATGTGCATGTTGGCCGTGTCTATGTCTTCCTCTGTGAGATTTCTGTTCATGTCTTTTGCCCATTTCATGATTGGATTGTTTGTTTCTTGGGTGTTGAGTTTAATTAAGTTCTTTATAGATCTTGGATACTAGCCCTTTATCTGAGGTGTCATTTGCAAATATCATTCTGTAGGTTGTCTTTTAGTTTTGTTGACTGTTTCTTTGGCTGTGCAGAAGCTTTTCATCTTGATGAAGTCCCATAGCTCATTTTTGCGTTCGTTTCCCTTGCCTTCATAGATGTATCTTATAAGAAGTTGCTGTGGCCAAGTTCAAAGAAGGCTGTTGCTTGTGTTCTCTAGGATTTTGATGAATTCTTGTCTCACATTTAGATCTTTCATCCATTTTGAGTTTATCTTTGTGTCTGGTATAAGAGAATGGTCCAGTTTCATTCTTCTGCACATGACTGTTCAATTTTCCCAGCACCATTTATTGAAGAGACTGTCCTTTTTTCAGTGGATATTCTTTCCTGCTTTGTTGAATATTAGTTGACCATAGAGCTGAGGACCCATTTCTGGGTTCTCTATAACTTTTGATTCCCCCAAAACTTAACTATAACAGCCTGCTGTTGACCAAAAATCTTACTTACGACATAAACACTCAACACATATTTTGTATATGTATCATATGCTATATTCTTACAATAAAATAATCTAGAGAAAAGAAAATGTTATTAAGAAAATCAGGGGCAGCCCAGGTGGCCCAGCAGTTTAGCGCTGCCTTCAGCCCAGGGCGTGATCCTGGAGCCCCGGGATCGAGTCCTGTGTTGGGCTCTCTGCACAGAGCCTGCTTCTCCCTCTGCCTGTCTTTCTCTCTTTCTCTCTCTCTGTCATGAATAAATAAATAAAATCTTAAAGAAAAAGAAAATCATAAGGGGGGGGGTGCCTGGGTGGCTAAATTGGTTAAGTGTCTGACTCTTTGTTTAGGCTCAGGTCATGGTCTCAGGGTGATAAGATCAAGTCCTGCATGAGGCTCTGGCTCAACAGGGAGTCTGCTTGAGATTCTCTGCCTCTTCTCTTCCCCCTGATTGCTCTCTCTCTCTTTTTCAAAGTAAATAAATAAATCTTAAACAAAAAAGAAAAAAAAATCATAAGGAAACCACATTTACAGTTCTGTGCTATAAAAAATCTGTGTTAGTGGGTTCGTGCAGCTCAAACTTGTGTTGTTCAAGGGTCAACTATATACACTCCCATTATTTGCCATGCCGTTTGCACTCCCTCTCTGTGGAGGGTTATAGTTGTTTCCCTCCCATGTCTGGTTAGCCATGATACTTGTTTTAACAGTAAAATTGAGTGGACACGATGTGTACCAGTTCCAAGCAAAAGCTGTAAGAACCATTGTGCATTTTTATAAGCTCTCTTCTTTTTTCTCTTAAGAATAGCATGTCCCAAATAAGGGCTGTTTCTTCAGACTGAATCCCAGAGTGAAGAAGATGTATGAGGCAGCACTAATCAGAGCTGCATACAATTTGCAGTTGACATGCAATATAAATGAGGAAATAAACCTTTGTTTTTTGTAAGCTATTGTGATTTGAGGATATTTTCTACCACAGATTTACCAAGAGAAAAATGATTAACACAACATTTATTTTTCTTTGTGGACTGTGGTTGGCTTATATTTTTCATCTCTACCAGTATTACTTTTGGTACCTTGTATTCTCCAAAGATTATTCATTTCACCCAGCATTACACACTTACTTGCATGGACTCTAGCTAAGTAGTCTTGTGATTTTAAATAATTTCTTTTTTCAGTTTATGTCCTCCTTTGTCATTTCTTTTTTGTTTATTTGTGTCTTTCTCTCCCTGCTTCTTCTCCTTTATTTTTGCTTGATTAGGTTAGCAAGTGACTTATCTCTTATATTGATTTTTTTCCAGTATATACAAATCACATACCACCACAATATATCCAAAGTGTACAGTTCAACAGTTTTTATTATATTCTGTATTCATTTAATTGTGCTACAATCACCACAGTAAGTTTACAACATTTTAATCACCCCAAAAGAAACCCTACATTTATTAGCTATCACCCCCACTTGTCCATCCGTCCAAACCTTAGGCAGCCACCAATCTACTTTCTGTCTCTATAAATTTGCCTATTTGGGAAATTCCATGTAAATTGAATTATATAATATGTTGTCCTCTATGTCTGGCTTCTTTCACTTAGCAAAATGTTTTCAAGCTCCACCCATGTTGTAGCATGTATAAGTACTTCATTTCTTTTTATTGCCAAATACTCTTTCATTTTATAGATATGCTATTTTATTTATCCATTCACCAGTTGGTGGCCATATGGGTCATTTTCAGCTTTTGTCTGAATGAATAATGCTGCTATGAACATTTGTGTACAAATTTTTGTGTAGAGATATGTTTTTATTAGTCTTGTATATCTAGGAGTGGAATCTCTGGGTCATATGGGTCAATTCTATGTTTCACCTTTTGAGAAACTACTGTCAGACTGTTTTTCAAAGACAGAAACATTTTTATCCCCACTAGCAGCATATTTCTCTCCATCCTCAACATCACTTGTTATCTGTTTGAGTGTGTTTTGGTGTCATATCTATTGCCTAATCCAAAGTTATGAAGATTTATGCTTATATTTTCTTCTAAGATTGCTATAGTTTTAACTCTTACAGTTACATGTTTGATCCATTTCGAGTTAATTTTGTATGATCTAAGGTAGGGGTCCCATTCATTCTTTTGTAGATGGATACCCCATTGTCCCAGCACTATTTGTTGAAAAAAACCAAAGAAGTATTTTGTTATTGTTTTGTTTTTACTTTGTTTGTTTTCTGATTTTGGACTCTACTTTTGCTTTAATTTTTTTCCAGTTCATTTATTTTTATTGATCATTTTGCATCAGATGCTTAATTTGTGTATAATTTACTGTTATTCATATAAGTATTTAAAGCAATGAATTTTCCTTTTAGTACCATGTTAGCAATATTCCATAGACTCTGGTACATAATATTACTATTTTCTAAGTATTCTGAAATTTAGATTTTTATTTCTCTTTTGACCTCAGAATTATTTAATAGAGATATTTGCAACATTTTTTTTCCAGGTTGAAAGGCTATTTTTGTATTTTGGCTCTGTTATTAACATCTACTTTTATTGCAATTTTGTCAGAGATCATTAATCGAATTTCTGCTTTTGGGGATTTTTTGAGGTTTTCTCTGTGGCCTTATGTATTTTTTTTAATACACTCTCTAGGAACTTGAAAGTAAGTATTTATTACTCTTACTGGAACACAGTAATATAAATTATATATACACATTATATATAGACATACATTATGTATGTACATTATGTATGTCTATATAAATATGTATACATAAATATTTATATACATATTCATATGCATGTATTCACACACATATCTTATTATTTTGTTTCGTATTCTTTCTACTTACTTACTTTTTAAAAAAGTGTTTTTAAGGATAATTTTTTTTTTTTAAGTAAATGCTACCCCTGACATGGGGCTTGAACTCATGACCCTGAGATCAAGAGTCACATACTCTACTGACCAAGTCAGCCAGGCACCCCTATTCTTATTTACTTTTTAATGACTTGATCTGTCTTGGATGATAGATGTTTATTTAAGTCTGATGTGTCTTTTGAGACTAATAGCCCTGAACCTCTGCTCTCTTTGCACCTGGAGTGACTTCTCTGATTGCTGAATTTTGGGTCTCAGCTTCTCTGTTCTCATCAGGAACCTGATCACTTTCAGAAAAACTCACTTTGTTCTGTTCTTCCACATTTTATGTTTAATGAGGGCACGTTGTTCTCCTCTGGAGAGGCCCATGACTGTCCAACTGAGCCTGTGAAGGGCAGATTTAATTTGGTTTTAATTTTGGAGGAGATAACAAAACTCACTTAGTGAACACAACTAATATAAATTCTCCAACCTGGTCTTTTTCAGTAACAAAGTTGATTCTTTTTCTCCATATGACTAACTGTCTCTAACTAACCCTCAGTTGGTTCCATACATGGGAAAGGAGCAGAATTTTCATGTATTGAGCCTAATTAAGCACTGCTAGCTCTTCCTGCTCAAATGGTTTTTGCAGTCCTTAAAACGTACTGATGAAGTTCGATTCTTTACTTTCTATTCCATACACTCCCAAATTTGACTTTTAGTTCTCTTTCTAGCATTATCTCAGCCTACAATTCCTCCTTCACCTCATATTCAAAATCTTCCCATCTCTGAGCCTATCTAGGGCATTCTCTTGCCTGGCCTTTATTCAAGAGTTTGCCTCAATATGTTGCCCACATCCATTGGGTAAGATTCTGAACTACATTCCTTTTCTGCCTCAGTTTGCTTTGTCTCAGAAGTGTGTGTGTGTGTGTGTGTGTGTGTCCATGCACGTGTGTACATATGTACATACATCCAACCAGTTTTGGAGATTTTGGAAATTAGATATTATGATTCATTCTTTGTCATTACGGATAACTGAAGAAGAGTTATCGTACGTATCTTTATTAAATAGCTGATTGTTAAATTGATTTCTGGCAGAATGGATAATATGAAAACTGTCTTCAAATACTCAGTTTTAGGCATGGTGGATCAGAACAGGTAGTCTGGAGTCTAAGAGTGATTTATGAGAGTTGAATGGGTAAAGAACCCTGAATCAAAATATAGGATTTTAGCTTAGACAGTTATGTCTATCCCATTAGACTGAAAATTCTCAAGAGGTAAGGGTTATCAATATCCTATTTACCTGGCACTCTAACAGGTCCAGAGCTGGTGCTTAGTCTCTGTGGAATGAATGAATGAATGAATGAATGAATGAAAGCTTCTTGCCACCCTAGAGAATATAGCTGAAGAAATAGCAATTACAACTGAAGAAATCTAGGGCAGAAAGGAGTATAGAGAAATAAACCAGGAAAAAAATTACTTTAATTCTCTTAAATTGTATCTCTCACACTTCCTAGCACAGTAGTTAAGTTTTAGTAAAAATATACAGTGCACATAGTATGTGATCAACAAACACACTAAGTTCATTCTTTCTTCTCTAGAGTTCAGAGAATGGCACATCACATTCATCGATCATATAGAGTAAAGTATGTTTAGAGAGTTTTAATGGGTCTCATTTGAGGTCTCTTTCTCAGACTTCTGGGCTCATGGAAAGAGGGAACCAGACCAGCAGCTTTGAGTTCCTCCTCTGGGGACTCTCAGAGCGGCCAGAGCAGCAGAATATCCTTTTCCTGCTGTTCCTGTGGATATATGTGATC
The DNA here is from genome assembly GCF_011100685.1 of Canis lupus familiaris. Lineage (NCBI taxonomy): Eukaryota > Metazoa > Chordata > Mammalia > Carnivora > Canidae > Canis > Canis lupus. Next base: position 47,107,282 of record NC_049230.1, read on the forward strand.
ACTGTGGCTGGAAACCTGCTCATTGTCCTGGCCATTGGTACTGATGCACGCCTCCACACACCTATGTACTTCTTCCTTGCCAGCCTTTCCTGTGCAGACATCCTTTTCACCTCCACCACTGTGCCCAAGGCCTTGGTTAACATCCAGACCCAGAGCAGGTCCATTTCCTACACGGGATGCCTGGTTCAGCTCTACTTCTTCTTGACTTTTGGGGACATGGACATCTTTCTCCTGGCCACAATGGCCTATGACCGCTATGTGGCCATCTGCCACCCTCTCCACTACAAGATGATCATGAGCCGCCGGCGCTGCACCCTCCTGGTTACTGCTTGCTGGATCCTTACAAGTCTTGTTGCCATGACCCACACTTTCCTCATCTTTCGACTTAATTTTTGCTCTAAGAAAATCATTCCTGACTTCTTCTGTGATCTGGGACCCCTGATGAAGGTGTCTTGCTCTGACACTCAAGTCAATGAGCTTGTGCTCCTCTTCTTGGGGGGAGCAGTCATTTTAATCCCCTTCATTCTCATCCTGGTCTCTTATATGCACATCGTTTCAGCCATCCTCAGAGTCCCCTCCGCCCAGGGAAGGCACAAGGCCTTCTCTACCTGTGGGTCACACCTTGCTGTTGTTGCTCTGTTCTTTGGGACAGTGATCAGGGCTTATCTGTGTCCTTCATCATCTTCCTCCAACTCCATAGAAGAGGATACAGCAGCTGCTGTCATGTACACAGTGGTAACTCCCCTGCTGAACCCCTTCATTTATAGCCTGCGGAACAAAGACATGAAGTGCGCCTTGGGAAGATTTCTCAGAGGCAAAGTCTTCTTTTCATGGGGCCAGTGACTTCTGTAGTGCTACTGCAAGGTGCCCCCCACTCCCTCCAGTGAGGAATTTAACAGAAATTTCTACCTCAGGTTTTTTACTTCTTACTCCCATATATGCCTTATAACCACTCCCTCCTTCATGAGTGATGTTATTGAGGAAAATCAAGATTTTACATCATGTTTTAAAGTTAATATGTTGGGAGTTGCTTATTTACTCATTTATTTTACTTATAACTTTTCACAAGGAAAAATGCCTTTTGCAACGTTTCTAATTCTAAAAGTGTGCAGTCTTTTATGCCAGTTCACTAAAATTCAATTAGTGAGGTCATGGAAATGGGTTAATGATAAAAATATTAGCAAATAAGGTCAATATTGGATGGCAAAGAGTTTACAACTTTAAGTATATATGCACACATATACTTTTTTCTTACAAAAATAGGAAATTATATAAACAATGCTTCAAGATCATGAGTCAAAAATCTTAGTAACTATTAAAACAAAGCTCTCAACAATATGGAATGATCTATGTCATTGTCAGTGAGCAGATTTTTTAACAGTTTATAATGAGAAGATAAAATAAATAAATTTAAATTAAATATTATAGCAACTAGTGTGTAGCTACTCTCTGAACTTATTCCTTATCTGCTTAGGTAATAGCTGATTGTGAATGCTGATTTTCACATTTGCAGTAAAGGAATCTTGTGTGTTCTCAAGGTTCTTTCTGTTGAAACTTGTAGCCTCTAGCCTCACTCAACCAAGACCAAATTAAAGATAACTGAGGCTTATGAATTTTTATTTCTACAGTGGAAAAGTCGCAATTCCATACCATGTCTGAGAGTGAATACAAAATCATTGTCTAAAGTTGAGACAATGGCTGGGTGCTTGGGTGGCTCAGTGGTTGAGTGTCTGCCTTCTGCTCAGGTCATGATCCCGGGGTCCTGGGATCAAGTTGTGCATCAGGCTCCCCGCAGGAAGCCTGTTTTCTCCCTCTGCCTTTGTCTTTGCTTCTCTCTCTGCGTCTCTCATGAATAAATAAATAAAATCTTTAAAAAGAAATAAATAAAGTTGAGGCCATGGAACAAATTCATTGCAGAGCTTTGTAAGGAAAGAGTCCTAGACTGATGCCCAGGAGTCAGATCTTAACCTCAGTGCTTCCACTTATTTTTCTATGTCTAGTCTTCTCTTCTTTGAAATAAAATTATTGATATTTTTTTCTTGCCTACCTAACTGGAACTTTGTGGGAGAAAATGCATGTGGTTTGTCTTTTTTTTTTTTTTTTTTTTTTGTCTTTTAAAACAGAGAAACTCCAAATGATTGTAGCTTTAAATAGCTGGGCATTTCTTTATTTCTTTTTTTTTTTAATCTTTTTTTTTTTAATTTTATTTATTTATTTATTTATGATAGTCTCACAGAGAGAGAGAGAGAGAGAGAGAGAGAGGCAGAGACACAGGCAGAGGGAGAAGCAGGCTCCATGCACCGGGAGCCCGACGTGGGATTCGATCCCGGGTCTCCAGGATCGCGCCCTGGGCCAAAGGCAGGCGCCAAACCGCTGCGCCACCCAGGGATCCCCTTTATTTCTAATATACATGTAAGTAGTCCAAGTGTGAGATGCTGGCTACAAAATCATCAAGGATCCAGGCAGCTTCTCTCTTGGTTTTCTGTAATCCTCAAAGAGTGGTTCCACAGCCATTAAACTTCTGCCTTGGTCTTCATTTCAACCAATAGGAAAGGATAAAGGGTCAACTGGAGGTCCCAACTTTCCCCACTAAGGACAAAATCTGGAGAAGAGCCACATACCTCTTCCATTTATATCCTATTGGCCAGAACTTGGTCACTTGGCCTCATTTGGGTGCAACTGGGCCTGGGGAATATACTTGGTGGCCATATTCCCAGCTAATGTTATATTAGTATGGAAGAAGAACAAACCTTGTAGTAGAGGAAAACCACCCATCTCTGCTACAGTTGGGTGCCATGATGGAACTCATGAAAACAGGAGAGTTTATGGGCTCTCAGTCACTCTCTAAATCTTCAAGACTGTTGGGATACAAGCTAAGGAGATGTCTTCTTCCTAGTGACCACAGAAATCATCAGTGAGTGGCAACAATGGGAGTGGCTGATGGTAATTACATGAAATCTGAGACATTCTTTTTCAGAATCACCCTGTCCCCCTCTCCTTCTCTTGGTGAGTGTCTAGAGGGACAGAAGCTAGTAATGATATTCCTGGTGAACATGAGTTCACATGTGAAATTAACCTGACATCTGCAAGTACAAATGGAATTAATATAAATGAAAAACACATACCTCATGAATCTAAATTGCTGGAAAAGAGAATTTAAAATAAACCTGATGAATATATTCAAGTATATTAGGGAGGATATTAATAATATGAAACATAAAAAGAACAAAGTGGAAGTATTAGTTATTAAACATACTAGTTGAAGTAAATAATTCAACAGATGAGATAAATCGCAGAATGGATACAAGTAAAGAATGAATTTGTGAACCAGAATCATAATATCAGATTTCTTAAGGCAGCAAGCAGTGAAGAATAGAAATATAGAAAATAAGAGGGTGGGGAGTTAGTGAGAAGGAGGATATAAATAAAAGTGCCAATATCTAGAAAACAATAGTCCCATAAAAAGACAGAAAAAGCAGAGGAAAGGAAATATTTCAAGGAGTAATGGTCATAGATTTTCCAGAAAGATGGTATATGAACAACTTCGAATGAAAGAGCCCATGAAGTTCCAAACAAAAGTAATTAAAAAAATACCTAAACTTGTCATAGTGGAATTTAATAACATCACAAAGAGAACATTTTAAGTTTCCAGAGAGGAAGAGAGGATTACATACAAAGGAACAATAATAGGACTAAATTCAGAGGTATCAATAACATACTGGATATAGGAAAACAATTGAATAACATTTGAAAAATAATAGAGAAAATAACTTAAAATATAAAAATTAATATCCATCCAAATATTCACTTAAATTTGAGGGCATAATGAAATTATTCTCAATTATACAAAGTCTAAAAAGTTCTCCAGACAAAGATCTACCTTGAAAACACCTTTGAACAAAGTACTCAAACAAGAAATGAAAAACATATCCAGGAAGATGGATGCAAGAGTTATGGGAAATAGGGTGGGAAAATAACACAGCAAAGTTTATTTCTGACTAAAATAGCAAAGGCAAAATATAAAATAAAAACACCGATGGGCACCTGGATGGCTCAATTGGTTAAGGGTCTGCCTTCAGCTCAGGTCATGATCCCAGAGTCCTGGGATCAAGTCCTGCATTGGGCTCCCTGCCCAGGGGGGAGTCTGCTTCTCCCTCTTCCTCTGTCCCTTCCCCCTGCTTGTGCACACACACTCTCTCTTTCTCTCTCTCTCAAATAAATAAATAAAATCTTTAAAAATCTGGAATAAAATTCTAAAATGCTGGATAATGTCAACTCTCTATAGTGGCTGTGAGTAGGTAATATAAGGACAGGAGAACGTGATAAATAAATTGTCTTTCTGGGGGGAAATAGAGATGTGTTTAAGAAACCCATGGGGATAAATTAAAACCATGTATTTTAAGTTAAGGGAAAGCATCTTAGCTTTCAAAATAGGATGTGTAACTTTAAAACCAATCTCAGAAAACAGAAAAAAAAAAAAAAGACCTATGAAATGGGAAGCAATAAGAAAAAAAAATTAGAAGAAAATACAGCAAATGGAAATGATTAAGTTTGAGTTTATTATACATATTATATCAGTACCTAACAGGGAATTCCCATTCTTTTAAACAAAAATAAAATATCAGTATACATGATGTCACAAAGGAAGTCTCAGTAAGTTCTAAAGAAGAAATATGTGTGTGTTCTCTACTGATATGAATCATAATGAATGCAAATATGTTCTCTAACCATAATGTTCTAAAGTTAGAAATTATAAATAAAAGGAGAGCTTTAAATTTGCAAAATCCCTAGAAATTTAAGAAGGTATTACTAAATATGAAATAAACTTTGCATTCAAAAGGAAATTATGAGAGTAATTATGGAATACTTGAAACCAGTAAAGAAACAATAAAGAGAAACTATAAATCAAAAGCAGTAATAAAAGAGATAGCTTTAGTCTTAAATGAACTTACCAGGAAAGAACTACAATTGAAACAAATGATCCGAATATTCAAATTAATAAGTTGGAGACAGAGCAACAAGAGTAATCTTAAAGGAGCAAACAAAGATAAGAAAGATAATGGCAGAAAGCAGTAAAATACAGAATTGCAAAACAGTACAAATTCTCAGCAAAGTATTATCAAATAGAACTTAGCAAATTTAGAGTTTGTATAAAAAGGATAGTACTTTGTGACCAAGTAGAGTTTATTCTCTTTTTTTAGTTTTATTTTATTTTATTTTTTTCATAAATTAATTTTTTATTGGTGTTCAATTTACCAACATACAGAATAACACCCAGTGCTCATCCCGTCAAGTGCCCCCCTCAGTGCCCGTCACCCACTCACCCCCACCCCTCGGCCTCCTCCCCTTCCACCACCTCTAGTTTGTTTCCCAGAGTTAGGAGTCTTTATGTTCTGTCTCCCTTTCTGATATTTCCCACACATTTCTTCTCCCTTCCCTTATATTCCCTTTCACTATTATTTATATTCCCCAAATGAATGAGAACATATAATGTTTGTCCTTCTCCGACTGACTTACTTCACTCAGCATAATACCCTCCAGTTCCATCCACGTTGAAGCAAATGGTGGGTATTTGTCGTTTCTAATGGCTGAGGAATATTCCATTGTATACATAGACCACATCTTCTTTATCCATTCATCTTTTGATGGACACCGAGGCTCCTTCCACAGTTTGGCTATTTTGGACATTGCTGCTAGAAACATGTAGAATTTATTCTGAGAATGCGAGGCACATTCGACATTTAAAATTCAAGAATTTGGGCAGCCTGGATGGCTCAACAGTTTAGCACCGCCTTCAGTCCGGGTCCTGATCCTGGAGACCCAGATCCAGGGTCTGGAGACCCAGATCCTGGAGACCCGGGATGGAGTCCCACATTGGGCTCCCGGCATGGAGCCTGCTCTCCCTCTGCCTACGTCTCTCCTCTCTCTGTGTGTCTCTCATGGACAAATAAATACAATCTTAAAAAAAAAATTCAAGAATTTAGTTCACCATATTGTCATTGAAGAGGTACAGCGGGTTTGTATGAAGGACAATCCATGTGTTTTCATGCACATCCATTTGTTCCTTGCTATTTCATTCATCTCCCATTCTATAATAATATGGGGACTCCATTTGTTGTTAAAATGCAGCGAGCCTCACTTACTCATTCCCAAGTAGGGTAGGTATACAACTCAGAATGTCCTTCAATATGGTGGCCAGTTATGAGCTGGAAAGTTTTAAGCAAATATATAGTGAAACAAGGTACAGTCCCCATTATTGTAGATTATCTCAAGGTTATAAATAAAGTTTGTTATCTCTACTCTCCACTATTCATCCTAGATTTCTCTCACCTTTGCTATCACTTTGGCAGGTCTGTGTTGATGCCTGGTAGAATGTATGAAACCTTCATGCCTGAAGGGCTTAAGGTCTTAGTTACTTTCTCTTTTTGTGGTGGGTGACTGAAATTGCTCATTAACATTTATTACTGTTCATGGAAGCACTAAGAGATACCCAAGTGAATACCCTAGGTATTAATACCTTAATATTAAGTATTAAGTATCAATACCTTAATACCTAGGGTGTATTCATTATTATTTTATGCCCCTATGTATAGTAGCAACCGTAAGTCTTAATGCTAATCATTATCAATTGTCCTAGTTAGAAAAGTGACACCCATCTTTCCCTGTGGGCCTACTGCATAAGAAGCATGAAATGTCAGAAGGCAATCATAGCTTTTATTTAGTGGATTCCTCCAAGGGAGTAAGGTTTTTATACTTCATTCAAACTGGGAAAAAGGACAAAGGACCAGTATCTAGAATGTATAGAGATCTCTCAAAAACTCAACAGTTAAAAAATACAATTATGAAATGAGCAAAAGATACGAACAGGCATTTCACTGGAGAGGATACACAGATGGCAAATAAGCACATGAAAAGATGTTCAACACCATACACCATTAGGGAAAGGCTAATTGAACATTTATCAGAATAGCTAAAATAAAGTGACAACATCAAATTCTGGTGAGGATGCTGAGAAACTGTATCACTCATGCTTTGCTGGTGGAAATGTAAAATTTACACTCAGTCTGCAAAGTAATTTTGCAGTTTCTTATAAAATTCAACATGTAAGTACAATACAACTGAGCAATTGCACTCCTGGGCATTTATCTTAGAGACATGAAAACTTATGTTAACTCTAAAACCTGTACACAAATGTTAATTAATTTTAAAACTAATAAAGGATTAATATCTAGATTGTAAGAAGCTTCTGCCAAAGAAAGATAGAAAGAAAATATAGAACAAAGATGGATAAAGTATATGAGAAAGAAATTTCATAAAGATAAGCCCAATTGAATATAAAAAATAGTGAAGGGGATTATAGGGGAAAGGAGAGAAAATGAATGGGAAAAACTAGAGAGGGTGACAAAGCATGAGAGACTCCTAACTCTGGGAAATGAACAAGGGGTAGTGGAAGGGGAGGTTGATGGGGGGATGGGGTGGCTGAGTGACGGGCACTGAGGGGGGCACTTAACTGGATGAGCACTTAACGGGATGGGTGTTATACTATATGTTGGAAAATCGAACTCCAATAAAAGTATATACAAAAAAGATAAGCCCAATTGTTAACAAGATATGAAGAAATGTTAAACCTTATTGGTAATTCATAGAAGTGATGAGATGATCTTATACCAATCAGACTTCCAAACCAGAGTCTGATGATGCCAAGTGTTGGTGAGAATATGAGACAAATAGAAGCAACATGTACTGTGATGAGAATGTAAACTAGTAGAGACCATCAGAAGAGCAATCTATCAGTACTTGACAAAAATTAAAATGAACATGTATAGCAAAATTAAAATTAAAAATACATATTTGGATATAGATATACTTTTTTAAAATTAAAATTAACTCTATATAGCAAAGTTAAATATATTTTTATACATTTGGGTGCATATACCAGCATGACCGTGCAACTTTCTGCGTATCCCATTGGCCACTGGCCCCTATAAAGTTGCTAAGCCTCTTAGTCTCGGGGTCCGAGTCCCTGCTCCGCTGCGTCGGGTATACTTGGACCCAGGCTCGAGCTTAAATAAACCCTCGTGTGGGCAGCCCCGGTGGTGCAGCGGTTTAGCGCTGCCTGCAGCCAAGGGCGTGATCCTGGAGACTCTGGATCGAGTCCCACATCGGGCTTCCTGTAGGGTGCCTGCTTCTCCCTCTGCCTGTGTCTCTGCCTCTCTCTCTAGCTGTGTCTCTGCCTCTCTCTCTAGCTGTGTCTCTATGAAGAAATAAATTAAAAAAAAAAAAAACCTTTAAAAAAATAAGTAAACCCTCGTGTGTTTGAATCGGTGTCGGCTCCTTGGTGATTTCTCAGATTTGCGATCTTGAGCACAACATATATATGTATATATAAAGTTCTGCTAAGTACTGATAGATTGCTTTCTTGAGTACCTGGTTTTATGTCTATATATACACACACATATCCATCTGTCTATCTGCCCATCCATCCATCCATCCATCCATCCATGTATCTATCTATCACCTATCATCTATCTATATCTCTCCTAGCAATCTCACTCCTGGGCATATACTTTAGAGAATATGTCTTCTTTTTCTTAAAGATTTTATTTTGTTTATTTGAGGGAGACAGAGAGATAAAGAGAAGGAGAGACAGAGCATGAGTAGGGGGAAAGGGCAGAGGGAGAGGGAGAAGCAGACTCCCTACTGAGTAGGGACCCCGATGCAGGTCTTGATCCCAGGACCCTGGAATCATGACCTGAATGGAAGACAGATGCTTAATTGACTGAGTCATCCAGATGCCCCTAGAGAATAAATCTTGAGGTGTACAGAGAGACGTACATAGGCTATCTATCACAGTGTTGTTTGCAGCAGTATGGATTTAGGTGTTCATCACTTGGGCAAATGGATATATAAAATCTGGTCAGATACATACAATGGACTACTAGAACAAAAGAGGTATCATTATAGGTATACATAGATCCACATGAATATATGTTCTCTGTAATTTTTAAAAGTGTGATTACTAATACAAGGACTAGAATAAAAATTGTGTATCTACTACTCAGTTTAATAAATCTTAAAATGTTGTTATTGTATCTGTGTATGTATTTAAGTAAAACAGAGTTACAGTTGAGAGACCTTTTGAACTCCTACTTCCCTTCCAGTTTCTCCTTCTCCAGAGGTAACCACTATCACCAACTTTGTGTTTGTCATTCTTATGCACATTTTCATAATTTTACTTGAAATCTGTGCACCCACAAAAGCATTTAGCATTGCTTTTCATATTTCAATATTTTATTTCAATGGTATAATCCAGTATGTATCCTGAAACTTGCTTTTTTTTCACTCAGGTTGTGTTCTCGAGATTTGATCCACATACTCAAGTTCATTATTTTTATGACTGCAGTAGGTATATGCTACTAGTTGTCTATTAATCTCCTGTAAAGAACATTTGGGTTATTTCTAGTTTTTCACCATTGTAAACAAAGCTGAAATGAGCTTTCTTGTACATTTCTCTTTGGGTACATGAATGAAAGTTCTCTAGAGTGTACTGATAAGAATTAATTGCTGGAAGGAAGGTGAGGTGTGCCTTAAATCTTACTAAGTATATGCTGTTGGTGCTTTTCACTGGTTAGTTCATTCCTATCCCCCAGCTGCTGTGAATGTTGGCTGCTAATGGCTTGTGACTGCCCTTTGTCTGGCTGGAGAAATTAAGCACCCTCCCATTACAGCCCTAGGAGGTAGAGGGGCAGCCACTGCCAAGGACTAACACTGGGTAGGCAAAGCTAGCTCCTTATCTCTGGATGGAATTGATTCAATGGATGCAAGTCAAGTTCTTGAGCTTCTCTCAAGACCAGGCTGAAGCTAATGTGCTGAGTCCCTACTTACCTCCATTTTTCTGAGGGTACCCTTCAATAAACTACTCTCACACTTCCCATGAACCACCCTACTTCTAGGAAACCTGACCCAAGATAACAGTACTGTATTGCTAAAGACTCTCCAAAATGGTATCAATCAATGCGGTTAAGCTAAAGCTCAAAGGCTGAGGAAAAGAAAGCCATTCAAAGAATTGAGGGAAGAGTTCCCAGGCAGAAGGAAAACAAAGGTGAAAGCCCTGAGATGAAACAGCTCTGTGAATTCAAAGAATTGGAAGAAAGCCAATATGGCTGAAGTTTTGAGAACAATAGAAAGAAAGTGATAGTGGTTGTTGTAGTTATATATAAGAGTGAGACCAGATAGAAACTTAGAGGCTGTTTTACATTTTTTCTTATTTTTTTTAAAAAAAGATTTTATATTATTTATTTAAGATAGAGAGCAAGAGACCATACACACAAGCACATGAGTAGGGGGAAGGGCAGAGGAAGAGAAAGTCTCAAGTAGACTGCCTGCTGACCGTGGAGCCTGATGTGGGACTCAATATGGGGCTCTATCTCAGGACCCTGGGATCATGATCTGAGCTGAAGTCAGACGCATAACCAACTGAGCCACCCAGGTGCCCCCACATTTTTTTCTATTTGTAATAGGAAGTTCTTGAATGAGTTAAGCAGGAAAGCGATAGGGGTCAAATTAAACCTTAAGAACATTACTCTGGTGTAGATAGAGAATGGATTGGAAAGAGGTAAGATAAGCAGGGCATTGGTGTCCATAGAACAAGGAGAATGAACCATAAAAAAATAGCGTTAGTACAAAAAGTAATAGTATTAGTGCAAAAAGAAACCTAATGGGATCTATAGCATAATACTATTTATGTATATAAAATACACAGACATACAAAGATATGTATTCTTTGGGATACGTGAGTATGTTTATGTGGGGAAAGAGGCAGTGGGTGGAGTTTGGAGTTTTTAAAGACAAGAAAGTCCGAGACACATGTTGAAAGGAATGTTGGTGATGATGTGCTATGAACTGAGCGTCTATAATTTACTCAATACAACAGCAACCATGCACTTCCCCACCACTATTTTCACTGTCCTCCCAGAGATCCCTGTTTGGAATGTGGAAAGAGCAAAGATGGTGCCCCACTTTGCTTTAGAGAGTAGTAATAACTTGCTCTTCTGAGGGTCTCCAGGATCAGGTTTTCAGAGAGACATTCAAAGTAATACAACCGTTTTACTTCCAATGTGGGCTTCACTGGGTTGCAGAGACCTTCCCTGGTGATTGATTCAGTCAGAGCCTCAAGGCCAGAGGAAGTGGAGGTTCCCCAGAGCCTCATTAGTGTGAAACAGATGAAGCCCCGAGGCAGTCTGATGACGAATTCTGGAGGGATGCTCCTGATGCAACTTTGCAGCCTAGTTCCTCATTTCCCTGGGGGATTCCATGGAGCCAGTCCTATCTCTGGGCTCTGAGCGAATCCAGGTTGAGATGTCTTGTTATTTCTCCCTTGCACAAGTTTTTGTCCTGGTCCCAGGAGACCTGAAAAACGAACTTCCATTATGTATGATACACCTCTGTGCTTCATTGCCCAGAGCAGAGATTGATGCCCATTAGCTATTAGCAAAAGTCTGTGGGTTAAAAGTGATTGCCTGAATGCTTGACTGAGGGCCTTAATGGTTTTATTTATTTAGTTTAGTTTTTAACAGATTTTATTTATTTCTTTGAGAGACAGAGTGAGCAAGAGAGAGAGAGAGCACATGAGCAGGGGCAAAGCGAGAGGAAGAAGCAGACTCCACTGGTGAGCAGGGAGCCTGATGTGGGGCTTAATTCCTGGGCCCTGGGGTCATAACCTGAGCTGAAGGCAAACACTTAACTGACTGAGTCACCCAGCCTTACGGAAGCACTTGGCATACTCTGCAGATGTATTTGTCAGTTCATTTTCAAAGAATTTGTTAAGGTAGATCCTTTGTTTCTCTTTGTAGCTTTGAGAACCTTATAGTCTTGGAACCAGAAAGCGTGTATCAGGAGGAGTGTATCCATCCTATCCAATGTCCTACTGCTCTGAGGGACTTCAGAGCCTCATTCTCGACACTATTCAAGAAACTCCCAAATCTAAAGTTATTGAGCAAGACTCTGTGGGCCATAGTAGTTTCTAAGTTATTAAAATCTGAGCTGAGAAATACAGAAGCCAAATCTTGCTGGATGGAGCCTTAACCAAATAATCTCCCAATAGGCAAATACTAATAATGTCCTCTAGGCCCTGCGGACACTGAAAAGAATGAGTGATTCTCATCCAGAGAAGCCCTAGACCTTGGTTCAGTGGGAAACAAATATGAGAAAATAATCACCTCTAAGCCCATCACCCAGAGATGACTGCATGCAACATATTGGTGTATTTACTTCTAATATTTTTTTGTGTGCACATAGAAATAGTTTTCCTTCTTGTTGTCTTACAGCATAAGAAATTTCCCATGCCCATAAACATGCTGCGTAATATTTCACCCGTTATGGGTACCATCATATGCTTAAGCATTTCCTAATTGATGGCATTTAGGCTCTTTTTAGTTAAAAAAATTATAAATAATATTGTGATAGATGTCTTTGTTTATAAAGCTGATTCCATTTTGGATGATTTATTAGGACACATATCCCTAGCAGTAGAGTTATAGGGTCAAATTTATATCTCCATGACTCTAGGTACTTTGTATATGTGAATGTCTTCCAAATTTATTCCACCGTCTAAGAGGTCTTAAACCTAAATACCTTCTTGCCATCTCCCCTGTTCACCTCTCAGAAGCTCAAACTCTTTCCTATATTAATTCATTATGCTCCTTCCCCAGTCTTCCAAGTCAGAAATAAAGGATTATCTTTGATTTTACTTTTTCTTTTTTTTTTTTAAATTATCTATTTATTTGAGAGGGAGAGAGAGAGCATGCACACACAGTGGAGGGGTGTGCAGAGGGAGAGGGAGAACCTCAAGCAGACTCTTCTCTGAGCACAGAGCCCAACATGGGTCTTGATCTCACGACCCTGAGATCATGACTTGAGCAGAAACCAAGAATCAGACACTCATGGACTGAGCCACACAGGCACCGAGATTTTACCCTTTATTATATCTCTAGTATCCAGTCCGCTATTGAGCTTCATGATTTCATCTAGCTAGATCATCTCTTTTCCTCTCTCTCCTACTCCCATCCTAGTGCAGGCCACCCTCCCTACTAGCCTGGGCCACAGTTTTTTCTGCTTCTGTTCCTGTCTGTCTCTAACCTGTTATCCTCATGACCACAGTGATCCATCCAACCTAAATCAAACCATGCCACGCCACTGGCTGAAAAATCTCAGTGACTCCTCGTTACAGGTAGAATAAAATAGAATAAAAGCCAGAATGACTTCCCAACTTAATCTGACCCTAGGCACCTCTCCCGCCTTGCCTTGTGCCACTCACAGCTTTGCTGGCAAAGCACCAGCACTGGCTTTCTTTCAGTCCTTGAACACATGTTTTTGTGCCTTCACAGGTGCCTTTCCCTCTCTCAGAAAACTCTTTCCCTGACTCTGACATCCTCTCAGCCATCTGATCTCAGCTTGAATGTCTCAGGAAGACTTTCCCTGACCAACCAATCTGAGCAAGTACCCACTCCTACCCTCCTACCCCAGTTATTTTCTATTTCAGATTACTGTTCCTTTGGGGCACTCACTGTTGTGAGTGCTTTCCTCCTATGTGTCTGCTTTTAGAATGTCTCTCCTGTGCTGGTCTGTAAGCACCATGAGGGAAGGCAGTTGTATCCATCCTGTTCATGGTGGTTCCCAGCACCTAGCCCTGTGCCTGCCATCAGTAAATAATATATGAATATAGTAGGAAGGAAGGTAGACTCCTAGGCATGAGTATAACTGAGGTAGTTTTTTTTTTTTGATAAGAAGTGTTGGGTGTCTGGGCTGCTCCCAGAAGGGGGTCCAGCTTGTAAAGACTGACTGCAGGGGCTTCAGCAGCTGGAGAAAGGCCAACCATACAAACAGACTCCGTGGGGTGGCTGGGTGGAGGCACCAAGACATCTGTGACCACCTCATATTTTGATCAGTGGAGAGTTTGTCATTGTTAGATTTGAAAAAGTGGGAAAACTGAGGCCTAGAACAATTCAATAAATTAATCATGGCTCATCTAGTAGTGGAACTAGGAACAATCTGAGATCATTCATCCTCTCCTCCAGCAGTGTGTCTGTCGGGATGAGGACTGCAAATGGAGACATTGTTTTACAAATACCAGCTGTAAGACTAGAAGCACTTTGCTTGAAATCTGTTTTAAGGTAGTGAGCACCCCATCAAAGGGGAAATACAAAGATAAGATAAAGTGTTCTCTGGACAGGGATGCTAAAATTCTAGTTCCTCTATTTAGAGGGTATGGAGGGGGTAGACAAGGTCGTTTGAATCTAGAATCCTTTCATCTCTAAATCAGCAGTGCTAGGAGTTTGGTCAGAGAGAGGATGGACTGAGGGAATCTGTGGCTTAGGAGATCCAAACTTATCCTACTCACTTATATAGGGAGGGAGGGGGGCAAGCAACAACGTGAAAGAAGGGGGAAGGAGAATCTGGCTTACTCCTTGTAAACAAGACTCATTTCCAAAAACCCTTGTTCTCTGGAGTGATTAACCCATGTGTGTCAGAAGAAGCTGCCTTTGGGATTGCTTCCCTGAGGCCTCCCCCAAATTAACAAATAGACCTGACACAGTCCTAACTCAGCCACTTTCTTCCAGAACATGAGGCTCAGGCACTAGCTCTTGCGCCCTCCAGACTCACTGGGGTGCTCACAGGCTTATAGTTTGTCTCCTCTGCTAAGGGACCAGAGATCCAGGTACCAGCTCCCACGCTCTTCACATTTACCCTATTTCCAGCCCAAAGTCCCACAGTTTTATGTAAGATCCTTTATGTCCTGACTGTGAATTTCCAATGAATGGAGGAGAAAAGTGGAGGCAACAGAACCAGTGAGCTCTAAGACCAGCACAGAGAAGTAAGGTTTGGACATTATGGCCTCTCATTCTCTTCCTTCCTTTTTCTTATCTCTTCTCTTTTCCATTTTCTCAGTCACATAAACATACTCATATACTTTGAAAATTCTTCATATGATCTCACCCTTTAGTATTTAAAGGTAAATAACAATATCTCCAATCGTTTTAGTGCTCTACAGTTTTCAAAGTGTTGTCACATGCATGATTCTCAACTCTGCAAGAAAAGCTTCATGGGTGGGATGAGGAGGCTCAGGGAGGTTACACGTCCTCCTCCAGGTCCTGCTACTAGGGAAGCAACACAGGAGGTACCAAAGGACAGTTTTCCGGCATCAAGTATGGAATACTTTTCCCTACCTACCCCTCCACTCTCTCCCCTCCCTGCAGAGGGGTTTGTGTCTCTAAGGCCATCTGACCACACAAGTGTTCAGAACCCATTGAGTCTTACAGACTCAGAGCAGCATTTCTGCACAATGGAAATCACCAGGTGACTGCTAAGAAGGACTTGGTTCTCAGCATAGAGGAAGGGGACCTGAATATCTTTAAAAAACAATCTGCATCACAGGTGATTCTGATACACACTAAGGTGTGGGGGACGCTTGCCTTGAGGGCTAGAAAGTAGATGGGCCAATGTTTCCAGGTGTCCTTTGGCTTTCCCCAGTCCTGTAACCTGCCTCTGACCCTTGCTTTTGTCAGAGAAGAGTCCCAGAGGGCCCTGAATTCAGGACTGGGCTGACTGGCTGGCTGGGAAGAGGGCTCAGCCAGTGCTGAGCATTTGCCTTGCATTTCCCTGTTCCTCCTCCTCACAGTCACAATACGGGCAGGCATTGCCAGCTCCATTTAGGGTAAACTGCACGTCTTCTATTATGTAAGAATAAACTGGAATTTTAATTCAGCAGTTATTATAAACATATTTCCATATATAAATGAGAAAAATTTTAACATCATTTATGATGTTCATAATCACTGATTTAATGGATTACATAATTTTTTATAACAGCTTTATTAAGATGTAAATCGATAATTTAAAAATTATCCCATTTAAAATATACAACTCAATGGCTTGAATGTACTCAGAATTGCACAACTGTTACCACAATCTAATTTTAGAACATTTTTGTGATTCACAACAGGTGTCTTGGGCCCATTCACAGTCACTTCCATTTCACCCTTTCCACAGCTCTCGGGGAACCACCAGTTGATTTTCTGTTTCTATGGATTTGCCTATCCTGTAATTTTGTAAACAAAATCTCTACCATTGAATGTTTATGTTGTTTCTACATTTCTACTATTTTTAACAAGGCTCTGATAAACATATATCCATTTTTTAAAATATTTTGCCTGATTATATCTTTCTTAAATTTCTAGAACTAAAAATTGCTTAATCAAAAGCATGTCTTATTTTTGTTTGTTTCTAAAGTCACAAAATGACATCGTTGAGTACACATTTTTCTCCTTTTTGTGTGGAAAATACCCAGTAATGTAGAGAAAATATTTTTCAAGAGTAACTATGTGTATGCATGTGTGTTTGAAACTGTACTTTATAGGGTACTTCTGTGATCTTCAGGAATCATAAAATTAAATTTACAAAAATGGGAAGATCAAGTACAAAGCAGTATAGTATTTGCTTCAGTGTCTAGCATGATCACAGTGATTTCTAGCACAAAAGCAAGAAGTTCCTAGATTTTGAGTATCTTCATAACCACCAGTCTAAATTATGACTATTGTCCTTGCTTCCTCAAGAGAAACCTTTCTCAGTATTTGTGATTTAGCTCCAAAAAGTCCATTTTGCTATTTCCTTGAGGTATTAATTTAATTTAAAAACTTCTTTCTCTTCCTCTTGATTTACTTGTAATGAAAGATGTGAAAATTAAAACATGTTTCACAATTAAGATTGGCAAGGATGAATGAGCCTGACAGTTTCCAACACATTATTTGGGAGTGCAAAAAAAAGCTATCTTTGCTGGAGGACACTCTGGCAATATGTATGAAAATGAAAAGTATGCATCCTTTTGACTGTAACTAATAATATAGCCAAACTATATGTACAAAAATATTCACTGGTATATTTCTGTAATAGGGTTAACAGGAAAAAACTAAATATCCATCATCAGAATATTAATAAAAATATGTATGATATAATCATAAAATGCAATAGTATGCAACCATTAAAAATGAAAATATTGATTTAGAGAATGTTCTCCAGTGTCATTGTTGAGTGAATAAATATGATTTAGTGGAAAAACAAAACTGAAAGAATTTCGCCAAAATGTTAACAGAATCTGGAGTAATTTTTACTTTTTTTTTCACATTTTTATGTATTGCTTTAATTTTTCATAGTGAATTTTTTGTTTATAATTAATAGATTGCAATATAGTAAAAAGCTAATTTTATTTGGAAAAAAATCCATGGAATATCTTTAAAACTTTGTATTTAAGGACAGGGAAGACATTTCAACAATTTTCAAATACAAGTGAACAATAAGTGAATAGAAGTTTAAGATGGAAGTTAACACAGATGTCACAATAAAAAGGAAAAAGATTGGCATATACAAAAAGAAGCTATGGACCAATCTACTTATAAATAAGGAAAGTATGGCTTAATATCAGTAGTAGGTACTGAAAAAGCATCTAATCAAAAATGCCACAGCCATATCTATTAAAATACTATCATAAAATACAAAGGCAAAGATAATTGCTAAATATATATATATATATATATATATATATATATATATCCTCTTTTGTTTAAAATCTTTTAAGCCTTCCTAATTACACTTGGAATAAAATTTTATAACCTTAACAAGACTGCCTGCTGTGGACCCTGCTGGCCTGCATGACCTCATGTCTCACCCATCCCCTCCTCACTCAGCCACACGGGGCTTTATTCATCCCATAAACACAGCAAACTCTTCCTCGGGGCCTTTGCACACACATCTCCAAGTGCAAGGCTCTTTGCTCAGGAATTCATAAGACTTATTGCTTTTCTCTACTTAATTTCTCAACAAAAAATACATTGAATTGTGGAAAGTGGGTATCTACGTGGTGAATTAAATCAAGTCTAGTTATATTTTCTTATTTTTTTAAAGGTTTTATTTATTTATTAATGAGAGAGAGAGAGAGAGAGAGAGAGAGGCAGAGACACAGAGGAGAAGCAGGCTCCATGCAGGAAGCCCGATGTGGGACTTGATCTTGGGACCCTAGGATCACACCCTGGGCCGAAGGCAGGGGCAAAACCACTGAGCCACTCAAGGATCCCCTTATTTTTTTATTTTCAAAACTTTCATTCCACTTACAGTAGATTTTCAAAAGAAAGACCGGAGGGATGTCTGTGTGGCTCAGAGGTTTTGCGCCTACATTTGGCTCTGCTTCTGGAGAGCTTCTCCCTCTTCCCTCGCATGGAGCCTGCTTCTCCCTCTGCCTGTGTCTCTGCTTCTATGTGTGTCTCTCATATATAAATTAAAAAACAAAACAAAACAAAGAAAACCCCGATAACTATTCTAACCTTAAATGCTTTTAAAATGTTGTCGGCCTAATGTTTTCCCCTTATATTTAAGGGGAAACAGCTAGCTCAATACTATTTATTGAATAATATACAACACTCTCCTGTCATTTTAGACAATCTTCTTCCCTTTTTTTTTTTTAAAGATTTATTTATTTATGATAGACATAGAGACAGAGAGAGGCAGAGACACAGGAGGAGGGAGAAGCAGGCCCATGCCGGAAGCCCGATGTGGGACTCAATCCCGGGACCCCAGGATCACGCCCCGGGCCAAAGGCAGACGCTAAACCACTGAGCCACCCAGGGATCCCCCTCTCCTGTCATTTTAAAGTACTACTAATAATGGACTAATAATAATGCACTCAGTTCTACCTGTACTTGGCTCTGCTTCTAAAGCTCTCCCAGCTCTATTGTTCTGTACGCTCCAACACCAGTACCACACTGGTTCAGAGTCCTTTATAATTGGTAGAGAAAGTGTCCCCTTCTTACACTTTTCCAGAATTTTCCTGGCTTATCGTCATATGAAATTTGGAATAGTCTTTGTTTCCCAAAAATTATGATTTTGACTTAAACTAGGTTAAATAAACTTTAATTTAGGAGAACATGCACCTTTGCAATATTCCATCTTTATATCCAGAAATTAGTAAGCCTGTTCACTATTATTAAATGGAGAAAAGGAGAATTGGAAGGTCCTGTCGGATTCTTAACATCTTAATGCTTAGAATATTGTGTTGATAATGTGAATAGGATGGTTTCACATTGCATTTTCATCTCACGACTGTTTACGTATATTTATTTATAATAGAAATAGGCAATATATATTGAGCACCCACTACAGGCCAGCTCTTTGCCTTAAGCACTTTATTGTTTAATTTTTATCTTTGCCACTGATAGGGGAGAGCTTGATTCTTCTCTTGGAATCAAAGAATGAATCTTGCAGACAACAGAGAATGGGCAAAGCGACAAAAGTTTATTAAGCAGAGGACAAAGAAAGCTCTCAAAACTGAAAGGATTCCTGACAGGCTTGCCCCTGAGGGCTTTTATGGTCTGTCTTTTATGGGAAGCTGACCAGGGAACTTGGTAAATTTCTTATCAATTTCAGGGTTGATATTTAGAACAAACATGGTGGACTTGTAACTATCATAATAACAAACAACATATTTTTGTAAATATCATGAGCCCAAACAAGATAGGTTGCCTTTTCTCTGGTTAATATCTCCTCCATAATATTTCTCTGCATCTGAGATTTCTGTGAGCCTAGTCAGGTAGCCCATGGCCTTGAGATTCTTGTGCCATCTTGATTTGAGCAGGGACTGTTGATAACACCTTAAAGACATATTTCTTTATAGTCTGGTGAGTTCCTGTGATTACTTAGTAGCCATTAAAAGGGAACACTTCCAGGGCAGCCGGGGTGGCTCAGAGGTTTGACACTGCCTTCAGCCCAGGGCCTGATCCTGGAGACCTGGTATCGAGTCCCACGTCAGGCTCCCTGCATGGAGCCTGCTTCTGTCTCTGCCTCTCTCTCTCTGTCTCTCGTGAATAAAGAAATAAATAATTAAAAAGTGAGGGAATACTCCCTAACGTTTTGGAGCTGGGGGGCAGGTTTATTTTTTCTGTTTTTACTGCCTTATCTCTGTTTTCTTGGGATAGGTAGGAGCCTGACTCTGGGGCCTTTCCCTTATCTTACCCTGCCTTGCCCCATCTCCCCCTGACTCATTCCTACATCACCACCACTCACTTTTTTTTTTAATAATAAATTTATTTTTTATTGGTGTTCAATTTGCCAACATACAGAATAATACCCAGTGCTCATCCCGTCAAGTGCCCCCCTCAGTGCCCGCCACCCAGTCACCCCACCCCTCGCCCTCCTCCCCTTCCACCACCCTTAGTTCGTTTCCCAGAGTTAGGAGTCTTTATGTTCCGGTCTCCCTTTCTAATATTTCCTACCCATTTCTTCTCCTCTCACCACTCACTTTTCACATGAAAAGAGTGAGTCTTAAGGAGCTCAGGTAACTGGCCTGAAGTTTCACAGCAAGCAGTGGAGCTCAAACACAGATACCAGCCTCAGACAGCACTGTCTGAGTCATGGCACTGTGTGGCTTGGTGGGAGCACTCTTTGGAGCTTGGGGTTTGGGGTCTATTCATTGTGTGATTGACCACTTTATTGAAGTTGCTTTTTATTTCTAATGGCATTTCAGCTGATTGTCTTAGGTTTCACTGATAGACCATCCTATCAGCAAATAATAATTTTTCTTTCTCCCTTCCAATATTTTGACTCTCCCCCTTTGTCCAATTGTATAATAGCTATTTCTTATAATGCATACACTGGTTTTAGATCTCAGTTAGGAATCTATTTGATATCATCACATACAGATCTTTAAACACTTCCAGAGTATTGTAAGATGATAGAATTTTAAATAAGGCATAGATATTATTCCTGTAATATTGAGTATGCCAGATTATAAGTTATTGGAATGACTGATCTGCATTAGGATTTTTCAGGTTATATGTTTGGGCTTGTCATTAGTTTGTTAGTTTGTTACTTAAGATGTTATATTTTTAATCTTTGGAGGACCCTTCATACTGTTTTCCACAGCGGCTACACCAATTTGCATTCCCACAAGGGGTCCCTTTTCTCCACTTTCTTGCCAACACTTTTTGTTTGTCTTTTTTTTTTTTTTTTAAGATTTACTTATTTATTTTAGAGAGAGACAGAGAGAGGAAGCACAAGCAGGAGGTGCAGAAGGAGAGAAGGAGAGAATCTGAAGAAGATTCCACACTGAGCTCTGAGCCTGACATGGCTCAATCTCATGACCATGAGATCGTGACCTGAGCTGAAATCAAGAGTCTGTCACTTCATCGACTGCACCACCCAGGCGCCCCTCGTTTCTTGTCTTTTTGGTGGTAGCTATCTGACAGGTGTGAGGTGATATCTCATTGTAGTTTTGATTTGCATTTCCCTGATGATGAGTGATGTCAAACATCTTTTCATGTGTTTGTTGTCCATCTGCATGTCTTCTCTGAAAAAAATGTCTATTTAGGTCCTCTGCCCATTTTAAAAACTGGGATTGTTTGCGGGGTTTTTTGGTGTTAAGTTGTGTAAGTTTTTTATATATTTTGGATATTAACCCTTTATTGGATATATCACTTGCAAATATCTTCTATTCACTAGGTTGACTTTTTGTTATGTTGGTGGTTTCCTTTGCTGTGTAAATCTTTGTATTTTGGTATAGTCTCAATGGTTCAACTTTGCTTTTGTTTTCCTTGCCTGAGAAGATTTCATTTATATGTAGAATATAAGAAAGCAAAAGAAACAAAAAACCAAATAGACTCTTAAATGCAGAGAACAAATTGGTGGTTGCCAGAGAGGAGGAGGGTGGGAGGATGGGTGAAATAGATGAAAGAGGTAAGAGGTATCGACTTCCAGTTATAAAATAAGCCAGAGAAATGAAAAGTACAGCATAGAGAATATCGCTAATAATATTGTAATAACATTGTATGGTGACAGATGATGACGACATATACTGTGGTGAGCATTGCATGATGTATAGAATTGCATCACTGTTGTACACCTGAAACTAATATAACATTGTATATCAATTATACTTTGATAATAAAATTTTAATTACAAAATTTAGTCTAACCTATTTTAATTCTAAGAAAACAATTAATTTTGCTTATGAATGTCTTTGTTCAATTGAAGGCACTTAGTAAGCAAACATTTGTTGGTCTCTATGTTGCAGACAGTTGGGGAAATGGATGGAGTCAACAATAGTGGAGTCTCTGAGTTCCTGCTCCTGGGGATTTCTGAGAGTCCTGAGCAGCAGCGGGTCCAGTTCTGGATGTTCCTGTCCATGTACCTGGTCACAGTGGTGGGAAATGTGCTCATCATCCTGGCCATCAGCTTTGATCCCCGCCTGCACGCTCCCATGTACTTCTTCCTGGCCAACCTTTCCTTCACTGACCTCTTCTTTGTCACCAATACAATACCCAAGATGCTGGTGAGCCTCCAGTCTCAGAACAAAGCCATCTCCTATGCAGGGTGTCTGACACAGCTTTACTTCCTGGTCTCCTTGGTGGCCCTGGACAACCTCATCCTGGCCACAATGGCATATGACCGCTATGTGGCCATCTGCCGCCCCCTCCACTACACCACAGCCATGAGCCCTGGACTCTGTATTTTGCTCCTCGCCTTGTGTTGGGCACTTTCTGCCCTCTATGGCCTCACCCACACCCTCCTCATGACCAGAGTGACATTTTGTGGATCCCGGAAGATCCACTACATCTTCTGTGAGATGTATGTTCTGCTGAGGCTCGCATGTTCCAACACTCAAGTCAATCACACAGTGCTGATTGCCACAGGCTGCTTTATCTTCCTCACCCCCTTAGGGTTCATGATAATGTCCTATGTCCGAATTGTCAGAGCCATCCTCCGAATACCCTCAGCCACTGGGAAGTACAAAGCCTTCTCCACCTGTGCCTCCCATTTGGCTGTAGTCTCCCTCTTCTATGGGACACTTGGTATGGTATATCTGCAGCCCCTCCAGACCTACTCCATGAAGGACTCAGTAGCCACAGTGATGTATGCTGTGGTGACCCCCATGATGAACCCTTTCATCTACAGCCTGAGGAACAAGGACATGCATGGGGCTCTGGGAAGACTGTTCCTAGGGAAAGCCTTCCAGAGGTTGACATGAGATAATTTTGGGTATTGAAGTGGAGACTGGGAATTTCCTCTACCCTGTGCAAGCCATTGTCCTATGGGAGACACAAGAGTGATTAGGACATAGCTCCAGTTCAGAATCAGCTTATATATCTGTGATGAAGAAAAGACACCTATATGTAACCCACTGTCCCCAGGACTCACCAGCTTTGGCAGTGCTAACACTAATACTGGAATTTTGCAGGTTCTAATCTTTCAGCTTTCCTGATCATAGGACTACAGTGCCACCACTCTAGCCTTTCAAAATATGCCAAACAGCAAACAAACAACAATCCAATCATGAAATGGGCAAAAGACATGAACAGAAATCTCACAGAGGAAGACATAGACATGGGCAACAAGCACATGAGAAAATGCTCTGCATCACTTGCCATCAGGGAAATACAAATCAAAACCACAATGAGATACCACCTCACACCAGTGAGAATGGGGAAAATTAACAAGGCAGGACACCACAAATGTTGGAGAGGATGCGGAGAAAGGGGAACTCTCTTGCACTGTTGGTGGGAATGTGAATTGGTACGGCCACTCTGGAAAACTGTGTGGAGGTTCCTCAGGGAGTTAAAAATAGATCTGCCCTATGACCCAGTAATTGCACTGCTGGGGATTTACCCCAAAGATACAGATGCAATGAAACGCTGGGACACCTGCACCCCGATGTTCATAGCAGCAATGTCTACAATAGCCAAACTGTGGAAGGAGCCTCGGTGTCCATCGAAAGAGGAATGGATAAAGAAGATGTGGTTTATGTATACAATGGAAAATTACTCAGCCATTAGAAATGACAAATACCCACCATGTGCTTCGACGTGGATGGAACAGGAGGGTATTATGCTGAGTGAAATAAGTCTATCAGAGAAGGACAAACATTATATGGTCTCATTCATTTGGGGAATATAAAAAATAGTGAAAGGGGTTAAAGGGGAAAGGAGAAAAAATGAGTGGGAAATATCAGGGAGGGAGACAGAACATGAGAGAATCCTAACTCTGGGAAACGAACTAGGGATGGTGGAAAGGGAGGTGGGTGGGGGTGACTGGGTGACGGGCACTGAGGGGGACACTTGATGGGATGAGCACCGGGTGTTATTCTGTATGTTGGCAAATTGAACACCAATAAAAAATAAATTTATAAAAAAAATAAAAAGACACTAAACACACACACACACACACACACACACACAAAATAAAATATGCCAGGTTATGACCCAGGGAGGGGTCGGTCTCTGGTGCTCTCTAGCACACATCCACTCATGGTCCTGACCTGGCCCTCTCTAATGCACCTGCTGCTTATAAGCCACCTGGAAAAGACAACTTGCACTATCCTGTGGCAGGTTCACTGGGAGAGGTTGCCCATTTCCAGCTCTGCTGGGCACAGCTTCCACTGCTTTTGTGCTAACCTATGCTCTCTCTGGACATTGTCCCCTGTTGTTCAGGCAAAACTTGTAGACAAGTTCTTTTCCTTTGCTCTAGGTTGATTTTCACCTCTTGGTCTTCAAAGCAATATTTACTGTGCCTTTCTTCTATGGGAAGACCATAACACTGGGCAGCCCATCCTACCTGTCATTACTGTGGCTCCTCACTCCATTGAGCCATCTCTCCTGTTTGCTACCGCTCTATCCTTCATTCAAAACAAAACTCCCCAGCTTCACACACACTCATGAACAAAGGGAATAGAAAGGATGGGAGAAGAAATGGGTAGGAAATATCAGAAAGGGAGACAGAACATGAAAGACTCCTAACTCTGGGAAATGAACTAGGGGTGGTGGAAGGGGAGGAGGGAGGGGGGTGGGGGTGAATGGGTGACGGGCACTGAGGGGGGCACTTGACGGGATGAGCACTGGGTGTTATTCTGTATGTTGGCAAATTGAACACCAATAAAAAAATAAATTTATTATTAAAAAAAAGAAGTGGTGGTGGAGGCAGTAGAATGCAGGAGGTAACTGTGAGACTCAATCTATACTTGGTTCAACCAGCCATGTACAATGCAATGAATAGAAACTGAATAGCAACTAATGAGAAGGGTTACACTGGGATGTGGCAGATGGAAAGAGGGAGCAATCCTTTGCAGATCAGTCAGTGGAGCCAGACTAGACTTTGACAGACAGGGAGAATTGAATTGATTGGAGGTTCAATTCACTCAATTGATAATGACCAAGTGCCTATTAACGGCCTCAAATTGGGTTACAAACTTGAATCAGGAACTCACAATAGACAGGGAAGAAGAGTATTTTAGTACCATGTCTGAAGGCAGTGTTTATGCTCTGGGCAGAAGGGTTGGGGGGGCACAAAGGAGGAAAGCCTAGCTTGGATTGTTAGTGAGGGAAGATTCAGGGGAGGCTTCCTAAGGGTGGTGACAGCTGAGCTAAGACTTAACGTAACGCCATGCCATGCAAAGAGCTACCCAGGGCAAAGTGGTGGGGCAAAGTAATATTGCTGCAAGAGAGGAGGGAAAATGGTATGTAGAGGAGTCTTCCTGTCTGCAGTAGCCAGCCAGCATTCTCGTCCCAGCCCTACCTATCCCTTGTGTGGTCATAGTCATCCCCAGCTAGGCCATCTGTACATTGAGTGCAATAGCATTTTGTCACTCAGAGGGTAGCCGTGAGATTTAAAGAGATAATAGGTGGCCCATATTCAGTGTGATTATTATTAAGCAGGAACAGGTGGACAAAGACACAGGCAGGAAACAGCCTGACAAGTGAGGAGAACGTGCCAGCTGAGTGTACCTGCTGAGACAAGCGGCAGCCAGTGATAAAGTTTAGAGGGTAATTGCGAAGGATTTCAAATGGCCTCCAATGCCTTTTACAAGAGCTTAAGATAGAGTCTGTAGACAATGAGGTACCACCAGGAGGTACCTCATTTGTTGGTTTTAACTTTCATTGTTTTTATTAAGCTAACAAATGTGCATTTCTTGCAAAAAATGTTCAAATAAAAATAAACCCAAAATAATTACCTGTATTTCTACTACCCAAAGACAACTATTTGGTATAAATTCTAAACTTTGACTTCTGCTCCATAGATAGATAGATAGATAGATAGATAGATAGATAGATTTCATAATGAATTCAAATTGTTTTAAAACTTGCTTTTTCACTTAATAATGCCTTTCTATGTTAGTAAATATTCAGTTGCCTTATACTTTAATGCCCTACACAGTATTTCAGTGTGCAATTTAATAAATATAGCAGAATTCATTTACCACACTCATTCAATATTTAGTTGCTGTTTCGTTTTCCTATTGTTTGCAACATGGCAATAGTGTCTCCATGTGTACATCTTTGCTGTCTTCTTTAATGTTTCCTTAGAGGAAATTGGTGAAATGGAATTGTGGGGCCAAATGTTTTTATTGTTCAGAGCCTTTGATACATTTCCTGAATCATCCTCCACAAAGTTTATAATGACCTAGACTTTCCCAAGAGAGGTCACAAGATCTTGTTTTTGTTTTGTTTGTGTGTATTAGCCTTGTGGGATGTGGGAAGGCGAGAAAGCTCCAGAACTTTTAAATACAACAGGCAAAATCCAAAGCAACATTGTGCTTCTTTAGCAACCTTGTTCTACCAAGATGGGACAAGGTTTCTGGTGAGCTCAGCTTCTGATCTGTCACTCCCCAGGAAGCTGTGACCATGAGAAAAAAAGCCTCCCCCTCTCTCAGCAATCCAAAGGAAGGCACTGGAAGGCCTGCACTGACCACAGCAGGGCTGCTGCAGTGAGTGTGTCAATCACTGCCTGGTAGGATGGTGTCAAGTCCGCTCCACAATAAATCACTTCTTCTTCAATCATCCAGAAGGGATGACATCCAGACCATGGGCGTATCTTCCTTGGACACCTTTGGACAGAGGAGGCAGAAGGAGGAGGAATGGCAGATGGTGTCTCTGTATCCTTCTTTGTCCTCTTCATCCCAATAAATATATATTTTATTTAAACTCCTGAGTGTGGGTGGCTCAGTTGGTTAAGTGTCTGACTTTGGCTCAGGTTGTGATCCCAGGGTCCTGGGATCCAGCCCCACATTGGGCTCTCTGCTCAGCAGGAGTCTGCTTCTCCCTCCACTCCTCCTCCCTGCTCATGCTCTCTCTCTCTCTCAAATAAATAAATAAAATCTTTAAATAAAAGATTTAAAAAATAAGCTTAAAAATAAAATCTTCAGTGTTAATGTTATATCTAGAACAGTGAATTTTATATATATATACAGCAGTCAGAAGGCCAAATTAAGCTTATTAAAAGCTGGGGGCTGTGAGGGGGCTCATGCACTCCAAAATCTCAAAACCCCAAGTAATCTCAGGGGTAGGTTACTAAAGGCATAAACCGCATCCTGTTGACAGTTTCTGTTGAGCGCTAGTCGCTTGATAAGCATTGTACAGAAGCCAAAAAGCTGGTTTAAGCGAATGTTTAGTGTATACTTCCTGAAACCCTAGGTATAGGGACATTATGCAATTTTAACAGACATAAGGTTACAAAAATAGCAGCTATATACAAGATGGTGTCTCTTATGCTAAGCCCCTGATATCCCATTAATGGTGCTTAATTTGGTCTTTTAAACTGTGGCAGATTGTAAGAAACTGTTATTATAAGGACATGTAGGCATTTTCCCCATAGCCTAGTTAAAAGACCTGTGACGTAAGCTCTGATTGTTCAATAGTCCCCCCTTAAACGTGGTTTTGCTCTCTGCGATTTTGGTTACCAGTGATCAACCACATTCAGGAAGCAGATGATCCTCCTGACACATTCCCAGAACGTCAAAAGTCTACTGATGCTACATCACAATATCATTCATCTCACTTCATCTCATCATGTAGGCATTATATCATCTCACATCACCATGAGAGGAGTTAAGATATTTTAAGAGAGAAAAGACCACATTAATGTAATTTTTATTATGCTTCACTGTTTTATTTTATTATTACTTATTGTTATTAATCTCTTACTGTACCTACTTTATCAATTACACTTTATCCTAGGTATGTATGTGGAAAAAACATAGTATGTATATATATCTATATGTATATATGTGTGTGTGTGTGTGTGTTTGTGTGTATAGTTTAGGACTATCCTGTAGTTTCAGGAACATTGTTTATGAGGGTTGGCTTATTTCCTGTTGAGTAAGGAAAGGTTAAGGTATAGGCAGAGAGAAATAGGGGGACCCTGACTAGGCTATAAGGCTATTCCTGGCAGGCAAAAGCACTAAGCCAGAGTGACCAAGAGATAGGGAATAGACCAGACCACCTGGCCCCAGATATTAGAGAGTATCTTTCTTTGGTGGCTTCATTGTAATCACAGAAAATGGCCAGACCTCAAAGAAGTAAGTCATTAAGGATGTTATTAATAGTCCTTGCTCAAACCAAGATGGCACAAGAATCTCAAGGCTACAAGCTCCTTGGTCAACTTTTCAATAAAAGACAGGCCCTAGAAACACTCAGTGGCAACCCATTCGGGACCCCTTTCATTCTAGAGAGCTTTTTCTTTCCAGTCTGCTCTCACCTTCACTTAATAAACTTTCACAACACTTCACCATTTTGAGTCTTCGACTCTGTGAGACAAGAACCTTGTCTTGTCACACCATTTTGCCTTACTTCTAGAATGGAGCATGTTGGAAGTCCCAGTTGAACACTTGGAGTGCTTTATCATCCTTCACTTGATCAGGACTCTAACTCCACTTTTTGTCTCTCTGGCTCCGTAAGCCTGCTAAAGCTGGGTTCATGGCTCAGCCCTCTTAGCCCCTGCCTCAGAATCAAACAAATGGCTTGTAAGGAAAACAGCACGATTGTCAGTAATGTCTCTCTGGGATTCTTTTTTTCCCTGTGTTTTGGTTCCTCGATTCATTTGGTAGCTCTTTGATGCCTGTCAGACTTCTGAGGGCAAAGATATTTCTTTGCTTGACCAGGTGTGTTGACTCAAAATGAGAAATCCTTTTAGAATTTCTTTTTTTTTAAATAAATTTATTTTTTATTGGTGTTCAATTTACCAACTTACAGAATAACACCCAGTGCTCATCCAGTCAAGTGCCCCCCTCAGTGCCCGTCACCCATTCACCCCCACCCCCCGCCCTCCTCCCCTTCCACCACCCCTAGTTTGTTTCCCAGAGTTAGGAGTCTTTATGTTCTGTCTCCCTTTCTGATATTTCCCACACATTTCTTCTCCCTTCCCTTATATTCCCTTTCACTATTATTTATATTCCCCAAATGAATGAGAACATACAATGTTTGTCCTTCTCCGATTGACTTACTTCACTCAGCATAATACCCTCCAGTTCCATCCACGTTGAAGCAAATGGTGGGTATTTGTCGTTTCTAATGGCTGAGTAATATTCCTGCCTGGGATACACAATCTTCACGAAGAGAGTGCTCTGGAGAAGGAATGTTTAATACAGGAATATATGTGGTTTTGTTACATCAAGAGTTACAAATCATTGTGGTGAAGGAAATTTAAGAAAACTACAGATTTTACCTTATGCTTTTCGTATGTGCAAGGTTGTAGGCTTCGGAGATATGGGAACGGAACTTGGGGAGGTTTTTATCTTACCTTGAGTTTGACATGTTTCTTTTAGTTTATTTGCTAGCAAAACAGATGTACAATGTGTGCTCAGGGCAGAAATATTGCGCATGCTTTGAAGTTTGGAGAAGTCAATGTGACCTTGGGAGCCCAGGAGCGAGCTCACAAACATTAAAAGTTGAAAATTCCCTTTATTAGAAGCAAGTCTATAATGACTCTTCTCAACCACAGTCCCAAAGGGAATTGAGTTCTAATGACCTAAGGTGTCCATTCTATGTAGTGGGTTAACTTCTGTCCTGTTCCTCTAGCATGTTGCTGGCTATGGGGCCTTGGGAGAATTGAGAGAATCGTCATTCAGAGAATTTTATATAGGGCTTAATTCTGTTATGGAAACCCAGTTGTGAAATGCTAGTGTGAAGAATTGTATTAAAGTAGCTTAGGCTACATGCCCACATAGAATATATGCCAGTACCTCCACTCTGGAGCCACAGGTGGGACCACATTCCCAAAACCACCTGGATGCCAAATAGAAACTGATAGCTATTAGAAAAGGGGAAATAGAAGTTAGGAAAACCATAAATTTTCACTACCAGCAATTATCAGGTAAAATAAAATGTAGACTTCTGGTTTCCTCCCTGACCAGGAAGTCCTTATTCTCATCCTCAAAATAAGAAAAAAGGTGAACAATCAAAACAATAATAACTCTTCTAGATCTATCAAATAATTGAGGTCACATAAATAAGAATTGAATCTTTGCTTTTGAAAACCACTGAGATTGGCGGGGGGTGGGGGGGGTGGCTGTTAACACAGTGTAACCTAGTCTATCTTACCTGATATAGATGGGGAAAAAAAATTTCCACTCAATGTGGGATACAAAATCATAAAGCATTATATATATATATTTTCTATTTTTATTTATTTATGATAGTCACACACACACACACACACACACACACACACAGAGAGAGAGGCAGAGACATAGGCAGAGGTAGAAGCAGGCTCCATGCACCGAGGGCCCAACGTGGGATTCAATCCCAGGTCTCCAGGATCGCGCCCTGGGCCAAAGGCAGGCACTAAACCGCTGTGCCACCCAGGGATCCCATCATGAAGCATTATAGAGACTGTCAATCTGAAAATAAAGAGCCACAGTGAGAGGCAAATGAGCATTTATTTAGGATTAAAGAATTGCAATTCAGAGATCGCAGGTTCTGATAGACACCCAGACAGTGTCCCACTTACTGGATGAAAGCAAGGGGCTTTTTATGAGGAAAAGGAAGAGGTAAATACATGGGCAGAAGAAGAAAAGTTTTCTATGGAACAGGAAAAGAGTGTCTCTTAAGCATGTAGAGGTGGGGATTTATTGGCACCTGCACACAGAGAAGTCATGCTTCTTCATGTGTTGTATGTGTGATTAGCATGTCAAGTCTCTACCCCTGGGCATGATTTTTAGTATTATAACAATAGAGAAAGCAGGGGAAAGGCCAGCTCTGGGGTCCATCTTGGCACAGATTGGTTTGGTTTCATCCTTGCCAGACTTCGTAGTTGAGTCTCTCCTTTGGTAGATATCCTGCTTCTGCATTCCTACAAGATATGCTACTCATGGGGCATAGAGTTTCAGCTATCAAGGAAAACTGGACTTTTCAGTTAGGGCTGAGAAGACCAGAGTCCAGTCCCTGTTCTTTCTCACCAAGGTCTGGAGATGTTAGATGGGTAATAAACAAGACTAGTTGGGGCAGTGTCAAATGCTCACAGGGTAGGTGGAGTGGTAGAAATACTGGTGATAATATTCTCAAAATGTTTTGAGTTCAGCCCTAGGAAAAAGCTAATCCAGTTTATTGTAATCAAGGATCATTTAATGTGAAGAACTGTAGAGATGATCTTTTATGGTATAGGTAGGAACAAGCCCAGCCATAGAAAGGAAATTTCTAAGGTTTCAGAGCAGTGGTTACAGTCCACATTCCTGATTTTTACTCACAAGAATTTTTCCCTTTCAGGGGAGCTCATTCTCTTTAGCCCTGAGGTGTCTGGAGACCCAAGAGTGTCAGGAAAGAGACATACTTCATCTCAGCTCCTCAGACTGTATCAGCAAGCACTGTCCCCAAAGGCAGGGAGGCTGACAACTAGGTGGAGCAGTGGAATTGTGGGGGATGAACTCTGAGCATACAAATCCACCCTTCTTCTCCCCTATCTGTCAGCTATACTCTCTGTTCTTCTAGGATTGGCACCCAGCCAGAGGAAGCAGAAGAGGAGTACCTAGACTATTTTTCATTATTATACCTTCAGCAAAACTTATTTTTTTCCTAGTTAGAAGAAAATGGGGAAGGGGGAGCCCAACAATAACATCAAAGGTGCTAATTATCTCAGGCCACAAGCCACATAGTAGGAAGTGATTCCGTAATAGGAATTTTATTCTCATCTCCCATCGTCATTCATTCTTTACTTTCTCCATACTCATATTTTTTTCTTTTTAAGATTTTATTTATTTATTCATGAGAGACAGAGAGACAGGCAGAGACACGGGCAGAGGAAGGCTTCCCGCAGGGAGCTGATGCAAGACTCAATCCCGGGATTCCAGGATCACACCCTGAGCCAAAGGCAGACCCTCTAGCGCTGAGCCACCCAGGTGTCCCTCCATACTCATCTTTGAGCTCAACATTCCTGAGGCATCTCATTTGATAATACCAATTACCCCATCCTCTCTCAATTTCCTCTCTAATTTCTGTCCTTCCTTCTTACCCCTTCTGCTCACCATCCTATCCTGTTCCTCCCTATATTTTCATGTTATATCTTCATTCCTCCACTCCCATTCCTGTCATATCTCTCTTGTGTTTTCTTCCCATCCACATTTCAGCCTGGCCTCAGTTCCATGGCTCCAAGAAGAGATCACAGGGAAGTCACATGTTTAGCCATGGGACAGATTTAGGAATGACACAGCAGAAGGACAGTAGAATTGCCAGGATAGGGTAAGTAGCCCCCCAGTGGAGGCTGGAGAAAATATGCAAATCAGAAATGGATGAGTTGAAGGCTGGATAAACATTAAGATGAGAAAATTCTCTGGATTGGAGCTATACTGTTGTAATTATAAAGTTAGGAAGAGACACCACTCCCAGAAACTTCATTTATGAGCATTGTCAGAGCTAGGAGGTTTGGGAGTTAAAAATAAGATTTTGAAGAAAAAGGTTATATTGTACATTTCTCACTGGAAAAAAAATTGAAGGGCCTGGTTGAAGTATAAATGTTCATTCTTCCAAAGACTTTATCATATATGTCATCAAAAAAAAATTCATCCAATAACAAAGACATGGCAGGGATGGAGATGGAACATTCCTTTTTTTGACATGAAGATATGTCATGTATGCATTAATGTAGCTTTAATTTAGTGATCCATTTCTCTCTATAGACCCTGTCTGTTCACTAACCATCCTAATGGGTTCTTGTGTGGTAGTGAAGAAAAGAAATTGATTTTTCTTGGAGGTCAAAGGTGAAGTATAGAATAGAATAAACTTGGCCCTGCGCCAATGGTTACAATGGCTTTCTGCATTCTGATTTGGTGGAATCCTATGTCCCTACCTGAAGAACACTTCACAGTGATATTCCTGGTTACTTAGGTTAATTGGTTACCTATTAGCCAATAGTCATTCCTTGTAGGACATTGCTGTCCAAGCTTCCAAGGCTTCAAATCTATGCAGAAAATGAGTATAGCCACACACAAGGTAGCAACTTACCCAGGGCACTTGCTCATATCCCTTTATTTTATTTGTTTTTCTTTATAGCCCTTATTGCTCTGTGATATTCCATATATGATGCTTATTTATATATTTTGTCTCTCTTCATTAGAATGTGAGCAGCATAAGTGCAGAGACTTCTGTCTTTTTTGTTTACTAGTCCCCTAGGAGAGTTTCTGGATCACTGAAGCAATTTAATAAATATTTGCTGTTTGAATCAATTATGTAGGGCTTCTTTGCAGGACAAATACATCACATAAATCTTCAGGCAGTGAGAGATACTGGCTATGGACAATTTTTCTAGGTTATTGCCTTCATGGGAAGTTTTTCTTAATCCAGAAAAGGCAGGAAAGATGGGACACTATTAGCCCTTAGGTCAATGACTTCCTCCCCACAAATACCCGCCACAGGGCATCCTGAACATCAGGGTTTCTAAGGCTGTAGATAAGTGGGTTCAGCATGGGATTGATAACAGTGTTGAAGACCCCAACCCCTTTATCCTTGTCTGAAGACTCTTCAGAACCAAGACACATGTAGTTGAAGATACCAGTACCATAGAAAAGGCAAACCACAGTGAGGTGGGAGCCACATGTGGAAAAGGCCTTATTCCTGCCTTCCACTGAACGAATTTGTAGAACTGCAGCTGCCACCTGTGCATAGGACACAGTGATGAGGACCAAGGGGGCTACAGCCATGAAGGCTGCTGCCACAAAGAGCAGCAACTCGTTGAGCTGGGTGCTAGAGCAAGAGAGCTGGAAGAGCTGTGGGAGGTCACAGTAGAAGTTATTGACTATATTAGGACCACAGAAGTTGAGGGTAGTTAGGGCAATAGTGTGATTTAGTGCATTGGTGAAACCTAAAGCCCAGGACACAGCTACCAATATTCTCTGGACGTTCTGGCTCATGTGGGTGTTGTAGGTGAGGGGTCGGCAAATGGCCAGGAATCGGTCATAGGCCATGACAGTCAACAGGAAGCAGTCCATCCCAGCCAGAAGGTGAAAGAAGAAAAGCTGTGTGAGGCAGGCTCTGTAGGGAACTGTACGTTTGTGGGACAGGAGGCGAGCCAACATTGAGGGAACAGTGACAGTGATGCACCCAACATCCAGCACTGACAGGTTCCCCAGGAAGAAGTACATGGGTGTGTGGAGTTTGGGTTCCACCAAGATGGCAGCCAGGATGCTGAGGTTGCCTCCGACTGTGACCAGGTAGGCAAAGAGGAAGACTACAAAGACCACAGACTGTAGCTGTTCTGTTTCCACTAGGCCCACTAGAATGAACTCAGTAACAGATGTCCTGTTGGCTCCAACTTCTGGATCCATGAGTTTCTGTAAGGAAATGTCCCAGGAAGGGAGCTATCAGTCCACTCTGATTTATTTATTCAACACAAATGTTTAAACCTCCCATGTTCCGAGCCTCAGTCAGGTAAGTTCTCAACTATCTAGGGGATATTTCCACTCCCCAGGTCACACCTCACTCACTGATCCTTAATGCCTTTAATTACACTCTTAGCTGAGATGTCCAAAATCATCATAGCTTTGTCTCTCCCATCCTGTCCTAGTTGAAAGGGTAAGAATACTTGGGAAAATGAATTAAGGCAAAAGCAGACTTCCTCTTTAAATGTAATAAGATGGGTTTCAACATTTTATTCTGGGTGATCAGCCCAAACCAATAAGCAGATTTCAAAATAGAAAAATTAATATTTTCAGAGACACCAGAAAGCATTTGAAAACCCACGTTTCAAAGCTTCTAGAGATACTGAAGTTCAAGCAAAGATATAGCAAGGCTGAGACCCATGATTGCAGATATCAGATAGGTCACCGGGTACATTTCTCCAAGGTGAGGGACATATGCTGAAGTATAAATTCAAACTCCCTTGGTCAATAAATTGTTAATATTCTTGGTGCTAATTAAGCCTTTACATTAGACTTTGAATAACAGCTTAAAATTATTTATTCTTTTTATAGTATCTGCTACTTGCCTCTAAAAACAATGCTGTAAGCATGACCTGTGGGTTGGCTGCATCTGGGTGCAGTTGGCTTTCTGCATCGCACAGCTACCTTCCATTTGTCCTTGACTTGGACATAGTGGTTTGACCAATAGCTCTAAGGAGAGATCCTCAAATGAAGCAGACACATAAATAGAGA
Source organism: Canis lupus familiaris (assembly GCF_011100685.1). NCBI lineage: Eukaryota > Metazoa > Chordata > Mammalia > Carnivora > Canidae > Canis > Canis lupus. The sequence goes on from NC_049230.1 coordinate 47,142,725, forward strand.
GCCAGATTGAGCCAAGTTTTGCAGATCTTGTAATAAGATTCTGATAAAAAAAATCAATGTTTGTCTATTGCCCATGGAATAAGTAGAGCTAGAGCTTCCTAAAAGTAATGTCATGCCCTTGCATAGAATACACTGGAATCAGAGGGAAGCACTTGGGAGTCTGGTGACTAACAGAAGGGAAACAGTAAGGGGCTCACATGAGTGAAAATTTGGATGCAGTGATCTTTAAAATACCCTTAAAATTCTAGGATCACATGACTGGTGAGATGGAGGATCATTCTCAGGCATACTCCTCATCAATGAAATTGATAAGTGCTTTGCAAATGGACAGATCAATGAGTGGATAGCAGCTCTATACATTTACTACATTAAAGCACAATGAACTACTCTCCGTTTTCCCTTTTGGGTCTATTTTAACATAAGGATTAGATTGTGACCCTGTGATTTTCTACCTCCTTGTTCATGCCATTTTCTCTACCTGCAATGGCTCTCTTCCAACTCCATTTTCCACATATTTCAAGTCTTGACTTAAGAGTGGTTTCCTGGAAGTTCCCTGTATCAAAACTTTTGTCTGTCTGTCTCCCAAGCTCTTACAACACATTATTTCATGTAACTTATTATTGTTTATCTTCTTGATAAATCATTTTTCTGTAGAGTATATCTCCCCTACTTCTCTGTAAGTGACATGAGGACCAAAAACATTTCATTCAGTTTTACAATAGTTATACTTATCATAATGCTTTAGACATAGTAGATTCTCAATGTTTATTAAATAAATGAGTGAATGGCTCAAGTGTTCACAGAATTGCAGAGAAATAGAGCATGGCCCAGTGTTGTCACGGAAGACTTTCTGGACAAATTGGAACTTGAGCTAGACTTTTATGGATTAGTGTGATTTAGGGGAAGTATAGAGACAGGTATAGGGTGCAAGGTTGTTGCAGAGAACACTACTTTCCTTGGTTTTATGGGACAACCAGGTAATGTAGCTGTACACACTAACATGTTTCCTTTCAGGTAAACTACTCAAAAGAATAAGGCCCTTAAAGGGGGCATACCTTACAGTTAAATAAGACAAAAGAACAACAAAGCAACTGCCACCAACCTTCAGATGGTGAGAGATACAGCTTTCTTGAAATCAGTGGAATTCTGGGAGACTTCTGATTATCCAGAGACATCCAGAGTATCTAAGGGGTCACCATGATGCCCATCATGAGAATTCTTCCTGCATTATCATTTTCAGAGTTTTGTTATGAGTCCCAGATTCTCCTTACCCAGCTTTTACAGCTCCCTACTCTGGAACTCCAAACAATCCCTCCATGTTCCCAGTGACAAAAAGATTCAACAAGACCTGCAACTGGAGTGAAGTTTCCAGGTTGCCTGATGCAGTGGAATTTGCCTGATGTGGTCCTGGGCAGTGAACCAGACTCAGTGAATCCCTTCATATTCTCTCCTAAGACTAACAGAGAACAGGCTTCCAAGAAATGGGGGTGTGGACAGAGGGGCCCTTTTCTGAGGATCCAGGATTTTTGGATTGTGTCTTCAGATCTTCTCCTAAAACGTTTTCTTTCTCTAGGAGATATCAATTGCACCACATAAAAAATCAGATTTGAGCTGATGGCAGCAATGAGGTCCCATCTCTGCTTTGTAAGAGCATGGTTAGGACCCCAGAGCATACTCACCTGGCCATGGGTATAGAAGCCAGTGAGGCTCTTCAGGAAAGAAGATGAAGGAGCTATGCAGACACAGTTATCCACCAGAAAGCAAGTTAAGGGACAATATATAACAAATGAGGGAAACAAGCTGATATTCTCTCTGTCGTAGAGGTATACTCTTTACAGTGTTATCCCTCCCAGAAGGAAGGAGACAGATGGGGAGAGAGACAAGTTGTTTTGTAAACAACCCTTCCTAAATATAGGAACCATACCTTATACCTTCTGGTATTTAGACTTTCTTAAAAGGGGGGGAGGAGGGTTTATCTCTAACCCTAGCTTTATAAGAGATAATTAGGAGAAGTAATATAAATTCCACTTTATGGTGGTATCACTGAGGTCTACAGAACTTATTAAAATCCTCAAAGCCACTCAGGAAGCTAGTGTATGTGGGACTAGATATAGGTTTGCTAAGGGAGGGGTTTATTTCTCAGATGTCAGACTCAAGCAGAGCCTTCAAGCAGAGACAAGCTAATTTCTAGACTTGCCTTGGACCTGGCGATGAGGAGGCCCCAGAAGAGAGGCAAGGGGGAGAAGCTTTCTTCAAACCCAGTTTCTTAATGAGTCCTCAGGAATGTGGTACTTTCTCCCTCAGGGCCTTGTTAGTGGGAGCCCTTGGGACTGTGTCTTGGGTATGTTCAATGACTTTGAAAATGGGAGCAGAAGAGCTATATTATGCTAGGAGCACTCCCGTGGAGCTGCCTGTCTAGGCCAGGTTCTGAGGGATTGAAAGCCCCAGTGAAGGCTGCAGACTAGTAAACAGAAGATGTGGGAAGTTTGAGGGCTGTGTTCCTCTGACTCCTATACTCAACACTACCTACTCAACCCTTTTCTCCCAAGAGAGGGTGCTCTGTCTTCTCCCACCAGAGAAGCCTTCTGAAGTAGGAAATTGCACTGTAGACAGACCTGTTTTCTGATTATTAGTGGTTGACCTTAGACAAGTTGCTGTTCCCTTTTGAGCCTCAGTTTCCTCATTTGGGAAATGAGCATATCCCCTATCATAGAGCATTGCTTGCAGATTAAATGAAGATTCACTAAGCTGCTAGTAGAGGTTTGGCAACACATCAGCATACCAACTGATAACATTTACAGGTATTTGCTTGGTACCTGGTAATATGCTAAGCACTTTACGAGCCTGGAGTCCCTGTGAATCCTCACGACACTTCTAGGAAGCATGCTGTGGTAGACATATCAGATATCTGACTCACATCTCCCTCAACCTTTCTTCATTTCAGCTGTGGCTGGGTTGGACAGTTCCCTACAGGCTTCGCTTGTGGCAGCCTGACAGAAGGTAGCCTTTTCCTTAGGATCCTCTGATGCCATAAATACTGGGAGTGGGGATGGGGTGCTCGCTAGGTCTGAGCACGTGTGCTCAGATTGAAGATAGCACCTTGCCAATAGTAAAGGGAAGCCAATGGATAAACACCCCAGCACCCATTCTTCAGACAATTCTGGAGGCATTCTATATCCTCATGCATAATCAAGTCTCTGCTGGACATCCATAGCAGAGATTTTGGTGCTGAACCCCTCAGTCAGGGACACTTCTTCCTTCTTTGTATCCTCATAACCTCAGTCTTCCTCTCAGGGGCTCCTGCTGCTGAGATGACTTCCCGGTTAAGCTGCATCTGGTCTCAATCTCTGCTTTTGGGAGAGTCCGACTAAGACAGTTGGTACTGGGAGTAGCCCTAGGAAGCATGTCCTCCAGATGGAATTCTGGAACTGGACCATTCGCCACTTTTTGGGGTGAGTGAGGTTGGTGATAAGCACAGTTTCACCACTGAGACTCCGTTGTGGTATGTTGGGATGAGGTGAAAGGTGAAGCACTGGGTCATGTGCTAGCTAGCACTAGCACATGAATATGAAGAGAATCATGATTATTACAAGAATTGTGGAGTTTTAAGAATTAAAGGTAGCTTCTGTTAACTTTCCTGGGTCCCTGAAGGAACAATGATAGGCCCAGGTCAGCCAACGATCAATTTAGGATACATTGTGAAAGCCAGAAAACTTCCCTGGCAGCATTCATGAGACATTAATCTTCTGCAGCCACAAGGCAAACAGCCCTGAACATCAGTTCTTGTACCTAATTTTAAGGGTGGCAGAGCTACAAGGAAGGTGAATGTGCAGCTCAGTGGGGGTGGGGCTGGGGGGTGGGGTCTCCTTTGCTAAATCCAGATCCCTTTTGTGGAAGGAGTGAGACCCTGAGTCCTGGAATGGGGATATTTGAGAGGTTGAGCATGAGAATTTTGAAGCCCTAGTCTCTCGTGTAGCCACTTGGCAAAAGCAACCCTTTTCCTTTGCTGGTGGAAATCAACCTTTTGTTTGCTGGCCATGCAAAGACCTCATATAAAGCAGATGTCTTGCAAGGTGATTTTTGCCATTCTCAAGAACATTACCCATGTCTCCTTTGTGTCTCCAGAATAATTGGAATTAGGCCCCAGCATATTTTGAGAAAGGCAATCCCACCTATGATGCAAGAGATCATTTACTCACTGAAAAGAATCCCATACCTGGCTGTGGGAGGCTGAATAATGCCCCCCACCCCGGATAACCAGGTCCTAATCCCTGAAATTAACTTTATGTGGGAAAAATAGGACATTGTAAGTGTGATTGGTAGGGGTCTTCATCTGGGGAGATGATTCTGAACCATTCAAGTGGGCTCTAAATGTCATCACAAGAGTACTTACGAGAGACAAGTTGAGGGATATTTGATTACAGAAGAGAAGGCAATGTGAAGAGGAAGCAGAGAGAGAGTGAGGGGATCACATGGCAAGGAATGCCAGCAGTCACTGGAAACTGGGGGAGATAAGGAATGCATTCTCCCCTGGAGCCTCCAGAAAAACTTTCCTTGCTAACATTTGAAGTTAGCCCTGTACAACTCATTTGGACTTTTGCCCCCTAGAGCCATTAGAGAATAAATCTCTGTTTTTTTAAATCACTATGTGTGTGGCAGTCAGTCACAGCAGCAATAGGAAACTAATACATTAGCCGATATATCCTGGCAAGAACTAGAAGTTCCTCTTGTTTATAGAGGAGCAATGTGGGAGTGGGTCATAGGGACCAAAGGAGTACGTGGAATGTAAGGCTGAATAGGGAGAGTTAATTGACAAGGAAGCACTTTTCATGATTCAAGATTTAACTTCCTGGCAAGGGTGCCTGAAGCTGGTCCTAATAAACTGCAGAGATGTCTCTTTGAAGCTGGATATTGGTTACAGGGACTCTTCAAGATCTACAGGTTGGCAGGCTTATGTAGAAGAGTGTGTCTTCTTCCAGGTCCTTGTGAGCACAAGTGTTCCTAGCCCACCACTTCAAGGTCATGGGGTTACTTTAATCTACAGCTGGACTGGGGTCAGTGGGGCAACCTCTAGAGGCACAGAAAAGTGTGTCTTCTGGTGGGTTCCTGGACAAAGAAGAATATTCTTGGTTCCTGACTGTGGGGTGCAGGAGCCAAGTTATGGGCCTTTTCAATGTCTTCAGTTGGACTGAGGTCGGAGGGCCTGAGAGGCTTGGATGAGTGTGTCTCCTGTCTTGTCACTGGCAGGACAGGACTGGCAGCTAAGAAGGCTGGAGTTGGGTCATGGGCTCTTCAGTATCCAGGGCCAGGGTCAAGGTTGGCAGGACTATTAACCAGGGCCCAGATGGGCATGATTTCTGTTGGGTCCTTTGGCAGATGTTGCTGGTGACAGGACCAAGGCCAAACAGGGCAGTAGCGGAGTCCATAGGGAGACCGAGTTGCTTCCAGGTCTGTAGCCAGCATATCTGCCACCTGGGCACAGGCCCCCCTCAGTCTTGGGTTCCACCAAGGTCTCACAGTGTCCTAACCCTAAACTCCCACAATAGCGTTTTCTGTCTGAAATATTGTTGCTGAGGAGGGAATGTGAGTGGGGGACCTCTTGTGCTATTTCACTGGCTGCTATATTTATATATCTGCATATAAAATCATGTACACTGTACAAGCAAGCTTACATTTTATGGGATTGGTGCAGCTATTATCAACTGGGAGAAAATTTAGAAGATACAAAAATAAAATCTTTGTATTTTAAATATTCAACTTAAAATAAATGTAAATATACTAGAACAAAATCACTGACAAATATTTATACAACATTTAGATAGAAAAATCATTTTTTGGTATTTTTTTATTGGAGTTCGATTTGCCAACATATAGTATAACACCCAGTGCTCATCCCGCCAAGTGCCCCCCTCAGAGCATGTCACCCAGTCACCCCGTCCCCTGGCCCACCTCCCCTTCCACCACCCCTTGTCCATTTCCCAGAGTTAGGAGTCTCTTATGTAAAAGTCATTTTTTCTAAGCATGACAAAGCAAAGAAGATAAACATCATAAAAATGTCAAACTTCATTTGGGCAAGAGAGGCTTATGCAAAGTAGAACACAAGTGGGAAATTGGGAATATATTTGCAACATACACAGCCAGGAGATATTACCTTAAAACTGAAGTGTTTCTACCAATTGTTAAGATAAACTACCTCAAGGTGCAAGAACATGAACTGGAAATTTTGAAAGCATAAATACAAATAAGAAATAAATATATAAAAATCACTCAAATCATACTTATACAGAAATTCAAATTTTAAAATATTGCAGTATTTAATATAATTATAAAATAAATAATTCCATTTATAACATCCAGTGAGGTAAGAAGCATTCTCACAAACTGCCAGTTAAGATGTAAAATAATTTTTGGCAAGTAGAAAGACAATATTCACCAATTTTGAATATTGTGTTTCCTTACACGGGTACACACACACATAGAACTTTTATGAATTTAACTAGTGAAATAATTTCAGTTACATGGAAACATATACAAATAAGAATGTTAACCTCTGTATTACTAGCAATTGCAAAAAGATAGGAAAAATAAAATCAATAGGGATTTGTTAAGCAGATTGTAGTTTATGCATAGATGGAATATTATGCACCCTTTCAAATGAATAAAATTGATTTGTAGGTTGATATGTAAAATATAATAGGTAATGCAGAGAGGGGAAAAGCACATTGCAAAGTAATATGGTGTTTTTATTTGCACATGCATGTGTTTGTGCAAGTGTGTGTGTGTTCATTTGTGTGAAAGCTAAACAGCTATTACTATTAATTATTTTTTGGATTGCAGAGAGAATGGAATAAGAGTGACAATGACATTCTGTATTGTCTGAACTTTTACAACATGATGTATTACATATATGACAAACTTTTAAGTAGCAAAAGATTGAGATAAAATTTGGAATAAAAAAGCCAGGAAAATTCCAAAGGAAAGGGAATTTCCCAAATTGTTAAAGGAACCCTATGATCCTGGAGAGTAAACAGAGTGCAGCTGAATCAGTGTCTTGGGTCATCATTTATGATGCTGAACCAGTTGATCCATTTTAGTCCAGTGATTGCACATGAAATCATCCTTTGAGGCTTTAGATTAATGTTCATATGGAAGAAAGGCCAGAAGCACAGGGATTTTGGAAGCAAATAAGCTCCTCTTTGCAGCATTGTTAGATGCTGGTGGGTAGAAAAAATTGATGGTGAAATATGTGGTAACTCTTCAGAGTAAATAGAATGAGACAGTCTATTCATTCAGACTAGCAGAATCAGAGGCCTTGTAAGTGGAAGAACCTTAATGGTTACTTTGTGCCTCTGTCAAGTACAGGCCCAGACAAGGTAAAGAACATACTCAAGAATGTTGCTGACTAGAGGAAGTGATGAAGTGAACACCATGTTGTAGATCTTCCTAAATAGTTTTCTTGACCCTTGGAGGAAGTTTACTGTTTGTATCCTTGAAGTTTATTTGGTGGCTAAGAAAGGATCAGGAAAGAGCTATCCTTTCCCCCTGTCTTTTGATAGTCTTGGCAGACATTACCCAAAAAGCAGAGAGTAAGTTGATAAGGTGGATGGTTAGTCACAGATTCTGATGACATTTTAAAGATGCAAGTGGTTAAAATACCCAGCACTGCCTTTTGCCATCTGGTAAGCTCCCTTAACATTCTAGGAATACCCTCTGTTCAAGAAAACAGAAAATGATTCCCCTGAATAGTTTTTAGCATTTTCAGTGAAGCTTAAAAACTTTTTTATTCTTGGTAGAGAGAATAGGCTACAATGATGGTATTAGGGTCATATAAATGGGTTATTGCTGGATGTATAGGACAGGAAGCAGCCCTGTACAGAAAGAAGCCCACATCTTTCATCCCTGGTTCACTAATTTTATTGCCCTTCTTCCTTCCTCTGACCTTTTAACCGTCTCACCTTTTAACCGTCTTAACGTATCTTTTCCTATTTCTCTATCTTTCCATCTCCACTTTCTCTGTATCCCATCAAGTCCCATCCAGGGTCTGGATCCTTCCTTCTCAGCCCATTTGCTTGCAATTCTGTCCTATTTATCCCCATTTCTCATCTTCTTCATTTTCCCACAAACTCTCCACCTCCAGTCTTGTTCTGCTTCTCTTCCTCATGCCCTTTCTCTTCATCTCCATCTCACCCTACCTTTCAATTCTTTCACCACCATAAAAACTCATGGAGAAGCCATGCTTCAGTAGGTCAAAAGGAAGTTTTAGAGAAATGATTAGGGAAACATCAGTAGCACGGTAGAGATACTCAGAATGGGCAATTCATCTCAAAGGGAGGCAAAAAGGAAAATACAGCCAAATATGGACTGGACAAAAACCTGGGAAGCACTATGCAAGATGAGCGAATGTTCTAGGTTAGAGACCACTCTCCTACTGAGAAGGGAAATTTTAGGGGAGACATTGTCATATCGCTTTATTTATAGATATGGATTATTTCAGCTGGAAGGTTTGGGAACTGAGAGTGAGGATTTAGGGAGGAAGTTCATATTGTGTAGTTTGGGGTTTTTCATGTTTAAATGATATTTACATTACAAAAGATTATCTTTTCAAAAGACTTGAAGTATATTAGGAAAGATAGATGAGGAACATTCATTTTATAACATATGATTTATCATATATGTTAATGGAGTTTAAAAATTTTGCACACAGAGATCATGCTCTCCAGACTTACTAGAGAATACATACCCAATACAACCTCCTCTCTGTCCCCTATATCCATGCTATCTTTGTATAATACGAAAAGATCAAGGTGCTTTTTCTGCTTTGTAGAAACCCAAGTGGGAGAAATAAAATGATTTTGATATCTAGGGCTAGGTTCTATAACCACACCATCCATACCTGAACTTGAGAGAATCACATGACCTATAAGTGAGTGTGGGTGTGGTGGGGAGGGCTTTGGATATTTTTGGCTATAACCAACCAAAGAGTGATTCTTTGTGGGATATGAACCTGCAACAGTCAAGGCTCTGAGGTTTCACTTCTATTCAAAAAGGGAGCACACAGTGACTGAAGCTGTAATTTGTCAAAGGGGCTGGTCTTAGTAGAGCATACACACCTATTGCCTGTAAATTGAGCATGGCTTCTTTGGGAAACAGTAACTATTATCCTTAACATAAAATCCTCTCTGCAGGGAGACAGAAGTAATTATGGACCAATTTGTCTTAGATACTGGCTTTAGAGTATTTCTCTTTTAGTTCAGAAAGAGAAAAGGAGGGAGTGACATTGCAGACCTCAAGACCTTATCAAGCCAGTGACTGCCTTCCCCTGAGCACCCGCCAGAGGGCACCCTGTACATCAAGGTTCCTGAGGCTGTAAATGATTGGATTCAGCATGGGGTTGATGACAGTGTTGAAGACCCCAACCCCTTTATCCTTGTCTGAATGCTTGGCTGTACCCAGTCGCATGTAATTAAATATACCTGAACCATAGAATATGGCTACCACAGTGAGATGAGAGCCACATGTAGAGAAAGCTTTCTTCCTGCCCTCAGCAGAGCGGATTCGTAGGACTGCAGCTGCCACATGTGCATAGGAAGTGATGATGAGAGCCAAGGGGGTACCTGCCATTATGAAACCCACAGCAAAGAGCAGCAGCTCATTGAGCTGAGTGCTGGAGCAGGAGAGCTGGAAGAGCTGTGGGAGGTCGCAGTAGAAGTGGTTGATCACATTAGGACCACAAAAGTTGAGTGTGGCTATGGCTACTGTGTGGGTCAGTGCATTGGTGAAGGCTAAAGCCCAGGACACAACTACCAATATTCTCTGGACTGTCTGGCTCATCCGGGTGCTGTAGGTGAGGGGCCGGCAGATGGCCAGGAATCGGTCATAGGCCATGGCTGTCAACAGGAAGCAGTCCACCCCAACCAAGAGATGGAAGAAGAAGAGTTGTGTGAGGCAGGCTCTGTAGGGAACTGTACGTTTGTGGGACAGGAGGCGAGCCAACATTGAGGGAACAGTGACAGTGATGCACCCAACATCCAGCACTGACAGGTTCCCCAGGAAGAAGTACATGGGCGTGTGGAGTTTGGGTTCCACGAAGATGGCAGCCAGGATGCTGAGGTTGCCTCCGACTGTGACCAGGTAGGCAAAGAGGAAGACTACAAAGACAACTGGTTGTAGCCCTGGTGTCTCCACCAAGCCCAGCAGGATGAACTCAGTAATGGCTGTGCTATTGGCCCCAAATTTTGACTGCATTAGTTCCTGCAAGGAAACATCCAAGGAGATAAAGAATCATTCCTCCCAATATATTTATTCAAAAAAGAAGAAATAGACTCTCTAAGGGAGCAAAATTTGTCATCCCAAATGCCATGTGGATTATTTCAGGCTGATTACTTAAAACAACAACAACAACAACAATTTGAAGTCTCAGGAAGAACCTTTGCCTTCCCAACATATGCCTAAAAGAATTTAGATAGAGGACTTGCTCCAGGAAGGGAGTTATCCCCATAGATACCTACAGTATAATGTAAACTAAGTGTGGTAGACAGGGAGCATGATAGTGACTTTAAGTCCACAATAGAATTACTTTTACAGAAAAAAAAGCTCTCAATTTAATTATTCAAGAGGTAGAACTAGATGGTATATATGCCTTTCTGAAATGCCCACAAAACATTCATCCCCCCATATTGGGACGCCTGAGTGGCTCAGGCAGTTAAGCATCTGAGTCTGGATTTCAGTTCAGGTCATGGTCTAAGGGGGATGAGATTGAGCCCTGCATTGGGCTCTATGCTCAGCAGGGAGTCTGCTCGAGATTCTCTCTCCCCCTCCTTTTGCCCTTTCCCCTGCTCAATTTATTTATTTAAAAAATAAATTTTGGAGGGCGCCTGGGTGGCTTAGTGGTTGAGTGTCTGCCTTTGGCTCAGGTCGTGATCCAAGGTTCCTGAGATTGAGTCGTGCAGCAGGCTCCCTACAGGGAACTTCTCCCTCTGCCTATGTCTCTGCCTCTCTCTGTCTCTCATGAATAAATAAGAAAATAATACAATTTTAAAAAGCATGTATAAACCTGAAATTCAGAAAATTCCAAAAGAATAAAGAATACAGGTAATAATATTTAATCACAATCCAATTTAAGGAAAAATGACTTTAAAAAATAAATCTGAATGTCTTAAATAATCTGTAAGAAACCATTGGATCAAAGGGAATCAAAACTAAAACTAAAGAACATCAGGGAGAGGTGAAAAGGGGGTAGTGAAACCAGCACACACTAGAACATGTGGATTATCACTAAATCAGTGTTCATAAGCAAAATTATAGCCCTAAATAAATATGTTAAAAACAAAAAATAAATAAAGTGATTAAATAAACAGATCAGGAAATTAAGGGAAGCCTGGGTGGCTCAGCAGTTTAGCGCCACCTTTAGCCCAGGGTGTGATCCTGGAGACCTGGGATCGAGTTCCAAGTCAGGCTCCCTGCGTGGAGCCTGCTTCTCCTCTGCCTGTGTCTCTGCCTCTCTCTCGCTCTGTATCTCTCATAAATAAATAAAATATTTTTTAAAAATCCTACATGAAAATATTACTAAAAAAAGATCAGGAAATTAAAACATGAACTATAAGAAATGGGGAGACATTTGTTAAGGGGTACAAACTTTCTGCCATAAGGATAATAATTTGAGGATCTAAAGTATAATATGGTGATTACGATTGTTAACACTGTACTGTATAATTGAAATTTTCTGAGAGTAGAACTTACATGTTGTCACACAAAAGAAAAGGTAAATATGTGAGTTGATGGATGGTTAACTTGATTGTCAGAATCCTTTCACAATGTAAACATATATCAAACCATCGTATTGTATAATTTAAATATATTATAATTTTATTTGCCACTTACACTTTAACAAAACATGAGCGACTCCTAACTCTGGGAAACGAACAAGGGGTACTGGAAGGAGAGGTGGGCAGGAGGATGGGGAGACTGGGTGACAGGCACTGAAGGGGGCACTTGACCGGATGAGCACTGGGTGTTATACTATATGTTGGCAAATCGAACTCCAATAAAAATATACAAAAAAATAAAAAATATAAAAAATGTAAAGCTGAAAAATATAAAATAAAACAACATTTTATGAGCTTTAAAAAAATGAAATGTCCATCATTAATGTAATACAGGAATTTAGTACATAATATAAGTGGCATTGGGATCCCTGGGTGGCGCAGCGGTTTGGCGCCTGCCTTTGGCCCAGGGCGCGATACTGGAGCCCCGGGATCGAGTCCCGCATCGGGCTCCCGGCATGGAGCCTGCTTCTCCCTCCCTCTGCCTCTCTCTCTCTCTCTCTGTCTATCATAAATAAATAAATCTTTAAAAAATATATATAAGTGGCATCTTAAATGAATGGGAAAATGTACTATCCAAGAAGTGCTATCAGGGCAATAGCACAGCTATCTGGAAAAAACTTAAGTTGCACACATACCTCATATACTTTGTAAAAATAAATTCTAAACAGTTCAAAAATTTAGATATAAAAATTAAATCGGGAAGTTTTAGGGAAAAAATTGAAGAATTTTAGTAGTGTAAGGTAACTCAAATTATAGAAAAAAATTTTTAAATAACCAAAATTAATAATTCTAATAAAATTCAAAAATTCAGGCAAATTAGCTAAGCTATTAACTACATTTCCCCAAATCTCATTCTTTGTGTAGTTGCAGGTTAGGTTTGGCTACAAGGGGAATTTGTAGGATAGTTGTAAGGCACAAATGAAAAGTCTGAAAAAAAGGCAATTTGGCAATATCTTTCGAAATTACAAATGCGTTTTCCTTTTACCTGGAAATTCCACTTCTGGGAATTTAACCAACAGATATATGGTCACATATAAGAAGTGACATATGTGTAAGGTTATTTGTTGCAGCATGGTTTGTAAGATCAAATAATTGAAAATATTTCAATCTTGTGTTCACCACGAAAGGGCTGAGTAAACTAATTTGATCCTTACAAAAGAATACGATGCAGGGATGCCTGGCTGGCTCACCTGGTTGAGCATCTGCCTTCGGCTCAGGACATGATCTCAATGCTCTGGGTTCGAGTTCTGCATTGGGCTCCCTGCATGGAGCCTGCTTCTCCTCCATCTGCCTATGTCTCTGCCTCTCTCTCTGTCTCTCTTGAATAAATAAATACATATCTAAAAAAAATACAATGCAGCTGTAGGGAACGGTTCTGCTGTGCTGATTTGACAGATATCAAACCATATTATTAAATGTAAAACACAACTGGTAGAATGAATATAGTGGTCTTTGGTTTGCTTTAAAGAGAAGGGAAAGAGCACACTCTCACACATGCACACTCTCACACATATGATATAAATGTTCTAGTTATGGAAAGAAGAAGTTATGGGAATAAAATACACAGTATAAGGAATATAGTCAGTGATACTGTAGTAGCAATGTAAGGAGACAGATGGTAGCTACAATTCTGTTAAACATTGCATCATGTATAAACTTGTCAAATTCCTAAGTTGTACACCTGAAACTAATGTCACATTGTATATCAAATATACTCAATTAAAAATTAATAAAGAAATATAAAAAAATAAATAAAGAAATATAAATCTATTTATATAAATCAAGTAGACTGTCATCTGAGCAAGAATAAACAAAAACAAAATGGATGAATACAATTAAGAATTAGAAAAGGTCTAGAGGTGCCTAGGTGGTACAGTTGGTTAAGCATCCGACTCTTGGTTTGGTTCAGGTCGTGATCTCAGGGTCATGAGTTTGAGCCCCACGTTGGGCTCCATGCTCAGCAGAGAGTCTGTTTATTTATTTTTTATTTTATTTTTTACTTTTTAAAAAAAGATTTTATTTATTTGACAGAGAAGGAGAGAGAGCATAAGAAGGGAGAGTGGTAGGCAGAGAGAGAGGGAGCAGCAGATTCCCCACTGAGCCGAAAGCCCAATGTAGGGCTTGATCCCAGGACCCTGGGACTCTGACCTGAGCCTGTTTAAATTTGTCTTTCCCTTGCCTTCTACTCCTCCCCCATGCAAGCTCTCCCCCTATAGGGAGCCTGATGCGGACACATTCCTAGGACATGAGGATCACGACCTGAGCCAAAGGCAGACACTCAACCGCTGATCCACACCCAGGTGCCCCCAACAAGGAAAAAATTAAATTTTAAGATAATACTCCCTATAACTCTATATTATTTAAATGGAACATTTCAATAAAATAGATACAATTATAGGAAAATATAAATTAAAATATATTCAAGAACAGTCTCAATTCCCAAGTAAACCAGAAGAAAGTAAAAAGATTGTCAAAGAAATAATTACCCTAATAGCAATCTCAAGCCTCATAAAACTGTTGAGGTAAGTTTGACTTAACTTCAATGAATAGAATATTCTCATTCTGTATAAACTTCCTTGCAGCACCAGAAAAAAATTTAAGCTCTCCAAAACCTTTTTAAAAAAATTATAGTCAACATACTATGTTACATAAGTTCCAGGTGTACACCCTGGTGATTGGACAAGTCTATAGGTTATGCTCTGGTCACCACAAGTGCAGCTGCCATCTGTCACCATATGATGCTGTACAACACTATTGACTATATTTCCTGTGCTGTGCCTTTCACCCTTGGGACTTATTCATCCCATAACTGGAAGTCTGTACCTCTCACTCCCCTTCATCCACTCTGCCCATTCCCTAATCTCCTTCCCCTCTGGTAGCCACCAGTTTCTTCTCTGTGTTTATGGGTCTGTTTCTGCTTTGTTTTGTCTTAATTTTTAGATTCCACATATAAATTAAATCATATGGTTTTTGTCTAACTTATTTTGTTTAGCATCATGCTTTCTAGATCCTATAGACTTTTTATGAAGTAGGCATACATTTGAAACTAAAAATATAACATTTTTGGAAGAAACATACGAAATATCACTAGAGAGCAACTTTAGTTATCACTATAGAAACAAAATGCCAAATACAAGTACAGGGAATTTTTTTAAATTTTTATTTATTTATGATAGTCACACACACAGAGAGAGAGAGAGAGAGAGGCAGAGACACAGGCAGAGGGAGGAGCAGGCTCCATGCACCGGGAGCCCGACGTGGGATTCGATCCCAGGTCTCCAGGATCGTGCCCTGGGCCAAAGGCAGGCGCTAAACCGCTGCGCCACCCAGGGATCCCAAGTACAGGGAAAATTTTAAATATCAGAATATTTAAAAGAATTAATCTATCATGATTTAAAGAGATCTTACAAAAACTGAAGATGATTTAACATAAGTAAATATATGTATATAATATATCAGATCAATTGCCTAAAAGGTACTTTTTACAGGTTTTACAATCCATTCTAGATTTAAAAGAAAAAACAGGGCAGCCCCAGTGGCTCAGCAGTTTAGCGCCACCTTCAGCCCAGGGCGTGACCCTGGATACTCGGGATCGAGTCCCACATCAGGCTCCCTCAGCCTGTGTCTCTGCCTCTCTCTCTCTCTCTCTCTCTCTCTCTCTGTCTCTCATGAATAAATAAATAAAATCTTAAAAAAAAAATAAAGAAAGGGGATCCCTGGGTGGCTCAGTGGTTTAGCGCCTGCCTTTGACCCAGGGCGAGATCCTGGAGTCCTGGGATCGAGTCCCGCATCGGGCTCCTGGCATGGAGCCTGCTTCTCCCTCTGCCTATGTCTCTGCCCCTCTCTCTCTATGCCTATCAAGAATAAATAAATAAAATCTTTATAAATAAATAAATAAATAATAAATAAATAAATAAATAAATACAAACAAAAAAACACCCAGCTGTAGTCATCTAGGAATAGAGGGATAATACAGGATAATTTCTTTTTTTTTTTTTATAAATTTTTATTGATTTATGATAGTCACACAGAGAGAGAGAGAGAGAGGCAGAGACACAGGCAGAGGGAGAAGCAGGCTCCATGCTGGGAGCTCGACGTGGGATTCGATCCCGGGTCTCCAGGATCACGCCCTGGGCCAAAGGCAGGCGCCAAACCGCTGCGCCACCCAGGGATCCCCTACAGGATAATTTCTAATGGAGAATAACAAACAGGAGCAAGAGAGGGATATCTAACATTACATCTATTTTTATCATTGTCCTAGAATCATTATGAAATGAATGTCAAGAAATAGAAAAATCAAGACTACATATATATTGGAAAGGAAGCGAAAGCAAGTTTTTTTGAATGTCCATTAAAAAAAAAGAATAATTAGAAAAAAGCAGCAAATATCAAATATACAAGAATCTATACATTTCTTACATACCATCAGTCTATACTGGTAGAAAACATAATGCAAAAAACAATGAAAAATTGAAATTCTTATGATATAATGTTAAGTGACTAAAGCAGGACACAAACCTGTATAATATGGTATTATTTCAATATTAACAGAAATACACCCACTCCTGCACTTATACACAGAAACAAGACTGGAAAGAAATACTAAACTTTATTAGTTGTTTGAGTAATAATTTGAATGGTTTATATTCTCTTTCTTCTACTTTTCTCTGCTTTCTGGTTTGTCTACAATGAATGCAGATTATTTTCATAATATTTTATGAAGTACCACCTCCTTGGCATGAGCATGGAATACCTATTAAATCCCACATTGCAATAAACTAACTGCACAAAAGAGAAACCGGAAATCCCTTCCCTTATGATATTGTACAGTTGAGGTTGTCTCAGCATCTCTGATACTGGCAGAGTTTCCTCAGAGAAGTCCCTGACAACAATCGCAGCCAACAGCTGTTAGGAGACTTACCCCGGGTGAGGCATTGTGCACAGCTCTAAGTGCTTTATGTGTGTGAGCTCCTTTATTCTTCACAACCTCCACTATACGGTGGATACCATTTATAATCCTGATATTCCAGAAAAAGCATGAATTATGTAAAGCAAGGGGCAGAGGCAGGATTTTAATTCAGGTCATCTGACTCCAGAGTCCCTGCTCTTAGCCTTTACACATATCACCACTCAAGGTAACCCAAGGCATCTGAAGGATCCTGAAGCCATGTACTTCTGAAATTCTCTCTGAGTCTATTTTGGACCCAGGCTTATGACTCAAAGACCCACCCCCACCCCCACTGGAGAGCTATGCCTTACAGATCACAAAGTCTTGCCTTGCAGGCTCCAGTTGCTCAAGTTCAAACAAATGCCTTGCTGGATCACACTCACAGTCAGCAGTTGCTCCCAATTTTCCGTTTTTATTTTAGCCCATGTCATCAGATTGCAAACTCTGACTTCCTACATCCCCACCTTTGCTTTTGCTATTTTCTCTATGTAGAATATCCTTCTTCTGTTGCCACATGGTCAAAGTCTTCATGACTCAGCTCAAATACTACCTATTCCAGAATTACCTTCCTGATGTGTGCCCATTTGCAAGTGATATTTGCATCTTGAATATTCCCACCACACTTCAGTTGTATTCTACATGGCACTCACCTCTGTACCTTCTAGCACAATCATTTAGTGATTTAGTGTAATTCTCCCAGTCCAATTTAAGCATAAGATTCATGTCTGAATTTAGGAACTATATGGATAAACTCATTTTAATTATGCACCACTTCATAAATGAATGAATATGACACTCATTGGACAAATAGGTTTTCTGACAAAGGGGGCATCATTGTGGGCTATAGTAGTGAAGAAATTGTTTCTGGGCTAGCGGGAATTTGTTCTAGACTTTGAAGGTTTGGTATTATTTGGACAAGGTAGAGTCAAATGAAAGCCACAAGTGACAGTTGTAGGGATGATTTCTCCACTTATCTAGATGGGGCATGCAGCACATGTAGTGATCTACATACTGACACATAGCTTTTTATGTAAACTTCCCACATATTTTCTACAATTGGAAGAAATATTCATCAAAGCGAGGAAGTCATCAACCAGAATAATATGCTCCCCTACTAGTTTCCATCGATCAACAAGGGGTGAAATTTATATAAAATCTCCTAAATTCTGGGTTGTTCATCAGACTATTGGTCTAGGATATCTGTGGCTAATGAAACAAGAGTGATAATTGATGAGGAAGCCCTTCTAGTTCACCACTCTGTGAGTCCACATAAGGCCCAGGCTTCCCTCATTCTGTGAGATTTCCCTGCTCTGAAGTTCCAGTAGGTCCTCCATGTACATGTTGGTCTCATTGAATTGGTAAGGTTGCCCAGCAAAGACTGTGTTCTTGGCAGAGAAGTTGAAGACTAAATCTCATCCCACTTACCCCTAATAGTCAGAAGAAAAGCTTCATCTAGAAAAAAAAAAAAGCTTCATCTAGAAAAGAGGGAATTGGTAAAGATGCCTAGAAGGGGACTCAATCTCTGGGTAATAGTCCCAGCTCTTCCACTCACCTGATATGTCATCCTGAGCATGTCTTTATTTTTGCTTTTGAGACTTTAGTTGCTGCACCTGTAAAACCAGAAGGCTTGACTTACTCTGCAACAGATAATTTTCCTTCCATTTTACACAAGAGCAGAGGGAGGACCATGAGAAAACTCACCTGTTACCACATGGAGGCCAGCGAGGTTGCTTGGAAAGGATGTAAGGGAGGTGAGAATCTGCACAAACTCAGTCAGCGACTCCAGGGAGTCCAAAAGGGGGATGGATATATGGAAATGAGATAAAAAGAGGTGGAGGCCATCTCTGTCATGGGACTTCACCACAGGGTAATCCTCTTGTGTGCTTAAAATTGCCCAAGAGTAGGGAAGGAGGAGGAGGAGATGGGAAGAGCTAACTAAATAATACACGTCCTAATAAATAGAGTAGTACTGAAACAGTGGTGCCTCATACCTCTCTGATGATTTACAATTTCTCCAAACATCTTTATCTCCATCCCCCATGTTGATCTATGGGAATAAATGGGGGCAGTTGTCCCAATAACTCCATTTAACAGAAGGGGACATAGGGGAGATCTTTGTTTTCCCAAGCTTGTCCAGGGAACTAGACATGGAGTCAGCCACTGTGTCTGGGTCTCCAGTCGAGGGTTTGCTCTCTCAGATGTCTGGTCCAAATGAGACTTGAGGGTAGAGACAAGCTGACTCCTAGAGACAAGCTGACTGGGGATGAGAAGAAAACCTGCCTTGGATCTGGGAATGAGAAAGAAACCCAAAAGAAGAGGCAAAAACTGGAGATGTCCTTTCCAACTTGAAATTCTTAATGAATTCCCAGGAACAAAGTATGTCCCCTCCAGGGCCTTGTTAGTAAGAGCCACAGGCACTGTGTTTTGGGAATCCCAAAACGATCCTCAGAGAGGTGGTTGAAACACTGTGATATGCTGTGCTGGGAGGGACCAGGGGACCCCTGGAAAGGTGCCCCCGCCAAGATTATCTGGGCCAGGCCCTAAGAAGATGAGAATTTAGTGATAGAGATGAGGATAGAAGAAATTGAGGAGGTTGTATAGTGTAACCCTTGGACTCTTATACCTACCTCATTAATTACGCCTAAGCCCATGTGATAGCATACTCTCTTTGGGAAGCATGCTGGACTATATAGACAGATAGATCTGCTTTTCCAGCTATTAGCAACTACTGAACCCCTTTGGACCCCAGTTTCCTTATTTGTGGAATGAGAGTAACATCCTCTCGAAAGGTTGCTGAGCATATTAAATAACACACATAGAGTTCCTAGTAGGAGACCCCCAATGTTATTAACATAATCATAATTGATAACATGTATATGACCCCACACCATAAGGTTTATATGCACTAAATCCCAATCAGCCCTTACAACAATTCCAAGAAGTAGATATCTTTACTACTCCCTCTTTAGAGGTAAATGATTGAAGTTCAGACTGACTCAGTAATTTGCCTAAGGCTTAGGGCTTTGAGGAGTTGGGGCTCAAACTTGAATTTGTCTGATTTCAAGGTATATGATCTTAACAACATGCTATATGATTGACTTTTCCACCCCTGTTTAATTAACCCCTACTCTCAAACAATATACTTGTTTTTACTGTTGTTTGTGACCAATATTGTTTCTAATATGCCATGGATTATGCTCTAGGATGAACCTTAGGCATCCTATTCTCAGTAATAGTGGCCTCTCACCACACCCAATAGCCTAGTCCAAGTACTAGGATTGACTTCCAGCTGCTGCCTCCACTGTAACCATCTTACTCTCCAATTATATTTGCTATTCTCACTGCAAAGAATTATGACCTTGACCCTGTGGTCTTATGAGGAGCTGACCTTCCAGTGTTAGGCTTGCATGGTTGCCTTAAGGATTGAATATACGAATATTAAGACTTTTCAACATTTAGCAACATTTTCTAAAGACATATGAAATAGATATTTAACTAGAGCTCTAGAAGTTGTTCAGAGATCATGGGAAAACAATAATACTTGAAGAGTACTGTCTATTAGTTTATTTATAAAGGATTTATTTGAAAACATAAAGCTATTGAACTTCTCATTGTTGGAAAAAAACAAAAAAACAAAGCTGAAAGAAAAATGGTAAGTTGGAAGACTGTGTAGAATTATTTGTAAAATATATGGCCAAAGATATTCACAATACATAAAGAGTTCCCATAAATCAATAAAGAAATCAACAATCCAGTAGAAAAAGAGGCTAAGGACATTAAAAAAAAACACAGCAATTTTTAGGAAGCCATGAGATTAGCAAAGTGGCAGGATAGGAGGTCCCAATACTCATCTCCAGGGGTCCCATCACTGCTGTGTTCTGCTCTTGAATACCACAGCGCCTTGACATCTACAAGATGGGAGCTGCCACTGCTTTGCACCACACACACTGGGTCCCAAGTCACAGCCTTGACCCAAGGTCACCAAGCCAAGCTGTGCTGCTGTGTGGCTGCATCCTGGCTCCTAAGTAGGAGCTTTGATCTGCCATCATCAGAGAGTCCTGCCATTACCCTGTACCCTGCAACCTAGGTCCTGAGTCAGGGCTCTGACATTCCATCACAGGGGTTGTGCTGCAGTGGCTTTGAGTCCCAACCCCTGAGCTCTAGTCTTGGCAGAAACCCACCATCACCAGGCTGCACTGTGGCAGCTCTGCCTTGCCCCCCAAGACCCGAGTCAGGGCTTTTATCCGCCACCAGGGCTGTGCTGTTGCTGCTCTGTACTCTGCACCTTGGGATCCTGAGTCAGAGTTCTCACTCAGCTTCACCAGGGCCAAACTGCTGCTATACCCTGCCACCTAGGCCCTAGCCACCATTGTCTCTTATTATCTCTGGGCTAACCATTGCAGCATTTCCCTTCCCTCTCAGAGTCTGAGTCACTGTAGTGACCCCAGAAACCCAGACCCTAGTTCTATGGGATATCTGCCCATGTTCACACATCAGACACCAGCACCAGCATCACCCCAGCAAATGCAGTTGATCACAGGACCCTAACTCTGTGGCCACCATGACTGCCAACTAACCTGGTGCCGAGAGAGATGCCCTCAGCTAGAGCTTACCCCCTCATGGGAAAAATAGAACAGGAGGATACCAGCAGCCTTTATTATCAAGGACCCCAATAACTCTAGCTGCCACTGTTTGGGCCACTAAAGATCCTCATGATCTTTGCCAATGTTGACCTCAACTGAGAGAGCTACAATCAAACTAAAAAGGATCTGCACAGCAAAGGAAGCAATTAATAGATTGAAAAGGGAAGCTATGACATAGGAGAAAAGAGTTGCAAGCCACATATTTGATAAAGAGTTAATATCCAAAATACATAAGGAACTCATTCAACACAATATGAAAACAAATAATCCAATTTTTATTTTTATTTTCTTTAATAATGAATTATTTTTTATTGGTGTTCAATTGCCAACATACAGAATAACACCCAGTGCTCATCCTGTCAAGTGCCCACCTCAGTGCCCGCCACACAGTCACCCCCAACCCCGCCCTCCTCCCCTTCCACCACTCCTAGTTCGTTTCCCAGAGTTAGGAGTCTTCCATGTTCTGGCTCCCTTTCTGATATTTCCCACTTATTTTTTCTTCTTTCCCCTTTATTCCCTTTCACTAATATTTATATTCCCCAAATGAATAAGACCATATAATGTTTGTCCTTCTCCAATTGACTTATTTCACTCAGTATAATACCCTCCAGTTCTATCCACATCGAAGCAAATGGTGGATATTTGTCGTTTCTAATCGCTGAGTAATATTCCATTGTATACATAGACCACAGCTTCTTTATCCATTCATCTTTCAATGGACACTGAAGCTTCTTCCACAGGCTATTGTGGACATTGCTGCTATGAACATCGGGGTGCAGGTGTCCCAGCGTTTCATTGCATCTGTATCTTTTGGGTAAATCCTCAGCAGTGCAATTTGCTGGGTCGTAGGGCAGATCTATTTTTAACTCCCTGAGGACCTCCACACAGTTTTCCAGAGTGGCTGCACCATTTCACAATCCCACCAACAGTGCAAGAGGGTTCCCTTTTCTCCACATCCTCTCCAACATTTGTGGTTTCCTACCTTGTTAATTTTCCCCATTTTCACTGGTGTGAGGTGGGATCTCATTGTGGTTTTGATTTGTATTTCCCTGATGGCAAGTGATGCAGAGCATTTTCTCATGTGCATGTTGGGCATGTCTATGTCTTCCTCTGTGAGATTTCTGTTCATGTCTTTTGTCCATTTCATGATTGGATTGTTTGTTTCTTTGGTGTTGAGTTTAAGAAGTTCTTTATAGATCTTGGAAACTAGCCCTTTATCTGATACGTCATTTGCAAATATCTTCTCCCATTCTGTAGGTTGTCTTTGAGTTTTGCTGACTGTATCTTTTGCTGTGCAAAAGCTTCTTATCTTGATGAAGTCCCAATAGTTCATTTTTGCTTTTGTTTCTTTTGCCTTCCTGGATGTATCTTGCAAGAAGTTACTGTGGCCGAGTTCAAAAAGGGTGTTGGCTGTGTTCTCCTCTAGGATTTTGATGGAATGTTGTCTCCCATTTAGATCTTTCATCCATTTTGAGTTTATCTTTGTGTATGGTGAAAGAGAGTGGTCTAGTTTCATTCTTCTGCATGTGGATGTCCAATTTTCCCAGCACCATTTATTGAAGAGACTGTCTTTCTTCCAGTGGATAGTCTTTCCTCCTTTATCAAATATTAGTTGCCCATAAAGTTCAGGGTCCACTTCTGGATTCTCTATTCTGTTCCATTGATCTATGTGTCTTTGTGCCAGTACCACACTGTCTTGATGACCACAGCTTTGTAGTACAACCTGAAATCTGGCATTGTGATGCCCCCAGATATGGTTTTCTTTTTTAAAATTCCCCTGGCTATTTGGGGTCTTTTCTGATTCCACACAAATCTTAAAATAATTTGTACCAACTCTCTGAAGAAAGTCCATGGTATCTTGATAGGGATTGCATTAAACGTGTAAATTGCCCTGGGTAACATTGACATTTTCACAATATTAATTCTGCCAATCCATGAGCATGGAATATTTTTCCATCTCTTTGTGTCTTCCTTTCCAGAAGTGTTCTGTAGTTTTTAGGGTATAGATCCTTTACCTCTTTGGTTAGGTTATTCCTAGGTATCTTATGCTTTTGGGTGCAATTATGAATGGGATTGACTCCTTAATTTCTTTCTTCAGTCTCAGTGTTAGTGTATAGAAATGCCACTGACTTCTGGGCATTGATTTTGTATCCTGCCACACTGCCAAATTGCTGTATGAGTTCTAGCTATCTTGGGGTGGAGGCTTTGGGGTTTTCTATGTAGAGTATCATGTCATCAGCGAAGAGGGAGAGTTTGACTTCTTTGCCAATTTGAATGCCTTTTATTGCTTTTTGTTGTCTGACTGCTGAAGCTAGGACTACTAGTACTATGTTGAATAGCAGTGGTGAGAGTGAACATCCCTGTCTTGTTCCTGATCTTAGGGTAAAGGCTCCCAGTGCTTCACCATTGAGAATGATATTTTCTGTGGGCTTTTCGTAGATGGCTTTTAAGATGTTGAGGAATGTTCCCTCTATCCCTAACTCTGAGGAGTTTTGATCAGGAATGGATGCTGTATTTTGTCAAATGCTTTCTCTGCATCTAGTGAGAGGATCATATGGTTCTTGTTTTTTCTCTTGCTGATATGATGAATCACATTGATTGTTTTACGAGTGTTGAACCAGCCTTGCATCCCAGGGATAAATCCTACTTGGTCATGGTGAATAATCTTAATGTACTGTTGGGTCCTATTGGCTAGTATCTTGTTGAGAATTTTTGCATCCATGTTCATCAGGGATATTGGTCTATAATTCTCCTTTTTGGTGGGGTCTTTGTCTGGTTTTGGAATTCAGGTGATGCTGGCCTCATAAAACGAATTTGGAAGCACTCCTTCTCTTTCTATCTTTCCAAACAGCTTTAGTAGGACAGGTATGGTTTCTTCTTAAACGTTTGATAGAATTCCCCAGGGAAGCCATCTGGCCCTGGACTTTTGTGTCTTCTTGGGAAGTTTTTGATGACTGCTTCAATTTCCTCCCTGGTTATTGGCCTGTTCAGGTTTTCCATCTCTTCCAGTTCCAGTTTTGGTAGTTTGTGGCTCTCAAGAAATGCGTCCATTTCTTCTAGGTTGGTGTGTAGCTGTTCATAATATGTTTTTAAAATCGTTTGTATTTCCTTGGTGTTGGTAGTGATCTCTCCTTTCTCATTCATGATTTTATTGAGTCTTCTCTCTCTTCTTTTTAATAAGGCTGGCTAATGGTTTATCTATCTTATTAATTCTTTCAAAGAACCAACTCCTGGTTTTGTTGATCTGTTCCACAGTTCTGGTCTCGATTTCGTTGAGTTCTGCTCGAATCTTAATTAACTCTCTTCTGCTGCTGGGTGTAGGATCTATTTGCTGTTTTTTCTCTAGCTCCTTTATGTGTAAGATTAGCTTTTGTATTTGAGTTCTTTCCAGTTTTTGATGGATGCTTGTATTGAGATGTATTTCCCCCTCAGGACTGCTTTTCCTGCATCCCAAAGATTTTGAATGGTTGTATCTTCATTCTCATTTCCATGAATCTTTTTAATTCTTCCTTAATTTCCTGGTTCACCCTTGCATCTTTTAGCAAGATGGTCCTTAACCTCCACATGTTTGAAGTCCTTCCAAACTTCTTGTTGTGCTTTAGTTCTAATTTCAAGGCATTATGGTCTGAGAATACGCAGGGGACGATCCCAATCTTTTGGTATCGGTTCAGACCTGATTTGTGACCCAGTATGTGGTCTATTCTGGAGAAAGTTCCATGTGCACTTGAGAAGAATGTGTATTCAGTTGCGTTTGGAAGTTTAGTTCTGTAGATATCTGTGAAATCCATCTGGTCCAGTGTGTCATTTAAAGCTCTCATTTCTTTGGAGATGTTGTGTTTAGAAGACCTATCAAGTGTAGAAAGTGCTAGATTGAAGTCACCAAGTATAAGTGTATTATTATCTAAGTATGTCTTAACTTTGGTTATTAATTGATTTATATATTTGGCAGCTCCCACATTCGGGGCATATATATTGAGGATTGTTAAGTCCTCTTGTTGGATAGATCCTTTAAGTATGATATAGTGTCCCTCTTCATCTTTCACTACAGTCTTCGGGGTAAATTTTAGTTTATCTGATATAAGGATGGCTACCCCTGCTTTCTTTTGAGGACCATTTGAATGGTAAATGGTTCTCCAACCTTTTATTTTCAGGCTGTAGGTGTCCTTCTGTCTAAAATGAGTCTCTTGTAGACAGCAAATAGATGGGTCCTGCTTTCTTATCCAGTCTGAAACCCTGCACCTTTTGATGGGGTCATTAAGCCCGTTCACATTCAGAGTTACTATTGAAAGGTATGAGTTTAGTGTCATCATACCTATTCAATTCCCTGTTTTTGTGGATTGTTCCACTGGACTTCTTCTTAAAGGGGAATTTTAAGAGTCCCCCTTAAAATTTCTTGCAGAGCTGGTTTGGAGGTCACATATTCTTTCAGTTCCTGCCTGTCTTGGAAGCTCTTTATCTCTCCTTCTATTCTGAATGAGAGCCTTGCTGGATAAAGTATTCTTGGCTGCATGTTTTTCTCATTTAGGACCCTGAATATATCCTGCCAGCCCTTTCTGGCCTGCCAAGTCTCTGTGGAGAGGTCTGCTGTTAACCTAATACTCCTCCCCATAAAAGTTAGGGATTTCTTGTCTCTTGCTGCTTTAAGGATCTTCTCTTTATCTTTGGAATTTGCAAACTTAACTATTAAATGTCAAGGTGTTGAATGGTTTTTATTGATTTTAGGGGGGGATCTCTCTATTTCCTGGATCTGAATGCCTGTTTCCCTTCCCAGATTAGGAAAGTTTTCAGCTAGGATTTGTTCAAATACATATTCTGGACATCTGTCCCTTTCGGCACCCTCGGGAACCCCAATTAAATTTAGATTTTTCTT
Organism: Canis lupus familiaris; assembly: GCF_011100685.1. Lineage (NCBI taxonomy): Eukaryota > Metazoa > Chordata > Mammalia > Carnivora > Canidae > Canis > Canis lupus. The sequence continues at coordinate 47,169,011 of NC_049230.1, forward strand.
CCTCAGCCTGTCACTTATTTCCCTTAATCTATCCTCATGATCTTTTAATTGTTTGTCTCTTTTTCCCTCAGTTTCCCTCTTTGCCATCAACTTGTCTTCTATGTCACTCACTCTTTCTTCCACCTCGTTAACCCTCGTCGTTAGGACTTCTAGTTTGGATTGCCTCTCATTCAATTGATTTTTAGTTTCTGCCTGATTAGATCTAAATTCTGCAGTCATGAAGTCTTTTGAGTTCTTTATGCTTTTTTTCTAGAGCCACCAGTAGCTTTATAATAGTGCTTCTGAATTGGCTTTCTGACATTGAATTGTAATCCAGATTTTGTAACTCTGTGGGAGAGAGGACTGTTTCTGATTCTTTCTTTTGAGGTGAGGTTTTCCTTCTAGTCATTTTGTTCAGTGCAGAGTGGCCAAAAACAAGTTGTATTGGGAAAAGGAGAAAAAGAGAGGAGAGAAAGAAGGCAAGAAAAAGAAAAAAAAGAGATGAAAAAAAAGGAAAATAAAGGGGCGGGGAAGCAAACAGAAATCAAAAAACAAAAAACACACAGGGGAGTATCCTCTGATTCTGTATACTGTAAGTCCCTTGACTTCCCCTGGAACTTTCCAGTGCTGCTTGGTCAATAATTTGTTTTCCCCTTGTCCGTCTAGCTGGTCTTCTGGAGGAGGGGCCTGCTGTGCTGATTTTCAGGTGTTAGCGCTTGGGGGAGCTGCTCAGCCCCCTGCCTGGTGCAGGGATCAGTGGGGATTGTTTACCCCGTGAGGCCCCAGGAGGAACAACCGCAGTGGCGGGGCCAGCTCTGGAGCCCTGGAGTCAGCCCCTGCAGTAACTCCGGAGCTCTCCGTCTGCAGGGCCTGGATGCTCCGTGGCGGGGCCGCTGATCTGCTCAGCTCGGGGCAGGAGCGTCCTTGCTGTCCTGGGCCCTCCCGGCCTCTGCCTGTCCCGAGGGGAGGCCGGATCCTGGGCTGTGTCTCCAGCACCCTCTGCTCCCGGCCTGCGCTGTTGGATTCGCGCTCCCGGCCCCGCAGCCCCTTCTGCACGGAGCCTCTGCTGGAGCCCCTCCGAGCTGCTCCGGGTCCAGCTGTGTGCGCCCTGCAGCCCTTTAGGGAGCTCGGCCGCGGGGTGTGGCGCACTCTCCCCGGGGCGCAGGTGTCTGTTAGTGTCCTAGGGAGCCTGAGGGCATCCCCGCCCTCCTGGGGTCCTGCTCTAACTCCCTGCAGGTGCTTTTCCGCCCGGGAAGATTGGTGAAGCTCCTGCTTCTCCCGGACGGGGCTCTTCTGTCCTGGGGACACTCGCCCCGGCCTCAGCCCGGCTCCTCACGGGGCCCCTCCCCCTTGGATGCCTTTTGTTTCTTTATTTCTTTTTTCCTCGTCTTCCTACCTTTATAGAAGCGTGAACTCTTCTCACTGTAGCATTCCAGCTGTTCTCTCTTTAAATCTCAGGCCGAATTCATCAGGATTCTGCATGTTAGCGAAAGATTGAGTCAAATGGAGGGTCAAGGTCTTATTAGTGGGTAAAATCTATCGATAAATACACACAGTAGGGAAAAAAGAGTGCATTTTTTTAATTCAAAGTAAACTCTGTGCTTTTTCTCTGATGTGGAATAAAGATTTTCATTGTATTGTATTTAGATTGCACCTAGAGCCCAACGTGGGGTCAGACACCCTGAGATCAAGACATGAGCTGAGATCAAGAGTCAGAGGCTTAACCAGAGACTCTAATCAAATTTTTAAAATGGACAGAGGATCTGAATAGACATTTTTCCAAAGAGACATCCAAATGGCCAACAGTTACTCAAAAAGGTACTCGACATCACTAAACATCAGCACATCAAAACCATCATGAGATATTACCTCACACTTACCTCACACTATTATCAAAAAGATAAGAGAATTATCTTATGTGTTGATGAGAATTTGGAGAAAAAACAAACCTTGTACTCCTTTTGTGGCAATGTAAATTGGTAGAGTCACTACAGAAAACAGTAAGAACGTTTTCTTAAAAAAATAAAAATAGAACTACTGTACAACAATTCTACTTCTGGCTATAGATAATGAAGTAAATGAAATCACTGTCTCAAAAGGATACCTGTACTTCCATGTTTGCTGCAGCATTATTCACAATAGCCAAGATATGGAAATAACCTAAAGTCTTTTGATGGATGATTAGATAAAGATAAAATATATATATATATATATATATATATATATATATATACACACACACACACACAGAATCATTTGAAAGAGCCCCTGGAAAACTGGTGTGGATGGTACTTATACTTATGAAAATGAGGATTGAGTTTGATGGCATTATGCTAAGTGAAATAAGCCAGAAAGAGAAAGAAAAATTTAGTATGGTATCATATGTATGTGGAATCTTAAAAACAAGAAGAGCCAACTTCATAGAAACAGAGAGTAGAATGGTGGTTGTCAGGGACTGGAGTGAGGGCAATATGGGGAGAACAGGGCAAAGGGCACAAACTTTCAGATATAAGATCAATAAGTTCTGAGGATCTAATATACAGTATGGTGACTGTAGTTGATAATATGGTATTGTATACTTGAAATTTGCTGAGTAGATATTAAACATTCTTACCACACACACACACACACGTGCACACACATGAGTTAACTATAAGGTAACTATGTGAGGTAAAGGGTGTGTTAATTATCTTGTTCTTACTTTTATTTTATTTTATTTTTTATTTGTTTTTATTGAAGTTAGATTTGCCAACATATAACTCCCAGTGATCATCCCATCAAGTGCCCTCCTCAGTGCCCGTCACCCAGTTACTCCAACCCCTGCACCCACCTTCCTTTCTGCAACCCTTTGTTTGCTTCCCAAAGTTAGGAGTTTCACATGGTTTGTCTTCCTCTCTAATTTTATCTTGTTCTTAGTAATCATTTCATAATGTGCATGTATATCATATAATCATGTTGTACACTTCAATATATACAATTATATTTGTCAATTATTCCTCAATAAGCTTGGGAAAAAATAATTCCCCTGAAGAAACTCTAATGGATTGTATTAGTTAGCTCAGGCCTCCATAACAAAATACCATAGACTGGGTGGTTTAAACAACAGAAATTTATTTTTTCACAGTTCTGGAGGCTAGAAGTCCAAAATCAGGTGGCAGGATGGTAGTTCTGGTGGGGACTCTCTTCCTGGCTTGCAGATGGCTACCATCCCACTGTGTCCTTATGTGTCATGTCTCTTCCTCTCTTATAGGTCACAGTTCAGCAGAGTAGGGGCACAGCCTCATTTAACCTTAATTGCTTCCTAAAATACCTCATTAATACTTACTAATTAATCTCATTTGCCTTAATTATTTCCTACAGACCCTATTCCATATACAGTCACATTGGGAGTTAGGGCTTCAACATATGAATTTTGGACAGTTCAGTCCACATCATGGATAATAAACATTTGAAAACATATTCAACCTTATGTGATGTCAAAGAAATGCATATTAAAATAATAATTAGTATTTTTCAGCCATTAGAATGTCAAAAATTAGAATAATTTATTTATAATAGTTACTGGTAACAAAGCTGTGGGGAACAAGCAATTTGACTCACCTTTGTAACAATAAAAGTGAATTTTTTTGTGGAATCTGGAAATATATATAAAAAAATCTAAGTTTTAATTTTTTTTCAAATCAGGAATCTTACTAATTAGAACTTATGGAAATGCTTGCAAGGTAATAAAAACACATCTTTGAAGAATATTTTTATATTATCAATCATAATTGCAGTTAATCTAGAAACAATATAAACTATCAAAAGAAATATGGTTAAGTAAATTAACACTAGGCAGTTATTGAAATAGATAAGGTAAGTTTTTAGATATTTTGATAGAGAATAAAGTCTAGCAAGTAATGTGTAAACAAAAAGACATGGCATAACATGCCCTTATAGATATGACACACACCTAACCATGTTCATATTGATATAAAAATATTTAAACATATTTACATATGTATAAAAAACTAGAAAGGAAGCACCAAATTCTTAATAGTGGTTTCTTCTGGAAATTGAATTATGAAGGGCTTGGATAGAGAGGGTGAAGATTTGACTTTCATTTTTAACTGGTAAAATTTTGTTTTGCTTTCATTTTTATAAGCATAATTTCTAATGGGAAATTTAAAATCAATGAATGATATTTCCATTTTAGAAAAAAAAAATAAGTCCCAAAGGAAGTATAAATTCTCCACTGTTAAATACCCTAGAATCTTGCAATGTAGACAGGGTGCTCAATGTCTCAAATTATACTGTAGTAAGTCCAGAACCTCTTTGGGATCCTTGTGCCAAAGCAAGTTAGGGGAGCTGTTTCGGGGAAGCCAGACCGGAGGATATACTAATACTTGGTACCAAGTATTGGAGAGAATCTTTCCTGGAGTATTTCTGGGGACTTCAGCAGAAGATAAACCAAAGACCCTTTGTGTAGGACCATGAGTCTCCCAGGAGACAGAGCTTCCTGGGTTCCACCTCCACGTGGAGTTGAAAACACAGCTAGGACCAAAAGGCAACTAGCCAAGGATTCTGGTCTATAGGACCTTCACACACATTACCAGCTGGAGACTCCTTGGGGAACAAGTCTCACTAACAAAAACCATTTTGCTCAAGACAAGAACCACTTGCCGTGGTTCTACCCTCCTGATACACTCTTCATGCAAGGGCTCGCTTCCCTGTGAGCACCTGCCACAGAGCCCCCTGCACATCCGGGTTCCGGAGGCTATAGATGAGTGGGTTCAGCATGGGGCTGATGACAGTGTTGAGGATACCAATCCCTTTGTCCTTGTCTGAGGCCTCTACTGAGCCCAGCCTCATGTAGCTGAAGACACCTGTCCCATAGAATATGCCAACCACTGTGAGGTGGGAGCCACATGTGGAGAAAGCTTTCTTCCTGCCCTCAGCAGAGCGGATTCGTAGGACTGCAGCTGCCACATGTGCATAGGAAGTGATGATGAGAGCCAAGGGGGTACCTGCCATTATGAAACCCACAGCAAAGAGCAGCAGCTCATTGAGCTGAGTGCTGGAGCAGGAGAGCTGGAAGAGCTGTGGGAGGTCACAGTAGAAGTGGTTGATCACATTAGGACCACAAAAGTTGAGTGTGGCTATGGCTACTGTGTGGGTCAGTGCATTGGTGAAGGCTAAAGCCCAGGACACAGCTACCAATATTTTCTGGACTGTCTGACTCATCTGGGTGCTGTAGGTGAGGGGCCGGCAGATGGCCAGGAATCGGTCATAGGCCATGGCTGTCAACAGGAAGCAGTCCACACCAGCCAAGAGATGGAAGAAGAAAATTTGTGTGAAGCAGGCTCTGTAGGGAACTGTACGTTTGTGGGACAAGAGGCGAGCCAACATTGAGGGAACAGTGACAGTGATGCACCCAACATCTAGCACTGACAGGTTCCCCAGGAAGAAGTACATGGGTGTGTGGAGTTTGGGTTCCACCAAGATGGCAGCCAGGATGCTGAGGTTGCCTCCGACTGTGACCAGGTAGGCAAAGAGGAAGACTACAAAGACAACTGGTTGTAGCCCTGGTGTCTCCACCAAGCCCAGCAGGATGAACTCAGTAACAGTTGTTCCATTGGTTCTGGATTCTGGGTCCATGGGTCCCTGAAAGGGATCAGTCTTCTCAATTTAGTCATTCAAGAAAAATATATTGAGTCATTTTCAGATGCCAAGCCCCAAGGTAAATTCCCAAGCGTCCCTATTAGGTATTTTTCCACTCCTCAAGCCATACCTCACTCATTAGCCCTCTGTCTTCACATCATTGTCCTCACCCAAGTTCCAGGTGAGTTACACTACAACTACCTTGATATTCCCCCTCATTGTGAAGGATATATAAATCCTTTCTTCCAGTGTTCCCTAGAATCAAGGAATAAAGTCCTCCCACCAACAACCTGTATAAGGAGAATTTGGGGAAATATAAAAGTGAATAGAAACAATAGAAATATGTATCATAAGTCCTTATAAATATATTACAAAGGAATAAATATGTGACACATAAGCGAGAAAAATGTCAGTATACACAAAATTAGGAATTGAAAAGCAGCAGACCAAAAACCAATCAAATAACCTTGGTATACTATCTGCTCCTAAGTTTGAACAATCAATTCAAGAACAGTCCCCAAACCAAATGAACCAGCTACAATTTAAAAAAAGGGGGGGAGGGAATAGTCAACAATGTACTTCCATGTGTAGGGTCTAGCTCATATACTTCTTATACAAATTATTTTAAAATATCAGTGTAAATATAATTTTCATGTAACATACACTTAACGTGGGAAAAAATGAAAGCCTTTCAATTCATTTTTTAAAATTCATTTTAATTTTTTATTTTATCTTATTTTTGATAGTGAGACCAAGCACACAAACAGAGGGAAGAGCATAGGGTGAGGGAGAGAGAATCCTAAGCAGGCTCCATGCTAAACCATGAAGCCGGACTCAGGGCTTGATCCCACAACCCTGAGATCATGATCTGAGTCAAAATCAAGAGTCATGCTTAAGCAACTGAGCCACTCAGGCACCCCTCCAATTCATTTTTTAAAGTTAGCAAATCCTGATACTAAAATGTACAGGAATTATTTTATACAAAATTAGGCATTATTTTATACCATCCCCATTTGATAATATATGTGTAAAAATCCTAAGTATAAGAAGTGAAATCCACCATTATCCAATAAATTTTATAGGAGAGGATGATTTAATATTAGTAAATCTATTAACATATTTAGTATATTTGTTGGCTTAAAATGAGGAAAATTTTCTAAAAGATAATTCATAAATGTCTACATACATTTTTGAGAAAAAAAGAAAAAAAAACTGTTTGCAGTCACTTGAAATGGAAGTACACCATTTTGTGACAGGCCATATCCACTGCCAACCTGTATCATACATAACGGTAAAGTAGTAGTGATGATTCTATCAAAATCAGGGACAGTAAAGCAATGGCTGTTGTTACTTCAAGTGTTTCTCATTACTATAAAAGCTTCAGCAAAGAGAAACAAAATTCTTAAATAATAGAAACATTGTGTGGAATCAGAAAAGACCCCGAATAGCCAGGGGAATTTTAAAAAAGAAAACCATACCTGGGGGCATCACAATGCCAGATTTCAGGTTGTACTACAAAGCTGTGGTCATCAAGACAGTGTGGTACTGGCACAAAAACAGACACATAGATCAGTGGAACAGAATAGAGAATCCAGAAGTGGACCCTGAACTTTATGGGCAACTAATATTCGATAAAGGAGGAAAGACTATCCATTGGAAGAAAGACAGTCTCTTCAATAAATGGTGCTGGGAAAATTGGACATCCACATGCAGAAGAATGAAACTAGACCACTCTCTTTCACCATACACAAAGATAAACTCAAAATGGATGAAAGATCTAAATGTGAGACAAGATTCCATCAAAATCCTAGAGAAGAACACAGGCAACACCCTTTTTGAACTCGGCCATAGTAACTTCTTGCAAGATACATCCACGAAGGCAAAAGAAACAAAAGCAAAAATGAACTATTGGGACTTCATCAAGATAAGAAGCTTTTGCACAGCAAAGGATACAGTCAACAAAACTCAAAGACAACCTACAGAATGGGAGAAGATATTTGCAAATGACATATCAGATAAAGGGCTAGTTTCCAAGATCTATAAAGAACTTCTTAAACTCAACACCAAAGAAACAAACAATCCAATCATGAAATGGGCAAAAGACATGAACAGAAATCTCACAGAGGAAGACATAGACATGGCCAACATGCATATGAGAAAATGCTCTGCATCACTTGCCATCAGGGAAATACAAATCAAAACCACAATGAGATACCACCTCACACTGGTGAGAATGGGGAAAATTAACAAGGCAGGAAACAACAAATGTTGGAGAGGATGCGGAGAAAAGGGAACCCTCATACACTGTTGGTGGGAATGTGAACTGGTGCAGCCACTCTGGAAAACTGTGTGGAGGTTCCTCAAACAGTTAAAAATATACCTGCCCTACGACCCAGCAATTGCACTGTTGGGGATTTACCCCAAAGATACAAATGCAATGAAACACCGGGACACCTGCACCCCGATGTTTATAGCAGCAATGGCCACTATAGCCAAACTGTGGAAGGAGCCTCGGTGTCCAACGAAAGATGAATGGATAAAGAAGCTGTGGTTTATGTATACAATGGAATATTACTCAGCTATTAGAAATGACAAATACCCACCATTTGCTTCAACGTGGATGGAACTGGAGGGTATTATGCTGAGTGAAGTAAGCCAGTCGGAGAAGGACAAACATTATATGTTCTCATTCATTTGGGGAATATAAATAATAGTGAAAGAGAATATAAGGGAAGGGGGAAGAAATGTGTGGGAAATATCAGAAAGGGAGACAGAACGTAAAGACTGCTAACTCTGGGAAACGAACTAGGGGTGGTAGAAAGGGAGGAGGGCGGGGGGGGTGGGAGTGAATGGGTGACGGGCACTGGGGGTTATTCAGTATGTTAGTAAATTGAACACCAATAAAAAATAAATTAAAAAAAAAGAAACAAAAAAAGAATAAATTGAAAACAATAAAATCAAAAACTCAAGAAAAGAGAAAAAACTGGGAAACTCTTAGAATTATTAGACATTAACAAATTAGATAAAAAGCAATTCAGCACAGTCAATAGATTCCTTAAATGCCAAGAGTAATCAGCTATAAAACCAAGAAGTCCCAATAGTTAGGTGAAATCTTATAATATAAAATAAAGAATGAAACAGGAAGTAAATTCATACCTCAATCATATATGTAGGCACCAAGAAAAATGACCCAAAATAAATATCTCTTAGTTCACTGATGGGTAGGAATATGGGAGAATTTTAATGCCTTTTTTCAACTTTCTTTTGCTTTCAAATGTTCTACAATGAATGTGATTACTTTTATAATCCTAAATATATTTTTAATGATCTGTTTCCTCCAGATTATGAAGATTTTTAAAGGCCAGTAATAGCAGCTCAATGGCTCCTCATTTCTCTCATGTTTCCAGAAGGTTCAGAGAGCTACTAGCCGGCAGATTAAATGAAGGTTTAGAATGGTACACCCATCTTGATTTGCTTCACTGTTCCATGAAGCGATGAAATAACACTTGCTCCGTTGTACTTCCTTTACGAGTACAACCTACTTGTAATGAAAGAGCAGACTTGCTTACCAGTTTCTGCCCACATTAATTTCTGTGGTATCCATCAGTGGAAGCTTATGGACTGTTTTATTCTTCAGGTGCATACTTTAGCAGACGATGAATGTTTTAAGATTACCTTCTACTCATTAAACGAATTCCTTTGACTTTTTTTCTGTCTTTTTCTGTCTTTAGATGGATCTTTTAAATTATAACAACCTGGTAACATTGGCACCTAGAAATATTTAGGGATTTATAAAAGTAGAATTAAAAGCATCATAGATAATAATAATTAAAAGCTGTGATTTCTACAACTGTATCAACATATAGGAATTATGAAGATAAGTTCCTAAATATTGAGAAATACTTTAAAATCCAAGACACAATGTCAGTATTCCATCAATAATGTAGATGGTGAGTCATGGTGGGGGCCCCACTGGTACAGATTACCACCAGCCTGGTACTTATTAAATATTTTTACTATAACCTTCACCCACACTGTGACCTCATCAGTGCACATAGCTATATTCAGTATACCCTGTCTAGAGTGTCATTGAATCAAAGAAGAACCAAGTTGGTTGACATCTTAGAAAGTATCTACTGCCTCATTTTACTAAAGGGAGAAACTATAATGGAGCATTGTGGGGCTACATTTGTTGGGATTAGAGTGAATACTGAATATAGTTATAAAATGTCTGGTTTTCTATTTTTTGAAAAGTACCTAATCCTGGGCCAGCCCATTGTATACTTGGTACCCCAAATAACTCTGAAGCTATTAGAGAAAGGATTTACATGAGGACACCAGAAATTTGTCCACTGGTTTGACTAGCCCAAATTGGCTGCTTCCAACCAAGCCCCCAACGAGAATTTCCTAACCCTTGCTGAGGAATGGAAGAATCCATGTCCTCTGCAGTTCTCTTTAGGAGTGCTCTGGGGGCACTCTTCTGACTGAGAAACCTATTCTCTAGCCCAGGTGACTGTGTCTTGCGGACCTCAAGATTTCAGGCTCACACACCTGTGGTAAGTAGCTCACCAACAAGCAGGCTTTATGGTCATGGTTACAGTCGGCACCTGCCGGACTCCATTCTGCATCCTACCAACTACAGAGTTCATTCTGGAGCTCTCCTCCCTCAGCTATTCTGTGAGATCCTTTTCTCTGATACGTCTTCCTGATTCAAGTTTTCTAAGTCTGTCACCAAATGTAACAGAACCTCAGGTCTCTCATGAGTGCAGGTCTGTGAAGGCACTTCTCAGACACCAACAGTCTGCCTCCCAGCCCTCTGCTTTCCATTTTATCCAAAGACACCACATTATGCCCAGAGGAAACCAGCATACTTTCCACGCCTCTTCAAAGCTGTATCTTACAGCCTTCCTCTAGCTGAGGGCAGGCTACAGTTCCCCCAATCTTAACCTCCTCTCTGCCATCATAGTCATCAACCTTTATTCCTATTCTCTCAAAATAAGAATTTGGTTCCTTCTTATGTTCAAAGTTTTTCTGCTAATTATAGGTAGTGTGTAAAAACAATAACAAATAGGAAAATTTCAGGAGTTTAGAATATCTTGCAAAATCCTTGTCATGCATGTCCTCTTGCCCTGTCTGAACAGTCCCTAATGGTCTCTCACCCTTTTTTTTCCATCTCATGCTCTCTTGGCCAGCAACTGACCTCTTTAGACCCTGAAGACATCCTCTTTTCTATACAGGTTCATTTTACATGTGCAATTAAGGCAGAGTAACAGCTGCAGATGTGCAGGGGCAGTTGGTAAAGAAAGCCTCAATGCCAGAATCCAAATTAGATCTCTACATTGTGGTGGCTGTCAGTTTTAGTGAATGCTGCATAGAAGATTCCATGTGGGTGAGAAATTTGATGCATTGTCTCCTAAGTTCTTTTAGAAGCTTAGAAATCCATGATTTCTGTTGAGTCACTCTGTGGGTCAAATTATAGACCTAGACTCATTCAGTATATACTGTATGATTTGACATTGATAAGAGCAAAACAGCTCTCTACACATAGTATATAATTAAGAAATAAACAGCCTTCCGAATGTCCTCTTGCATCTACTTGAACTTGCATTTTAAGGTGTTACACGCTTTGATCTCATAGTTCCCTATTTTTGCTCAAACTGTTTTAGCTGGAATGTCCTCTTGCTAACTCCAAGTGCTCAAATTCTTTAAGATTTAACTAAAATGTTTCTCTTCTATAAAAGTTTTCCTGATCCTTCCCCATCTGAAGTTCCTCTGCTAAACTCATGCAACACTTTAACTGCATACTTTATGACACTTCTTTCTGTGATTTTCTTGCCAGGTAATTTCTCTCTAGAGATCACTAATTCTCTGCCCAGTGTAAATAGCTTCAGGACAGATTGTCTGATGCAGCTTTGCATTCTTATTGCCTAACATCACATTTTGCATACAGTAGGTACTCAATATTTCTGAAACAAATAAATGAACGAACCGGGCAACTTTGACCATAAGATCAAAAGTTTTTGATGAAAAGAGACATGATATTGGGTTGTAGTAGTTGGGAAAGATTTTCTGGATAAGCTGGAATTTTTGCAAGACCAGGAATAATTAACAGAATTTGAAGGAAGTGTAAGTTTGAGTAAAATGTACAGAACTACTGCTGTAAGAATCTCTGCTCTCTTTATCCAGATGGGGCACTGAGAACAGTTAAGATAGTAGTTAAAACAATCCCTTCACTGACATAATGTCTTTTCTTGAAAACAGCTCCAAAGACTTTGGCAGTTAGGAGGGGTATACCCTATGAATAAATAAGTCTGGGCAAGATAAGTATACCCCACAAGATGCCATGTGACCCTCATTCTATACAGGTGAAACTCACCACCACCAAGATTTTACTACTGTAACAGCGATCCAGCTGGTCTTAAGGGTTAACTTACTCCCAGATAAAACACTTCTTACTTGCTGGCCTAAGGCCCTTGATTTGTAACAGAACTAATTTACTTTCTGTGAGACGTGCCCATGACTTGCCTTGAGGAGTGAAGAACCAGAAACTTCACAGGCCGCAGAAGCCAGCAAGTCTGTCTGAAGCTGCCTCAGTTTTCTGATTAGCCTAACAATGTTATTTGTGAAACGATTTTCTTTTTCAGGTCACACAAATGATTTTACTAACCTTCTTTTGTGTATTTGTAGACCTGACCCTCTGCAGAAAGAACACAGTACTCATGCACATCACAAAACAAGAACCGGATTCCCTTGCACAACCCCCAAGCACTGAGATAACATTTGTAGCTGGCACTATGCAGTCTGCCCGTGATAAAGAAATGCAGCAGGCCACTGTACTTTTTTTGCTGATTAACTACCCTAAACCCCTTTTAAATTCCTGGGCCAGGCAGAAACCTAGGAGTTGGCCTTTGGACAAGAGTCTGCCTTCTCACATGGCCAGCCTCCTGAGTAAAGCTCAAATTCCTTTCCAATCAAAACTTGTCTTTTGACCTTTCAGGTGTCAGGCAGCTGAACTTGGGATTAGTAACAGGATGACTACTAGTCTATGCATCTAGGAAGTCCATCTTAAACAAGATCACCATGGACACCTCAACTGAAGAGATCCTCCTAGATAACCATTCTTGGATGAGCCCCAAGCTATCCTTGCTGAGTGTTCACTACACCTTGCTCAGATATTCCAACTGAAAGCTTTATGCACCTGATGATGAAGACACACACAGACCATCTGATGTAGGGGTCTGGCCCAAGGTTACTTCCTACGAAATGGATCCAACAGGAAGACTGGATTAGATTAATGCCCTCATACTCCCTCCAATAAACACAGAAGGCAGGCTTTGTCCAAGAATGACAGGTGTTGGCAAAATGCCCTGGCATAGGAGAGCCCCAACCCTTTCCCTCATTTGATATATTACCCCAAATAAGACTATCTTTACTGAATCCTCTATGAAATAGGAGATTTTACATGCTTGGTAATAACTCGGGTTGTCTTATATGTTATTAGGAAGCAGACAGAGGACCCTGGAGAATCCTCACCTTGTTACAGGTACAGAAGCCAAAGAAATTTCTGATGAAGGGAGTGAAGAGGGTGCAGTGCTCTGCAGGCCCTGGTCTGGGAGAGCCTGGAAGGGGCCATATATAAGAAAATGAGTAAAAGATAGATGAGATCACCTTTGTTGTGGGACTCTATCCACTGCAGTGCCATCCCCTGCAGACCTCAAAAATTAGTCCTCCTAGGAAAGAGTGGGGCTTTGGGGAGCCACAAACTGATAAATAACCCAAGGTTTTAATGAACCCAATAATGATGCTTCACTCTGTGATGTTTTTAATTTTCTCAAAAAGGCCTCACATCCAAATCCTTACTCCACCTCTCATATCGTTCCATGAGGGTGTTAGGAATTCTATTTATCTCAGAGGACAGTGAAGTCCAGTAAATGTATCCATCCATTCTTTTTTTTTTTCCTTTCTTTTCAAAAAGTTTTAAAATTCCAGTTAGTTAAAGTACAATACAATGTTAGTTTCAAGTGTACAATATACTGATCCAACACTTATATACAACACCCAGTGCTCATCACAACAAATGTACTCCTTAATCTGTATCATCTATTTAACCCATCCTCCCATCCATCTTCTTTCAAGTAATCATCAGTTTGTTCTCTAATAGATAAGAATCTGTTTCTTGGTTTGACTCTCCTTTTTTTCCCCTTTGCTCATTTGTTTTGTTTCGTAAATCTACTGATGAGTGAAATCAAAATAAAAGTGGTATTTGTTTTTCTCTGACTTATTTCACTTAGTATAATATTCTCTAGCTCCATCCATGTCATTGCAAATGGCAAGATTTCATTTTTTTTTGTGGCTGAGCAATATTCATATATGTTGTTAATTATAGCCATTCTGACAGGCATGAGGTGATATCTCTTTGTAGTTTTTATTTGTATTTCCCTCATGGTCACTGATATTGAGCAACTTTTCATGTGTCTGTTGGCCATCTGTATGTCTTCTTTGGAAAAATGTCTATTCATTAGCTAAAATTAACAAGTCAGGAAATAGCAGATGTTGGTGGGAATGCAAACTGGTGTAGCCACTCTGGAAAAAAGTGTGGAGGTTCCTCAAAAAGTTAGAAATAGAGTTACCTTATGACTCAGCAATTACACTACTAGGCATTTATCCAACGGATACAAGCATAGTGACTCAAAGGGGCACCCACACCCTAGTGTTTATAGCAGCAATGTCCACAATATCTAAAATATGGAAAGAACCCAGATGTCTATCAAAGAATGGATAAAGTGGGATGCCTGGGTGGCTCAGCAGTTGAGTGCCAGCCTTCCGTCCAGAGAATGATCCTGGAGTCCTGGGATTGAGTCCCACATCGGCTCCATGCATGGAGCCTGCTTCTCTCTCTGCCTATGTCTCTGCCCCTCTCTCTGTGTGTTTCTCATTAATAAATAAATAAAATATTTTTAAAAATAATGCATAAAGAATAAAGGATGCATAAATGGATAAAGAAGATGTGGTATGTAATGTGTGAATGTATACACACACAAATATACACAATATTACTCAGCCATCAAAAAGAATGAAACCTTGCCATTTGCAATTACATTGAGGGAACTAGAGGGTATTATGTTAAGTGAAATAAGTTAGTCAGAGAAAGACAAATACCGTATGATTTCACTCATATGTCATATTTAAGAAACAAAACAGATGAACATAGGAGAAGGGAGGGAAGATTAAAACAAGATGAAATCAGAGAAGGAGACAGACCATAAGAGACTTTTAACTACAGGAAACAAATTGAGGGTTGCTGGAGGAGAGCTGTTTGGGGGATGGGGTAATTAGATGATGGGAATTAAGGAAGGCACTTGAAATAATGAGCACTGGATGTTGTATGCAATTGATGAATCACTAAATTCTACCCCCTGAAACTTATAATACAGTATATGCTACCTAAATGGAATTTAAATTAAAAATATATCTACTCATATCATTTGCTCATTTTTAATGGAATATTCATTTTTTGAGTGTTGTGTTTTTAAGTTCTTTATATATTTTGGATACTAACCCTTTATCAGATATGATATTTGCAAATATCTTCTTCCATTCTGTAGGTTGGTTTAGTTTTGTTGATTGTTTCCTTCACTTATTCCTGAGTTGCAAGTGTGGTTCAATATTCACAAATCAATCAACATGATTCATCACATTAATAAAAGAAAGGATAAGAACCATATGATCATTTCAACAGATGCACCAAAAGCATTTGACAAAGTACAACATCCCCTTATGATGAAAACCCTCAACAAAGTAGGTTTAGATGGAATATACCTCAACATAATAAAGGTCATCTACAAGAGATTCTTAGCTATTATCATTCTAAAAGGAGAAAAACAGAGCTTTTCTTCTATGGTCAGGAACAAGAAAAGATGTCCCCTCTCACCATTTTATTTAACATAGTACTGGAAGTCCTAGCCACAGAAATCAGACAACAAAAAGAAATAAAAGACATTCAAATCAGTAAGGAAGAAGTAAAAAGAAGTATTTGCAGATGACATGATACTCTATTTAGAAAATCCAAAAGATTCCACCAAAAAATTCAATAAAGTCACAGAATACAAAAATCAATGTACAGAAATCTGTTGCATTTGTATAAATCAATAATGAAGCAGCAGAAAGAGAAATTAAGGAATCAATCCCATTTACAATTGCACCAAAAACCATAAGATACCTAGGAAAAAACCTAACCAAAGAGGTGAAAGGCCTCTATACTGATGAAAGAAATTGAAGAGGACACAAAGAAATGGAAAGACATTGCATGCTCATGGATCAGAAGAACAAACATAGTTAAACAGTCTATACTACCCAAAGCAATCCATATCAAAATACCAACAGCATTTTTCACAGAGCTAGAACAAACAATCCTAAAATTTATATAGAAACACAAAAAAGCCCGAATAGCCAAAGCAACCTTGAAAAGCAAAGCAAAGCTGGACAAATAAAATTTCTGGACTTCAATTTAAATTACAAAGTTGTAGTGATCAAGACAATATGGTACCAGCACAAAAATAGTCACATAGATCAATGAACAGAATAGAAAACCCAGAAATAAACTCATAACTATGTGGTCAATTAATCTTTGAGAAAGCAGGAAAGAATATCTAATTCAAAAAATACAGTTTTTTTCACAAGTGGTATTGAAAAAACTGGACAGCAACATGCAAAAGGATGAAACTGGACCACTTTCTTATGCCATAAACCCTATTTTTTATTGGAACATTTAGTCCATTTACATTCAAAATAATTATGGATAGATATGTATTTATTGCCATTTTATCACTTGTTTTGTCATTGTTTCTGGAAATTTTCTCTAATCCTTTCTTGTCTTTGTCACTTTTGGTCTCTCTTTTAAAACCCTAAGACTCCTCTTTAATATTTCTTGCAGGGCTGGCTTATGGTCATTAACTCCTTTAGTTTTTGTTTATTGTGGAAACTATCTCTCCTATGCTGAATGACAGCCTTGCTGGACAGAGTATTCTTGGCTGCAGATTTTTTCCATTCAGCACTTTGAATATATCATGCCTACTCCCTCTGGCTTGCCAAGTTCTGTTGAGAGATCTCCTGCTAGCCTTATGAGTTTTTCCTTATAAGTTAAAGACTTCTTTTGTCTTGTTGCTTTAAGATTTTTTCTTTATCACCATATTTCACAAATTTAGTTGCAAGTAAGTTGTGATGTTGGCCTGCTTTTGTTGACATCGATGGGAGTTCTATGTGCCTCCTGAATCTGGTTGTCTGTTTCCTTCCCCAGATTACAGAAGCTTTCTGCTATTATTTTCAAATAAATTTTCTCCTCTGTTTTTCTCTCTTCTTCTTCTGGGACTCCTATAGTATGAATGTTATTACATTTGATGGAGTCACTGAGCTCCCTAAGTCTGTTCTTGTGTTCCATAATTCTTTCATTCAGTTGCATTACTTTCCATTATTTGTCTTCTAGGTCACTAATTTCTTCCTCTGCTACTTTTAGCCTGCTGTTCATTGCATCAAGCCTGTATCCAATCTCATTTATTGCACTCTATCTCTGATTGATTCTTCTTTTTAATAATAAATTTATTTTTATTGGTGTTCAATTTGCCAACATACAGAATAACACCCAGTGCTCATCCGGTCAAATGCCCCCCTCAGTGCCCATTCACCCCCAACACCCGCCCTCCTCCCCTTCCACCACCTCTAGTTCGTTTCCCAGAGTTAGGAGTCTTCATGTTCTGTCTCCTTTTCTGATATTTCCTACCCATTTATTCTCCCTTACCTTCTATTCCCTTTCACTATTATTTATATTCCTCAAATGAATGAGACCATATAATGTTTGTCCTCCGATTGACTTATTTCACTCAGCATAATACCCTCCAGTTCCATCCACGTTGAAGCAAATGGTGGGTATTTGTCGTTTCTAATGGCTGAGTAATATTCCATTGTATACATAGACCACATCTTCTTTATCCATTCATCTTTCGATGGACATCGAGTCTCCTTCCACAGTTTGGCTATTGTGGACATTGCTGCTATAAACATCTGGGTGCAAGTGTCCCTGCTTTTCATTGCATCTGCATCTTTGGGGTAAATCCCCAGCAGTGAAATTTGCTGAGTCGTAGGGCAGATCTATTTTTAACTCCCTGAGGAACCTCCACACTTTTCCAGAGTGGCTGCACCATTTCACATTCCCACCAACAATGTAAGAGGGTTCCCTTTTTTCATACCCTCTCCAACATTTGTGGTTTCCTTTCTTGTTAATTTTCCCCATTCTCACAGGTGTGAGGTGGTATCTCATTGTGGTTTTGATTTGTATTTCCCTGATGGCAAGTGATGCAGAGCATTTTCTCATGTGCATGTTGGCCATGTCTATGTCTTCCTCTGTGAGATTTCTGTTCATGTCTTTTGTCCATTTCATGATTGGATTGTTTGTTTCTTTGGTGTTGAGTTTAAGAAGTTCTTTATAGATCTTGGAAACTAGCCCTTTCTAGATACGTCATTTGCAAATATCTTCTCCCATTCTGTAGGTTGTCTTTTAGCTTTGTTGACTGTATCCTTTGCTGTGCAAAAGCTTCTTATCTTGATGAGGTCCCAATAGTTCATTTTTCCTTTTGTTCTTCTTGCCTTCGTGAATGAATCTTGCAAGAAGTTACTGTGGCCAAGTTCAAAAAGGGTGTTGCCTATGTTCTCCTCTAGGATTTTGATGGAATCTTGTCTCACATTTAGATATTTCATCCATTTGAGTTTATTTTTGTGTATGGTGCAAGAGACTGGTCTAGTTTCATTCTTCTGCATGTGGATGTCTAATTTTCCCAGCACCATTTATTGAAGAGACTGTCTTTTTTCCAGTGGATGGTATTTCCTGCTTTGTTGATATTAGTTGACCATAGAGTTGAGGGTCCACTTCTGGATTCTCTATTCTGTTCCATTGATCTATGTGTCTGTTTTTGTGCCAGTACCACACTGTCTTGATGACCACAGCTTTGTAGTACAACCTGAAATCTGGCATTGTGATGCCCCCAGATATGGTTTTCTTTTTTAAATATTCCCCTGGCTATTCGGGGTCTTTTCTGATTCCACACAAATCTTAAAATAATTTGTACCAACTCTCTGAAGAAAATCCATGGTATTTTGATAGGGATTGCATTAAACGTGTAAATTGCCCTGGGTAGCATTGACATTTTCACAATATTAATTCTTCCAATCCATGAGCATGGAATACTTTTCCATCTCTTTGTGTCTTCCTCAATTCCTTTCAGAAGTGTTCTGTAGTTTTTAGGGTATAGATCCTTTACCTCTTTGGTTAGGTTATTCCTAGGTATCTTATGCTTTTGGGTGCAATTGTAAATGGGATTGACTCCTTAATTTCTTTCTTCAGTCTCAGTGTTAGTGTATAGAAATGCCACTGACTTCTGGGCATTGATTTTGTATCCTGCCACACTGCCAAATTGCTGTATGAGTTCTAGCAATCTTGGGGTGGAGGCTTTTGGGTTTTATATGTAGAGTATCATGTCATCGGCAAAGAGGGAGAGTTTGACTTCTTCTTTGCCAATTTGAATGCCTTTTATTTCTTTTTCTTGCCTGATTGCTGAGGCTAGGACTTCCAGTACTATGTTGACTAGCAGTGGTGAGAGTGGACATCCCTGTCTTGTTCCTGATCTTAGGGGAAAGGCTCCCAGTGCTTCCCCATTGAGAATGATATTTTCTGTGGGCTTTTCATAGATGGCTTTTAAGATGTTGAGGAATGTTCCCTCTATCCCTATACTCTGAAGAGTTTTGATCAGGAATGGATGCTGTATTTTGTCAAATGCTTTCTCTGCATCTAGTGAGAGGATCATATGGTTCTTGTTTTTTCTCTTGCTGATATGATGAATCACATTGATTGTTTTACAAGTGTTGAACCAGCTTTGCATCCCAGGGATAAATCCTACTTGGTCATGCAGAATAATTTTCTTAATGTATTGTTGGGTCCTATTGGCTAGTATCTTGTTGAGAATTTTTGCATCCATGTTCATCAGGGATATTGGTCTATAATTCTCCTTTTTGGTGGGGTCTTTGTCTGGTTTTGGAATTAAGGTGATGCTGGCCTCATAGAACGAGTTTGGAAGTATTCCATCTCTTTCTATCTTTCCAAACACCTTTAGTAGAATAGGCATAGTTTCCTCTTAAAGGTTTGATAGAATTCCCCAGGGAAGCCATCTGGCCCTGGACTTTTGTGTCTTGGGAAACAAGAGCTTTAAATGATACACTGGACCAGGTGGATTTCACAGATATTTACAGAACTTTACATCCAAATGCAACTGAATACACATTCCTCTCAAGTGCACATGGAACTTTCTCCAGAATAGACCACATACTGGGTCACAAATCAGGTCTTAACTGATACCAAAAGATTGGGGGTTTCCCCTACATATTTTCAGACCATAATTCTTTGAAACTTGAACTCAATCACAAGAAGAAATTTGAAAGAAACTCAAACATGTGGAGGTTAAAGACCATCCTGCTAAAAGATGAAAGGGTCAACTAGGAAATTAGAAAAGAATAAAAAATATTCGTGGACACTAATGAGAATGAAGATACAACCATTCAAAATCTTTGGGGTACAGCAAAAGCAGTCCTGAGAGGGAAATACATCGCAATAGAAGCATTCCTAAAAAAATTGGAAAAAACTGAAATATGCAAGCTAACCTTGCACTTAAAGGAACTGGAGAAAGAAAAGCAAATAAAACCTACACCCAGCAGATGAAGAGAGTTAAAAAAGATTTGAGCAGAACTCAATGAAATCTAGACCAGAAGAACTCTAGAACAGATCAACAAAACCAGGAGTTGGTTCTCTGAAAGAATTAATAAGATAGATAAACCATTAGCCAGCCTTATTTAAAAAAAAGAGAGAAAAGGTTAATTAATAAAATCACGAATGAAAAATGAGAGATCACAACCAATACCAAGGAAATACAAACGACTTAAAAAACATATTATGAGCAGCTATACGCCTATAAATTAGGCAATCTAGAATAAATGGATACATTTCTGGAAAACCACACACTACCAAAACTGGAACAGGAAGAAATAGAAAACCTGAACAGGCCGATAACCAGGGAGGAAATTGAAACAGTCATCAAAAATAAATAAATAAATAAATAAATAAATAAATAAATAAATAAATAAATAAAACAGTCATCAAAAACCTTGCAAGACACAAAAGTCCAGGGCCAGCTGGCTTTCCAGGGGAATTCAATCAAATGTTTAAAGAAGAAACAATACCTATTCTACTAAGCTGTTCCAAAAGGGATGGAATATTACCAAACTCATTCTATGAGACTAGCATCACCTTAATTCCAAAACCAAAGACCCCACCAAAAAGAATTATAGACCAATATCCCTGATGAACACAGAAGCAAAACTTCTCAACAAGATACTAGCCAATAGGATCCAAAAGTACATTAAGAAGATTATTCATCATGACCAAGTAGGATTTACCCCCAGGATGAAAGGTTGGTTCAGCACTCATAAAGCAATCAACATGATAGATCATATCAACAAGAGAAAAAACAAGAACCATATGATCCTCTCAATAGATGCAGAGAAAGCATTTGACAAAATATAGCATCCATTCCTGATCAAAACTCTTCAGAGTATAGGGATTGAGGGAACATTCCTCAGCATCTTAAAAGCCATCTACAAAAAGCCCACAGCAAATATCATTCTCAATGGGGAAACCCTGGGAGCCTTTCCCTAAGATCAGGAACAAGACAGGGATGTCCACTCTCACCACTGCTAGTCAACATAGTACTAGATGTCCTAGCCTCAGCAATCAGGCAAGAAAAAGAAATAAAAGGCAAAAAAAAAAAAAAGAAATAAAAGGCATTTAACTCTCCCTCTTTGAAGATGACATGATACTCTACATAGAAAACCCAAGAGACTCCATCCCAAGATTGCTACAACTCATACAGCAATTCAGCAGCATGGCGGGATACAAAATCAATGCCCAGAAGTAGTGGCATTTCTATACACTAACAATGAGACTGAAGAATGAGAAATTAAGGAGTTAATCCCATTTACAATTGCACCCAAAAGTATAAGATACCTAGGAATAAACCTAACCAAAGAGGTAAAGGATCTATACCCTAAAAACTACAGAACACTTCTGAAAGCAACTGAGGAAGACACAAAGGGATGGAAAAGTATTCCATGCTCATGGATTGGAAGAATTAATATTGTGAAAATGTCAATGCTATCCAGGGCAATTTACACATTTAATGTAATTCCTATCAAAATATCATGGACTTTCTTCAGAGAGTTGGTACAAATTATTTTAAGATTTGTGTAGAATCAGAAAAGACACCGAATAGCCAAGGGAATATTGAAAAAGAAAACCAGAGCCAGGGGCATCACAATGCCAGATTTCAGGTTGTACTACAAAGCTGTGATCATCAAGACAGTGTGGTGCTGGCACAAAAACAGACACATAGATCAATGGAACAGAATAGAGAATCCAGATGTGGACCCTGAACTTTATGGTCAACTAATATTTGATAAAGGAGGAAAGACTATCCACTGGAAGAAAGACAGTTTCTTCAATAAATGGTGTTGGGAAAATTAGACATCCACATGCAGAAGAATGAAACTAGACCACTCTCTTTCACCATACACAAAGATAAACTCAAAATGGATGAAAGAGCTAAATGTGAGACAAGATTCCATCAAAATCCTAGTGGAGAACACAGGCAACACCCTTTTTGAACTCGGCCACAGTAACTTCTTGCAAGATACATCCAGGAAGGCAAAAGAAACAAAAGCAAAAATGAACTATTGGGACTTCATCAAGATAAGAAGCTTTTGCACGGCAAAAGATACAGTCAGCAAAACTCAAAGACAACCTACAGAATGGGAGAAGATATTTGCAAATGACGTATCTAGAAAGGGCTAGTTTCCAAGATCTATAAAGAACTTCTTAAACTCAACACCAAAGAAACAAACAATCCAATCATGAAATGGACAAAAGACATGAACGGAAATCTCACAGAGGAAGACATAGACATGGCCAACATGCACATGAGAAAATGCTCTGCATCACTTGCCATCAGGGAAATACAAATCAAAACCACAATGAGATACCACCTCACACCAGTGAGAATGGGGAAAATTAACAAGGCAGGAAACCACAAATGTTGGAGAGGATGCGGAGAAAAGGGAACCCTCTTACACTGTTGGTGGGAATGTGAACTGGTGCAGCCACTCTGGAAAACTGTGTGGAGGTTCCTCAAAGAGTTAAAAATAGACCTGCCGGACGACCCAGCAATTGCACTGCTGAGGATTTACCCCAAAGATACAGATGCAATGAAACACCGGGACACCTGCACCCCGATGTTTCTAGCAGCAATGTCTACAATAGCCAAACTGTGGAAGGAGCCTCGGTGTCCATCGAAAGATGAATGGATAAAGATGTGGCTTATGTATATAATGGAATATTACTCAGCCATTAGAAACGACAAATACCCACCATTTGCTTCAACGTGGATGGAACTGGAGGGTATTATGTTGAGTGAAATAAGTCAATCGGAGAAGGACAAACATTATATGGTCTCATTCATTTGGGAAATATAAATAATAGTGAAAGGGAATAGAAGGGAAAGGAGAATAAGTGGGTAGGAAATATCAGAAAGGGAGACAGAACATAAAGACTCCTAACTCTGGGAAACGAACTAGGGGTGGTGGAAGGGGAGGAGGCCGTGGGGTGGGGATGACTGGGTGTCGGGCACTGAGGGGGGCACTTGACAGGATGAGCACTGGTTGTTATTCCGTATGTTGGCAAATTGAACACCAATAAAACATAAATTTATTATAAATATTATTCTGAAATGTTAAAAAAAGATTATGGACAAAGTAAGGAAGTTGGCACTCACAACTGCTTTTTAACACCATTTTGGAATTCTAGTTAGTACAACAAGGCAAGACAAAAATAAAAGTCCTCCAGATTTGAAAGAGGATGAAGATATTTTCTTTTTTTAGAATCCCAATCTACCAAAATCTACTAGAACTAATAAGTGAGTTTGGGGGTTATTCTGTAGTAAATTGAACACCAATAAAAAATTTAAAAAAAAAGTGAGTTTGGTGAGGTGAAAGTATACAGGGTCAATACATAATATATGAAACAGAATACATAAAAATCAGTGTATTTCAATATACTAGCAAAAACTTTGAAAATACATATTAAAACAATACCACTTAAATATTATTAAAACTATGAGATAGGAATAAATTAAAATATGTGCAAGACTTAATACACTGAAAACTACAAAACATTGTTGAAAGAAATATAGAAAGACTAACTGAATGGAGAGATATGTCATGTTCATGGATCAGAAAACTCAGCATTGTTAATATCTCAATTCCTCCCAAATTGATCTATAGATCTTGGCACATGTTTTATAGAAATTGGCAGGCTAATTCTATGTTTTATGTGTAAGAACAAAGAACGTAGAGTAGCCAAAATAACTTAGAAAAAGAATAAGAGTAAAGACTGCTAACTCTGGGAAACGAACTAGGGGTGGTAGAAGGGGAGGAGGGCAGGGGGTGGGAGTGAATGGGTGACGGGCACTGGGGGTTATTCTGTATGTTAGTAAATTGAACACCAATAAAAAATAAATTAAAAAAAAAGAATAACAAATTTGGGGGGCGTAAACTACTTGATTCAGGACACACTATAAAACTGCAGTAATCGGGATGCCTGGGTGGCGCAGCGGTTTGGCGCCTGCCTTTGGCCCAGGGCGCGATTCTGGAGACCCGGAATCGAATCCCACATCGGGCTCCCGGTGCATGGAGCCTGCTTCTCCCTCTGCCTGTGTCTCTGCCTCTCTCTCTCTCTCTCTCTCTCTCTCTGTGACTATCATGAATAAATAAATAAAATCTTTAAAAAAAAAAACAAAACAAAACTGCAGTAATCAAGACCATGTGTATAGGTGTAAAGAAAACACAATGATCAATGGAATGAAATAGAGTTTGGAAGTGCACCCAGACATATGCGGGCAATTGATTTTTGTCAAAGTTGCCAGAAAATAGTCTTTTCAACATATGGTGCTGAAACAATGTGCATCCAAATGAAAAAAAATTGTCAATCCAATCCTTGTCTGGCACCATATTTTTAAAAAGCCATCCACTTCTAAATGGATCCTAGATCTAAGTGTAAGCACTAAAACTATAAAACTTCTGGGAAAAAATAGGAGAAACACCTTTGTGACTTTAGATTAGACAAAGATTCCTTAAATAAGACACAAAAAGCATCAATCAAAAAGATTGATAAATAGTACATCATCAAAATTTAGATGTCAATTATTCAAAGGAAAGTGTTAAGAAATTAAAAAAATAAGACTGAAAAAATATTTGCAAAACACTTACCTGATAAAAGGTTAGTATCTAGAATATACAAAGAATTCTTACAATTCAATAAGAAGTAGAAAACCACCCAGTTTGGATGAGGGACAAAATATTTAAATAAACACTTCATCCAAGATATATGATGATGAATAAGCACATGAAAAGATTCTCAATATCACTGAGGAAATACAAAGTTAAACCATAATGAGATACTACTGCACATCTAATAGTTAATGTTAAAAATTCTGATATTAAGTTTTGATGAGAAATTGAATCTTTTGCCCATTTCATGATTGGATTGTTTGTTTCTTTGCTGTTGAGTTTAAGAAATTCTTTATAGATCTTGGAAACTAGCCCTTTATCTGATACATCATTTGCAAATATCTTCTCCCATTCTGTAGGTTGTCTTTTAGTTTTGTTGACTGTATCTTTTTGTTGGTGGGAATGTGAAATGGTGCAGCCACTCTGGAAAACTGTGTGGAGGTTCCTCAAGGAGTTAAAAATAGATCTGCCCTACGACCCAGCATTTGCACTGCATTGCACCCAATGAAACGCCGGGACACCTGCACCCCGATGTTTCTAGCAGCAATGTCTACAATAGCCAAACTGTGGAAGGAGCCTCGGTGTCCATCGAAAGATGAATGGATAAAGATGTGGTTTATGTATACAATGGAATATTACTCAACCATTAGAAACGACAAATACCCACCATTTCTTTCGACGTGGATGGAACTGGAGGGTATTATGTTGAGTGAAATAAGTCAATTAGAGAAGGACAAACATTATATGGTCTCATTCATTTGGGGAATATAAAAAATAGTGAAAGGGAATAAAGGGGAAAGGAGAAAAAATGAGTGAGAAATATCAGGGAGGGAGACAGAACATGAGAGACTCCTAACTCTGGGAAACAAACTAGGGGTGGTGGAAGGGGAGGTGGGTGGGGGGTGGGAGTGACTGGGTGATGGCACTGAGGAGGGCACTTGACGGGATGAGCACTGAGTGTTATTCTGTATGTTGGCAAATTGAACACCAATAAAAAATAAATTTATAAAAAATTAAAAAAAAATAAAACCTGAAAAAAAAAAAAAGAAATGGAATCTCACACTTTGCTGGTAGGAATGCAAATGGTATAGCTACTTTGGAAAACAGTTTGTTTCTTAGAATAAATAATATCCACCTACAAAGAGTCCAGAGATTATAACTGGTATTATCCAAGGGGAAATGAAGACATATATCTACACAAAGAACTGTATTCACATATTTATTGTAGATTATTTGCAATGGCTACAATCTGGAAACAACCCAAATGTTCATCAACTAAACAAATTGCTATGTATCCATACAGTGGCATACTACTTAGTGAAAAAAAAAGGCTGGACTGCCAGTATAGCCAATATGCATGAATCTCAAAAGGTTTATGCTAATTGAATAAATCCAGTTATAAAAAGTCTGCATGCTGTATGACTTATGACAGCCTGAAAAAGGCAAAAATATAGGGACAGTAATTAGATTAGAGGTTACCATGAGCTATGGTAGACAGGATTGTCCACAAGGAGGCAGAGGGATCTTTCTGGAGTGGTTGAAATGTTTTATATATTCATGGAGATGGTAGATACATGATTATATACTTTTATCAACATACATCAAAATTTACTATTGAAATTATACTTTAGTTAACCCAACTTTTTAAAATTATACCTTGAAGAATCCAATGTGAAAAATAAATGAGAGAAAAAGTACCAGAATCAGCTTAGCTGGGGCCCTGCCTGAGCTCCACGACAGCCCCACTCCCTGGCCTTGGCAAATCATCTAAGTCCTCTGGATCTTATTTCCATCTGTATCATGGTGACTACTATCTTTCCTCCTTTCTTTGAGACATTGGGAGCCTGGAATGATGTCATAAACCTAATATTTCTTTAACAGAATCTGAAATATTAGGCAGATGAGAGAAACCCTTAAGGACTGAGATTGCTTGTCTGCCTCTGGCTTCTTGTGCAACCCCTGAGAGAGTTCATTTTTAGAGCCTCTAGGTGCTTGTTAGCTGCCAAATAGAGAGAGTCCCAGGATAGACAACCTGGGCTTCTGCCTCACACCTTTTATAAAACTTTGGAGACAGGCCACCTTGTGTCAGTTTAGCACTCATCTCCATCTCTACAAGACCCCAGTCAGGAGTAGTACCCAGAGTATTCACAGAAAGGTAAGCCCCACCAGGAGACTTCCCATGCTTCAGAGCTCCTAGTTTCCTTCTGTCTTGAGTAAGGATGGTTGGAGATCATTCATGGTCTTCATGTGGCTTTTTCCTTGTTGATAGAACAAAGAACTGAGTGATGCTTGGATTAAGGAAAGGAAGGGAAATATCATGGTGAGGTTTTCCACTATGAGTGACTAAAAGACTGAAGGTCAGAGCTGGCAAATAGGAGGACATGAGAGGAAACTGACTGGGGTAACGGTGGGGGAAATGAAGAGTCTGGTAGAGCCAAGGAGGCTATTTAGGTTGGTCAGGACAGATCCTATATTTACAGAATCTCATACCTGTAAGTGAACCTAGAGATAATGCTAAATACTCCCTTTCATACTACAGAAGAAAAAAGGGATGGATGGATAGATGGGTGGATGGATAGATGGATGGATGGATAAATGGCAAGGGCCTTGGGAAGCATGGATAATGGAAAAAAGGGATGGATGGATGGATGGATAATGGCAAGGGCCTTGGGAAGCAACAGGGGCTGGCAGGAAAAGAACAAGTTCTCCCATTTAGAACAAATTCTTGCATATATGAACTTTGACAAGTTAAAATTTTCAAGCCTCATCTTTCTCATTTGTAAAATGATTACCTATATTTAAGAATGTTTGCAAAGTTTAAATGTAACATATAGTGTAGTGACATATAATGAAGTATTATGTAAACATTAGCTTTCTGTTTTATTTTTCTTTTCATTACTTCTTTTCTCCCTCCATCCATCCTTCTTTTTTCCTTTCTCCAAGGTCTCCATGCTAGTAGAAACTTGTTTAACACAAATAACATAAGCACCTGGACTCCAACTCCACAACTCTTTCTACTGTGCTGAATTGCCATCCTTGTAAACCAGAAGAATGGGAGAGGGAGGGGGAGAGAGATAATAAGAGAGAGAGAGAAGAAGAAGAAAGAAGAAGAAGGAGGAGGAGGAGGAGGAGGGAAGGAGGAGAAGGGAGGAAGGTGAAGAGGAAGAACGGGAGAGAGTGAGAGTGAGAGACTGACTGTACATGGCTTTGTGGAGAGAAAGAATGACATATGGCAAATTGGAACAGAGAGCCTGAGGGGAACTGACCCTTGTATGAATAGGCAGGGTGGGAGATGTTTGGAGAAGTGGGGAATGATTTCCTTGAAGGCAAGAATGCCTTTTCTCCTTACATTGCTGCTTTTACGACACTCTGGCCAGGAAAGCTATATTTGATGGAGAAACCATGATCCTTACCCTACCTCCAGTATTCTGGAGGGCTGTATCCAGGAGATAAGTATTTCCTGTTTAGGGCAAGGGAGGCATTGTCATTCTGCTCCTGGTCTGAGTGTAGCCCTTGATAAGGCTAAAGTTTGCCTGAGACTGAAGTTGTGATAGAAAATATAACCCAAATGTACAGTGTCTGAGAGGTTAGTGGCTGACTTCCCACTGTGGGGATCAGTGGTAATCCCACAAGGGAGGTAGTTTCTGGAAAGGAAGGCATAACCTGTAAGAGGCTAGCAGTCTTCTTTCTCCCACTGAGAGTCAGCATTGCCCAACAGAGCTTGAGCCCAACACATTGCAACAGTTTTCATAGGAAAGGACAGAATGGAGGTGCTAAATGGAATGCAGAGTCTCCTGCGGTAGGCTACTAGCATAATCTACATTTTTTGTCTTTTGCTATTGATTTTGAGTGACTTTCAGTGTGACTTTGAGTAAGTTACTCCTCATAACGGTTCAATTCTATATGTAAGTGCTAGAATGATCCAGTTTATTAATTGTCTCATCATAGGAAGGAAAGATCAATTAAAATTTTGGGCATAAGGAGGACTTCCTTGAGATGATGGGACAATGATCCAAGACTGGGCCTTGAAGGATGGAGTTTTGATGTGTGGAAGGGAAGAGTGTTCTATTTAGAGATGAGTACTAGCACAGTTATGAACAAAGGGTGGCCTAGCAGAGCAAGAGTCCAGCAGAAGGGGGCCCCAAAGTTATCTTTCCAATATTGATGCAGTCACACTGAAGAACTTTAGACTTCATGGGTTCATTCCTCAGTTGTCCAGGCACTTGTTGGGTAAATCAAACTGCTACCATGTGTAACTGAGTGGAAACTAGCTAAATGTTCTCTGGGCCTTCAACTCCCCTCTTTTCCCTTGGGAAATCTCCTGATCTCCCACCCCACCCCTACAAAAATCATCAGTCTTCCCCATATCACTTATTAGCAATTCCAGTTCTCAGGCCGGGAATCTTGGAATCATCCCCTACCCTCTCTTTCTCTCACACCTCATGCCCAATCTATTAGTTCCACCATCAAAATACATGCAGAATTTTTCTACATTCAACAAATAGACAATTACCAAATAGAAGAATGGATGGGTGGATGGGATCTTGACTTCTCTGAATAGCTGTAGTGATGCCAAGACCTGGAGGCTTAGGAATATCTTTCTTTGTTACACACAAGATCATTTATAAAGCCTCAGTAACAACATATCCAAGTTCTGTAAGAGATAGTAAAATGTTAAAGTGTGAATCTGGGGACTCAGACAGTCCTGGGCCTGAGATTCAACTTTACAATACTAGGTTACTTATTTAACTTTTTAAAACCTTGGTGCCCTGATCATATAGATATAATAGCAGTTACCCCATAGTGCTCTGTGAAAATTAAATAAAAATCAATATGAAGTTCTTTTTTTAAATTTTTATTTATTTATGATAGTCACACAGAGAGAGGGCGAGAGAGGCAGAGACACAGGCAGAGGGAGAAGCAGGCTCCATGCACCGGGAGCCCGACGTGGGATTCGATCCCGGGTCTCCAGGATCACGCCCTGGGCCAAAGGCAGGCGCCAAACCGCTGCGCCACCCAGGGATCCCCAATATGAAGTTCTTAGCAAAATATTCATAGTTTACATTTTAAAAATGTTGTCAGTGCTTTCTTAAATCGCCTTCGTGTCTTCCATATTTAGCCTTTGAGTATTTCTGTACTTTGGTCTGCTCCTGGCTCCTCTCTTTGCTCACTCTCTCTTACATCTCTTTTTGATCTCATAAGATCTTGTCCTCCTACCTTTCTTTATGTTGTTACTACTGTCTCATATTGTGATTTTTGAACCTCATACCTTCATGTATTCATTAAGTTGGTCAGAACTGCTATTCAGTCACTATATACACTGATATAATCTTAATAGCTATTAAAATGTTGTTAAATAGCTAGTGTCCTGCACCCTAGAGTAGTTTCTTCTACCCCAGCCCCCTCTCTGGCATCCCCTGGATCTCAGCCCAAAATAGTAATTTAAGGTTCATGTCTGGCATCATGGGGGCCTCCAGGAGACTACTCAAGCTCTAAGCTGGTAGATGATCGCATCACATTCCCCAACATCCAGTAGACTCAGATTAGGTGTCTACTATGTGTCTCTCTTCCCCTTTGGCAGGTTCAGGTCTTCTCCTCCCACTACAGAACTTAGCAGTAGCCTATGGAGCCAAGTGCCTGGGGGAACAGGACAACTGTCACTGAGTTCATCCTTCTTGGCCTGACAGAAAACATAAGACTGCAACCCATCCTTTTTGTTGTCTTCCTTGTTGCCTATTTAATCACTGTTGGAGGCAACCTCAGCATCCTGGCTGCCATCTTTGTGGAGCCCAAACTCCACACACCCATGTACTACTTCCTGGGGAATCTGTCTCTGCTGGACATTGGATGCATCACTGTCACCGTCCCTCCAATGCTAGCATGTCTCCTGGCCCACCAGTGTAGAGTTCCCTATGCTGCCTGCATTTCACAGCTCTTCTTTTTCCACCTCCTGGCTGGTGTTGACTGTCACCTCCTGACAGCCATGGCCTATGACCGCTACCTGGCCATCTGTCAGCCCCTCACCTACAGCACCCGCATGAGCCGTGAAGTCCAGGGTGCCTTGGTGGGCATTTGCTGCACCATTTCCTTTATCAATGCTTTGACTCATACAGTGGCTATATCTGTGCTTGACTTCTGTGGCCCTAATGTGATCAACCACTTCTACTGCGACCTCCCACCCCTATTCCAGTTCTCCTGCTCCAGCATCCACCTCAATGGGAAGCTGCTTTTTGTGGGAGCCACTTTCATGGGAGTGTTCCCCATGATCCTCATCTCAGTGTCTTATGCTCACGTTACAGCTGCAGTGCTACGAATCCGCTCAGCAGAGGGGAGGAAGAAGGCCTTCTCTACATGTGGGTCTCACCTCACCGTGGTTTGTATCTTTTATGGAACTGGCATCTTCAGTTATATGCGTCTGGGCTCAGCGTCAGTTTCAGATAAGGACAAGGGGATTGGGATCCTCAATACTATCCTTAGCCCCATGCTGAATCCAATCATCTATAGCCTCCGGAACCCTGATGTGCAGGGGGCCCTGAAAAGAGTGCTGATGGGGAAGCGGCCCCCTGAGTGAGAAGGCGGGGCATCAAGATGCCCCTCCCTCCTAGAGCACCCCCTGACTTCCTCATGCTGAAGGTGTGTATGTGGGCAGCAGGTGTCTTTAGGGGTGGGTGGAGGGATGGACTGAGTAGATAATATGGACCAGAGTAGAATATGGTTTACCTTGGACTATGGAGAAAAGCTAAAGTTTGTAGAAGATAGATTAAAGACAAGTGGGAGAAAATGATAATGTGGGTCAGGAAATGGGACACAAATTAAATTTTTTAAATTTAATGTGTTAAATTGAAATATATTTAAATACTAATAAAAGCAAAATGTTTAAAGTAGAGTATAAAAAAAAATAAAGTAGAGTATATTTGTACTCAAGTATGGGTGTGATTTTTAAAAGATTCTTCTTCAGTAAATAAACCCAGGACTGTGAAACTAAATTGGGGTTTGGCATAGCCTAGCAATAGGGTGTCAGAACACTCTTCCAGAATCTTCTTCAAAGCAACATTACCAAATACCTGTTTTTGAAGCCAGTGTCCCCATCCTGAGTAGTCATTCCAGAGAACATCACATTTTCACGTCTACATGTAAGCTGACTCACAACTTCTGCATCAAAAACACGAGGATGGGGGGATCCCTGGGTGGCTCAGTGGTTTAGCCCCTGCCTTTGGCCCAGGGCGCCGTCCTGGAGACCCGGGATCGAGTCCCGCGTCGGGCTCCCGGCATGGAGCCTGCTTCTCCCTCTGCCTGTGTCTCTGCCTCTCTCTCTCTCTCTCTCTCTCTCTCTCCATGTCTATCATGAATAAATAAATTAAATCTTTAAAAAAAAAACATGAGGATGGATCATCACATGTTTCAGGAGAAGAAGCACTCTGAATAGCAAGGTGTTTTTTTAATTGGCAAAATACGCTGATATGTAATGGGCAATTCTGTTTAATATGTGTGGATACATAGTAAAGGTGAGGAAGGAAAAGAAAATAGAGGGAAATAGTGTTTACAGTTTACCAGTAAATGAGTATTGGAAATCAGGATTTTACCAAAAAAGGCAAAACTAAGGCAATCCAGAAAAGCACAGGGACTAGAATAGTAGCCCATTTCACATGCTGTCATGGCCATTTCTAGAATTTTTTCTTTGAACCATTTCAGACACTTTTTGGCCCAGGAGTTGGAAGTCTGAGAAGAGTGACCTTACCTGGCATGCTTATTAATTGCTTGAGTAGGGCAGCATGGAACCCTGAAGAAGATTTCCCAGTCAAATGGATCTATCTGCCAGGTCCAACCAGGTGGCCAACCACCTGCCAGGTCCTGCTAGACAGTCTCTAATACTCTCTTATACCTACACTCTTGTCGCTCTGCAGACAGTGCTTCCTGATTGAGGCCCATGCTATCCAGTCCCACAAGGGCTCCCACGGTGGCCTCTGCACCTGTGTCCCTCCTCACTCATTGCTCTCCACACTGCCAGGTTAACCCCCGGGAGCAATATCTGTCCCATGTCATTCCATCCTGAAAGGCCACTGATTTCTTTCTGACCACCAGAGCACATCCAGAACTCTTTGGGGTGTGCAGGGCCCTCC
Organism: Canis lupus familiaris; assembly: GCF_011100685.1. NCBI lineage: Eukaryota > Metazoa > Chordata > Mammalia > Carnivora > Canidae > Canis > Canis lupus. Next base: position 47,202,184 of record NC_049230.1, read on the forward strand.
GTCAAGCCTCTCCACTCAAGCTTTACCTCTTAGCCATAGCCTCTCATTCTGGAAGGCCACTCCTTGCTGTGGGACTCCTCTGAAACAGTGTGGCCTGCAGAGCAAGACACCATCAGAATCTCTTCTGGATTCCTTGCAGCTTCTCTTGCTTTTCCCAACTAGATTATAAGCTCCTGAAAGACAGGACCCATTTTAAATATTATACTGTGTCCTCCAAACACCCAGCATAGTGCTGAGTGCAGAAAACAATCTTGCAGATCGATCGATTGATTGATAATAGGAAGCATGACATATGAAAAGAAATTTGTTTCCTACATGGGAGGTCAGTGAAACTGCTAGATGTCTTCAAAATGCCAAAGGAGCCTGGCGATCTGCTGGTTTCCTGGTGGCCGAGGCCCAGAGGCCCTCTGTGTCCCACAGCTAATGGGTCACTGCCTGGGAGGATAGCCAGAGACCCCCGGCCGCAGCTCAGGACAAGGTAGTCCACTGCCAGCTGGGTGCACTCAGGGTCACCTTCAGGTGCAAGGTGTGTTTTCCGCATCTTCCGTCTTCATGAATCTCACCCACAGGGCTATATTCCAAATGAGGGTAACGTGCTTCCTCGATTTTTGATGCAAGATTAACACAAGCGATGGCAACAATCTGAAAGAATCCATAATTTGGTAAAAAGTTGTTAGATTATAACACTATCAAATAAAATTAGGAAAGCGTGCCCCTCTCAAAGTTTAACGAAATTATTCTGATGAAGAAATTTTAAGACACAACTGGGACAGCTTTTGGCAAAATAAAAGAACTACAGACATTTCTAGGCCAAATGATAATAATAATAATAATAATAATACCCCAACAGGCTCAATATTTGGAAGGTATAGATATAAAGGAAAAGAAAAAAGAAACCTTTTTTCTTTTTTTATTAAATAAAGACAATCACTGAGTTTAACATAAAAGAGAGAAAGAAGCTTTCCTGACTGCATGTCAACTGATATGATCTCTCCTCAAAACTAAGAGAAACTGCCTAAAGCCAGTACCAAAGAAATGTCTCCTTCCTGCAGAGAATTAGAAAGAGCATTTGGTTAGCGCAAGGCGAGCATAGAGCCAGGGTGTGAAATCTGGTAACACCCAGAAACCATTTAACTTCAGGATCCACTTACTTCAAGCAAGCACGTTACAGAAGAGGGCTAATAATAAATAAATAATCATATTTTATGACAAAGTGTTTTTCTTATATTCACATTTTAAAGTTAGCTTTGTGCAGTGGCAGTATCGTAGCCAATGAGGTTTATCCAAGGCGCGATTATTGCTAATTGAAAACTAAAGTGAATAGTTTGTTTTAGGACTACCTTTAGGTATTGTGACTATTGTTATTTACCCTAAGTCTTATCATGTTTCAGAAAGCTACTTCTTCCCCAGTGAATGCTGAAGTGAATAGCTTTTAACTTTGCTATGTAAATATGGGTACATAGTATATGTAAATATTTTCAATAAAAACAATGGAATATTACTCAGCCATTAGAAACTACAAATACCCACCATTTGCTTCAACTTGGATGGAACTGGAGGGTATTATGTTGAGTGAAATAAGTCAATCAGAGAAGGACAAACATTATATGGTCTCATTCATTTGGGAAATATAAAAAAATAGTGAAAGGGAATAAAGGGGAAAGGAGAAAAAATGAGTGGGAAATATCAGGGAGGGAGACAGAACATGAGAGACTCCTAACTCTGGGAAACAAACTAGGGGTGGTGGAAGGGAAGGTGGGTGGGGGTTGGGGGTGACTGGGTGATGGCACTGAGGAGGGCACTTGACGGGATGAGCACTGAGTGTTATTCTATATGTTGGCAAATTGAACACCAATAAAAAATAAATTTATAAAAAATTTTAAAAAAAATAAAACCTGAAAAAAAAAAAAGAGATGGAATCTCACACTTTGCTGGTAGGAATGCAAATGGTATAGCTACTTTGGAAAACAGTTTGTTTCTTAGAATAAATAATATCCACCTACAAAGAGTCCAGAGATTATACCTGGTATTATCCAAGGGGAAATGAAGACATATATCTACACAAAGAACTGTATTCACATATTTATTGTAGATTATTTGCAATGGCTACAATCTGGAAACAACCCAAATGTTCATCAACTAAACAAATTGCTATGTATCCATACAGTGGCATACTACTTAATGAAAAAAAAGGCTGGACTGGATTGCCACTGTAGCCAATATGCATGAATCTCAAAAGGATTATGCTAATTGAATAAATCCAGTTATAAAAAGTCTGCATGCTGTATGACTTATGACAGCCTGAAAAAGGCAAAAATATAGGGACAGTAATTAGATTAGAGGTTACCATGAGCTATGGTAGACAGGATTGTCCACAAGGAGGCAGAGGGATCTTTCTGGAGTGGTTGAAATGTTTTATATATTCATGGAGATGGTAGATACATGATTATATACTTTTATCAACATACATCAAAATTTACTATTGAAATTATACTTTAGTTAACCCAACTTTTTAAAATTATACCTTGAAGAATCCAATGTGAAAAATAAATGAGAGAAAAAGTACCAGAATCAGCTTAGCTGGGGCCCTGCCTGAGCTCCACGACAGCCCCACTCCCTGGCCTTGGCAAATCATCTAAGTCCTCTGGATCTTATTTCCATCTGTATCATGGTGACTACTATCTTTCCTCCTTTCTTTGAGACATTGGGAGCCTGGAATGATGTCATAAACCTAATATTTCTTTAACAGAATCTGAAATATTAGGCAGATGAGAGAAACCCTTAAGGACTGAGATTGCTTGTCTGCCTCTGGCTTCTTGTGCAACCCCTGAGAGAGTTCATTTTTAGAGCCTCTAGGTGCTTGTTAGCTGCCAAATAGAGAGAGTCCCAGGATAGACAACCTGGGCTTCTGCCTCACACCTTTTATAAAACTTTGGAGACAGGCCACCTTGTGTCAGTTTAGCACTCATCTCCATCTCTACAAGACCCCAGTCAGGAGTAGTACCCAGAGTATTCACAGAAAGGTAAGCCCCACCAGGAGACTTCCCATGCTTCAGAGCTCCTAGTTTCCTTCTGTCTTGAGTAAGGATGGTTGGAGATCATTCATGGTCTTCATGTGGCTTTTTCCTTGTTGATAGAACAAAGAACTGAGTGATGCTTGGATTAAGGAAAGGAAGGGAAATATCATGGTGAGGTTTTCCACTATGAGTGACTAAAAGACTGAAGGTCAGAGCTGGCAAATAGGAGGACATGAGAGGAAACTGACTGGGGTAACGGTGGGGGAAATGAAGAGTCTGGTAGAGCCAAGGAGGCTATTTAGGTTGGTCAGGACAGATCCTATATTTACAGAATCTCATACCTGTAAGTAAACCTAGAGATAATGCTAAATGCTCCCTTTCATACTACAGAAGAAAAAAGGGATGGATGGATAGATGGGTGGATGGATAGATGGATGGATGGATAAATGGCAAGGGCCTTAGGAAGCATGGATAATGGAAAAAAGGGATGGATGGATGGATGGATGGATGGATGGATGGATGGATGAAAGGATGGATGGATAATGGCAAGGGCCTTGGGAAGCAACAGGGGCTGGCAGGAAAAGAACAAGTTCTCCCATTTAGAACAAATTCTTGCATATATGAACTTTGACAAGTTAAAATTTTCAAGCCTCATCTTTCTCATTTGTAAAATGATTACCTATATTCAAGAATGTTTGCAAAGTTTAAATGTAACATATAGCGTAGTGACATATAATGAAGTATTATGTAAACATTAGCTTTCTGTTTTATTTTTCTTTTCATTACTTCTTTTCTCCCTCCATCCATCCTTCTTTTTTCCTTTCTCCAAGGTCTCAATGCTAGTAGAAACTTGTTTAACACAAATAACATAAGCACCTGGACTCCAACTCCATAACTCTTTCTACTGTGCTGAATTGCCATCCTTGTAAACCAGAAGAATGGGAGAGGGAGGGGGAGAGAGATAATGAGAGAGAGAGAGAAGAAGAAGAAAGAAGAAGAAGAAGGAGGAGGAGGAGGAGGAGGGAAGAGGAGAAGGGGGGAAGGTGAAGAGGAAGAACGGGAGAGAGTGAGAGTGAGAGACTGACTGTGCATGGCTTTGTGGAGAGAAAGAATGACATATGGCAAATTGGAACAGAGAGCCTGAGGGGAACTGACCCTTATATGAATAGGCAGGGTGGGAGATGTTTGGAGAAGTGGGGAATGATTTCCTTGAAGGCAAGAATGCCTTTTCTCCTTACATTGCTGCTTTTACGACACTCTGGCCAGGAAAGCTATATTTGATGGAGAAACCATGATCCTTACCCTACCTCCAGTATTCTGGAGGGCTGTATCCAGGAGATATGTATTTCCTGTTTAGGGCAAGGGAGGCATTGTCATTCTGCTCTTGGTCTGAGTGTAGCCCTTGATAAGGCTAAAGTTTGCCTGAGACTGAAGTTGTGATAGAAAATATAACCCAAATGTACAGTGTCTGAGAGGTTAGTGGCTGACTTCCCACTGTGGGGATCAGTGGTAATCCCACAAGGGAGGTAGTTTCTGGAAAGGAAGGCATAACCTGTAAGAGGCTAGCAGTCTTCTTTCTCCCACTGAGAGTCAGCATTGCCCAACAGAGCTTGAGCCCAACACATTGCAACAGTTTTCATAGGAAAGGACAGAATGGAGGTGCTAAATGGAATGCAGAGTCTCCTGCGGTAGGCTACTAGCATAATCTACATTTTTTGTCTTTTGCTATTGATTTTGAGTGACTTTCAGTGTGACTTTGAGTAAGTTACTCCTCATAATGGTTCAATTCTATATGTAAGTGCTAGAATGATCCAGTTTATTAATTGTCTCATCATAGGAAGGAAAGATCAATTAAAATTTTGGGCATAAGGAGGACTTCCTTGAGATGATGGGACAATGATCCAAGACTGGGCCTTGAAGGATGGAGTTTTGATGTGTGGAAGGGAAGAGTGTTCTATTTAGAGATGAGTACTAGCACAGTTATGAACAAAGGGTGGCCTAGCAGAGCAAGAGTCCAGCAGAAGGGGGCCCCAAAGTTATCTTTCCAATATTGATGCAGTCACACTGAAGAACTTTAGACTTCATGGGTTCATTCCTCAGTTGTCCAGGCACTTGTTGGGTAAATCAAACTGCTACCATGTGTAACTGAGTGGAAACTAGCTAAATGTTCTCTGGGCCTTCAACTCCCCTCTTTTCCCTTGGGAAATCTCCTGATCTCCCACCCCACCCCTACAAAAATCATCAGTCTTCCCCATATCACTTATTAGCAATTCCAGTTCTCAGGCCGGGAATCTTGGAATCATCCCCTACCCTCTCTTTCTCTCACACCTCATGCCCAATCTATTAGTTCCACCATCAAAATACATGCAGAATTTTTCTACATTCAACAAATAGACAATTACCAAATAGAAGAATGGATGGGTGGATGGGATCTTGACTTCTCTGAATAGCTGTAGTGATGCCAAGACCTGGAGGCTTAGGAATATCTTTCTTTGTTACACACAAGATCATTTATAAAGCCTCAGTAACAACATATCCAAGTTCTGTAAGAGATAGTAAAATGTTAAAGTGTGAATCTGGGGACTCAGACAGTCCTGGGCCTGAGATTCAACTTTACAATACTAGGTTACTTATTTAACTTTTTAAAACCTTGGTGCCCTGATCATATAGATATAATAGCAGTTACCCCATAGTGCTCTGTGAAAATTAAATAAAAATCAATATGAAGTTCTTTTTTTTAAATTTTTATTTATTTATGATAGTCACACAGAGAGAGGGCGAGAGAGGCAGAGACACAGGCAGAGGGAGAAGCAGGCTCCATGCACCGGGAGCCCGACGTGGGATTCGATCCCGGGTCTCCAGGATCACGCCCTGGGCCAAAGGCAGGCGCCAAACCGCTGCGCCACCCAGGGATCCCCAATATGAAGTTCTTAGCAAAATATTCATAGTTTACATTTTAAAAATGTTGTCAGTGCTTTCTTAAATCGCCTTCGTGTCTTCCATATTTAGCCTTTGAGTATTTCTGTACTTTGGTCTGCTCCTGGCTCCTCTCTTTGCTCACTCTCTCTTACATCTCTTTTTGATCTCATAAGATCTTGTCCTCCTACCTTTCTTTATGTTGTTACTACTGTCTCATATTGTGATTTTTGAACCTCATACCTTCATGTATTCATTAAGTTGGTCAGAACTGCTATTCAGTCACTATATACACTGATATAATCTTAATAGCTATTAAAATGTTGTTAAATAGCTAGTGTCCTGCACCCTAGAGTAGTTTCTTCTACCCCAGCCCCCTCTCTGGCATCCCCTGGATCTCAGCCCAAAATAGTAATTTAAGGTTCATGTCTGGCATCATGGGGGCCTCCAGGAGACTACTCAAGCTCTAAGCTGGTAGATGATCGCATCACATTCCCCAACATTCAGTAGACTCAGATTAGGTGTCTACTATGTGTCTCTCTTCCCCTTTGGCAGGTTCAGGTCTTCTCCTCCCACTACAGAACTTAGCAGTAGCCTATGGAGCCAAGTGCCTGGGGGAACAGGACAACTGTCACTGAGTTCATCCTTCTTGGCCTGACAGAAAACATAAGACTGCAACCCATCCTTTTTGTTGTCTTCCTTGTTGCCTATTTAATCACTGTTGGAGGCAACCTCAGCATCCTGGCTGCCATCTTTGTGGAGCCCAAACTCCACACACCCATGTACTACTTCCTGGGGAATCTGTCTCTGCTGGACATTGGATGCATCACTGTCACCGTCCCTCCAATGCTAGCATGTCTCCTGGCCCACCAGTGTAGAGTTCCCTATGCTGCCTGCATTTCACAGCTCTTCTTTTTCCACCTCCTGGCTGGTGTTGACTGTCACCTCCTGACAGCCATGGCCTATGACCGCTACCTGGCCATCTGTCAGCCCCTCACCTACAGCACCCGCATGAGCCATGAAGTCCAGGGTGCCTTGGTGGGCATTTGCTGCACCATTTCCTTTATCAATGCTTTGACTCATACAGTGGCTATATCTGTGCTTGACTTCTGTGGCCCTAATGTGATCAACCACTTCTACTGCGACCTCCCACCCCTATTCCAGCTCTCCTGCTCCAGCATCCACCTCAATGGGAAGCTGCTTTTTGTGGGAGCCACTTTCATGGGAGTGTTCCCCATGATCCTCATCTCAGTGTCTTATGCTCACGTTACAGCTGCAGTGCTACGAATCCGCTCAGCAGAGGGGAGGAAGAAGGCCTTCTCTACATGTGGGTCTCACCTCACCGTGGTTTGTATCTTTTATGGAACTGGCTTCTTCAGTTATATGCGTCTGGGCTCAGCGTCAGTTTCAGATAAGGACAAGGGGATTGGGATCCTCAATACTATCCTTAGCCCCATGCTGAATCCAGTCATCTATAGCCTCCGGAACCCTGATGTGCAGGGGGCCCTGAAAAGAGTGCTGATGGGGAAGCGGCCCCCTGAGTGAGAAGGCGGGGCATCAAGATGCCCCTCCCTCCTAGAGCACCCCCTGACTTCCTCATGCTGAAGGTGTGTATGTGGGCAGCAGGTGTCTTTAGGGGTGGGTGGAGGGATGGACTGAGTAGATAATATGGACCAGAGTAGAATATGGTTTACCTTGGACTATGGAGAAAAGCTAAAGCTTGTAGAAGATAGATTAAAGACAAGTGGGAGAAAATGATAATGTGGGTCAGGAAATGGGACACAAATTAAATTTTTTTAAATTTAATGTGTTAAATTGAAATATATTTAAATACTAATAAAAGCAAAATGTTTAAAGTAGAGTATAAAAAAAAATAAAGTAGAGTATATTTGTACTCAAGTATGGTGTGATTTTTAAAAGATTCTTCTTCAGTAAATAAACCCAGGACTGTGAAACTAAATTGGGGTTTGGCATAGCCTAGCAATAGGGTGTCAGAACACTCTTCCAGAATCTTCTTCAAAGCAATATTACCAAATACCTGTTTTTGAAGCCAGTGTCCCCATCCTGAGTAGTCATTCCAGAGAACATCACATTTTCACGTCTACATGTAAGCTGACTCACAACTTCTGCATCAAAAACACGAGGATGGGGGGATCCCTGGGTGGCTCAGTGGTTTAGCCCCTGCCTTTGGCCCAGGGCGCCGTCCTGGAGACCCGGGATCGAGTCCCGCGTCGGGTTCCCGGCATGGAGCCTGCTTCTCCCTCTGCCTGTGTCTCTGCCTCTCTCTCTCTCTCTCTCTCTCTCTCTCTCTCTCCATGTCTATCATGAATAAATAAATTAAATCTTTAAAAAAAAACATGAGGATGGATCATCACATGTTTCAGGAGAAGAAGCACTCTGAATAGCAAGGTGTTTTTTTAATTGGCAAAATACGCTGATATGTAATGGGCATTCTGTTTAATATGTGTGGATACATAGTAAAGGTGAGGAAGGAAAAGAAAATAGAGGGAAATAGTGTTTACAGTTTACCAGTAAATGAGTATTGGAAATCAGGATTTTACCAAAAAAGGCAAAACTAAGGCAATCCAGAAAAGCACAGGGACTAGAATAGTAGCCCATTTCACATGCTGTCATGGCCATTTCTAGAATTTTTTCTTTGAACCATTTCAGACACTTTTTGGCCCAGGAGTTGGAAGTCTGAGAAGAGTGACCTTACCTGGCATGCTTATTAATTGCTTGAGTAGGGCAGCATGGAACCCTGAAGAAGATTTCCCAGTCAAATGGATCTATCTGCCAGGTCCAACCAGGTGGCCAACCACCTGCCAGGTCCTGCTAGACAGTCTCTAATACTCTCTTATACCTACACTCTTGTCGCTCTGCAGACAGTGCTTCCTGATTGAGGCCCATGCTATCCAGTCCCACAAGGGCTCCCACGGTGGCCTCTGCACCTGTGTCCCTCCTCACTCATTGCTCTCCACACTGCCAGGTTAACCCCCGGGAGCAATATCTGTTCCATGTCATTCCATCCTGAAAGGCCACTGATTTCTGTCTGACCACCAGAGCACATCCAGAACTCTTTGGGGTGTGCAGGGCCCTCCGTCAAGCCTCTCCACTCAAGCTTTACCTCTTAGCCATAGCCTCTCATTCTGGAAGGCCACTCCTTGCTGTGGGACTCCTCTGAAACAGTGTGGCCTGCAGAGCAAGACACCATCAGAATCTCTTCTGGATTCCTTGCAGCTTCTCTTGCTTTTCCCAACTAGATTATAAGCTCCTGAAAGACAGGACCCATTTTAAATATTATACTGTGTCCTCCAAACACCCAGCATAGTGCTGAGTGCAGAAAACAATCTTGCAGATCGATCGATTGATTGATAATAGGAAGCATGACATATGAAAAGAAATTTGTTTCCTACATGGGAGGTCAGTGAAACTGCTAGATGTCTTCAAAATGCCAAAGGAGCCTGGCGATCTGCTGGTTTCCCGGTGGCCGAGGCCCAGAGGCCCTCTGTGTCCCACAGCTAATGGGTCACTGCCTGGGAGGATAGCCAGATAGCATTTGGTTAGCGCAAGGCGAGCATAGAGCCAGGGTGTGAAATCTGGTAACACCCAGAAACCATTTAACTTCAGGATCCACTTACTTCAAGCAAGCACGTTACAGAAGAGGGCTAATAATAAATAAATAATCATATTTTATGACAAAGTGTTTTTCTTATATTCACATTTTAAAGTTAGCTTTGTGCAGTGGCAGTATCGTAGCCAATGAGGTTTATCCAAGGCGCGATTATTGCTAATTGAAAACTAAAGTGAATAGTTTGTTTTAGGACTACCTTTAGGTATTGTGACTATTGTTATTTACCCTAAGTCTTATCATGTTTCAGAAAGCTACTTCTTCCCCAGTGAATGCTGAAGTGAATAGCTTTTAACTTTGCTATGTAAATATGGGTACATAGTATATGTAAATATTTTCAATAAAAACAATGGAATATTACTCAGCCATTAGAAACTACAAATACCCACCATTTGCTTCAACTTGGATGGAACTGGAGGGTATTATGTTGAGTGAAATAAGTCAATCAGAGAAGGACAAACATTATATGGTCTCATTCATTTGGGAAATATAAAAAAATAGTGAAAGGGAATAAAGGGGAAAGGAGAAAAAATGAGTGGGAAATATCAGGGAGGGAGACAGAACATGAGAGACTCCTAACTCTGGAAAACGAACTATGAGTGGTGGAAGGGGAAGTGGGCCGGGGGTGTGGGGTGACTGGGTGACGGGCACTGAGGGGGGCACTTTGATGGGATGAGCACTGGGTGTTATTCTATATGTTGGCAAATTGAACACCAATAAAAAATAAATTTATTAAAAAATATAAAAACAAAAAGTATTTTTTGTTTAAAAAGAAGTATGAATGAAAAAAAAAAAGAAGTGTGAATGGGGACGCCTGGGTGGTTCAGTGGTTAAGCATCTGCCTTCGGCTCAGGAAGTGATCCTGGAGTCCCGGGAGCAACCCCACATAGGGCTTCTTTGCAGGGAGCCTGCTTCTCCCTTTGCCTATGTCTCTGCCTGTCTCTATCTGTGTCTCTCATGAATCAATAAATAAAATCTTAATAAAATAAAATAAAATAAAATAAAATAAATAAAAAGAAGTATGAATGTATTGACAGGAAAAGCTGTATACCATCTATTGCTAAATTTCAGAAGTGATGATAATGTGATATGTGTATATGTATGGGGCAAAACAAAAAAATCCCAGATAGCAACACCCAGGCTGTAGATGGTGATTCCCTCCATGTAAGAGGATAGGACTGGAGAGAGCTGTGGAAAGTGAAGAAGCACTTTGCTTTTATTCTATGTGCTTTTATTTGAAGTTTTTCAGTGGGTTCTATAAAAAAAAAAAGGTAAATTTTTAAAAGTGCTAATGGTGACAATGTGGAGTTGGGAGGACCAGGTGAATTAATATGTTCCAGATGTCATCAGTTACTTTGTGAACTTCTGAATATATCCAGGATCCACCTGTCAAGCTCAGAAGATGTCATTTTATGCACATTGGGCATCTACATATGAGTACTTGGAGATGCTTTCATATACATCCCATGATGCCTCCTTCCCCACATCCATCCTACCATCCAGAGGCTTAACCTTTTGTGCAGCACAGATAAAGGTACTGTTAGGATTCAAGAGAATTATAACAGTATGTCATTTTCTTTTATTATTCTATTAGCACATAACAGTATTTATAAAGCGCTTTGAATTTAGTTCTCATCTGAATATTGCAACTACATAGTTGAGTGTTACCTACAACCAAGGCCAGGATTGTAGAGTAAGAAAGCCAGTTTCTATTACCCTCACTTTGCAGATAAAAAAAAGCAAAGGTGCAGACAGGTTAAGTGATTTTCCAGAGACCAGAGACTTAGTAGGTAGGGTAGCCTGCAAGTGCCAGCTCCCGGCCCAGTATCTTTGCCTCCCTCCCCACCTGCTTCTAGTAAATCACCAAAGAATTCAAGACTAAACAGTGATACTAACTCTAGGTGCAGTGAGTCTCCGAAATGGGAAAGGCAGTATGGTTGAGTGAAGAGAGCCTTAGACAGAACATCTAGAGACCTGGGTTCTAACGTAGCCTTTTCTATTTTAGGCTCCATGAACTTTCCAAGCATCAATTCCTTTTATCTGTAAAAGTAGTCCCTTCCAAATATCTTGAGCTTTTTTCACACACGTTCTACGTAATAAATACTCAGACACACATAAGATGCCAAAGGCTGAGGGAAAATAAGGGACTATGGCTAATTACAAGGACAGGAGAGAAGGTTGAGAACAGCTGTGCAAAACCAGGAACAATTAATTCATGCACGGTGGACCTGTGATGGATAAATGTTGGTTCTTGGTATTCAGCAACTGGAGAGATACCCAGATTGAAGGCGGTAGAGACAGGCAGAGACATGAAGGCCTGAGAGCTAACAATAATTGAAACAGGAGGAAAAGAGATTGGGAAGGAGCTTGGGACATCAGACGGCAAATATTTAACCTCGTTTTCTGAGTTTATGTTTGCAGGATCTGGGGAGACAATGAACGATATCAGGGCCTAAAAGACTTCAGACCTTTACCTGGTACTGGTAGCTAGTTGTCCAGGCAAAGGTATGAGGAAGCAAATATGAAGCAAGCATCTTCTACGTGCCAGGCAGCAAGCTGAGAAGCCCATGCTCCTCGTTGAATTGAATCAGCTGTGGTCAAATGGAGACAGCACTGGACAGAGAAGTCGGGAGACCCGGCTTCTGGGCTCATACCAGCTCATACCTGCTAGCTATGTAACACCTGACAGGCCAGTTCCTCTCTCTGGGCCCTAATTTTCTCATCAGTGAAATGGGAATGCACTTCAAATGATTATTCTGAAGATTAAATGAATTGAAATACAGAATTATTGAGTTGGTAAGTGCAGTGTGAAAGTGATGCTAAAATTCCATTGGGTTTCCAGTAGAAGGCATTGCCATATTTCTAGAGTTTGTGTCCTCTCTGACACAAGGACCAGAGCAGATTTCCCCCTAAAATTCCAGATTTCCCAGCCAGTACTATGCCCTTTCTGTTGCACTGGCCTTCGCCTCCCTTGAATGAGTCCCTGATGAAAGACTCAGCCCTGTAGAAACTGCTGCCCTGCACCCCTCCCCCCACACCTTGGGTACTGGGAAGGAGCATGATTACTCTCTTGGGTCTCAAAACACCTCAGTATCTTCCGGCCTATTCAAAGAGGAAACTAACGGTTAAACTCTGCCAACTTCCCCCCATCTCTGCAGGACCTCGGGAGTCCCACCCAGCCAGCAACTGCTCTGCTGAAGGTCCCCACAGAGATAGCCAGGGTCAGGATTGGGAAATGTAGTCCTTCCAAGTTCCACAAACAGAAGCTTCTAATTAGTTCCCAAATGAGAGTTCAGGATAATGCAGCCTAGGGGCTAAGGGAAAGTGCGATTTGCTGACTGTCTCCTGCAACTCTGCTAATAAGGCCAGAGGGAAGGGATGCCCAGAGAAGATTTTCTTTCTTTTTGGTCCTCAAGTCAGAAAGAAACTAGACCTTAGGGAGGTTAGTGGAGGAGGCCAATTAGTGTTGGGTGGTTGCAATAGCATCATTAGCAAGACTCGTTAGCAAAGTTGTGAGTAGAGGCAAGATGTATTCAAACCGGGAATGCCTGGCCAGGAGTCTCAGCCTCCCTGTAAACACTGGCCTCCCATTTCTTCACTGTCTATCTGATTTTCAGCATTTTGTTCTTCCACCTTTTTCACACCCACAACTCTCTTGTTCTCCCTCTCCTTCCATCACAACCTACTCATTTTCAATCTCATGTTAATAAATGCACCTATTTTGTGGTAAGAATGTATCATTTTATAACTGCACCAGGATTTCCTTCATCAAACTCTTGCCTTGACTCTTTAGGTTGTTTCCAGTTTTTCACTCTTGTAAAGACAAGGCTTTGATAAGTTTTTGCACAGCTCTTTTCTTTAATGGACCATATTAATGTATATATTTTCAACATTTTTATGAATATTGACAAATTACCAATAGACAGATTGCACCATTTGACTTTTCTACCAATTCAATGCAACAAGGCTACTTTCCTAGTCCTGACTAGCCCTAGGTATTACCATTCTTAAAAATCTTTACAATGTGGTGGGTGAATCACTATTTCCCATTACGGTCTTAGTTTGCATTTCTTTGTGAGAGACAATGAACTGTCCTTCCTATATTAATGTAGCTATTAACTCTTTTTCATGTATCCTGCAAATGTTTTCCTTTTTCTTATATATTTTTATTGGAGTTTGATTTGCCAACATATAGCATAACACCCAGTGCTCATCCCGTCAAGTGCCCCCCTCAGTGCCCATCACCCAGTCACCCCATCCCCCTACCCCTTCCACTATCCCTTGTTCCTTTCCCAGAGTTAGGAGTCTCTCATGCTCTGTCTCCCTCACTGATATTTCCCACTCATTTTCTCTCCTTTCCCCTTTATTCCTTTTCACTATTTTTTATATTCCCCAAATGAATGATGTTTTCCTTATTTATATTTGTGTCTCAGTGCTACTGATGTTTGTGACATACAGACTTTTAAAATTTTCTATAGCCACTTATATATTTTACTTTATGATTTCTAACTTTGCTGTCACACTTGAGATTATTTTCCCTATCTAAAGTTTATGTAAATATTCATCTATATTTTCTATTTACATTATGATATTATTTTTTATATTTTATGTTTTATATTTTTACATCTCAAATTCATTTTTCATACATGATATGACATAGTGATACAGCTTTATTTTTTAATTCTATAACTTAGGTCCCAAGACTTTTCCCAATAATTTGAAGTACCTCTTTTTGTCAAACATTAACTGTTTTTGTGCACTTGAATCTGCTTCTGGGCTTCCCATTCTGTTCATACCACAATCTTTCAACCACTGTAGCTTTACAGTACAGTCATACACATCTCATTTTAGAAATCACCATATTCAGGTCGCATTCTTGTAGATCTCTTTCTTCCCAAATGGACTTGATTAGTCTCATATGTTTAACTATAGAATCATGTTTCTGATTGGGATATTCTACTTTTGGAATTTTAATTAGAATATGTAAAATTTATAGATGATTTTGGGAGAATTGACAGTTTTCCAATATTATATCTTTCCAGATAGGGACATGGTATCATCTGTTGATTTATTCAAGTATTATTTCTAAAGAAGAGTTTTGAAAGCTTTTAAAAATGAGAATTTCCACCTTTCTATTAAGTTTATTTCTAAATAAATCGTAGTTTTTCTTACTATTATGAAGTAAATATTTTAACATAAAATATGAATATTTTTGGAATTTTAATATATATTGTTAAACTACCAACAGGAAAGTGACAGTCTCAATTTAGAAATAATCCATGTCCATATCATCATACCATCACAAATACTGATTTTTTTATCATTTCTAATTTGAGAGGCAAAAATATGTAATGATTTTACTTTGCTTTTTCTGCTTACTAGTAAAGCAGAGTATTTTCTTCTGTCTGTTAACCATGTTTGCATTTTTCTCTTTTGTAAATTACCTTTTATGTTCTTGGCCTATTTATCTAAGGAGATCTCAGTGTTTTCACTTCATTTTTTAATTTTTTGATTTTGTTTTGTATGCATTTCTAATAGATCTTTACAGGGTAAGTATATTAACCTTTTCATATTTTCTGCAAATATTTCTCAAAGTTTGTTGTTGTCTTTTAATTTGAGTAACTTTTTACATAAGTTTTTTAAAACGTTCATGTAATCAAATCTTTTGATCTTTTCCTTTGAGTCTTCTTCCATTCTATGTGTTCCTAGGATATCTGCCATCATTGATGGTTGATAAATTCTTCTATGTTCCTGTGTACATTTTCAATTTTGAATTTTGTGTTTAACTCTTAAACTCATCCTGCATTTGTTTCGCCACATTGTATATGTGTATATACACATATACATAGTATATACATAGTATATACATCTGAATGTCTTTTTTTCAAATGAACTATCAATTGATTCAACATTATTTATTGAATATTCTACTCCCTGTCCCACCTATTTGTAATGCTTAATTTATGTACATATTAAATTATTAAATTATGAAATTATTATTATAAAATTATTATATTATTATAAATTATTATAAAACCCAAAATGTGTTCATGGTCTGTGTCTTCCATTCTACAATCATCTATTTCTGAATAAATATCAGTGTTTTTTTCATCCTTAAGACAATTTTTTTAAAGATTGATTGATTTAGAGAGTGTGCATGAGCAGTAGAGAGAAGCAAAGGGAGAGAGAAAGGGAGAGGAATCCCAAGCAGACTCCCCAAGTGGGCACAGAGCCCGACATGAGGCTCACTCTCAGGACCCTGAGATCATGACCTGAGCCAAAACCAAGAATCAGACACTCAACCAACTGAGCCACCCAGGCTCCCCTCATCTTCAAGACAATTTTTATGACTAACTCACCAGATCCTAAAAAGAATTTTTTATAGTAGAAATATCACTTCTTTAATGTATACACATTTCAAGGGTTTTCCCACATTAATTGTTTTTGTTAATAATTTGGAGGCTTAAAAATTATTCTTGATTTTAATGTCATGATTATCTATTAAAATGTTCTTTTATATCTTCTTTCAGTATGTTTTTATTATTGTTAGTAACAACCCCTATTTATTTCCATTTATTTAGCAACTAGCCAGAGACTAGGCTTTACATACATCATCTTGTTTAATCCTTACCATAAAAGTCCCATGAAATAAATGTCAGAATTTTCATTTTACAGAATTTTTATTTCACAGACCCAGCAGGAAAACTCTGACAGAAAATACCCTGTAACATTTTCCTTTTTTAAAGATTTTATTTATTTATGAGAGAGAGAGAGAGAGAGAGAGAATGAGAGAGAGAGAGAACAAGCAGGGGAGGGGCAGCGGGAGAAGCAGACTCCTGGCCAAACAGGAAGCCTGACATGGGGCTCGATCCCAGGACCCTGGGATCATGACTTGAGCCAAAGGCAGATGCTTAACTGACTGAGCTACCCAGGTGTCCCTTTTTCAGTTTGTTTAAGGGTATATCACCTGTTTTCTCTCAATCTCTGGCTGATCTTACTTAGTGCCCTCAAGACTATGCACACTGCCTATCCTGCCACACCTCCTAAATTGGATCAGTCACCACATAAGCTGAAGAACTGCCAGTGGTGCCAATGCATAACAAATGCTAAGACATTGCTGCAACATTTCCACTCAGAGTTTCTTATGATACTTCTTTCACAACTGGCAAGAAGCAAACTCACTGACTTCCTGCTGAAATATGCAAAGTCTTTCAGTGTATTTCCAATGGAAGATTTTAAAACTCTCCTTGCCATCGACCTATGTTTGATCAATATTTTGTGACATGCATGTGGAAATAAAGACATGTAACCAGCCTTGACATCAGTCAGGTTTTGGTCATCTGGATGTATAGGTGAAGTGGGCTAAAATTCTAAAACTGAAAAATTCACAGCATAGCATTTTTTAGTGAGAATAAATGAGGTTTTTTCTTTTTTTAATTATCTAAATTTTAAGCACTTCAGAAGGGATGTGCAAGCCAGGAAAAGAATAATTTTTAAAGCAGGTTAGAGTAAGTGGTTTTATTTCATACTGCTTCAGAGGTTCAGGTATCTGGGGGTAAATTGGGTGGTTCTTGTTCAGGGTCTTGAGATTGTAGTCAAACACTGTTGGCAGGGCTACAGCCTCTGTAGACTTGACTGGAACTGGAAACTTCCATTCATCACTGTGTAGTCCTCTCCATAGGGATGCTCTTGCCATGGCTTCTGCCAGAGTGAGTGATGAGAGAAGGAGAGTAAGAGAGACAGAGAGAGAACACTGAAGATGGAAACCACAGAACTGAATCTTGGGAGGGACATCCCAGCACTTCTGTGATATAGTGTTTGTTAGAAGTGAGTCATCAAGTCGAGCCCACTCTCACAGGAACAGAAATTCCTTCTGGAGGAAGGGGAGGTGCATCAAAGAATTTGCAGACATATCAGAAAAGACTAATTTCCAAACATTTTAACAAAACTTTAAAATCATATTCATATAAACTTCCTCTGTGTTTTAAGAATGTAACTAGTGGTGTTCAGCTATAAATAGTGGAAGAAGCATGAAATAAAAGAGAATTTTATTATCTGACTGGTAGCATCTTGAATGACCTTTATTTTTTCTTTATTCATTTCTATATTTTCTAATAATCTTATGATAAATGTTGGTCAGCATAATAAAAAATAAGCTAAAAAAAGAATTTTATTTTATTGAATCAAGGTATGTTCAAGCAAGTATTAAGTTCTTTAATGGTACCCTAGGGAGAGAGATATGCAACTTTTATTAATTAAAAATCCATTCTATACTCCACAATAAATTAAATTTGAGGAAATGCATACAAATATCAATTTGAAAATGTATCTAAGTATTACACTGTCTGGGAACCCAGACACCTCCGTTTAGCTGTGCTCACTCTGGGGATGTCTGTTTAACTCTTACGCCTCCTAGACTGGACAGAGTTCTCCACAAGATCAAGAATTTGTGTATTATTTCTCGAAATTTCCCCAGAACCAGGCACACATGGTAGCCATCAGTAAATATTGTCTGAATGAACAAATGTTGCATCTCTCCTCATTCCTACCCTAACCCCTAACTCACCTTCTCAGGAAGAGTGATTACTTCTCCCCCTTGAGTGTGTAGTATATACATCTAAATGTGTTCTGTATCTTGTGAAGATAGTTATGCAAACAGCTAGATTCTGGATTAAATTGCAAATGTGGGTTCTAATATCTGTGTCTAATTTCATTCCTCTTTCTATCTCCAAATCCCAATCAGACAGTTAGTTTCCAGAAAGCATAGCACACATTTCCTCATATGAAAATCTAATGTAAAGACAGTAAGAATTTGACTTTCTGACCAAAACAGGCTCAGTATACCCTACCCAATGATTCACTTTGGAGACTGCTAAGGTTTTAGTATGCTTCTTCTTACTTTCATTTACTTGTGGCCATGGATGACAGTGGATGGTGACAAGAGCTGCTTAGTCAAGGACCAGTTCTCAGTTACACACCAGGGTGTTTCAGAGCTACCTGGCCAACTTGAAGGTGGAGCTGGCTCTGTGGGACACAGCTGGCAGGATGACTATGGCCTCTTGAAGCCTCTCTCCTACCCAAATGTCAACATGATATTTACCTGCTTTTCTATGGTTTCCCCTAATAATTTCCAAAATAACCCAGTAAAATGGACCCCAGAGATCAATCATTTCTATGCTGATGTGCCCATCATCCTGGCTGGGAATAAGAAGGACCTTACTTATTAAGAATGCAAGAAGTAGGAGCAGTAAAACCAGATATTTTAAAAGAGGACTTTAATACCTGAATAATAAAAGTTGCCTGGAGAGAGAGTAAAGAAAATGTGATGGGGGAAGGGGAAGTAATAGTTTTTTAAAATTTCCATATCTCAAGAAAATGCCCATATTCAAAGCATAATGGATGAAGATAGATCTACCACAAGGCAATCATTGTGAAATTTCAAGTCACTGGGATTTAAGAGAATGTCCACAAGCTTTCAAAGTGAGGATGGGAGAGAAAGGAATTGTCAGTTCATATATGAAGGATAAAGATTCGGATGCACTTGCACTTCTTACAATGGCAGGTGAGGTAACTTGGACTAAGCCTCCCTATCCAGACAACTATAAAAACTGGGCAACATATTTTTATTTTTTTTAAAAGATGTTATTTATTTATTCATGAGAGACACACACAGAGAGAGGCAGAGACCTAGGCAGAGGGAGAAGCAGGCTCCATGCAGGGAGCATGACACGGGACTTGATCTCCTGTCTCCAGGATCACGCCCTGGGCTGAAGGCAGGCGCTAAACTGCTGAGCCACCCAGAGATCCCCTGGACAAAATATTTTTAAATATATTATTGAAGGTATCAGAGAGCTAATTTAAAAAAGTGCATAACTGCTAGGACAGAACCCAGAGGGAGATCCAGTCCCACAGAAATGAGCCCATCCAGGCTTTTTTCCCTGGAGCCCCTCACTGATTTCAGAGGGGGCAGATCAGAAGCTCAAGATCACCCAACCAGACCTTGGGGCCAGAGATAATGTGGACCTGTGCTATAGTCTCTGCCATGGCCTGTGTATTTTCAGTTTACACTTTGCTATCAAAATGTAGCCTTTCTGCATCCCAACCCAAATAAAGGGGTTTTATTACTTTCTGAACGCTAATCCTTTTTCTCTAGGACCTTGAAGACTGAAAACTGTCAAAAGCACTTAAAGGCATATTAGGAAAGAAAAACTTTCAATATCAATACACTAAACACCCACCTTAAGAAGTTTAACATAAAAAAGAACAAGTTAAACTCAAAGAAGGAGTAAAGGAAATAATAAAGATGTGAGTTAAAATCAATAAAACGAAAGAATATTATCACAGAGATCAAGAAAGCCACCAGTTGTTCTTTGAAAAAATTGACTAATAAAATTGATATACTCTGGCAAGGCTTATCAAGAAAAAAGAGAAGGAATCAATATCATCACAGATACTCCGACATTAAAAAGGTTATTTAATAAAAACATTAAGAAGATTATTTAATAAAAACATTAAAAAGTTTTTGGGAAAAAAACATTTTTGGAAAGCTTTATTCTAAAAAAGTTAAAATTTTTGAAAGAAGAAATACGAAATCTGAACAGTGCTGTAATTATTAAAGAAATTAGATCTTTAATGAAAAACCTTTAACACAAAAAAAAGCACCAGGTGAATTTCTACCAGATAGTTAAGGCATAAATAATGCCAGTTTTACACAATCTTCTCTACAGAATAGAAAAACAATTCATTTCCCAATTGTTTTATAAAACTTGAATAGTTTTGATAACAAAACCTGTCAAGGATATGAAAAGAAAGAAAAATTCAGGCAAATGTCATCATAAACATTATGGAAAAATCTTAAATAAAATAACGTAAAATAAGTCATTCATTTATAACATAGAGGCTTCAATACAATAGGGTGGATTTATTCCAGGGATGCCTAAGTGGCTCAGTTGGTTAAGCATCTGTCTTCGCCTCAGGTCATGATCCCAGGGTCCTGCGATTGAGCCCTGCATCGGGCTCCCTGCTCAGCTTGATTCTGCTTCTCCGTCTCTTTCTGCCTCCTCTCTCTCTCTCTCTCCCTCTCTCTCTCTCTCTCTCTCTCTCTCCAATTAATAAAACCTTTAAAAAGTAGGTTTATTCCAGATATGCAGAGTTGATGTGCCATTCAAAGATCAGGGTAATTCACCAAATTAACAGAGTAAAGGGGGGGTGGGAATCAATTGATCTTGTCATTAAATACAGAAAAAACATTTGGTAATATTAAATATCCATTCATGATAATAACATGGATAAAAGCATAAAAAGAAGGAAATTTCTTTAATCTAATGAGCAGTATCTACCAAAATGTACAGCAAATATCAAGCTTGCTGTGGACTGAATGTTTGTGTCACTTCAAAATTCATACCTTGAAATCTAATTCCTAACATGATGGTATTTGGAAGTGGGGCCTTTGGGAGATGATTAAGTCATAAGGATGGAGACCTCATGAATAGGATCGGTGCTCTCGTAAGAGACCCCAGGGAACTCTCCCACACCTTCTGCCATGGAAGGACACAGTGAGAAGATGGGAGCTAGGAGGCAGGTTCCCACCAGACATCAATTTGGCCAGTGCTTTATTCTCATACTTCCCAGACTCCAGAACTGTGAGAAATAAATTTCTCAGTTATTCATAAATCACCCAATCTATGATATTTTGTTACAGCAGCCCAAACCAAGAACGTTGCAAGTTTTCCTTCTAAGTACAAAATCAACTGCTATATCCACTTCTAATCAACATTGTCCTAGAGGTTCTTGCCAGTTTGATAAGGCAAGATAGTAATAATGATTATAATAATGAGAATAAAAGGAAGAACTACAATGATCACTTTTCATAAATTATATATTTGTATGTTTAGAAAATCTAAAAATTATATGCTAAGCCATTAAGATTAATAATTGAGAGTAGTAGGATTGCTGAGTGCCAACTCAGTTGCACTTCTATACACCAGCAACTTACACAAAGCTAAAAAGATAGCACTTAACAATAGCATCAAAAATATCAAATGCCCCAAAATATAGTTGATAAAAGATGTGTGAAACCTGAGTAGGAAATCATACAACAAAATGAAGAGAAAATTTAAACGACCAAAATAATTGAAGGGCTATTCATTTTCATGAACTGAAAAATATAATACATGAATAAATAAATTCTCTCCAGATTGATCTATATGTTTAATTCAATCCCAGTCAAAATCTCAACAGGTATGTGTTGTGGGGAGGAGGGAAGCAGGGATACTGGAGAAGCTGATTCTATAATTTTTCTGGAAAATGCAAAGGCCCAAAAATTGCTTGAGGAACAAGCCAGGATGACTTTCTCTACTGGATATTGAAATTTATTTGTAATAGCAACTAAGACACATGGTGTGGATACAAAGATAAGCAAATAAAATAATAAAACAGAATCCAGAGATCCCTGGGTGGCTCAGCGGTTGAGCATCTGCCTTCAGCCCAGGGTGTGATCCTGGAGTCCTGGGGTCTAGTCCCACACATCGGGCTCCCTGTATGGAGCCTGCCTATGTCTCTGCCTCTCTCTCTGTCTCTCATGAATAAATAAAATCTTAAAAAAAAAAAACCAGAATCCAGAAGTTACTTCAGTCAGATAGACTTAGGTTTACAATAAAAGGTGGCATTTCAAAGCATTGGGGAAAGGATGGTCTTGTCAATGAATTGTATGGCACAATTGAATATCTAAACAGAAAACTGAGAAAGTTAACCCATATCTCACACTACACACAAATGTGGGTTCCAGGTAGACTGTAGATCTAGTTA
Organism: Canis lupus familiaris; assembly: GCF_011100685.1. NCBI lineage: Eukaryota > Metazoa > Chordata > Mammalia > Carnivora > Canidae > Canis > Canis lupus. Next base: position 47,224,552 of record NC_049230.1, read on the forward strand.
TAGAGGCACAAACAACAAAGCTTCAAGGGGAAAATAAGGCAAAATATCTTTAGGACTCAGGATGGAGACAATTTTTTTAAGACAAAAACAACCATCATAAAGGGAAAAACTGAACAAACTGACTACATTAAAATAAAGAACTTCTGTTTGTCAGAAGATACCAATGAGAGAATGAAAAGGAAAGCCACAACCTGAGAGGAGAGCGCTGACACACACACACACACACACACACACACACACACACACACACACAACTAACAACTCACTTCTCACTCATTAAGAAACATGTACAAATTAACCCAGCACAAAAGTGGGCTTGGATACCACACAAGAAGACATCCTCATGGTCAATCAACTTATGAAAGCGCAGCTTCAGTAATCAGGGAAGTGCACACTCAGGTGGGCATTCTTCAAGACCTCACGGGCAGGCAGAGCTACTCCAGGAAGGAGAGGGAGGGATGCCAGGGCCAGGTCACTGGCCATCACCTGGGGCCAGATCCCCTGCCGCCAGGTGGCAGCCTCAGCACAAGGAAGCTGGGAGACTGCTCCTGGGAGTTTAAGGAGGCCTCTGGGACCTGGTCAACAGGTCAGGTATCCCTATGTGTGAGTGGGCGCTGGCCACCGGCCACAGGAAGCTCATGCCCATGGGTTGGTGACTGTGGATGTGGCAAGAGCTGCTTAGCCAAGGACCAGTTCTCAGTCACATGCCAGGGTGCCTGAGCGCTACCTGGACGACTTGGAGGAGGAGCTGACTCTGCCAGACCCAGCTGGGCAGGAAGACGAGCCTCCTGAGACGTCTCCTACCTCAATGTCGACGTTATACTGATCTGCTTCTCCATGGTTGCCTTTATAGTTTTCAAAATATTCCAGCAAAATGGACCCCAGAGATCAATCATTTCCACCCTGCTGTGCTCATTACCCTGGTTGGGAACAAGAAGGACCTTACTTATGATGAACGCAGGAGCCAGTGAAACTGGAAGACATCCCAAAATGGTCTGTAAGATGGGAACACCTTACTACCTGGGGTGCTTAGCAAGACCAAAATTGGGATGAGGGAGATTTTTGAGCTGGCTACACAAGTGGCTTTGTAAACCAGAAATAAGAAATGTGCCCTCAGTTGCCTGGGTAGCTCAGTCAGTCAAGTACCTGCCTTATGCTGAGGTCATGATTCCAGGGCCCTGGGATCCAGCCTGGAATGGAGTGAGTTCCCTGCTCAGCAGGGAGGCTGCTTCTCCCCCACCCCCTAACCCCCCTGGCTTATTCTCTCTTATTCTCTCTCTCTCTCTCTGTCTCGTTTGTGGATAAAAGTCTTAAAAAAATAAGTGCTTTGTCTTATAAAACCTCACTCTCCCACATGATGAAGCCCTCATATGGTTATTTTTACTTATTACTGACCTTAATTTATCTATCATCTATTGACCTAATATTATAAATCACAAGTCTTCTTGCCATCAGTATGTAACAGCCAACAGTGGTTATTAATGACTATCTGTGTCCCGCAGGCCCCTGTGACAAGCCTCCTCTAGACTCCTGCTCAGCACATCTGGTGCTAGGACTTTCATCTGGTGCTAGGACTCTCTCTTAATTTCTTGATTCTCTCTAGAAAAAGAGAAAGCTCCTGAATCCAGTAAATTAAACTGTAGCTATGTTATACATGCCATTATGGTCAATTTTAAGTATCAACTTGACTGGACACAGTGTGCTCAGATTAAATATTATTGTAGGGATGCCTGGGTGGCTCAGTGGTTGAATGTCTGCCTTTGGCCCAGGGGGTGATCCTGGAGTCCTGGGATCGAGTCCCGCATCGGGCTCTCTTCATGGAGCCTGCTTGTCTCTCTGCCTGTGTCTCTGCCTCTCTCTGTGTCTCTCATGAATACATAAATAAAAATTTTAAAAATTTATTATTGTAGGTGAGTCTGGGGGAGTGTTTCTGGATGAGACTGGCATTTGAATCAATTGACTGAGTAAAGCAGATGGCCCTGTCCTATGTGTGTGGGCCTGAATAGAGCAAAGAGCAGAGGAAGGAAGAATTTGCTCCTTTTTCTGCTTCACATTGAGCTGGGACATCTCATCTCTTCTGCTTTGGGGCTGGGATTTATACCACTGGGTCCCTTGGTTCTTAGCCCTTTGGAATCAGACTGAACTGTATACCATTGGCTTTCCTAGGTGTCCAGATTGCAGATAGAAGATTATGGGATTTCTCAGCCTCCATAACCTTTTATAATATACAATATTTTATGTATATATATATATATACACATATATGTATGTGTATATCTATGTATATGTATACATGTTTCTCCAGAGGAACTGAAGCTGGAGCCATAAGAGATACATACATAGTTACATGCATAGGTACAGAGATATACAGAGATACGTAGATGGTAGGTGGAGAGACATGGTTCTACATCTCTGCAGAACCCTGGCTATTATACATGCCTGCTTATATTTCAGCTGCAAAGCACTCCATCGAAGGGCCGAAAAACAGATTTCACTGACATAGCTCCATAGTTGTGATTGTTTTGAAAATGCACTCTGCCCAAAAAGGCCTGAGTTCATGTGGCACAGTTTCTTCTCTTTTCTTTTCTTTTCTTTTCTTTTCTTTTCTTTTCTTTTCTTTTCTTTTCTTTTCTTTTCTTTTTTTTTTTTTAAGATTTTATTTATTTACTCATGACAGGGAGAAACACTGAGAGAGAGACAGAGAGAGGCAGAGGCAGAAGCAGGCTCCGTGCAGGGAGCCCAACATGGTACTTGACCCCGGGTCTCCAGGATCACACCCTGGGCTGAAGGCGGCGTTAAACCGCTGGGCCACTGGGGCTGCCCCACAGTTTCTGTTCTGTAATTTCTTTTTGTTGTTATTGTTTCAAGTTTTTATTTAAATTCCAGTTAGTTGCCGTATAGTATAATACTAGTTTCAGGAATAGAATTTAGGGATTCACACTTACATATAACATCCAGTGCTCATCACAAATGCCCTCCTTAATACCCATAATCCATTTAACCCATCCTCACACCCACTTTCCCTGCAGCAACCCTCAGTTTGTTTTCTATAGTTAAGAGTCTTTTTACGGTTTGCCTCTCTACACCTCCCCATGTTTATCTGTTTTGTTTCTTAAATTCCAAATATGCATAAACCCATATGGTATTTGTCTTTCTCTGACTTGTTTCACTTAACATAATACACTCGAGCTCCATCCATGTTGTTGCAAATGGCAAGATTTCATTCTTTCTGATGGCTGAGTAATATTCAAATTTCAATTCAGTAGTCAATATATACATATTGCAAATATCTTCTCCCATTCTGAAGATTGCCTTTTTAAAAAAGATTTTATTTATTTATTCATGAGAGGCACAGAGAGAAAGAGAGAGAGATAGAGAGGAAGAGACACAGGCAGAGGGAGAAGCAGGCTCCATGCAGGGAGTCCGACGCAGGACTCGATCTGGGTCTCCAGGATCACCCCCTGGGCTGAAGGGGGCACTAAACCCCTGAGCCACAGGGACTGCCCAATTGCCTTTTAGTTTTGTTGATTGTTTCTTCACTGTGCACTATTGGATGAAATCCCTAGTTCATTTTTTTGCTCTTGTTATCCATTTAATTTCAAGTTATTACCCTGTGATTAGTGCTTCTGAAAATGTTACCCAAATCAGCATATTAACCCCGGCTTAGAGTATTTTTGTATAGATTTTCTAATAACCAATATTTTGTCTGTACTAAAAGAGTCTTTTAAGAAAAAGAGGGGAAAAGTACTTGAAAAGAAAGTAAGATGGAAAATTTATTTTTAAAGTTCTTTTTCTCTTAGTTTCCCTCAGAGAGACAAGCCATACAGTTGTCACCCCTAAACCCTGTCACTGGAAAGATGGCTAAACCTGCCTCCCTATAATGAGAGGTGTCCTAGACCAGGCCGTTGTTACTTTGATGTGCATGCAAAGAGGTTGGGGTTCTTATTAAAAAGCAGATTCTGAGCCAGCAGGTCTCAGGTGGGGCCTGAGAGTCTGCATTTCTAAGAAGCTCCAGATGAGGCCAGTACTCCTGATGGATGGACCACACTTCGTTTAGCACATCTAAACAATATTGTTCTTTTCTGTCACTGTAACATGGCATTTCTCTACCATGGGAACCTTTCAGTTCTGCATTATGTGAAAGCTTGTTCAGAATCACAGGCCCTCCCAGATGTACTAAATCAAAATCATTTATGTAAGATTTTCACATAACTGTGTGCGTGGTAAAGTTGGAGAAGTTCTAGAAGTTGGTTCTGGAGTCTTACCTGATTTTCTACAGTAATAACCCTATTTTTTTTTTATTTTAAAAACTGATGAAGGGGTTTCCCAAAGTACTCTTTCCTGTTGAACCCCTTTCTTTGCAAACCCCTCTCAATTTAACAAGACAGTATCTTTTAGGATCTCAATGAGAACATGCCTTAGAACTTGCAGGCACTCTCCTGCATCCTTCACAAAATCTGTTCCAGTGAGAATGATCTACTCAGATTATTCAGCTTGGCTTTCCCTCCTAGCTGTCTACTAACTTTCCTTCATTCATTAATCTTTGTCTGTGTGAGTTGAAACTTACAGCATTATGAGCAAGTATGAGTTCCTTGAGCTTCTGGGTAGGTCCAGCATTAGGGGTCTCGGTTGGGGTGAAGTGATGGTAAGATATAAAGTCTGGAAACACCTCTGATGAACAACATAGGGAAAGGCCTCTGTGTGCTCAAGATTAGCCTCAGTTGAAAATCTCAACTCCAGGCTATTGGAGTTCCTTCCTATGACTCAAAGGAGGGGAATGTGGTCCCAGGGAGGTCTGAGGATGAAAGCACCTGTTCTGGTTGCCTGGGTGGCTCAGTGGTTAAGTGTCTGCCTTCTGGCCCAAGGCGTGATCCTGGAGTCCTGGAATCGAGTCCCACATCAGGCTCCTTGCATGGAGCCTGCTTCTCCCTCTGCCTGTGTCTCTGCCTCTCTCTTTCTCTGTGTCTCTCATGAATAAATAAATAAAATCTTAAAAAAAAAAGAAAGCATCGGTTCTGTGTTACTTTCTTTATTTGACAGTTTATATGCATTTATACCTCCTTTACATCTTTTTTTTTTAAGATTTTTTTATTCAGGTTGTTTCCTGGAATTCAATATCTCTTATGGTTTGCCTCCCTACCCTGAGTTTTAAATCTTTGGCCTTGAGTGCTTCTGAGACATCTGAAAAGCATGAATTCCTGGGCCTAGTACAAGGTTCCTGTGGGCAAGTGGTAAGTCCATTCCAGATGTGTAACATTGAGCCCTCCCAGCCAGGTTTAAATTTTCCTTATGGAATTTTTCAAGCTATATGTAAATCTTTTATTGGCTACACCAGTATTAATCATCTAATAAGAACATACCAACATAAGATATTGTTCCAAAGCTTCTGTTCATGTCTTATTAAACATCAGATTATTTTAATAAGGGTTATTTTCTAATAATTTAGGTAAAGACCATTGTGGGAAATAAGGGCTATTATTTTTAAAATACAAAGAAAAATATCTATGATTCTCCTATATTCTCCTATTCTCCTATAAATATATTCTCCTATTTGGTATACTACATTCTTTTTTTTTTTCAGTTTTATTGCGATTTGGCTGACATACACATTACATATATACGTATGTACACACATATATAATGACTTTTTTAATAGTTGGTTCATTGAGATGTCAGCTGGGAGATCCTAATAAAATTGCCTACATCTTTCAAAGAATACAGCCAAGGCAAGTTGTAAGTACTCCATAAGACTTCTGAGGCTTCCTGAGAGACTTTTCAAAATGCTCACTTCCCCTGGGGCCCTACTTACAGATATGCAGCCTTTATGCTGCATTCCATCACCTCAGACCTGACCCTGGATGCCTCTTGATTTCCACATTCTCAACTCAGTATCTGAAAAAGTATCTGTTAAACTCTCCAAATTCAGATGTTTTATCATTCCTGTCATTGAAGGGCAATTTCATCTTCTTCTTCTCATACTTTCCCCTATTTTTCTATTCATTCCACTCTCTTTTCTCAAGTCTGAGGATGGTCTTATTCCAAAAATATGCAGTGGTACAAAGTCTAAGACCCTCTGGAGATAATTGGAATGGGGTGTGTGTGGTCATGGGCAGTGGGGTGAACAAGGAAAGCAAAAAGAAATCTTGTAATATTGGGATCAGGCATTCCATTATAAAATTAATCTCTCAGATCTCAAAATAAATAAAACCTACATTGTTAACACTTTATATACTTTTAATCTTTGAAGTTTAAAAGTTCTGCATTAATTTTTCGCTGGTAGGTTCTCATTAAGTACTACCAAAACTTATGGGCCATGATTTCAACCATAACCTTGACTAAGTCTGAATCAAAGAAGATGGGGCTCAAAATCATTTTTGCAATGTCAGGATGAAAATCAATCCATACTTAATTATGTTCTCTTCTCTCCCTGCTACAGCAGCTCAAGAGGGTGCCTGCTAAAGCAGACAAAGCATATTTGTAGCCTTACATACAGCAGGGGTTCCCAAACTTGGCTGCATATTCCACCTGACTGCATAGGTAGTACTGATATGACCAGTCCATGAACTAGCAATTGGGAACCACTGGGCTACATTATACCCACAGTGTAGACTGAAAACACTTACTTGGGATGAAGTGAGAGCTGATTTCTCAAAGTCTCCAGTGTCTTCTCAAGGGGTGTTTCACCTGGCCCAATTACCTAATCCTTGGCATGAGGACCAAGGGCCTCCAGTTTCTTGTAATTCAGACCAACCCCCTCAATGAAGACAACTAAAAAAGCCAGATGAAATGTTAAAAATGTCTTTTTTAAAAATTTTATTTTATTTTATTTTATTTTATTTTATTTTATTTTATTGGAGTTCAACTTGCCAACATATAGCATAACACCCAGTGCTAATCCCATCAAGGGCTCCCCTCAGTGCCCATCACCAGTCACCCCCACCCCGCACCCACCTTCCTTTCCACCAGTCCTTGTTTGTTTCCCAGAGTCAGGAGTCTCTCATGTTCTGTCTCCCTTTCTGATATTTCCCACTCATTTTCTCTCCTTTCCCCTTTATTCCCTTTCACTATTTTTTATATTCCCCAAATGAATGAGACCATATAATGTTTGTCCTTCTCTGATAGACTTACTTCACTCAGCATGATACCCTCCAGTTCCATCCACGTCGAAGCACATGGTGGGTATTTGTCGTTTCTAATGGCTGAGGAATATTCCATTCATCCATTTTGAGTTTATCCTTGTATATGGTATAAGAGAATGGTCTAGTTTCATTCTTCTGCACGTGGATGTCCAATTTTCCCAGCACCACTTATTGAAGAGACTGTCTTTTTTCCATTGGATAGTCTTTCCTGCTTTGTCGAATATTAGTTGACCATAAAGCTGAGGGTCCACTTCTGGATTCTCTATTCTGTTCCATTGATCTATGTGTCTGTTTTTGTGCCAGTACCACACTGTCTTGATGACCACAGCTTTGTAGTACAACCTGAAATCTGGCATTGTGATGCCCCCAGATATGGTTTTCTTTTTTAAAATTCCCCTGGCTATTCGGGGTCTTTTCTGATTCCACACAAATCTTAAGATGATTTGTTCCAACTCTGAAGAAAGTCCATGGTATTTTGATAGGGATTGCATTAAACGTGTAAATTGCCCTGGGTAACATTGACATTTTCACAATATTAATTCTTCCAATCCATGAGCATGGAATATTTTTCCATCTCTTTGTGTCTTCCTCAAATTCTTTCAGAAGTGTTCTGTAGTTTTTAGGGTATAGATCCTTTACCTCTTTGGTGAGGTTTATTCCTAGGTATCTTATGCTTTCGGGTACAATTGTAAATGGGATTGACTCCTTAATTTCTCTTTCTTCAGTCTCATTGTTAGTGTATAGAAATGCCACTGACTTCTGGGCATTGATTTTGTTTCCTGCCACGCTGCCGAATTGCTGTATGAGTTCTAGCAGTTTTGGGGTGGAGTCTTTTGGGTTTTCTATGTACAGTATCATGTCATCGGCAAAGAGGGAGAGTTTGACTTCTTCTTTGCGAATTTGGCTGCCTTTTATTTCTTTTTGTTGCCTGACTCCTGAGGCTAGGACTTCTAGTACTATGTTGGATACATATACTATGTTGAATAGCAGTGGTGAGAGTGGACATCCCTTGTTCCTGATCTTAGGGGAAAGGCTCCCAGTGTTTCCCCATTGAGAATGATATTTGCTGCGGGCTTTTCGTAGATGGCTTTTAAGATGTTGAGGAATGTTCCCTCTATCCCTATACTCTGAAGAGTTTTGATCAGGAATAGATGCTGTATTTTGTCAAATGCTTTCTCTGCATCTAGTGAGAGGATCATATCTTAAAAGCATCAAAGAATAAGTCATACAGAGAAGGGTAAATACTGTATGTTTCCACTTATATGAGATTCCTAGAATAGTCAGATACATAGAGATGGAAAACAGAACAATAGTTACCAGGAGCTGGGAAGGAAATGGGGAGTTATTTTTTACTGGGGATAGAATTTAAGTCTGGGAAGATGAAAAAAGTTCTGGAGGTGGATGGTCATAATGGCTGCACAACACAATGAGGGTATCTAATGCCACTGAACTGTAAACTTAAAAATGGTAAAAACTGGGGCATCTGGGTGGCTCAGTCAGTTAAGTGTCTGTCTTCGGCTCAGGTCATGATCCCAGGATCCTGGGATTGAGTCCCAAGTCTGCTTCTCCCTCTTCCCTTCCCCCCACTCATTCTCTTTTGTGTGCTCTCTCTCTCAAATAAATAAATAAAATCTTTTAAGAAATGGTAAAATTTATGTTATGCATATTTTACCAAAATCTTAAAAAGAATAAAAGACATCAAACAGGCTGTCGGGGTTTTCCTAGTAGACACCAGGAGTGGACCAAGCCCAGAGAAGTCACTTAGCAGTGGGAGCCTACACACCTGGAATTGCTTTTTTTCCTCCCTAGAGGCATTTGCTGATCCAAGGAGGCCTCTGAGAAGGCTGTTTGACCTGGGAGGACAACAGTGAAACATTTTCACTCTGAGCTGTGTTATAATCCTATAACCACTAAAATATTAAATCAATGATTAAAAATCGTCTCTCTCTCTCTCTCTCTCTGTCTCATGAAAAAATAAATAAAATAAAAAAAATAGTTAAAAATCTTCTCACAAACTCTAGACCCAGGTGGTTTCAATGATGGGTTCAATCAAACATTTAAAGAATAAACAGGGCAGCCCGGGTGGCTCAGCGGTTTAGCGCCGCCTGCAGCCCAGGGCGTGATCCTGGAGATCTGGGATCGAGTCCCACATCGGGCTCCTGGCATGGAGCCTGTTTCTCCCTCTGCCTGTGTCTCTGCCTCTCTCTCTCTTGCTCTGTATCTCTCATGATTAAATAAAATAAAAATCTTTTAAAAAAGAATAAACAAATCTAATATATGCAAAGCTTTCCAGAGAATTAAAAAAAGAAGATATGACCCATGATTCATTTTATAGTTACAATAACTTTGACACCTAAATCTGAAAACATCAGAATGAGAAAATAAAGGTAGAGCCCAATCTCTCATGAACATAGATACAAAGCTCTTACACAAAATATTAATAACTGAATCAAGCCACATGCATGAAAGATAAGACATCATGGCCAACTTCAATTAGTCACAGAAATGCAAAGTTGGCTTAACATTAGAGAAGCAATGTAATTTTTCACATCATAAAGGAAAGAAACATGTAATTAATAGAGGAAGAATATTTGACAAAATTCAACATTCATGCAGGACTTAAAAAAAGAAATCTCCTGGCAAACTAAGAATAAAGTTCCACCTTCTTTTTCCTTTAAAAACTTTTTTATTTTACAGTTTTATATTGGTTTTAGGAATGCAATATAGTGATTCAACACTTCAAAACAACAGCTTGTTCTCATCACATGTGACTCCTTAATCCCCATCAACCTATTTAACCCAACCTGCCACCCACCTCCCCTCTTAGTCATCAATCTGTTCTCTATATAATTAAGAGCCTATTTCTTTCTCTCTCTCTCTTTCCCTTTGCTCATTTATTTTCTTTCTTAAATTCCGCATCTGAGTGAAATCATAGGGTATTTTTCTTTGTCTTATTTTGCTTAGCATTATACTCTCTAGCTCTATCCACGTCCTTGCAAATAGCAAGATTTCATTCATTTTTATGGCTGAGTAATATTCCATCGTATACATATGCCACATTTTCTTTGTCCATTCATCTATCGATGGACACTTGTGCTGCTTCCGTATCTTGGTTATTGTAAATAATGTTGCAGTAAACAGAAGTGCATGTACCCTTTGAATTAGTGTTTTTGTATTCTTTGGGGAATACTCAATAGTGCAACTGCTGGATTGTAGGGTAGCTCTATTTTTACCTTCTTGAGGAAACTCCATATTGCTTTCCAGAGTGGCTGCAGTCATTTTTTTTTTTTTGAAAAAGAAATCTGTTTTATTCCTCTGAACAGAGCTGGATGTGAAGGTGGCTATCTCTTGACTCCATATATCTCTGACACAAAAGTGCCCCCTCAAATATGCTCAGTTACTCGCCCCACTTCAGTCTTGGAGAACTGACAGTTATTGGGTGGGAAGGAAGGCTTAAGTCTCAGGAAGGTTTTTTTGAGACATTTTTGTGGGAAGTTTTGGGTCAAGGGGAAATATTAGACCCAAGAGTGGGTGTTCTATCCTCCATCTTCCTGGGGAAATCGAAATCCCAAAGGTCTTCTGAAAAAAAAGTCACCTCTCTCAGCGACCTAGGGAGGGAAAGAGCCCAGACCTACTGCCTGGATGTAAGGCTAAGGCAGAGAGAAGGACTGCATTACCAACAGGGCAAAGGGTTCCCTTTCTCCATATCCTCACCAATACCTGTTGTTTCTTGTGTTGTTGATTTTAGCCATTCTGGCAGGCATGAAGTGATAATTCATTGTAGTATTGATTTGCATTTCCTGATGTTAAGTGATGATAAACATCTTTTCATGTATCTGCTGGCTATCTGGATGTCTTCTTTGGAGAAATGTTTGTCCATATCTTCTAACTATTTTTCACTGAACTATTTATTTTTTGGATGTTGAGTTTTTTTCAGTTCTTTATGTATTTTGGATACAAACACTTTAATGGATATGTCATTTGCAGATAGATATCTTCTTCCATTTGGTAGGTTGCCTTTTAATTTTGTTGATTGTTTCCTTCTCTGTTCAGAAGCCTTATATTTTGATGTAGTGTCTGTATTTTATTTTTTATTTTATTTCTTTTATCTCAAGAGATATATCTAGAAGAAAGTTGCTACAGCCATGTCAAAGAGGTTACTGCCCATGTTCTCTTCTAGGTTGCTAATGGTTTCAGTCTCACATTTAAGACCTTAAATGGTTTTTAGTGTATTGTTGTATATAGTGTAAGAAAATGGTCCAGTTTCATTCTTCGTGTTGCTGTCAAGTTGTCCCAACACCATTTGTAGAAGAAATTGTCTTTTTCCCATTGGATAGTCTTTCTTACTTTTTCAAATATTAATTCACCATATAGTTGTAGGTTCATTTCTAGGTTTTCTATTCTGTTCCTTTGAAATATGTGTCTATTTTTGTGCCAGTGCCATGCTGTTTCAATCACTACAGCTTTGTAATAGAACGTGAAGTCTGGAATTGTTCTGCCTCCAGCTTTGCCTTTCTCTTTCAAGGTTACTTTGGCTATTCAGGGTCTTTTGTGGTTCCATACAAATTTTAGGATTGTTTGTTCCTGCTCTGTGAAAAAATTCTGTTGGTATTTTGATAAGGATTGCATTAAATGTGTAGATTGCTTTGGGTGGTAGAGACATTTTAACAGTATTTGTTCTTCCAATCCATGAGCATGGAATGTCTTTCCATTTTTTGTACCTTCTTCAATTTCTTTCATGAATGTTTTAGAGTTTTGGAGTACAGGTCTTTCACCTCTCCAAGAGGTGAAAGGTTTATTCCTACACTTACGTTTATTCCTAGGTATCTTATTATATTTGGTCCAATTCTAAAAGGATTGTTTTCTTAATTTGTTTTTCTGCTGCTTCATTACTGATGTGTAGAAATGCAAGACTGCTCTACTTTGATTTTGTATCCTGTGACTTTACTGAATTTGTGTATCAGTTCTAGTAGTTTTTTGGTGGAGTCTTTTGGTTTTTCTATATAGAGTATCATGTCATCAGCAAATAGTAAAAGTTTTACTCCCTTACTGATTTGGATGCCTTTTATTTATTTGTTGTTGTCGTTGTCTGATTGCTGTGGCTAGGACTTCCAGTATGTTGAATAGAAGTGGTGAAAGTGGACATCCTTATCTTGTGTCTTGTTCCTGACTTTGAGGGAACAGCTTTCAGTTTTCCCCATTGAGAATAATGTTAGCTTGGGTTTTTCATATATGGCCTTTATTATATTGAGGTATGTTCCCTCTAAACCTATTTTGTTGAGGGTTTTTATCACGAATGGATGTTGTACTTTGTCAAATGCTTTTTCTGTGTCTATTGAAGTCATCATGTTTTATATACTGTCTCCTATTGATATGATGTGTCATGTTGATTGATTTGTGAACATTTAACTACCCTTGCAACCCAGGAATAAATCCCACTTGACATGGTGAATGATTTTTTTAATGTATTGTTTGATTCAGTGTGCTAGTATTTTGTTGAGGATTTTTTTTTTATTGGTGTTCAATTTACTAACATACAGAATAATACCCAGTGCCCGTCACCCATTCACTCCCACCCCCCGCCCTCCTCCCCTTCTACCACCCCTAGTTCATTTCCCAGAGTTAGCAGTCTTTACGTTCTGTCTCCCTTTGTTGAGGATTTTTGCATCCACATTCACTAGGGATATTGACCTGTAGTTCTTGTTAGTGTTGTCTTTACCTGGTTTTGGTGTCAGTGTAATGCTGGCCTCATAAAATGAATTTGGAAGCTTTCCTTCTTTTTCAATTTTTTGGAATAGTTTGAGAAGAATAGCTATTAATTCTTCTTTGAATGTTTGGCATAATTCACTTGTGAAGCCATCTGGCCCTGGACTTCTGTTTATTGGGAGATTTTTTATTCTTGATTCAATGTATTGATTATCAGTCTGTCCAAATTTTCTGTTTATTCCTGTTTCTATTTTGGTAGTTTATATATTTGTAGGAATTTATCCATTTCTTCCATTTTGTTGGCATATAGCTTTTCATAATATTCTCTTATAATTGTTGGTTGTTATTTCTCCTCTCTCATTTTTTATTTCATTTTTTGAATCCTTTCTCTTTTTTATTGATAAGCCTGGCTCAAGATTTATCAGTTTTATTGATTTTTTTCGAAGAACCAGTTCCTGGTTTCATTGATATGTTCTTTGTTTGTCTGTGTTTTTTTCCTGTATCATTTATTTCTGCTCTAATCTTTATTATTTCCTTTCCTCTGCCGATTTTAGGTATTGTTTGTGTTTTTTTTTCTAGCTCCTTTCAGTATAAGTTTGGGTTGTTTAATTGAGATTTTTCTTGCTTTTTGTGGTGGGCCTGTATTACTATAAACTCTTAGAACCACTTTTCCTGAATCCCAGAGGTTTTGCACTGTTGTGTTTTGATGTTTCCATGTACTTTTTGATTTCTTGGGGGAGAGTGTCACACCACACCTGAATAACAGCCCCCAGAGAAATGAGAAACATCCCCCTGTAACTCGCACCCAGAAACTCATTCCACATCCATTACAGGGATGGTAGGGTAACACGCCTTGTGAACAGCAATGCACACCCAAGTCTGGAGGCTGTCCCCACAACACAGACCCCAACATACAATTGGAGCCCTGCCACAATCCCAGTCACCAACCCTGCTGAGATCCTCATCACCCTCCTTCCCACTTTCTCCCTCCTCCTTCCCACCTCCTCTCACCTCCTTCTCCCTCCCACCTCCTCCATCCTACCTTCTCTGTCCTATTGTTTAGGAGCATGCTATTTAACTTCCATGTGTTTGTGATCTTTCCAGATTTTTTCTTGTGGTTGAATTCCAGTTACATAGCACTGTGGTTAGATAAGATGCATGGTAGGACTTCAATCACCTTGAATTTGTTGAGGCTTGTTTTGTGCACTAATATGTGATCTATTCTGGAGAGTGTTCCATATACAGTGTAAAATTGTATTCTGCTGTTTTAGGATGGAATGTTCTGAGTATATCTGTAAGTCCATCTGGTCCAGTGTGTCATTCAAAACCATTGTTTTCTTGTTTATTTTCTGGTTACATGGTCTGTTCACTGATGTAGGTAAGGTGTTAAAGTCTCCTACTATTATTGTATTAGTATCAATGAGTTCCTTAATGTTTGTTAGTAACTGTTTTATGTATTTGGGTGCTCCTATGTTGGGTACATAAACATTCGAATTTGTTATGTCTTCTTGTTGGATTGTTTGATTTATTTGTTTGTTTGTTTGTTTGAGAGAGAGAGAGAGAGAGAGCAGTGGGAGGGGCAGAAGGAGAGAGAATCCCAAGCAGACTCTATGCAGAGCATAGAGCCCAACATGGGGCTTGATCCCACGACCTTGAGATCATGAGCTGAGCCAAAACCAAGAGTCTGACACTTAACCAATTAAGCCAACCAGGCACTTTTTCCCCTTTATATAGTGTCCTTGTCTCTTGTTAGAGTCTTTGTTTCAAAGTATATTTTATCTGAAATAAGTGTTGCTACTCCGGCTTTCTTTTGACATCCATTTGTATGATAGATGTAGAAATGGCGACAATTTCAATCTGCAGATGTCTTTGGGTCTAAGATGAAACTTTTGTAAGCATATGGATGGGTCTTGTGATGTTGTTGTTTTTTAATCCATTCCATCACCCCATGTCTTTTGATTGAAGGAGTTAGTCCACTAGCATTCAAAGTAAGTATTAATAGATACGTGTTTATTGCCATTTTATTACTTGTTTTGTAGTTGCTTCTGACAATTTTCTCTGATCCCTTCTTGTCTTCTGTCTTTCACGTTTTGCTGATTTTCTTTAGTGATATATTTGGGTATCTTTCTCTTTATTCTTTGCATGTTGATTAGTGGGTTTTAATATATGGTTAGCATTAGGTTTGTATATAACCTCTTCTGTATATAGCAGTCCATATTAAGTTGATGATCATTTAAATTTGAACCCATTCTTTTTCTCTTCTCCCTATGTTTTAGGTATTTGTTACTATATTTTATATCCCTTTTTTGTGAATTCGTTGACTGATTTTTATGGAAATATTAATTTTTACTCCTTTTGTTTCCTTTTTCCCTTTTGTGTCACTTTTGGTCTCTCCTTTACACTCAAAGAGTTGCCTTTATTATTTCCTATAGGCTTAGTTTGATGGTCATGAATTCCTTTAGTTTTTGTTTGTCTGGGACACTATCTTTCTATTCTGAATGATAGCCTTGCTGGATAGAATATTTTGGCTGCATATTTTTCCCATTCAGCATTTTGAATATATCTTACCACTTTCTTCTGGCTAGCAAAGTTTCCATTGAAAAATCTTCTGCTAGCCTTATGGGCTTTCCCTTCTAAGTTAATGATTTCTTTTGTATTAATGCTTTTAAGACTTTTTTCTTTATCACTATATTTTGGGAATTTAATTACAATAAGTTTTAGTATCACCCGCTTTTGTTGATTTTGGTGGGAATTCTCTGTGCCTTTTGGATCTAAATATCTGTTTCCTACCCCAGATTAGGGAAGTTTTCAGCGATTATTTCTTCAAATACATTTTCTGTCCCCTTTTCTCTCTTTTCTATTTCTGGGATTTCTATAATATGAAGTTTATTGTGTTTGATGGAATCACTGAATTACCTAAATCTGTTCTGTTTTTATATAATTCTCTTTTCTGTCTTTTGTTCAGCTTGACTACTTTTCATTCTTCTGTCTTCTAGGTCACTAATTCTTTCCTCTGCTTCTTCCATTCTGCTATTCTTTGCATCAAATGTGTTTCCCATTTCATTTACTGAGCCCTTTATCTCTCCTATGTTATTCCTTGTATCTCTGTTAAGGGTCTCACTCATGTCTTCCACTCTTTTCTGAAGTCCAGTGAATATCCTTATGACCATTGCTTTAAATTCTCTACTAAGCATGAGAGCTAAGTTTTGCTTTGATCTCTGGCTGTGGTCTTGTCTTATTCTTTCATTTGGGATAAATTTATCTCTATTCTCATTTTGTCTGCCTCTCTGTGTCTATGTCTCTGTGTTAAGAAAGTCAGCTATGCCTTCTGCTCTGGAAAGTAATGACTTTATGAAAAGGAGTTCCTGGAGTACTCTGCAGGTGCAGTGTCCCCAGTTCATCAGAACTTGGCCTTGGCCCTTCAGGAGAGTGTCCAATATGTGTTTTTTTAATATAGCCTGCTGTTGTCTCTAAGTCACTTTTTCTTCCAGTATAGTCACCTGCATTAACTCTGCCTGTTGTGGGATCTGCTTACTCTCTGTGGCATTTGTAGGACCCAGGCAGGCCAGCTTTGAGGGGGCATGCCTGCTCTGCCAGCTTTGAGCAGGGCTGCAGTGTGGGCAAAATTTGAGCTGGACCAGTAGTCCTATGCCAAATCCCCCAAAGTGCTATGGCAGCTAGGAGCTGCCCACTGGGGGGCCAGAGACTTACTGCTGGGTGCAGCTGGCAGGCAAGGGCTGGGCATGGCCAGACAGGATGCATGATGGTGGCTGGAGGTGTAGTAGAAGCTCTCTCTGCACCTTATGGCTGGGCACTGCATGTATAGAGCTTTAATAAAATTTGCCTTGATCTGTAGGCTGAGGCCAAAAGTGTCCATACAGCCCTGAGTCCTGGTGGTTCTGTGTTTATAGTAGGGGACAGTGAGAAGAAAATGGCACCTGACATTTTCCTCATTTTTGGAGAAGTCCCCCAACAGATTCTGAAATCAGTATGAACAGATCTGTTCCCTGTTTGCCCCCAGTATTATGTAAACTGCCATTTTTATGTTGCCTCACCACACAGGCTGCTATCTTTTTAAGGGCCATGACCCAGCTATCACTCATCCTCCCAGTTTGCCCAGTGCTGGGTCAGCTGGGGAAACTGAGTTTTAAAGTTCCAGGCTCCAATTCTCACTCTTTATCCAGAGCCAAGGAATTCAGTCCCTTGGGTTTTTAAAGCCAAGTGTTATGGGAATAAGTCTCCCCCCTGTGATCTGATGGCATGAGGGCCTGTTTCTCTGCCCTCTCCTTGTGCACAGCTCCCTCCTTCCTGCCAGCCAGCCTCCCTCCAACTTTCTGACCTCCCCAACCTTTCAGATGCAGCTTCTTCTCTATGTCTAGTTGCTCTGCCAGTCTTCAGATCTCTCTCTGGTTTATTGACTTGGATGTAGATAATATCTAGTTGTAAACGTGGGGTAGCATGAGCTCAGGGTCCTCCTACTCTGCCATCTTCCCAAGCTTCTCTTTTTTCAGAATCAATACTGTTTTTTTTATTATTTTTTCTTTTTTTAATAATAAATTTATTTTATCAATACTGTTTAAAAGCTATGGTCCTAAAATAATTGTAGCACAAGAAGCGGATAACTTAACATACTTAAAAAAATTTTTTTTACCAGTATGCAGAGCAAGTCACTGTTAATGAAAAATAAGTAAATAAAAAATTAAAATAAATGTTGGGTTGAGGAGATCTCTGGGTGGCTCAGCAGTTTGGCACCTGCCTTCGGCCCAGGGCATGATCCTGGAGTCCTGGGATCGGATCTCACTTCAGGCTTCTTGCATGGGGCCTGCCCTCTGCCTGCGTCTCTGTCTCTCTCTCTCTCTCCCTGTGTCTCTCGTGAATGAATGAATAAAATCTTTTTTAAAAATGTTGGGTAGAAATTTCTTTATTCTGTCTAGAGAATACATTTTTAAAGAATAAGCAGCAAAAAATGACAATTAAGAAAGTATCTAACTAAGCCCAGACGATACCCTGAGCTGATAAGACCCTCTCCATAATCAAAGTCATGGAAACAAGTGATACTTTGACCCCAAAAAACTCTAGATAGTGTCACTACAGTCATCAGGTCATTGAAAACAGTGTTATAACTCCTTGAGAAATCTGGGGAACAGCTATTCATTCTATAAATATTCATTGTTCCATGCTCTGTATGAAATATGCTGTGATACTACAGAAGATAAGATGGATATAATGCCTTGCTACACAGAGTTTTTACCACCAAGGCAAACATAAAATTTAGGAGTACTCTGAAAAACAGTATTGGATCTGATGATTCCTTTCCAGAGGAAGCAATAATTTTTGTTGGGGAAGTGAAAGAAATTGAAACAAAGACAAATGTTCTTTTGTGAATGTGTGTCAGAAGCCACAGCACTGAATTTGTCACATTTTGTTTCTATCAATTTGTGTTCTCTTTTAATAAGGATAAGGTTGGCTATACTGAGATAACAATTACCTTCAAAATCTCAGGAATTAACACAACAAAGTTTATTTCTCAATCATGCTGTATGTCTATATGTCATGAAAGCTCTGCTCCACATATTCAAGAACCCAAGTTGACAGAGGCTTTACCACCTTGAACTGAGAACTCAACAACTGAGGTCCCTGAAGCAGGGAAGAGGGGAATAGAGGAGGTACATAGGTCATTAACTTAGACCAGAAACGACACAACACTTCTGCTCATAACCTGAACCTAAGTGTAGGGGAGACTGAGAAATGTAAAGGAATACATGGTGGTCCCTACTGATTCTTTACAAGTAACAGAAATCAACTAGTTTCCTTATGCAGAGAAAAAAAATATTGGAAGGATATGAGTGAGATCATAGTATCAAAGAGACAATGAAAGACTATCTTTGCATAGATAGGGCTCAGGAAGCCTCACAGGTTCTTGAGGACAGAGAGTCCCTGAGTATCTCTCCTGGGTACCACCACTAGAATGAGTGACTCTAGTCTTTCTTCAGTTCTTATATATTTCCACTCAGGAGTCAAAGTCCCAGAGACCATGTGGGAAGCATCCTCCAATTATCCCTTCAATTTAATATAGTGCAAAGTCAGGACATCTGAGTTGACTGCCCCAAATTAAGATCACATACAATGAGATGAAGGAATCTTTCCAAAGGGAATTAATAGCTCTGTTATAATTGGAGAATGGATATAGAGTAAGCATTGTGTTGATAGTGTCACTTTCATCTTTATCCAGGAAGTTCCACTTACTTCTTCCACACTAACTAAGTCCACAACCCTCCTATGAATACTGATCACTGTTTAAAGCAAGAAATCTAGGCTTAGAGAAGACCTTTTCTAAGAATTACTTTATCTTAGATGGAACTGGTGAGATTTAAATGGGTCAGGTAAAGAATCCCACCTCATGTCCAGGACATTAGTGGGTCATGTGTTTCTCTCACTAGTCAGATAGCTAGTGGAGGCTCTAAGAAATCTGAATGCTAAACTCCAGAAGAAAGTCTCTGGGAAACAATAGTGAGAGTGCTACCCTCCTTAGAGTCTGAAAGACCTGGTACAAATCCCGTATCTTCCTTCCACTTACAAGCTGGGTGACATTAGGCAATTTATGCCTCAGCCTCAGTTTTGTCATCTCTAAAATGAATAAACAAGCCCAAATTTATGGAATTCTTGAGATATTAAATGACAATATATGTAAGCAATAAATGTTATGCCCAATAGGTATTCCATAAGGGTAGCTGCTATTATTATTATTATTACTCATTTTATTAGTTTCATTTTATCTCTTCCTTCCCAAGGTTGCATTCTTTGCTCATCTCAATGAACCCATGAAAAAGAGATTCTGGCCTTGAGATCTCTTCCCAGAGAGTCTTTTATGCCTTTGTTCCTGGGGCGTTTTCACTGTGTACAAAACAGTGGTTTCTGGACTCCTCTACTAAGCTGCCCCATAGACCAGGGAGATGACAGCAAAGTGAGAATCTCTGGTGTCTCTCTTAGGAAAAAAAAAGACTGAAGACAGCTGATATAATACAGATAAAGAAAAAGATGTCAAAATATAAGAGGGCTGTAGAGTGGCTAAAATTAAAAGACTGACAATACTAAGTGTTGATGAGGATGTGGAGTATATGGAACTCTCAAATATTGAGAGTTGAGAACATAAACCGATACAGCTATTTTGGAAAACTATCAGGCATGGTCTAAGAAAGTTAAACATTCTCTACCTTTTGGCACAGCAGTTCTCCTCCTAGGTATACATCGAGAAAAATGAAAATATGTCCACAAGAAGCCTTGTATAAGAATGTGCATGGCAGAAAAAAGAAATTGTGCATAGCAGCCTTATTCACAGTTGCTGAAAACTGGACATAAGCTAAATATTAATCAATAGAAGAATGAATAAGAAAAAAATTATCACTGTAAATCCATACAAGTGAATATTACTCAGCAACAAAAAAGTAACAAACTACTGACACATACGTCAATATAGATGAATTTCAAAAACATTATGTCGAGCAAAAGGAACCAAACCCCAAAGAGTACATACTATGTACATACTGTATAATTACATTTATATGAAGTTCATGAACAAGTAAATCTAATCTATGGTGATAGAAATGAGATCAGTAGTTGCCTCAGTGTGGAGGATGACTAGAAAAGAGCATGAGGACCTTCTGAGATAGTGAAAATATTAAGTATTTTGAGTAGAATGATCATAATATGATAATATGTAATACATTTTGTCAAAACATACTGAACTTACTGATCTATGCAGTTTACTGTATACAAATTATATCTCAATAAAGAAAAAAAAAGAAATATAAGGGCTAAAACACTCCACCAAGAGCAAGGGAAGAGACTCATCAAATTCATGTTAGAGAAAAATGCTTTCGTCATGGTCCCAGATCACAAAAATAGTCAGGGATGATGTTGTAGAATATGAGGAAGGTGTGGGTCTTGGCCGTGAGGCACGTAACAAGCAGGCAGCACCTGTGAAAGCATGGGGGGGCGGGGAGGGCCCAAGGGTGAAAATCGTGTAGTGGAGAGGGTGGTAGATGGCCATGTAGAATTCATAGGCCACTGTGGCCAGGAGAAAAATGTCTATGTTTCTTGCAGTCAAGAAGTAGAGCTGAACCAGGAAGCCTGTGTAGGAAATGAACCTGTTCTGAGTCTGGATATTCACCAGGGCCTTGGGCACAGTAGCGGAGGTGAAAAGGATGTCTGCACATGGCTGGTGAAGAAGTAGTACATGGGCATGTGGAGATGTGCATCAGTGTCAATGGCCAGAAAAATGAGCAGGTTTCCAGCCACAGTGACCATGTATATTTGCAGGAACAGCAGGAAGAGGATGTGTTGCTGTTCTGGCCACTCTGAGAGTCCCCAGAGGAGGAAATCAAAGATGTTGGTCTGGTTCCCTCCTGTCATCAGCGCAGAAGCCAGAGAAAGAGACCGCCAGTGAGACCCATTAAAACTCTAAGCATACTTCAGGATAAATTAGAAATATACTTGCAATTGAGGTTAAAGGAAAAAATTATTTTTTAAACTTTTTGTTTAAACTCCAGTTAGTTATCATACAGTGTAATATTAGCTGCAGCTGTACAAGATTTAGCGATTCAACACATCCGTACAACACTGGTGCTCATCACAAGCGCACTCCTTATCTCCATCACCTATTTAATCCACTCCCACCACTCTCCTCTCTGGTAATCATCTATATAGTTCTCTATAGTTAAGAATCTGTTTCTTAGTTTACCTCTCTCTCCCCCGCCCCATGGTTGTTTGTTTTATTTCTGAATTTCACATGTCAGTGAAATCATATGGTATTTGTCTTTCTCGGACTGACTTCTTTCACTTAGCATAATACTTTGTAGCTCCATCCATGTCATTGCAAATGCAAGATTTCATTTTTATGGCTGAGTAATATTCCATTGTGTGTGTGTGTGTGTAATCACATCTTCTTTATCCTTTCATCAGTAATAAACATTAAGGTGCATGTGTAAAAAACATCTCCCAACAAAATCCAGGGCCACATGGCATCACAGTCAAATTCTACCAAACATTTAAAGAAGAGTTAATAATTATTCTTCTCAAACTATTCCAAAAAATTGAAAAGGAAAACTTCCAAATTTATTCTATGAGGCCAGCATCACCCTAACACCAAAACTGGAAAGATTCCACTAAAAAAGGGAACTACAGGCCAGTATCCCTGATAAACATGGATGCAAAAATTCTCAATGAAATACTAGCTAACTGAACCCAACAGTACGTTAAAAGAATCATTCACCACAATCAAGTGGGATATATTCCTAGGTTGCAAGGGTGGTTCAGTTTTTTCAAATCAATCAACGTGATACACCACATTAATAAAAGGATAGGAAACATATGATCACTTCAACAGATGTAGAAACTGAATTTGACAAAGTACAACAGCCATTCATGATAAAAACTCTTAACAAAATTTTAAGAGAACATATCTCAGCATAATAAAGGCCATATACAAAAAACCCACAGCTAATATCATCCTCAATGGGGAAAAATTGAGGGCTTTTCCCTAAGGTCAGGAACAGGACTACTCACTCTGCTTCTATTCAACATAATACTGGAAGTCCTAGCCACAGAAATTGGACAACAGAAAGAAATAAAAGGCATCCAAATCAGTAAGGAGGAAGTAAAACTTTGACTATTTGCTGATGACGTGATACTCTATATAGAAAAGACTCCACCAAAACCTGCTAGAACTGATACACAAATTCAGTAAAGTCACAGGATATAAAATCAATGTATAGCAGTCTTGCATGTCTACACATCAAAAATGAAGCAGCAGGAAAACAAATTAAGAAAACAATCCTTGGGCAGCCCAGGTGGCTCAGCGGTTTAGCACCTGCCTTCAGCCCAGGGCGTGATCCTGGAGACCCAAGATCAAGTCCCACGTCAGGCTCCCTGCGTGCAGCCTGTTTCTCCCTCTGCCTGTGTCTCTGCCTCTCTCTCTCTCTCTCTCTCTCTCTCTCTCATAAATAAATAAAATCTTAAAAAAAGAAAACAATCCTTTTACAATTGGACCAAAAATAATAAGATACCTAGGAATAAACGTAAGTATAGGAATAAACCTTTCACCTTTTGGAGATGTGAAAGACCTGTACTCCAAAACTATAAAACATTCATGAAAGAAATTGAAGAAGGTACAAAAAATGGAAAGACATTCCATGCTCATGGATTGGAAGAACAAATACTGTTACAATGTCTTTATGACCTGGGGCACCTGGGTGGCTCAGTCAGTTAAGCATCTGCCTTCAGCTCAAGTCACCATCCCAAGGTCCTGGGTTGAGTCCCCACAACAGGCTCTCTGCTCCCACTGAGCAGGGAGCCTACTTCTCCCTCTCCTGCTCCCCTTGCTTGTGCTTTCTGTCTGTCTGTCTGTCTGTCTCTCTCTCTCTCTTTCTCGGGCAAATAAATTAATTTTAAAAATCTTTTTAAAAACTGAAAAGAGTCTCTACTACCCAAGGCATTCTACACATTTAATACAATCTCTATCAAAATACCATCAGCATTTTTTCACAGAGCTGAAACAAACATTCCTAAAATTTGTATGGAACCACAAAAGACCCTGAATAGCCAAAGTAACCTTGAAAGAGAAAGGCAAAGCTGGAGGCAGAACAATTCCAGACTTCACGTTCTATTACAAAGCTGTAGTGATCGAAACAGCATGGCACTGGCACAAAAAATAGACACACATTTCAAAGGAACAGAATAGAAAACCGACAACTATGTGGTCAATTAATTTTCAACAAAGCAGGCAAGACTACCCAGTGGGAACTGGGCAGCAACACAAAGAGGTACAAAACTGGACCATTTTTTCACACCACACACAAAAATAAATAATATGCTAACTGAAATAAGTCAGAGAAAGACAAATACTGCATGATTTCATTCATATGTGTAATTAAGAAACAAAAGAGACAACCATGGGGGGAGGAAGAGGCAAACCAAGAAACAGACTCTTAACTGTAAAGAACTACTCTCCAAGAAATCTTGATTTCTATACTCCATGTTTTCTATCCCTGATGGTATGCTTTGTGCTATGAGTTTTAAAGATGCTAATACATGTTCCTTACTGTATGTATGGTTACCAGTGACTATAAAATAGCTGTTCACGGGTGCCTGAGTGGCTCAGTTGGTTTAGTGGGTGCCTTCAGCTCAGGTTATGATCTCAGGGTCCTGGGACTGAGTCCTGGTCTGGGCTGACTGCTCAGTGGGGAGTCTGCTTCTCACTCTGCCCCTCCTCCCAACTTGTGCTCTCTCTCAAATAAATAAATAAAATCTTAAAAAAATAAAATAGCAGTTCAAAAAAATAAAATAGCAGTTCAAGCCAATGGCTGGCTTAGTTAGGCATCAGACTCTTGATCTCCGCTCCAGTCTTGACCTCAGGGTCGTGTGTTCAAGCCCCATGGATGTGGAGCCTAAACACACACACACACACACACACACACACACACACACATATCCACACACAAAATAGCAGTTCAGGAAGCAGGTATACATACTCTAAAATGTTGGACTTAACTTATTTAGAATCTTTTGGGCCAGAAGATCTAAAGATTGTCTTAAGAAGAGGAGTGCCTAGGTGGCACAATCGATTAACTGAGTAACTTGGTTTCAGTTCAGGTCGTGATCACAGGGTAGTGAAATTGAGCCCCACAGCTTGAGGCACTCTCTCCCTCCCCCTCTGCCCCTCCCTGCTGCACTCTCTCTCTCTCTCTCTCAAAAATAAATAAATCTTTTTATGACAACAAAGTAGAGATTGCAACATTCATGTGAAATTTTTGGTCCACATTTGCAAATTAGTGTTCTCTTGGCCAAGAACCATACGTATACTTTATCTTAAAGTCTTTTATGTTAATGCATAACAAACTAAATATGTTCTTAATTTAACAATATTATAATACCAAACCAACAATGCTAATTTTATTTTTTAAATAAAATAAAGTATATTCTAACACAATAAATTATTCAATATAAATTCTTGCCCCGTAACATTTCCAGCTGCATATAAACTTCTCAGCACATGAAAGGTCCTTAAAAGAATTCACAATGAAAATTTAACAACCAGAGTCCAAGACTCCTGGAGGTGGCTCAGTCAATTAAGCAGCTGCCTTTGGCTCAGGTCATGATCAGGGGTTCTGAGATCAAGCTCCACATCGAGTCCCACATTAGCTCCCTGTTCAGTGGGGAGTCTGCTTCTTCCTCTTCCTCTGTTCCCCCTGCTTGTGCTCACTCACTTGCGTGCTCTCTTTCTCTCTAATAAATAAAACCTTAAAAAACTAAAATAAAAATAAAACTTGTTTCCAATGGTTTATGCTGAAGAAAAAGTGCAAATATTAAATGTCTCATTTTATAGCTTAGTACTTCTCAGGTGCAAGGGCGAAGTCAGGCCACGACACTGATTTGGAATTGGCTATCCCATGCTGGAACGAGACAGATAAAGCTAAGCTCAGTGAGCACAGCTACACATCAGGTGATTATAGAGAAATGCACTCAACAGTCAAAAGAGATGAAAACAAGGTTCTGTTTTCACAGAGACAAAATGAATAAAATAGCTAATACTAAAAATCATGATAGTATTTCACAGGGAGGAGAAGGGACATTCATCACTGCTGAAGGCAGTGTGATTAGTAAAAAGGTTTACTTGAAGAATTTCTTCTCCACATTTGTCAGGAGTTAGAGAACTGCTCACCTCTTTGACCCTGGATTTTCTCTGCAGGGTCCTGAGAGATTGTCAAGGAAGAAAAAAGGCCCGAGTTGATATACCTTCTTAATAAGTTGTTCAAAATGACAATAACAATTAAATAATTTGTGACATATCCACATCATGAGCATGCAGTTATTAACATTAACACCATGTAGTTTATTTTTTAAACTTAAGTGTGTGATTGGAAATGAAAAGGAAAATTTTTTATATTTCCACAATGCCTAGCATTGTGTGTATGTTGGAGGGGAATAAATGAAAATACTTGCTCTACTAAAACATAAAACCCTTTGCCAATATCTCTACATATTTTCTTTATACTTATCTTCTCTTTATACTAAATGTATATATTTTTAAAATTTTATTTATTAATTCATGAGAGACACAGAAAGAGAGGCAGAAGCATAGGCAGAGTGAGAAGCAGGCTCCCCACAGGGAGCCAGATGTGGTATTTGAACCCAGGACCCCAGGATCACACCCTGAGCCAAAGGCAGACACTCAACCACTGAGCCACCCAGGCATCCCAAAAATATATACATTTTAAAAGAATTTTATATGTATGCGTGTGTGTGGATAGATGGATGATGGATAGATGGATGGATAGATAAAGTTTGTATGACCTGGAAGGAAAGCATGGAACCTGGCTGTCAAAGCTGATTACCTTATAAAGGTGGGATATGAGAGGAAGTCAGGAGAGATTTTTTTTCTTTATATATCTCTGTATTTTTTATTTGTTATAACAAGTAAATATTACCCTTAGAATAGGGGAGAAATTGAAATAAAGAAATTTTAAACGTAAGGAGGTGAGTAAACAAGAACATTTTTTATTTTTAAGAAAAATAAATTAAAAGGAAAAACAGTACTTAATACCACTAACGTGTACACTTAAACATAGTTAAGATGCAATAAACGTAGGAGTGCATATGTCTTTTCAAATCAGTGTTTTCATTTTCTTTTAGGTAAATATCCAGTACTAGGATTGCTGGATTGTAGGGTAGTTCTAGTTTTAACTTTTTGAGGAAACTCCATACTCTTTTCCACAGTATGTATCCCCAACATTGTATGATGGTTCCTTTTTCTCCACATCCTCATCAACAATTGTTATTTCTTATGTTTTTTATTTTAACCATTCTGACAATGTAAAGTTGATGTTTCACTGTGATTTTAATGTGTATTTCCCTGATGATGAGTGATGCTGAGCATCTTTTCATGTGTCTGTTGGCCATCTGTATGTCTTCTTTGGAGAAAGGTCTATTCAGGTTGTCTGCCCATGTATTAACTGGATTATTCATTTTGGGTTGTTGTATTGTGTGTGTGTTGAGTTGTGTAAGTTCATTATATATTTTGGATATCAACCTTTTAGTAGATATATTATTTGCAAATATCTTTTTCTATTCACTAGGTTGTCTTTTATTTTGTTGATAGCTTCCTTTAGTCTGAACTCCTATGTTTATTGCAGCATTATTTACAATAGGTAACAACCCAAGTATCCACTGATAGATGAATGAATAAATCAGATATGATATATATGTACAATGGAATATTACTGAGCCATAAAAAGAATGAAATCTTGCCATTTGCAACAACATACATGGACCTAGAGGGTATAAAGTTAAGTGAAATAAGTTAGAGAAAGAAAAATACCATATGCTTTCATTCATATATGGAACTTAAAAAACAAAATGAATGAACAAAGGAGAAAAAGAGACAAGCAAAAAAACCAGACTATTAAATTCAGAAGACAAACTGGTGGTTGCTGGAGAGGAGACAGATGGAGGGATGGGTGAAACAGATAAAATGGGATTCAGAATACACTGATCTTGATGAGTACTGAGAAATGTATAAAATTGTTGAATCATTATATTGTACACATGAAACTAACACTGTGTTAATTATTCTTGAAGCTTATAGAAGTTGTTTAAAATGGTTAAGGTGGTAAATTTAATATGTATTTTATCACAATAAAATCTTTTGAAAAAAAAGAAAAGAAAATCATGCCTTAAGAATGTATATCTAGCAAGTCTCTGAAGAATCCCTTTGATTTAGTTACTGCCATTTTTCCATGGCAAACGTGTTTCCATTGTGTGGTAGTAGTTAGCATCGTTAAGCAACAGGAACAGTACATAGAACAACATATTATCACATGCTGTAACAACAACGATATTCTTAGGTCATTGGTCAGTATCCCCAGATCGATTTGAAACAACTACTAGCAACATGAGGAAAAGTGCCTCTTTATCATTGAGCTACAGTTATTTCATGTTTATCAGGGGAATGGAAAGACCAAGATGCCTTCTTAAAAAAAAATACAGGTCAGAAGGGCACAAGAA
Organism: Canis lupus familiaris; assembly: GCF_011100685.1. NCBI lineage: Eukaryota > Metazoa > Chordata > Mammalia > Carnivora > Canidae > Canis > Canis lupus. The sequence continues at coordinate 47,252,457 of NC_049230.1, forward strand.
CAAACCTTAAGACACCTAACATACAGTAACAGCCAGCATGTAGCCTTGGTTTGCTGAGGGCCCGGGGTCGGGCGGGGGGGGGGGGGCCACTATTGCAAAGGCTTTATGTTCCTCATAACATTCCTATGAAGCAGGTTCTATTATTTTCCCATTTTACAGATGAGACACTGAAGTACAGAAAATTTGAGTAACTTCCCCAAGGTCTGTCTCACAGCTAGCCTTACTCTAAGGTCAGGATGAAGCCAGAGAACCCGGGGAGTGGATGCATGGACCCTCTCCCTACTGGAAATTTGTACAGGCAGTCTTTCCCTTCCATTCTGCTTCCTGTGGCTCCTCTGCATATACCGTGCCCCCCAGGTCCCTGGATTTGTCCACACTGCTCTCCCACACACCCACATCCTTCCATTCTTCTGCCATTTGAACCCCACTTCCTCCCAGAAATACTCCCTGAACACCCAAGCCACAGGCACAGCTTCTACTCTGGCACACACTGCCCAGCATCGCACTGCCTGCGCCTAAGCCTCCTTCCCTGGATCTGAATGTTAACTATCCACATGTTCCATTCTCTAACGTGAAAGGATCATCAGACCGTATCAATTCATCCCTCTCAATTTGCTGATGAGGAAACAAGCCCAGAGGAGAGAAGACACATGCCCAGAGTCCCACAGCTGATCAGGACTTGAACCTCACTCATTTCGAGACTGCTCTGACACTCCTGAGAGCCCAGTGGGGCCAGGACCCCATGGACAGTGAACAATGTTTTCAAATGACTGAATAGTTGAGCTGGAGAGGTTCATCCCCTGAGACGTTGCTACCAGTTAGTTCCACAAGTTTTACTGCCTCAGAAGAAATTGATGAGCCTGGGAATTAAGTTGCCCCTCAGATGCAGGAGGGCTGCTGCTGTCAGGCCAGAGGACAGAACAGTCAAAAGGCTTTGGAACAAGGAGCAGAAATCCTCTTGCCTTGGCTCTAGCTGGGCAGGGCTGAGGTCCTAGCATCTCTGACTAGGGCTGTGGGGTGACAGAAGGCAGCACTCCTGAAGCCCATCAAGTGGAGCTCCACAGGCACTCCCTGAGCCTGCTGTCCTGGGATGAATCTGCCAGTGGTTTTAACCCCTCCTCTCTCCCTAGACTTCTAGGTTAGGTGGGACTTCTGGGGCTGAGGTGGGCCTGGGGCTCAGGGAAGGGCTTTGGGTGCCCAGGATGGAAGACTGGGCATCGAGATCCCCAGCTCCACCTTGTCACTTTCCTCATGGCAGAGTCAAAAGAAAGAGCTCTCTCCTAACAGAGGAATCACAGTGAGGTCACAGCTTTAGGGTGATGGTTACAGGTCAGCATATGTACAGCCAGGGAGAACAGTCCTTGCTGTGATTGTCAACAAGCCCTGTCCCTCTTGGGCCATTAGCACACCCTTTTAGAAAGAGGCAGAGGGGTGATAGCATCCTCTGAGCACAGGAGGTCACCACACCAAGGGGTGTCTTTCTCAATTCTGGATTCCCAGGTTCTTTGGTTCCCTCTCTCTTATTCAGTCTTTCTAGAAGGGTAGGAAGAAGACACCATGCTGGCTGATGGCTGAGGGGTCCTCATGAAGCCAGTGGGAGCAGAAGCCATCCTTCATGAAGTTTCCTGGTTAGTTAGTGAAACTGTGCTCCCAGCCGGCATGCCACTCCTCTCACTTCTGTTGAGGTAAATGTTCTTCAGGGCATATGTGCCTTAACTCTCCCCTTGCTGGTAGCAGATCAGCCTTTGGTATACAGTGTGGAAGACATAGGTAAGTGGTCAGGCAGGAGACTTGCTGGTACAGAGCAGAATAATCAATGGCAGAAGGGCAAGGGGTTAAATCAAGGGAGAGAGGGAGAGAGGAAAATGAGAAGTACCTGTCAACATGTGACAGAGAAGATGAGGAAGTGCACAACACCATAGTTAGAGTTCAGAGCCCCGGATTCAGAGCCAGACACTTGGCTCTGTCCTCAAGTTGCTGAATGACTTCAGACACAGTGTTCTCTGGGCCTTGCTTTCCATTTGCGACATGGCTGTTGGATTAGGTGATATCTTAAAATCATTGCCAGTTGCTGATACCAAGATAGGAAGATTAACTCTTTGATCGTGTTTTATTCATAAAGCTCTGAATGCCCTTCCTGACTGGTGCTCAAGTACCTGCCTGGCATAGAGTAGATATAACAGGTAAGATTGCTGTGTAAATTATTAAAGAGAAATGAATGAGGAATTTGCAGAAAAAGCAGAGGAAGGAGCAAGCCGTTGGAATGGGAAGGGCTCCTCTTGGGTTACAACTGGTTGAAGAGAAGGCTATTCAGGATGTCACTGAGAGAAGAATCTGGGCTGACTAGCAAGAGACTGGAGTCAAAGGGTTGAATAGAAATTCCCAGGGCTGAGGGGCACCAGAGTGGCTCAGTTGGCTAGGCATTCAATTCTTGATTTTGGCTCAGGTCATAATCTCAGGGTCATGAGATGGAGCCCTGCATCAGGCTCTGCGCTGGGCTTGGAGCCTGCTTAAGATTCGCTCTCCTTTCTGCCCCCCCAATCCAGCTTGTGCTCTCTCACTCTCCCAAAGAAAGGAAAGAAAGAAAGAAAGAAAGAAAGAAAGAAAGAAAGAAAGAAAGAAAGAGACTATCTCCCAGGACTGAGAGTACTGGGAGCCAGCGATGGCTTCCCTTGTTTGCCACTGCCCATGCCCCACTCTGATAAGGCAAATGGAGACCTTCATCAAGAGTGAGAAGGAGGAAGCTGTTGGTGTTTGCATGTTGACTCCTGTGTGCCTGGAGGAATCCATGGAGGTCTCTACATCTCTGGCATTTTGGGGTGTAGGGGTCTGGGTCTTTGCGTGTATGTGGTATGTATGCCTATGGATCGATCTGTGTATCTGTCTACACTTCTGTCTAAATGACTGTTAGCAGGTGTCCATGTGTGCCCATGTGTATCTGTTCCTGTCCTGGTGGATGTGTCTGGTACATCCATGTGACTGGATTTATCAGGATATGTCTGCATCTCTGCGCAGGTTCATATCTCTGTGTACTTCTGAGTCTTGTGCATCTGAGTGTTTATTGCAAAGGTGATCTTTCCTGCAAGCTGCCTGGGAGATGAGATTTCTGATTCTACATCCTATGTATCTCCACCTCATTTAAATAAGTCCAACACCTGCCATGCCTGGGCCTTAGGCAGGGGCTCTGAGTCAACAACAGCAGCTCTGCATGCAGAGGAACCAGTTCTGTGCCAGGTTTTCTGGGGGAGCCAATACAAATTTAGCTGATTTATCTCCCTTCACCATAAGTGTTTAGGGGCTGGGTAGAGGAGGAATTTGACACAAGAGATAGAGGAAAGAGGTATTTGCATGGGCTGGAGAAGTTAAGAAGGAGGTGGGGCTTCTTAGAGGAGGTAGAGCCAGAGTTGGGCATTGGGAAACTGTAGGAAGAGCATTTCTGGTAAGCAGCAGTTCATGGAAAAGGCATGTGAGAAAGGTGTAAACGAGATATGGTGATGCTGCTGACCTGGCTAGAGCGGGGAGACGGAGAAGCATGTGGAAGCAGTGGAAGCTGAGACCACCAGAGGACCAAGTTGGAAAGCTTTGGCTGCCGGGCTGAGCCATTTGCACTGTACCTGATGGGCAGTGGGAGAGAAGCAGGGTAATAAACTGAGTAGAAAGAGCATGACCCAAGAATTCCCAGGGCCCTTATAGCTCTGGCTTTCTGTCTCTTTAAGGCTGCTGTCCTAGACCACAGAAAGCACACTGAATGTCTCTGGGTGAAGATGGATGATAATACATCTGTCCTTAAGACTGGGGACTTCTGGTCAGGAAGGAACTAAGCCCACAGACTCTGCAGACAGTACTGAAGCCTGGCATGCTCCCCTGCAGGTGAGAGAATTCAACATTCCTCTGCTGTCTTCTTGCCTTGGGTCCTATCTTCCTCCCTACCCCACTCCACTGGGCCTTACAGTGGAAGGGAGGAAGAAGCCACATTGTCAGCTCTCCCCACCCACAAAACACCGTTCTGCTTCACATTCTGTCCTCTGAATCCCCTTCCCACTCCCAGGTCTCTATCTGGTGATATCCTCCTTATTCTTCCAATTCCAGTTCAAATCTCACCTCTTCTTTGGAATCTTCCCTGAATCAGCCTAGCAAAGGAAATTACTCCTGCTTTGCCCATACAGTTAGTGTAGTGTTTATTATTGTGCATGGATAAGGTCAAGTACAATGGCTGACCTACTTGTATAATCTTAGAGACCAATACAAAGCCTGACCCAAAGCAGATACTCAACAGAGAGATGCGAAGTGTACAGTTGAACTGTTATACTGTCCCCAGGTAACTCCACACAGCCCAACCCCAGCAAGACCACTGTATCCAATTCCAGTTAAGAAACAACAATGACAAAGCAGAGGTGATCAGAATGGAAAAGGACCTGGAAATTAGGTCCTATAAGGAGGAATCTAAGGCACCAGGGGCTTTTGGGCTGGAGGAAAGAATACTTAGTAGACTTAGAATGGATTTTTTAAAATATTGTGTGAAGAGCTTCAGAGAAAGGAGATGAGTTGTTTAACTCCCAGTGGCCAAAACTGTGATAACTTGTAGAAGTTACAAGGAAGCAGGTTTCAGCCGAGATTAAGAAAGGCATCTTTAAATAACTACAGACTTCCATCAGTAGACTGGATTGCTTCTAGTAACCTTAGGGAACAGGGAGAAAGCGTCAGAAGTTGATGGAAAGGGAACTAACATCTCCTAAGCATTACCTGCTACAGACTTATATGTACATTGAGTACATATGTACTTGGCATCATTTCATCTCATCTTGGCATCACCATGCAGGGAGGAATCATCAATATTTCCATTTTATAGATGAGGAGAGTAGAGATGAAATGAAGATGAGTTGATGTTTACAAAGCCAATCCAGATTAAAACCCAGGTGGCTCTTTCTGCAAACCCGGTCACCTTTCCTCTACATCACACAGCCACCCATCTGGAGGTGGGGAGGGAAGGTCAGGGGCTCTGCAGAGAAGAATCCTGTACCTCAAAAGGAGATATATGGCAGAGGTGCCAAGGCCCTGTCTCTTCAACACTTCGGCTCTATGCTGGGGAAAAGGATGGAGTTGGCATAAGTGGATGACTCCCTGGGACAGCCAATGGGTGACAGTGATAGAAAAGCAGAAAAATGGAAAAAAAAATAAAAAGGCTATATCTGAGGCTTCTCCTGGGAGGCAACAAGAGCAGACCCTGCAGTTTGCCCATTCCCTCCTCTCTTTCACCTTCCCTTCCCCCTTTTATCTCTCATTGCTCTTTAAAAAGTTTCTTTCAACAAATACTTATTGGGTGAATTTTTATGCATAGGTCACTGGCAAGATGGAACAAACACAGGGCCTCCCTGCTAAGAACTCGCTAAGTCTAGTCTCTGGGATCTCGCCAAAGCCGGGCACTCTTTCCTGCGGGGGATAGACGAGGCTAGTAATGGAACATTTATAGAAACTTTGGAACAGTGGGAGAAAATGTGTTTCAAGGAAGAGATTGAGGGGGGGACAAAACCAGTGCCTTGTTTCTGAGGTTATTGAAGTCACTTGGTTAACTGAGAAACTCTGAAGTTTTCTGTCCGTTGAGGTCAGAGCAAAGACAAACCTTGCCCCAGTATCATAAGTGAATTTTACCTTCTTCATTCCATGCCTCCTCTACCAACAACAACTCCATACAAACTCTTTCCCTTGTCTGGATGCCCCCCCACACACACACATACACATACACACCCGTAACATGTCTGTAGGATAAACCCCTATTCATTCTCTAAGACCCAGTTCAAATCCCATCTCTTCTTTAAATTCTTCCCAGACTCCTCCAGCAGAATAATTTACTCCCATGTGGTTCATAAAATTAATAAACTATGAAACACCGCCAGCTGCCCTAGGTCAAACTGTAGGCAAAAGCTAAGACTTACCCTGTTCCCCATAGCACAAGGGTCAGCAAGCTATGTCTTACAGACCAAATCTGCCCCCCTTTTCCTCTTTTGTAAATGAAATTTTATTGGAACATAGCCATAGCCATTCATTTATATACCATCAAAGGCCTTTTTCATGCTGCAATGGCAGAGCTGATTACTTGCAATAGAGACCGTGGTCCACAAGCCTGAAGAGTTTATTCTAAGATCCTTGACGGAAAAGCTTAATAATCCCTGAGTTAACACACAATGTGTGGTGAATAAATGAATGGCGAATGCTATAGGGTGTTTTATGAAGAAACTTCAGCTGGCATTCAGATGGTCTGGGTCCCAGTTCTGCCCCAACCTCTTGTTTGACTAAGCAAATGATGGTGCATGGTAAGCACATAGATGGCAGATAGGTAGACAGGTAGCAGTTTTGTATGCTGGGTGCTGTGCTAAGTATTTTAAAGTTCTTATCTGCTTTAGCTTCACAACCCACCCCAGGGGTAGGTAGCTGTTAGGATCTCCCCCAGTGAAAGAAGAAGAAACTGAGGCTCAGAGAGGTCGCACCCGGCCCAGTGGTAGAGACAGGTCTCAAAATCAGATTTGATCCACTCCAAGCTTGAAACTACCCACTACCTTCTGGAATCCCCTTTCTTCATGAAACGGGTGGGCAGTGTGGTCGCCAAGCCTTTTCAGCGGCAATTTAAAAACAGGACGTGGAACCCCACCACGCGGACGTCTGCCCAGAGGTGCCAGGACCCCGGCCCGCTCCTGGTCTGTGGCGCCCGCGCCTGTCCAGCTGCCCCATGGCCCCGGGCAATGCCACGGCAGCCGCCGAGTTCCTCCTCCTGGGCCTGCTGGATGGAGCCGACGTCCACCCGCTGCTCTTCCTGCTTTTCCTCGGTGTCTACTTGCTCAACGCGCTGGGCAACCTGACCATGGTGGTGGTGGTGAGGTGGGATGAGGCCCTCCGCTGCCCCATGTACTACTTCTTGGGCCACCTAAGCCTCGTGGACGTGTGCTTCGCTAGCGTCACGCTCCCCAGGCTGCTGGCCGGCCTGCTCCACCCGGGCCAGGCCGTGTCCTTCCAGGGATGCTTTGCCCAGATGTACTTCTTCGTGGCCCTGGGCATCACGGAGAGCTACCTGCTGGCAGCCATGGCCTACGACCGCGCGGTGGCCGTCTGCCGGCCGCTGCACTACCGGGCGGTGCTGACGCCGGGGCGCTGCGCCGCGCTGGTGGCCGCGTCCTGGGCGGTGGCCCACCTGCACTCGCTGCTGCACACGCTGCTCATCTCCGCGCTCTCCTACCCGCGCCCCGCCGCCGTGCGCCACTTCTTCTGCGACATGACGGTGATGCTGAGCTTGGCGACCTCGGACACGGCGGCCGCGGAGACTGCCGTCTTCTCCGAGGGCCTGGCCGTGGTGCTCACCCCGCTGCTCCTCGTGTCGCTCTCCTACGCGCGCATCCTCGGCGCGGTGCTGGGACTGCGGTCGGCCGGGGGCCGGCGCCGCGCCTTCTCCACCTGCGGGGCCCACCTGGTGGTGGTGTCGCTCTTCTTCGGCTCTGTCCTTTCCGTCTACTTCCGGCCCTCGTCCGCCTACTCAGCGCGCTACGACCGCCTGGCCAGCGTGGTCTATGCGGTGCTCACACCCACCTTGAACCCTTTCATCTACAGCCTTCGCAACAGGGAGGTCAAGGGCGCCCTGAAAAGGGGACTCGGGTGGAGGGCTGCGTCCCAAGACTTGTGAGGGCGGGTCCTGATTCACTGGCGTTTCCATGATAAGAACGATTACAAAAGAACCTCTGCCCCTTCTTCTGGCTTTGCACAGCACTACTAGCATTTTGGATCCTACAGCGGCTTATTTCTGGATAAATTAAGAAATTAGGCCTGAAGCAAAGGTAACTGTGCTTGTTTTACAGGGATGGGTACATAGCAATAAGCTAACTTCATTTCTGCATTGTCTGAACGTTTGAAATACAGGTTACTCTTAAATTTTGGAACAAGCAGGGGACTGGGGAATAAGCCTGGTAGCCTCTGGAGAGGAAGAGGAAGGAGTGTGGCCAGCAGCAACACAGTGGATGGAGAAGAAGCCAGAGAAGCAGTGTAGATGTAACAAGGATTTCAAAGAGGTTTTGTCTGTCTGTCTGTCTGTCTGTCTGTCTGTCTGTTTTTTAGGGGGAGAGTGTGCTACAGTATAGACCACACCCTTTTCAGACTGCTTTTCTGGAAACTTCAGAAAAGATCTAGTTTTTATAAAATTTTTTAAAATTCTGTTCCCTAGATAATATATCCACCATTTTCATGGCAGGAACTCAAAAATAGAAATAAAGATAAAATTCTCCTTGACTGTCACTCAATCCAACCTCCACTTCCATCCCAGTTACCAGCTCAATACCTCTTCTACCTTTCTCTCTCCGATTTTGACACATAAATAGTATCACTCTCTATTATTCTGCGCTTTTCCTTTTCATGAAATAATAGGCTAGAAGATCTTTTCTTATCCCTACAAATAGAAATTCTTCATTTTTATCTTCATGGTATAGAACCCTATTCTGTGATATTCCACAGTTTAATATTCTTTTATTGATAGATAGGCTTTCCCAGTGTCTCATTATTACAATAGTGAATGATATCCTTTTAATAAAAATAAGAAAAGATAACAATTAGTAAGGACTTACTATGTGCTAGGTACTGTCTTAGGTGCTCTACAATATGTTTCCTTTAAACCTTACAAGATTCCAGGAGGAATATATTATTATTATTCTCATTGCACAAAAGAGGAAACAGGCTCAGAGAAACCAATTCTGTTAGAATCAGCTATGTCTTCTATCTAGTTCTGGGCTCTGACTTGAGCTGCTGCTACATGGTCTTCTCACTCATTGTCCTGATAGCCTTAGGAGACACACATTAGCTCTCAGCTTCATCTGGACTCCACCAACGTGTGTAAGAACTTTTCAGATCTTCATGGCCCAACACAGTTGAGAAGATTCACATTTGTGTGCATGTTGAGGTAGAAGCAGAATTTTCGAGACTCTTCCCTAGACCAGTGCTGTCATGATATGACTGCCCCCACATAGTCGTGGGCCTTTCTGCAAAGTGCCTTCTCCCAGAGTACTACCAAACTAGTTGGGAAAGTCACTATGCCCTCCAATGTCCAAACCTATTTGAAGGTTCTATAATCCCCTCTACTTGGTTATTGAAGGATAAAGAGCAGGGCCTCACACTAATATCTGAACTCTCCTTAGAATCACTATTATTTTACATTATTCTTGAAATGGTATTCAATGCAATTAGAAAAGAGAAATAACAGAACTAAGTATTTGAAAAAATATGCATACTTATCAATACTGATGTTAGCTTTGATTGTGTATCTTTAGTACTAAAGATATTTAAGTGAAAATCCTAAGAAATTTAATAAGGTGGACTACTGTAAAATTATTATACAAAACAGTAACTCCTCTATGTACAAAAAAATTACTTCTCTAAAAATACAATAGCGACCCCCTCAACAGTTTTTTAAGTGTAAAATACCTATGACTAAATGTAGAAAGTAATATACAGTAATATACCAAATTAAGAAGTTTAGAAAGGAGAAAAAATGAGTGGGAAATATCAGAAAGGGAGACAGAACATGAGAGACTCCTAACTCTGGGAAACGAACTAGGGGTGGTGGAAGGGGAGGTGGGCGGGGGGTGGGGGTGACTGGGTGACGGGCACTGAGGTGGGCACTTGACGGGATGAGCACTGGATGTTATTCTATATGTTGACAAATTGAACACCAATAAAAAATAAATTTATAAAAAAAGGATGTTAGGAGCTATGTCTACAGAAAAAAAAACAAATTAAGCAGTTTACAGAATTCAATTGTTAAATGAAAACTTGAGTGAATAGAAAGATATTTGTTATTTATAGTTTGTAAGACTACTGTATAAATAGCCCACTCTAATTCCTAAGTCAATGTAATAATTCACTGTAACTCCAGTTAATTTACCAACAGATTTTTTATTGGAATTTAACAAAATAGATCTAAAGCATATCTGAAAGGATATATGTGTCAGGAGAGTTTTGGAAGAGAAGAATATAGAGGAGGGCTTATCACACCTTACTTAAAATTCACTGTTATAAATAGGATGACACCAACATAGCAGTCCAAAATGAAGTAATAATAATATAATAAAAAGGTATACATGAGTACTTAGGACATTGTAAAGGCAGTTTTTCACATCCATAAAGGTGAAGACAACTCACCTGCTGAGGAAGGGGGGAAGAGAAAAGAGGCAGATGCCCTTAAACAAAATTTTGGATAGATCAAAGGTGATGTGGAAACTAAAACTGCACAATAACTAGTAATATAATAATAATTGTTATTATTTATTATTATTATTGGATAGAAAAGCCCTTTTCAAGCATGTCAAAGAAAAAAAAACATTATCATGAAGTAAAAATCCACTTATTTGTCTACTTTGAAGTTTTTGATCCTAGTAAGGAAAAAACACATCACTACCAAAGTCAGAAGTTGAATAACAGACGGAGGGAAATGTGGCTTACAAGATAGATAAAGTGGTATCATAAGAAAAAAGAAAATTGACTTAAGGCAAAGGACACGCACAAATAACATGCCAAAGGAACAGTGGCTAATCAGATGTTTGACCTCACTGATATATATATATAGAGAGAGAAATTCAATTTAAAAATTGTAAAAATTTTGGGGCACCTGGGTGTTTCAGTCAGTCAGGTGTCCGGCTCTTGATTTGGCTCAGATCATGAACTCAAGGTTGTGAGAATGAGCCCCTGCTTTGGGCTCCACACTCAGTAGGGAGTCTGCTGGAGATTTTTTTCCCCTCTGCCCTTTCCCCAGATCATGAGTTTTCTTTCTTTCTTTTGTTCTTTCTTTCTTTCTTTCTCTCAAATAAATAAATCTTTTTTTTAAAATAGTAAAATCTCTTATTTTGATATCAGGTTGATAAATATTTGGGGAACAAAAAATCCAGTTTTGGTAACATGTAAATAAACAGCCTTGCTTATTCACTTTTGGAAAGAGTTTACCTTAGCAGAATTCCTTGGAGTCAATTTGGCAACTTCTATCCAACTATAACATGTTCTTGATGTAATAACAACCATTTCTAAGAATGTGTTCTTAGAAACAAAGAACAAGTTCACAAGAAAACATATGGACCTGGGATGCCTGGGTGGCTCGGTGGTTGAGTGTCTGCCTTCGGCTCAGGGTATGATCCTGGAATCCTGGGATCGAGTTCCATGTCAGGCTCCCTACATGAAGCCTGCTTCTCCCTCTGCCTATGTCTCTGCCTCTCTGCCCCATCCCTAGCTAAAGATACTCTCTGCCCCCCACCTCATGAATAAATAAATAAAATCTTATTTTAAAAAAACAGAAAACATATGGACCAGGAAATAATAAAGTCAAAGTATTGTTCAAAATAATAAAAAACTGAAAACAACCCAGATTATTTAAATAAATTATGGCAAATGCATCCATTCAACAAAAGACTATACAGATTCTAAAAGGATTCTATGTCTTTATATGAAATGATGAATTAAAATATATTTTATGTAACAACATGAAAAAATGGTATATATAATTTAGTCATACTCGTTACATGTAAAGTTGGTCTATACATAGAAATATTCTATGCACATAGAATATTCCTCAACTTTTAACTGCCTTCATAAGGGAGAGCAGAACTTTGGGGGACCCTCACATTCTCACTTTATTTATTTCTTTATTGTTTGGATAATTTTCAATGAGAATGTATTCTTTTTGTAATCAATAA